>NC_141156.1:72153059-72834309 GCF_053477565.2 Lygodium microphyllum
AGAACAATACATCCATGCTTCTATTTCACTGTCAGGGGTGATTTCAGAAGTTAATTCTAGTTGAGGTAGGAGGTATTCTCCCATCGATAAGGATTTACTTCCCTTGGCAATTGGCTTACAGTGCCCACTATTAGGGACTGTGCCTCTGTTTTCTTAGGAAAGATTTGCTTAACAGCTTCTTCATCTCCTGATGTACCATCTGTTACCTCATTAGAGGAGTCGGTTATGACTTCAATGGATGTGGATTCATTGCCTTTTTGCGATCCATACAGCTTTAATACTGCTTTATTGGGTCCTCTGCCCAGGGTTAGGGTTCCTTTGAACCAGTCCGTCTTGGCTCTTGCTTCAAAAATCCAAGGTCTTCCCAACATCAGAGGGTATGAGGTCCCATAAGAATTTGGTTTGACCACCAGGTATGTCAGCCAATAGTCTCTTCCTGCAAGGGTTGTTTTTACGTATGGGAGGATGCCCAACGGTTTGACTCTACTTTGGTCTGCCAATCTGATAAGCCATTGTGTAGGTTGAATTCCTTGCAACCCTAAGTCCTTCATTGTCACATCCGTCATTATGTTTACTGATGAGCCTCCATCAATCAATGCATCTGAAATGAAGCATCCTTCTATCCATACACTAATCTCTGGGGTTCCAAGTTCTAGGAAGGCATTAGCCACATCTACTTCCTTTACAGGCTCTGGGGCCTTATTGGTCTTGGTCGCTATTGAAGAAGCAATCCTTAGTCCACATCTTCTTGTCAAGATGCTTTTGAATTTCTTTCGGTAGTTGGGAGACAGCATCAGCTGTCGGAATGTTAAATTTGGTTTAAAAGTATCCAGGTCTTTGACCAAGTCATAATCTTTGATAGGATCCAGAGGCTTCTCCAACCGGCTGGGGAATGGGGCTACACCCATTTTCATCTTTCCTTTTTCTTCTAATAATTGCAACATCGGCACTTCTTCTGTTTCTAGCGGTGCTTCTGTATCTTCTATCTCGTGAGCCTCTAGTCATGTCTCCGTGACTGTCTCTGTAACTCTCTGTAGCACTGTAGTGCTCTGTATCGTACTATTTTGTTATATACTGCTCTATCCCTCTATAGGTAGGTTGAACTTCACAGTTTTAGTAGGAGAATTATTTTCATTTTGAACAACTAGTTCCTTCTTCTTGGTGCGCGTAACAACGGCAACTTCCAACTCTACCAAATTGGAGGCATGCTTTTGTACCTTCTGTTGGCTACTATCAGTGGCATTGGCCTTTATAGGGGCTAGACTGGGACAGTCCTTTGCAGTGTGGCCTTCTCCTTTGCATCAGCTACATAAGGGCTTATAATCGACAGATCGTCTAGGGTTTGGACAATTCGGGGAGATATGTCCCTTTTCTCCACACCTATAACATTCCACCTCTGATCTCTGACCATCGCCAGACTGTCGTCCTCTATAACTTTGAGAGGGAAATCTTCTTGGACCAAAATTAGGACCAAACTCCCTAGGCTTTGGTCCAATATCTTGTGTTGTCATTTTGGATTCCAGCAAGTTGAATCTTGCATTTTCATCCTTCTGTCTTCATTCATGTATCTCTTTTAGAGAGCAAATATCCTCTGTATGGTTCTTCTGCAAACAGTAGGAACAGAAGGCTCCAGGAATGGTTGGTTTTCGGGTACATTCAGTGGCTAAATGTCCCGCTTGATAGCACTTTCCACACCAGGTATTAGAGCGCATCACATCTCTTCCAGCTCCCACAAGAGTGGATATATTGGCAGTATTCACCTTCAGCGTCTGTAACTGCTCTGTAATCACATCTAGAAGCTCTTTCTTGATACTTGCAACTGAGTTGGATAAGTAGTCCTTCAGATTTTCACCTCTTGAAGTACTTGTAGTGGGATTTTGGGAAGCGTCTATAATTACTGCATACATTGGTTGAGTCGATCCAGAAGGTTCTCTGTCCTGACTCTGATTCAGAGCTCCTGTTGAGACTTGGGGTTGTTGATTCCAGTTGGTAGGTTCCATTGTTGTTGAGTCGCCATTGGAGGAACTGTTTGAGGCCACTGTTGTTATGGTTGAACCATCATTTGAGGCACTGTTGTCTGCGGTGACCACACTAGATTAGGTGCATTATACTGCGGCACTGTTTACATCTGGGGATAGGGGTAGGGAACTGTCCCTAGGACTGCATTTGATGGATATACCATTCCTGGCATGGGAGGAGGTAAGACTCCTCTTCCTGGAGTCATTGACAGCCTTGCTTCAACTTCGTCATACAATCTTGCACCTTCCACTGCAGCTTGCAGATTGATTGGTCTTCTCAATTCCACGAACTTGCGAACCTCTAGTTGTAGGCCCCTTAGAAACACTCCTTTCCGGATGCCTTCATCCAAATGATGGCTAGTCCATCTCTTCAGGATGGATTCCATTCGCAAGACATAAGCTTCTACTCTTTCTCTAAAGGATTGACTTAGGTTCATGAACTCCTCTTGCATCCGCTCTTCAAAACCTTCACGCCTGAATTTAGTGAGGAAGGCCAACTTCAGGTTGTCCCATGTGCCAAAAGTTCATGATGCTTATCTCTCATACCACTAAAATGCCACACCCTTGAAAGTGGCGGGGAAGATTGCTAACCAATGCTCAAGGGTTCTGGCATTGTTAGCCACACATGCTACCATGAATTTTGCTACATGAAGATCAGGGTCTTCATTGTACTCTCCCTTAAAAACTGGCAATGGGACTACATTTGCTGGCCTATCATCAATATTTCCAGGACGAATTTGACTAGGAAGGGGACCTTGAGTCGCCATGGGGACTTCTATAAAGAGTGCTTTTAAGGCGTCAAAGGAGGCTTATGCTACGAGCTCGTTCTCAGCTTTTATTTTTGCCTTCTCTCTTCTCACGTACCTCTGGACTCATTCTAATGCTTGCCTCTTTATTGTGTCGTTTATCAGGGGATTGGCTTCAACCAATTGGTCTGGACTCAACAAGATAGTATCAAAGAGGACTTCAGTCTGCGAGGGATTCTCTGGCCAACATCTCCTCTACTTCCTTCTTTTCAACATCTCTAAATTCAGCTTTCAAACCACTACAGAGGGGAAGATATTCCATTCTGAAAGTATCAAATCTCATTCTTCTTAGGATCGTTGTTGCGTCATTATAATAATGCCAACTTCTTAGAGTTTCAACAGTGTATGTTGTGAAAAACACTCTGTCTACCAACTTCCAGTGGGTTGCTAATTGGACAAATAGAAGATTATCAATGCACCAAGCATCCCATGTATCTTGTTGTTGAGCATCCACGAACAAATTCCAACTCTTTTCCTTCTTGTCTTCGTGAACCTCCACAGACCAAGACTCCTGAAGCTTCTTCACAATCTCCCACTTGATGATGTCTGATGGTCATTCTCTCTGTTTCTGCTCTTCTGTTTGTTCCCAAACGGTTTGCCACCAAGATGCAAGTTTCTGCTACTTCAACAGGAAGAGGAAACAGTCCACCACATAGAGCATGCATCTTAATGGTGATATGTTTCCGACATTGTGGGATGAACTTCTTGTGGAAAGTGGCTTTGATTATGAGAAATTCCAACTCTTCAGTGGAAGAAGGAACTTTACAAACATCCATTGAATTCTCCTCTTCTTGGCAATGCCATTTCCTTCATTTTCAGCCTCTTCTGATGCTTGTTAATGGCAAGTTTCCCCGACTGCACACCAAAAACATGGAGCCCCAAGAGGAACACCAAGAAAAAGGGGATTCTACTGCAAGAAAATCTATCTTGTAACATCAACAAGCTTTTATTTCATTCTTTTGATTACCAAAACAAAAAAAATAGCAATTCTTTATGCAGCATCATAGTAGATTTCTCCCACGGATTTGATAGACTCAAACATAATCTTTAACATCTTCATGAAATCCATCAATATAACAAAGAACACAAGGGAATACACCATCTTTGAATGAAAATAAATCACATAGTATTTGTGGGAGCTTTTGCTCAACCGCCAAGACCCACGGACCGCTTATTATGCAAGCATTCCAAGCGAGCTCTAATGGCTATCTCTCACCTAGCCGACGCGCCGTCGATCCTATGAGTGTAGTGAGCTTACCTTGATGCTCGATCGAGTACCCTCCTCTCTCTTGCACTCTAGGAGCTCCATGATTCTTGATGCTAGCTCAAGCATCCTCAAGCCTCCTCCATCTCCAAGCTCCATGCTCCATAGCCGCGTGCGCGAGAGAAGAGAAGAGTAGAGAAGAGAATAGAAGAAAAGGGGAGGAGATGGTGAAGAGCTTCACCCTCTTGATCCCTCACTCCACACACACTCACTCCCTCACACTCTCACACTCCCTCTCTCAAGAGCACACACAAGCAAGAAGGAGAGAAGAAAAGAGGAAGAAGGCCACACACCAAAAGAATGAGCTTCTCATTCACTTTTCAACTTTATATACAAAGCCCTAAATCCTTTTTGGTCGGTCATCCCCTTTTCCCTTTTTTACATGGCTGGCCATAGCCTAGGCCCTTTTTCCCATTTCCCACCATTCTAATTTATCCTATTCCCAACTAATGCGTACACTTTACACAGGAGTGAGCCTGGCGCTCTTTTACAAAGATTCGAGGGTGCTCCCA
Source organism: Lygodium microphyllum (assembly GCF_053477565.2). Taxonomy (NCBI): domain Eukaryota; kingdom Viridiplantae; phylum Streptophyta; class Polypodiopsida; order Schizaeales; family Lygodiaceae; genus Lygodium; species Lygodium microphyllum. Next base: position 72,157,660 of record NC_141156.1, read on the forward strand.
CATTTTAATGGTGTGCCCTTTTACTCTTTTGTTGTCTCGGGGCGACATGAGGCTTTCTGAGGGTCGTGTCCGAACATTTAAATTTTTCAGGGTCTGGTCACCGGTCAAGGCACCTTTTTCTGTTTTTATCCTGCGCCTTTTTTTCTATTTGCTTTTTTTCCATTTTTCGCTCCTCTGTGCTGCAGGAAACACGGTAACATTACCCCCTCCTAGCCAAGTGCCAGTCCCATGGCACTGCGGTGGGATGTAGTGGCTAGTTAGGTCAACTGCTAGGTGGAATAGGTAGGTAGATGACACTGCGTTCTAGGTGGTTGGGTGAATGATAGGTGATGGAGTTTAAGGACGCTGACCAGGAGAGATTCTGGCATGCTTTAGGCTCCATGAATATACTCGGCATCTTTCAAACTGTTGTGGCGCCCATTATGTAGCCCGTCGTCCTTCGAGTATGAGAAACGCTTGAAGGAATCAGCAATCCCTTAGGAGGATGGTTTTGGAGGGATTTATTCTGGAGAAACCCCTCGAACTCTGTTTGCATTGAAAATCTGTGTCTTTGATTGAAGATCTTTGTCTTTGAGTTGAAGGTTTTCATTTTTGAGCCGAAGGTCTTCATCTTTGAGTTGAAGATCTTTAGTACTGTGTTGAAGATCTTCAGGCTTGGGAAATCAATAAGCGATCCATAGGTCTTGAGGCATTGGACATGCATCTTTGGAAGATGAGGTTCCAAGATCTATGCCAATAGCAGATCTATCTTGGCGTGGTTCAATCATGGTAGTCATCAAAGGCAGATGGCTGGACATCGGTACAAGGAAAAAGTTTTGGTCATTAAAGAATGTCGTGGGATGATCCTCTTCAGTGGAGTAGCCATTTCTTGAAACTCGAACATAACCTGCAAGAAAATTTGTGCACTCCCTAAGGGGTGTGTCTGTCTCGCCGTGTAGTGTGTGGTGCCCGTGGTAGTGGAACTGGGAGGTGGGTCAAGCCCTTGGTAACGTCCCACACTTGAGGACCCAGTTCGTGCTTCGTTGGAGGTGTGGTGCAAGTCTTAGGGTGACAGGTCTGAAAGTCCTGCCCTTGATGTGCCCTAAGTGTGAAGTGGGGAGGGGGGCTAGGGAAAACCCTAGGTGTAGTGACTGTGGTGCATTTCTCTCTCTTTTCTCTTCTCTTTTTTTTTTGGAAAATGATAAATAGGCCTAATTATCTTCATCAGAATGAGGAGGAGAAGGGGGTCGGATAGATTTGCTCAAAAACTGGCAACTTTGCATGTGATCTTTCAGATTCATGTGGACATGAAGAGAAGTGGTGGAGAGGAAAGGGTGATTGCACCTCGTGAATTGGCTGTCGTTCATGTCTTCTAGGAGGGCTAGGCAAAAAGAGGGAAGGAGACTAGCCCTCATCATGAGACAAGTCATGGCACAGTTGTCTATAGCGTTAGGATCAAAGAATAGGGGAGGTAGGCCGCACTCTTGTGGAGTCAGGTCCTGCTTAAGAAGTAGCCTAAGTAACCTAAGATAATTACAAGTTGTTACAAAAGCGGGGTCAGGATATGAGGAGAAGTCTACAAGAAAGCACATCATAGACTCATCTAGGCTTTCGGCGGTAAAAAGAAGGGCATGCTCGAAGGATTCTACGACAGAGTTATAAATAATGGGAAAGTCGTACCACCCATGGAGGGTAGCATCAAAATCTACCCCTACCCTTCGAGGGTACACCATGTAGGTAGGGTTGTTCCGCTCAAATGGCAGGGTATTACAAAATGCCATCCAAGCGAGCATGCTGATGTCGTATACTTGCCTCCTCCATAGGGGTTGGCTTTTGTAGCCCTGTACAGTGTGTGGGACTTCAAAAACTTTATTTTGCCAATAGTCCGCCGCTTCTGTGTCCCAAGAGGTCCGGGTCTTTTCCCGCTCTTCCAGCCATCTTTGTCCCAACCGGCCACCAACCGCGATTACCTCGTCCATCACCTTGAGCAGCAGGACCCTCCGTAGGCTATTGGGTAGGAGGAAACTAAAGGGAAATGGATCCTTCCCTAGTTCTTGTATCTCCCACAACACCAGTTCTGCGTGGAATCCTGCGGAAAGATCATTAGGGCACGGTGGGAGAGGTGCGGATGGTAGCATAGCTGGCTTGGCTCTCAGTTTTTTTCCGGCTTCCTCCACCAGTTTTTTGCGTCTTTCCCTAGAGGCAACTTTTCTTTCCGCGGATGGGTCCTCTTGTGGTGGCTCTTGAGACTGCGGCGAGGGGGGTTGTGGGACTACGTCCTCCCTTAATCGATTCATGTCGATTTCCAGCTCTGCTTCTTCCCCCTGCCATTCTGCGTGTGTTGCTTCTTCCTTGAATCCGAGGGTGTCAATCTCCTGGGGGGTTAGGCCGGCCAGCATTAGGTATTTCCGTTGCTCATCCAAGCTCAGCCTAACCTCCCCAAGTAAGGGTGGCATCTGCAATCCAGTGTGTAGGGCTCTTCGTGCCATACCGAGCTTTCTTTGCATCACCTCCAATGGCTCTCCTTGCGCTACATGGGTGGCATCCAGGATGGTGTCGAGGAAGGCCTTCTGTTGAGTGCTGAAGGCCACTTGGGCTGCTTTTGCCTTGCTCTTTGCGATGGTTTTCTCCTTTTCTGCTAGGGCAAGGCGCCATGCCAGTGTCTTCACCCTGTTTTCGTTGTGCGCAGCCCAGCCCTCTACTCTTTTGTTCATCACTTCCAAGATCTCTCCCTGTTTTAGGGTTAGCATCATAAGTTTCTGCTCATAGTCTTCCAATTCCCTGACTAGCCTCTCTTGTTCTTCTCTTTCAGAGGTCAGCTGGTCTATCAGGCGCTCGAGTTCCTCCTGCTGTTTCTCCATGCCTCGTTTTCTTTCTTCGTCCCTGGCATTCAACTTGGCCACAAGTGCATCAATCTGAGCAGATTTCGCAGCAAGCTCCTGGTATTGCACTATTAGGAGTTTGTGCTCTCTTTGCATGTTTACTAGCTCCTGTGTCTCGTTTTCGAGCTACTACCTCAGTGCTCCTCCCTCTCATCCCTAGCCTTCATTTCTTGTCTGAGATCTATGATCTCTCTCTGCTGCAAGGCTATCATTCTTGTTTTCTCCAGCTGGAAGGCGGCCACTGATTCCTTCTCGACTGCCAACTCAGCCACGGCTATCTTGCGTTCCTCCTTAGCTTTCTCCAATTAGCAGAGCAGCTTGGCGACGTATTCATCGTAATTAGCCGATGGCATCATCGTTGTGTGGATGGGTGAGGTTGAGGCTTCGACTTTTTGCTTTTTGGGCTCTTGCCTGGACTCTGCATCCGTAGCTGGCCTCTTCTGTCGTGTGGCCGTGGTTTATGTGCTCTGTCCTCGGCCCATCTCTTTGTTGATGAAATATTGTATCCACACCACAAAGTTTAACACGTCTGCACTAGTTGGGATGCTGGGGGTGATGGTGGTGGGTTCAGCATCAGCGGAAGGCACCAGGAGGGTAGGAATCGGATGGAGCAGGGCCTTGCCCTTGCCCTCAGGGAGTGGAGGTGGCACAAACTCTGGCACCTGCATGCTAGACCTTGGCCCCTCTTCTCTACGTGGGCTCAGGCTCCTCAGTTCATCTTCTCGGCTCTATTGTTCGATGGACCGGCGGCAGGTGGCTTCCGCCAGGTCCTCTTCCTCCTTCCTTCGTAGCTCTTCCTCTTCCTCATCCGCTTTTCTCTTCTCTTCCTTCTTTTTCCCTTTTTGTTCTTTTTCCCTCCTTTTCTTCTCTTCTACTTCTTGTTTCGACGCCTCTTTTGCTTTCTGTAACTCCTCTTTTTCCTTCTCCTCCTCTTGTCTCTTTGTCCTCTCTCTCTCCTTTGCTTCTTTTAGGGATTCTTTCTTCGCCCTTTCCAAGTCTTCTCTCTCCTTCTTTCTACCTTCGTTATCCTTCTTCTTCCTCTGCGTCATCTTCTTCTTGGTTTTCTTGATTGTCTTTTTGCTAGTCTGTCCCTTCCCTTCTTCTTCTGTTTCAGTTCTGTCGGTGGACCTATCTTTGTCCTGGTGAGGAGGCGACCTCTCTGGCGTTTATCCTTCTCCCTCTTCTGCCTCCTGTGCTTCCTTTATTGCCTCCTAGATGAGTGCAGTCAAGACTCCTCCATACCCAATGAAGGAGGCTTTGGAGGAGGCTTTCTTCCTTTCCATAACTTTAGAAGCCAGAGATTCTCCTCCTGCTAGTGCACTTCCTAGGGCCAGCGCTTTGGCTGCTTGATCAATCGTTTTCCGCACATACCCATTCCAATCTACTTCGCCTAGGGTATGGGCTGCTACATTCTCCAGCACATGTACGTTAATTCAATGCATCAAGGAATTGTAATGCTGGCTGGAGAAGAGCACATGTACCAACTTGGCCTGCAACCTGGCTTTTGTGTCAGGGATGTCCTGGATGCTTATGCCGTCATTTGTGAGCACCTCTTCCTTCTTCATTTTCAGCATCGCATAAACATCCCTTTTTTGTTTCCTTTCTGTCTTTGATACCAATCCCAAAGCCTTCTCCACCAAGGCTGGATTCAACCAGACTTGTACCTGCTTTGCACCCTCTCCTCTGCCCACCACTGTTACGATACCACTTTCTTGGTCTAGGTTGTATGTTCTAAGGAATTCCACGCACTTTAGGTGGTCCGGCTACTGCGAGAATTTTTCAATATACTTTGTGAGGTTGCATTGTTCCACCACCCTCCTGGCTGCTTCCTCCTTGGCCACCACGACTTCTATGTTGTGGATGGTTCGGAACTTGAGCTGGTTGAAGGTGCGGTTCTCTAGATGGATGCGGTACTACTCCCTTTTCTCGTCTATGAACAGGAGTCGATGGGCACGATCTTGCTGCGAAATTTTATGCTCCTGTCATAATTCGTAACTTTCATTAGTATTTTCCACATATCACTTCGCTGGTTGCGTGAGAATAAAAACTCTTGAGTGAATTTCTTAGGAAGCCATTTTTTTCCTACTATATGCGTATGCCTTTCACTACCTTTAATTTTATTGTATCCCTTTTGATTCATTTCCCATCTGATTCCTTTCACCTCACCATACCCCTCCCCTTCCATCTTGAAAAGAATCTTTCCTAGGATTGGGGGTCAAAAGGTTAGGGGCTTTCGGCATGTTGAGGTAGGAGTTACTTGTAAAGGAGCCAAGTGTAGAAATTTGGATTGTATTCCAGTTGAGCGATGCAATCCAAATCAAAGGGTCAAATTTCTACGTGTGTGACATATGTGAGGACATCTGTGAGGAAGTCACCAGAGGCGACCCGACTCGCAATGTGGAGCTCTTCCTCTATTAAGAGGCGGTCAAGATAGGGATGCCCCTTGATATGCTCGTCCATGGGTCGGCCCCGAAGAGTGGTTAATACTCTATACGAGGTAGGCGCGACATAAGTGGGATCATACTCTGCCGTTTTGATGGCTCGGTATTGGTCATTATGCGACATCCGTCAACCTCCCATTGCAACCTAAGAGCATACCACTGCCTCAAGAAAGGTGATCCAATGTTAGCAAGGTGGGATAACCTTGCAATCTCTTGGTCAGTGATAGCAGAAGTGGTCCGTGGATCGTATGATGTGATGAGACGTTGTTTAATAGCTTGCTCTTTGGAGACCTCGCTGCTGAGCAACTCCGCAGTAGAGCGAGAAGCTTTTGCAAAGGCGAATTCAAAAGTCTCCCAAGAGCAAGGCATATTGTGCACTTCCATTGCAAAGGGTTCTTCTAATAGACCCAAGTCCAAGCAGTCGTAGTAGCTGACGGCTAGCGATACGAAGGTGGCATCGAGTCGTTTAATGCATTCCACTACGTCATCCCTGGTGTCCTCCGCAAGGTCAACGGCTAGCACTAGAAATGACTTCTGTTCATAGGAGGGCATAAGGCCGACGGGTGGTCAAGGTTTGCTAGAACTAGAGGCCTTGACAGTACATATTGCAGTTGGGAGTTTCCTTGAGCCTGCAGTCGGGCTACTTGGAAGATGGACGGGTTAGGGTCAGTCACACAACAGCTGGGCTGCTGCAGTCAGCTTTACTGTGGAGAGTCAGATTGACTTGGTCAGATGATGCCGCCTGTGACGGTGGATGTTGCTTGGGCTGATAGGTATATGCGACTCTCTTGGGCCAAAGCATAGATGAGTCGGATGGTTGGGGCTCTGGAGAGCACTGCAGCCTATGGTTTTGAGGTGTTGGGGGATGTGGGCTGATCAAGCTTGAGGGTGGCGTATGACTAGTGCCTTTGCCTGTGGGCTGATCAAGCTTGAGGGTGGCGTATGACTAGTGCCTTTGGACGTGGGGGCCTTGGGGATCCATAGTGAGGTATTTCCCTCATAGTAGCCTTGTTGCAGGAGTCGACGCTGACTATGAGGAAAATACCTCACTGTGCAGTCAGCAAGATGGCTTATGAGGATAGGCGAGTCGACTCCTAGGCAGTTGTTGCGGCTGTTTAGGCACCCATTGGAGGCGAGGCTGTTGGGTCTTTGCTTTGATCGCTGTGAGTTGCAGTTTATGGAAGTCTGGGAGTGGTAGCCGCGCACTACCCCCCTCCTTAGTCTTGCCTACGGATGCTTCTATCGGTGGCCCTGCGGACAGTGATGGTGTCGCACAGCCCTTGCTGAAAGCTGTGACAATGCACACGTTGCCGATTGCTAGGTGGATGCGCTGCGACTCATAATCAACATTGCAGTGAGTCTACTTTTTGAAGGTTCGCCCCAACAGTGACTCCATGCCTGCGTCTGTAGCACTGGGCAACATGTAAAATAGCATTGGAACAGTCTCAGACTCGATAGAAACGGCGACTTTGCACTTGCCAAAAAGTGCATATGATTGACCCCCATATGGGCTTAATTTGGCAGTTATGGGTTGAAGTAGTGGTTTGCCAAGTTTGCTCCAATGCTCGTGGGTTAAGACATTGAATTCTGCTCCCTCATCAATCAAGGCGTTGAAAGCGCATGTTTGCTTGGCAGTGACCGTGACATGGAGGTAAGCGGGTTCTACAGCTTCCTCATCATCTTCATTGATTTCAGTGATTGTGGCTGCTCGTATTTTGACCAACGGTTCTAACATTGGTGTCTCATGTAAAGGATGAGTGGGAGGGAAGTACTTCTTGACACGACTGCCATTAAAGAAGCCTATTCCTTCACCATCTAGGGTCTCAAGCTTGACATTGCCAGTTCGGCTGATTGCATGAACCTTGAAGGGTCCGAGACCTCTGAATTTCATTTTTTGCTTATGCCCCTTAACTAAGTAAAGGAGCACTAAGTCCCCCTGTTCAAATTCTCACTGCTTGACATGCTTGTCAAACTAGCTTTTGCGTCGGGCTTTCTCACAAATGAGCACGTGGGTAGCTAGGAGACGAGTCTCTGATAGGTATTCCAGCTCGACCAGGCGTTGCGTCCAAGCCTCCTTCCCTTCCCATCATTCTTGAAGTGCTATTCTTAGGCTAAGAACGAAGAATTCTACTAATAGAATTGCCTCAGTCCCATAGGTCAGCCTAAAGGGGGTTTGGCCCCGACTTTTATAATCTATGCGGTAGGCCCACAAGGCTGCCATCAACTTGTTGTCCCAGTCGTTGCATGAGGCTGAGACTACTTTAGTCAAGACGTTGATAAGAATCTTGTTAGTTGATTCTGCCTGGCCATTAGCCTGAGGGTAGTATGGTGAGGATTTGCGATGGATGATGAGAAAGGTGGATAGAAAATGTGCTATCACTTCGTTGATGAAGTGTGTGCCTTGGTCGCTAATCAATTCGATGGGGAAACCGAAGCGTAAGATCACTTGCTCCCATAAGAACTTGGCAGTCGTCCTAGCGTCGTTTTTTCGTGTGGCTCTTGCCTTTGCCCATTTCTTGAGGTAATCCGTGGCCATCACAATGTACTTGGCTTGTGAGTACTGCGCAACAGGGCTGATGGGTCCTATGAAGTCAATTTTCCACATTTCAAAGGGTTGGCGAGCAGTAATTGGGGTTAACTCCATTTGATCTTTACGAATCAAGACTTTTGTCCGTTGGCACTCGTCAAAATGCTTGACGAATCGCTTGGCATCGTGGAAAAGTGTGGGCCACCATAGTTGAGACTGCAACACCTTCCGTGATGTCGTGTCTCCGCTAAAGTGTCCTCCCGCAATGTCGTTGTGCGCCTCCAAGAGCACATCGTGCATCTCATGCTCACACATGCACCTACGCAGCAATTTGTCTTGCCCCAGCCTATAGAGTTGGCCTTCAATCAGTTGGTAGGGCTAGATCTTCAAGATCAAGTGCCTAAGTCGTGCCTTTTCTATTGGTCACTCAGGTAGTCCGTGCTCGAGCACTTAGACTATGTCGTTTGCCAAGTATGGCATTAGATCAGCCTTAAATAGATCTCTCTCGCTAGACAGGTGGAATAAGTGGGCGTTAGGTAACTCGTCAATGATGCCTTGTCCAGCAGCTTCTCCTGTGGGTATGCGGGACATGTGATCAGTCATGTAATGTTGTTTTCCCTTTCATACCACCACTGAGAAATCGAAATCTAGGAGCAAGAGGAGCCATCGAGCTATGCGCCCTGTAGCACAAGGTTTGTTCACTAAATAGAGCAGGGCTTGATGGTCCACGAAATAGATGAAGGGTGTGGCCAATAGAAAATGCCGGAATTTCTTCACCGCGAACACCATGGCTAGTCCCTCTCTTTCTGTTGTCGAGTAGTTCATCTCCGTCTCAGTGAGTTGTCTGCTAGCAAAGCTCACTAGGTAATCTAAGTTGTGCTCACCAGGTTGGCACAACACTGCCCCCACGGCAAACTTAGAAGCATCGATGTGCATATGGAAGGTAATGGTCCAATCTGGGGCTCGTAGATTTGTGCTGTTGTTAGAGCCTTTTTTAATTCTTCGTATACCCGTTGGCATGCCTTGGTCCACTTGAAGACAATCAGCAACTTGTACAATGGTCTAGCGATCAGCACGTAGTTTAGTACAAACCGCCGATAGTATCCTGTATGGCCTAAGAAGCATTGAACTCCCTTGTAATTAATTGGGGGTGGGAGGTCAACAATAACCTTGACTTTCAAGAAATCAATGGCAGTGCCGTTCTTCGACACCACGCGTCGTAAGATGCATCCATGCTTTACCCAAGACTGACACTTCAAGGGGTTCAAGGAGAGACGATATAAGCGGCACTGTTCAAAGACTGCGCGGAGTTTGTCTAAGTGTTCGATCCAGGTCGAATGGACACACAGGTCGTCGACAAAGACCTCTAACTCCTTGCAAAGCATGTCCTTAAAGATGGTGCACATGAGGCGTTGGAAAGTGGCAGGGGCATTGGTCAACCCGAAGGGCATGACTATGTATGCAAAGACGCCCCACTCGGTGGCAAAGGCGGTCTTGTGCCTATCTGCAGGATGCACTTGCACCTAGTTGTACCCTGAGAAGCCATCCAGAAAACTGTAGGCTTCTTTGCCCGCCACCCTTTCCAGCATGTGCTCGGTGTACGGCAAGGGATAGTTGTCTCTCTTTGTAGCAGCGTTCACTTTCTTGTAATTGATGCACACTCGGATTTTTCCGTTCTTCTTCATCACAATGACTATGGGTGATGCCCAGTCTGTGTGCTCAATTTTGTAAATGAATCTCGCTCTCATCAGCTTGTCAATTTTCTCTTTGACAGCATGAGCATGTTTTGGATTCATAGGGTACAGTCGCTGCTTGACCGGCGTTGCATCCATCGTCATGGGTATGTTATGAGTCACAACACTCGGATCTACCCCCCGTAGCTCTTCTAAGGACCAGGCAAACACGTCTATGTACTCCCGCAAGAGAGCGACAAGACTCATTTCTTCTTTACCAGTCAAGTCATCGGCAATGAACACTAGTCGAGGTGTTTCCCCTTCCTGGGCTAGGTCTACCTCCTTGATCTTGGTTGGTCCTTCGATTGGTTCGCTCGTCTGCCTTTGACGTTTGGCACCTAACAGAACTACTACCCTATCCCCTTTTTTGAATTTCGTGAAGCATTTAGGGAGGTCCTACGGTTTTCATTGTTCTTCTGATTGTGTATCCCTGGGGTGATTTGCCGTATCTTGCCTTAACCGTCTACGCCTCAGGTGGATAGGTAAGTCCCCCTTGGTGCGCCTGGTCATGGGTGGCCTAGGGATCTCTGGATCACCCGAAATAACTTCCGATTCAGGGTCAAAACCTCCATCTTTGCTAGAAGAGGCGGTCTCCCCTGGTGGCTGGAGTTCAAATGGTGATTCGGTCCTAAGTATTGATGTCGTTCCTGGCTGGGCTAGCCTTGCTTACTCAAGGTCTATGGCTCCTATGCATTCCAACCAAGCGTGATCACATTCCATGCGCATGACTCCTCGCTCTACTCTAAGGGCCTGCCTTTTCTGTGGCTTGATGTCTGCTCATATCTGCTCAATTTCTCGTTCTTCAGTGTCGTATTCTATGGTATCCACTTCATCCTTGCTCTCATCACTGAAGGATTGGCAGTCTTCGTATTCGTCACTAGAATCTTTGTCATTCAACTACTCATCGTCTCCTAGGGTTTGGTACGCATCGTGTCATTGGTCAGGAACCAGGGCCTAGTTATACATGAGGTTTAACTCGTGCACTCTGCTCCATTGCCACTTGGAATCCTCTAAGAGATCCTGGAGTGGTTTGAAATTTGCAGCTGGGTTGCCAGCTAGCTGGTCCATTAGGTATTCCAGTACCCCCTGGAGTTCCCTTTTGTTGGATGGTACTTGGAAGGTGACAAGCTCAAGCTTCCCGTGGAGGTTTGCTGCCATCATGCAGACTGGTGCAGAGAGTGCTTCGTTAGACTTGCCGATCATTTCGATGGCTTTCTCGTACGCCTCCTGATCTAAGAATGGCAAGTCGATTGTTGCGAGAATGTGCATCCAATCCTGCTCATTCTCTGGGCAGGGGATATACTTGGTCAAGGACCCATAGGACTTCTTGACCTGAGTGTTACCCTTAAGCATAGCAGAGATGGCGTCTAGGTCAACTGGTGAGGTCCTCCAGGTGTCCATCTCTATTCTTATGGTGTCCATTCTATTGCCAAGGAAGATCAAGCTGTTACCCCAATCTTCGATGACTCTAGCGTTGCGCATCCAGGGTCGGCCTAATTGGACATCGTAGTCCACTCCCTTCATGACTATAAAGTCGACAGCGAACTGGACACCTACGATCTTTGCTAGCCAATTCTTCAGCACCCCGAATGGCTTCACTCTTATGCCATTTGCTAGTGTGGCATTAAACCTAGCAGCTTTGATAGGCAAGTTTGCCCAATTCTAAAGCACTGTGTGGCTAAGCGCACTAACCCTAGCTCCCGTGTCTACAATTCCCTTTCTTGTTCTGTCACCCAGGGCTAGGACCGGCAGGACCGCGTGCATCTCGGAACCTTCCCAAAAGGCGTTGACGTGCAAGGATTTAGACACGGAGTGCAGCGTCAAACTTGGCAATTGTGTTTCTGCGTCCTGGTCTCAAGGGTCTGTCGTGACCTGCTCTTGTGATCCTTCGACCCACTGCTTAAGGTCTTGCCATAGGGTAGGATGCTGCTTAAGCAAATCTCCCAGGCTAAGTGTTATAGGGATGGTCACTAGCGTGGTCAGGAGATCGTTAGATACTCGTCCTTCCCCCAGCCTAGACTATCCGAGCCAATGGCCACGGCGGCTGATCTGCGGCTCTGTCGTGTCTAGGCTTGGTCTCAGCGGCACTGCTTGTGGCACAATTGCTTCTGCCGACTTAGGTTGAGGCGGTGATATTGGCATACTTATGCTGGAGAGATCATCAATCTCGTCCTCTATGATGGGCTCAGCGTCTTTGAGATGTTGTTGAGCCTCCCTCACCCATTCCTTCACCTTTTCTATGGCCTCTAATTGTCGCTTCGGATGCGGGTATTCCCCTATCTTAGCGCTTCCCTTTTCGGTCGTCTTGGGGGCTGAAGTCTCTACCTCAACGTTCTGAGACCTTCTTTCCTATAGGTAGAGTCGTAGCACTCTCGGTCTTTAGTGCGATCTTAGCTTTCGATCTCTTCTTTTTCCTCCTACGGCATTTCTTCCCTACGAAGGTTGTGTCAAGATTGCTAGATCCTGGCAGAGAGATGCCGGCCTACTTCGTTTGGGCTCAGGTTATAACCTACAATGGGATAGGTGTGGCCTCCCCATTAGGGTTTTCGACACCAAACAGCCCCAATGGGATGGATGGCAAGTTGGCTGAGCTAGAGGATGGCCTTTGCTTTGGGCAGTCTATGAAAAGATGGGTGATTCCACACTCTGTGCACCTTTGGTCGGCCATGTCCGTGTTTTGCTACTCTCTTTCAGGGTAGCGTGATGAGATATGACCGGGGTGTCCACAAGTCCAACAAGTGACTGGATCCTGCGGCTGCCCTCCTAGGCCTCTATCTCGTCCTCGTCCTAACGCCATCATCGGCAAGGGTCGATAATCCATGAGGACCACATTGCCCTCATCATCATGCGAGACGTAAGGGTATATGTAGTTCTCTTCATCAGTTGGCTCTTCCACGTAGTGTACTGGAGCATCGCTCGGTGGGTGGGTCACGTAAGGACCAGGCGGTCTAGGAATGCTTGTAGGATTTATGTCCATTCTAGGGACGGTTGGTTTCATATCGTTAGGGTCGGGAAGAGCTAATGGGGCTCCCCTTCCGAAGAATGGCTGTGGCCTGTTAGCTAGATAAGGCTGGCCGTAGGGTTGCAAGTATGGAAGTCTTCTTGGTGATCTACAATGCGTGACATCATGGCCGAACCTGCCGCAGTTAGCACAACGTCTTGACCTAGGGTCTTGACACTCGGCCAGCAAGTGGTTTCCGCCACAGTACACACATTAGACGTGTGGGCGCGTTGGTCGTCTCAACATGTCCTATAACTTGGCTAATTTCATATTGACCTTAGCCAAGCCCTGGTCTGTCTCGGTGGCCTTCCCCTTATCTTGGGATAATGGGATGGACCGCTCACTAGAGGCTGCCGTTCTCTCTGAACTTCGCGAGTTGTGTTCTTCTAGATTTGAGCTCCTAGATCTCCGCTCTTTCAGCTGGTCATCGACTCTGATGGCTTCCTCAAACACTCTAGCCACCACATCCCGCTGCAAGCTTGAATTGCCTGTCAAAGCCTTATATAACTCCTCGTCCCGAATTCCGCTGATAAATACAGTCGAAACTGCTCGGTCGCCTAGAGGGATTCTCTTAAAGAGACTCCTCACATGGGTCACATAGTCACGGATGTCCTCCTTGTCTTTCTGCTTGACGTTCATCAAGCGCACCAGCAGGTTATCGGAGTATCCCGGCTCAGCGAATCTCTTGACGAAGAGATCCTTGATATTATTGAAGTTGGCTCGTTCTACGGCATCCAGGCTTGTATACCACGTCCTACCCTTGTCGCCTAGGCAAAGCCCGAATGGTTGCGAACGTTGAGTCTGGTCGTTGAGGCCATTGGCTTCGCAGACTTGCTCAAACTACTCAACAAAGCTGTATGGGTTGTCCTGAGGTTGGTACTTATCGAGTTGCTCGGCAACAATGGGTATTTTGGCCTGGCTCTTTGAGCCTTGGTTTGCCCCTAATCCTGCAAGCAGCGACATTGCTAATGCAATGGCACTCTGCTCTACTGCGGTGTTATCGAGCAAGTGTTTCATGAGGAGCTCGCTCAACGTCAAGTCTCCCTCTAGTGCTCTCTCATGGTCCCTGTTTAGTTTCAGCCAGCCAAGTTCAACACTCGCTGCACCTCATGCAGCTCCATGCTTTGCCTTTAGTTCCTAGCCCGATGATCCCTATTATACTCAGCTATTCCCTGTAGTGCCTTGCGGGCTAGCCTTCTCTCCTCCTCTAGATTTGTAATGATTGCATCCGCTGTCCTGCCGCGGTGTTCATATCGGGCCTGCACGTCGTAACTGCTCACCATCTACTGGATAGCATCTGGGAATACGCTCAAATCAAGCTCCTCATTAGACCGATGGTCTGAGCTTTCTTTTGTCATGGTTGAATTCTTGCGCTCTACTACGCTGTCGCGATCAGGTTGAATGGTCTTGACAAATCCTCGTTGTTGGTGCTCCTTGCTTGGTCCTACTCTGTGCCTAATGGTTTGTCTATATCTTGGGTCCTCTCCTATTGGTGGGTTCCTTGAGTATTTTATCTGAGTGAGTCCCTTTGGTTATTGAATACAGACCTCAATTTACGGTCACTCGATGAGTGTGTCGTTCCTCGTGCACTTGTGCCCAATCAGGCTTTCAGCTTTCTTAAGTGTACTTTAAGTGCGGAAATTCAATGTGAGTGCAGCAAGCAATTCCTCACCGTTTTACACCTCTTGCTTGTTTAGGCCTGATAGGCTTGTAGGTCCATTTTCTGGCCATTTTGTCAGGATTTTTGGGTTTCCTTGTATGTTGCCTTGTTCGCTTTCGATCAATCAGGTTTTACGGCTCAGCGGCTCGCGTCTACGTCCTGGGGTCTCACAACTGTCCACTTCTAGCCGCTAAGCGGCTGCACACTATAATTTCTCTTATCACGTGTACCAGAATCAAAATCTGAGCGCCCGAAGGGTTTCGATAGTTTGCGCTAATGCGTATTTGCCGGGTCAGGTTAAATTTCTGACAGATTTGACAAAAAGTTGCACTCGGACCAACTGGTCCGAATTACAGGGTCCGAGTAGGTCACTCAGACGGGCCGAGGCACGGGGTCGAGGCTGAATTTTCGGATTTGACTCAAACGATTTTGATTCGAATGGGCTGAATGGCAGGTTTGGACAGGGTAATTCGGACGGGCCAAACGGCCCTTGGCCGAGGGCCGAATCCGAGCTTGGTCGAGGGCCGAATTTGAGACTCGAACGGGTCGCTCAAACACCGGATGTGCCACGTGGCAAAAAGCTTTGACTCGGACGGCCGAGTGGGTTGACTCGAACAGTTTCCTCGGACGGTTCGAGGGCGGCCAAGTGGGCCGAGGACCGATTCCGGGACTCAGCCCAGGAGAGGCCACTCGGACGAGCCGAATGCGGTGCATGTAACTCGTGCGAATGCGATTTCGATCGTTTCACCCAATGTAGGCCAGCGCCATGGTCATGCACTTCCAAATCCTATCTAGGAAAGTAGAGGGAGAGGTTTGTATACCTGAACGGGTCGGTAAGTGCGTCGGTGATGCAATCGAATCAACACAGACTCTCTCTCTCTCTCTCTCTCTCTCTCTCTCTCTCTCTCTCTCTCTCTCTCTCTCTCTCTCTCTCTCTCTCACTGAAATGGCACAAATGAGCTCTCTTTTGGCCTCCTGGCTCTTATATGCCTTCCCAAATGTGGTGTTGACGTCGTCCCCAATCACTCACTTGCCAATCTTAGGCCTCATTAGCGAGTATTTTACCCATTTTGCATGATTTTTTCCCTGTTTTGCCCTGTTTTGAAACAGTAAACCCTACCCTTTTCCGGTTCGATTTCCTAACTCTAACCTACGCTAAATGCAACGAAGATCAAAGGCAAAAAATTGAAATAGATTCTCCATGCTTTCCAATTATCAAACAACCAAAATATCCCAAAATACTTACTTGTTTTGAAGATTAAAAACACCCAAACTTCCTACCTATCTCAAGCTCCGTTTCGGGGATAAGTACCCTACTTCGATACTCGATATGAGGCGCGCAAGTGCTCAATCTTGAATCCGTTGGTCCCGGCAACGGAACCAAAATGTGGGAGCTTTCGTTCAACCGCCAAGTCCCACGGACCGCTTATTGTTCAAGCATTCCAAGTGAGCTCTAATGGCTATCTCTCACCTAGCCGGATCCTACGAGTGTAGTGAGCTTACCTTGATGCTCGATCGAGTACCCTCCTCTCTCTTGCACTCCGGGAGCTCCACGATTCTTGATGCTAGCTCAAGCATCCTCAAGCCTCCTCCATCTCCAAGCTCCATGCTCCATAGCCGCGTGCGCGAGAGAAGAGAAGAGTAGAGAAGAGAATAGAAGAAAAGGGGAGGAGATGGTGAAGAGCTTCACCCTCTTGATCCCTCACTCCACACACACTCACTCCCTCACACTCTCACACTCCCTCTCTCAAGAGCACACACAAGCAAGAAGGAGAGAAGAAGAGAGGAAGAAGAATACTCTTTTTGCCACACACCAAAAGAATGAGCTTCTCATTCACTTTTCAACTTTATATACAAAGCCCTAAATCCTTTTTGGGCGGTCATCCCCTTTTCACTTTTTTACATGGCCGGACGTAGCCTAGGCCCTTTTTCCCATTTCCCACCATTCTAATTTATCCTATTCCCAACTAATGTGTACACTTTGCACAAGAGTGAGCCTAGCGCTCTTTTACAAAGATTCGTGGGTGCTCTCACATTTTAATGGTGCGCCCTTCTACTCTTTTGTTGTCTCGGGGTGACATCGAGGCTTTCTGAGGGTCGTGCCTGAACATTTAAATTTTTCAGGGTCTGGTCACCAGTCAAGGTGCCTTTTTCTGCTTTTATCCTGCGCCTTTTTTGCTATTTTCTTTTTTTCCATTTTTCGCTCCTCTGTGCTGCGGGAAACACGAATAACATTAGCGCAAAACACAGTAACAGTATTCATTTTCAATGTCTTCATAGTTCTCTCTCTCAATCTCTCATATACAGTTACACTGTTTTGATAGAATTGACTATCTCTGGCTCTCTCTCTCTCTCTCTCCATCAATAGTACATCATCTCTTCACTACAATGCTCTCATAATAACCCTCAATAATCCTTCTTAGGTTGTGGATGCACCTCCCAAGAGGTATGTCTGATATGAAGAGTCACCACAGCCACTACAGTGTATTTTCACAGCTCACTACTGTCACTGTCACTTAGTCTTCTCTTCAGTCTTCAGCAGCTACTTCTTCCACTTTTTTTAGCTCTTTTGAACTTAGATTCATCCTTTCCAAAGGTTAGAAAACTTTCCCAAAGTCACACATACATTCTACAGAACACTTACAGAAGGTCTACAGAACAGTTATAGTATAGCACCAGAACAGCTACAGTACAGTTACAATACAGAGATAGAGCAGAGACAGAGGCTCTACAGAGGGTTTATAGAAGGTCATGAGAACCTCATAACTCATACTCAAACCATTCCAAACTATAAAAAACTATTCAATAAGCTTCTAAAAGATCTCAATCTTCATCAATCATCAATCCATGCTTCATACAAAAGACAATCAGAACAAAACAGAATGTTGAGAGTGGAAAAAGATTAAATTTTTGACTGATTTTTGTTGTTTTTAAGGTCTGAATGATTGATTTTTGATGGATTTAGAGTGATGTATGGTTGTTAATTCAAGTATTTGAGAGTGTTTTGGATGATATTGATTATGTTTTGAAAGTTCATGATGATTCTTAGTGGAAATATGAAGTTTTGAGATGTTCTAATAGGTTTTGATAGCTTCTGATTGGTTTTGTATACCTTCTATATAGCTTCTGTTTTGTTCAGATTGTCTTCTGTATGAAGCATGGATTGATGATTGATGAAGATTTAGATCTTTTGAAATCTTATTGAATAGTTTTTGATAGTTTGGAATGGTTTGAGTATGAGTTATGAGGTTCTGATGACCTTCTATAAACCCTCTGTAGAGCCTCTGTCTCTATACTGTAACTGTACTGTAGTTGTTCTAGTGGTGTACTGTAACTATTTTGTAGACCTTCTATAAGTGTTCTGTAGAATGTATGTGTGACTTTGGGAAAGTTTTCTAACATTTGGAAAGGATGAATCTAAGCTCAAAAGAGCTAAAACAAGTGGAAGAAGTAGCTGCTGAAGACTGAAGAGAAGACTAAGTGACAGTGACAGTAGTGAGCTGTGAAAAGACACTATAGTGGCTCTGGTGATTCTTCATATCAGACATACCTCTTGGGAGGTGCATCCACGACCTAAGAAGGATTATTGAGGGTTATTATGAGAGCATTGTAGTGAGGATATGATGTATTATTGAGAGAGAGAGGAGAGAGAGTCAGAGATAGTCAATTCTATCAAAATAATGTAACTATATATGAGAGATTGAGAGAGAGAACTATGAAGACATTGAAAATGAATACTATGTGATTGATTTCCATTCAAAGATCGTGCATTCCCTTGTGTTCTTTGTTATATTGATGGATTTCATGAAGATGTTGAAGATTATGGTTGATTCTATCAAATCCGTGGGAGAAATCTACTATGATGCTGCGTGAAGAATTGTTGTTTTCTTTGTTTTGGTCATCAAAAGAATGAAATAAAAGCTTGTTGATGTTACAAGATAGATTTTCTTGCAGTGGAATCCCCTTTTCCTTGGTGTTCCTCTTGGGGCTCCAAAGAGTTGACAAAACTATATGAGATCCACCATCGCAAGTCCACCCCCTATTACCCCAGAGCCAACGGCCAAGTTGAAGCCACCAATCGCTAGCATGTCAAGCTCTTGCCTAGGTAACCCTGCCTTGATCACATGTTTCCTTTGCTCTTCTATGCTTAGGTTGGTGTTGGTTTTGGGTATCTTTTCATGGAGGCCGTATCTTAGTGCTCTCCTTATGAGTTCCTTACTGTGCCAGCATCCCTGTCTCTATCACCTTTTCTTTTCCTTTAGCCATTATGCGCCCACTTTCTGATAATGCTAGGTACTAAATCTTTGATTCGAGCCTCATTCCTTTCTGCCCATCCTTCAACTCTCTCTTTCATTTGTTTGAGGCTTTGGTTTTTCTCTCATGAGAGGGTACTTACCATCTATTCTTGCTCTTTCCATATCGCAAGCATCCTTTCTTTCTTGGCCTTGGCATTCCATCTACTTCCTTAGGATGCCCTGCTCATGGAGTGATGTCTGGAGTTGATTGTTTTCCAACTCTAGATGTTTGTTTTACTTGGAGTTTAAGGCACATAGTTACTCTAAAGCTATGCACCTTTCCCTTTCCCTTTCTTCTTTGTATAGGTCATTATTCATCTTGTCTTACCTTTAAGGCCTCTTTTAGTGCCATCACTTCCCTAGAGTATATCATCATTTGCCTTGTTTTTTCTAGTTAAAAGGCTGCAAAAGCATCCTTTTCTGCTTCTATCTTGGCAAGTGCAACCTTCTCTCCTCATTCATTCTCTCACATTGACTCTAGAGCTCTTTCACTAGCTCATCATACTCTTCTATGTTGCACACTATGCTGACGATACCAAAGTGGTAGATACCTCAAGGTGTGGCACCTTTAGACCTTGGCGAGACTCTACATCGGCCTACTATTGGTCTCTTGGCTCCTACCATTTGGAGCCCCTTTTGATGATATTGGTGAAAGATCATGCACTTTTCCTAGTAGTGAACCCATGCCATCATGTTACTTTCATTAACCACCACTTTTGTGGCTCCTTGTGTGGAGGTGGTTGTGGTAGCCACATGACTGATGGTATTGTATGAAAGGGATCCTCTCCCTTATCTTCTACCACGGGTCTTTGTTCAATCTCCTCCTTTACAGAGCAGTAGCACTTGTGCTAGGTACATCTTCATGTGTCGGGTTCATCATGGCTAGCTCTTGTGATCGAGAGGGTTGTTCCACTGATCTTCTTATGGAAATGGCCACCTGCTCCTCCTCCTCTCTTCTTAACCTTTCTTCCTCCTCCTCTTGTCTCATTTTACATTCCTCTTCAAGCTTCCTTGGCTCTTCTTTAACCCTCAACAAATCTCTCCTTTCTTCATTGGTGGATTTGGTATTCTTGATGGGAATCCTTAGCATAATTATTAGCCTATCCCCCTAGGTGTGCTGGATGGTGCTAAGTCTTGCTCCCCCTACTTGCTCACCATTCTCTCGCTCAAGGTTCTTGGTTGTTGAATTTGGCAGTTAGCTTCCCTCTTCTTAGCCACTTGCTCTACTTCTTCTTTCTGAACCATGTTAGCTTCTTTTTCCCCAAGTTTCCTTGTAGAAAAAGAGATGGGAGGGCTCACTAGAATGGGTAAGTGGTGGTGCTCATGGATTGGTGATTGATCTGGTGTTTCCTCCCCTTCCCCTTCTCTGTCCATCTCCCCCATCACCCTCTTGGATTAGGGCTCTTAGCACTCCTCTAAAACCTATGTTTGATGCCTTGGATACAAGTATTTCCCTTTTTGACTCAGCCCTCATCGTTGGTGGGGATTCTCCACCTATGGCTCTTAGAGCTAATTCCTAGATTGTTGCTTAGACATAGGAGTTCAGGTTTACTTTGTCTTGTGCCTTGGCTACTACAATGCTCTCGAGTAGTGGTACCCCTATTTTGTTCATGGGTGCATTGTATCTTTGGCTTGAAAAGAGAGCATGCACCATCTTGGCTTGCAATTTGATAGTAGACTCAAGGATATCTAATATGTTGATTCCATTATTTGTGTACAATGTTGCTTTTTCATCCCCAGCACGTCGATGCATCTCTCTTTGGCCTCTTTTTTTGCTTCTCCACCAACCCTAGAGCTTTCTCAACCAACTTCGGGCTAAGCACAACTTCCACACTCCTAGTTACGTCTCCTTGATTGATCGTCATTGTACCACTGTTCTCTCTTGCATTGAAGGATCTAAGGAATTCTATGCACCTATTGTAATCTATATGCTAGCTAACATTCTCTAGGTACTTGTCTTCTAGATTCCATTGCTCGACAATCTTCTTGGCCACATCCTGAGTTGCCACGACTTCTTCCAAGTTGTGTATGCTTTGGTATCATAACTGGTCAAACACTTGCACCTCCGTGGTTAGGTGATATTTGTTACATTCTTAATCAAAAATTAGTAGCCTTGACATTTAGATTCCCATCATAACACAACAACTCATACTGAGTTCTCTTTGAAGGACAATTTTTGCTTAAAAACGAAGTGGTTAGAAGGAAATGTTATCAAATAGAGAAATGTATAAGCCAAGAAATGAAAATTTTTCATATCAATCAATGCATACATTCCATACAAAAACTTCGTAAAGTATTTTCACTAAATGAAAATTCAACTCATCCTTCTTTTTGGAGTTCAATCATATTTCAATTCATATTCACCTTTTACGTTACTCCTTCCCCTCTTGAAATGATGAGAATCCTTCCTAGGATTGGAGAATGGAGAGACAAGGGTGTTTGGTATGCTCTTGATGGGCTCTAGTGTTTCAAGAGCCAATCGTAGAAGTTTTGTTATACTCCAATGTAGCATGGCGGTCCATGTCTTGTGGGTGAATGCCCACATGTGTGATATAGATCAAGACATTAGCCAAGAGATCACCTAAGTGCATTCTACTAGCAGCATGAAGTTCTTCTATTAGGATCCTATCTAAGTATGGATTCAACATGTCATTGTCTTCTAATGGTCTGTTTTGTGTCATGGCCAGTACTCTAAACAAAGCTGGGACCATGTAAGTGGGGTCATATTTAGAAGTTTGATGGCACATCTTTACTTTGCATTGGTCATGATTTGACAACCCTCTTGTTCCCATTGGATGTGAAGAGAGTACCAATTTCATAGGAAATTGGATTTAGATTTAGCTAGATTTTTCAACTCATCAAGTTCATCAGGCGACATTGGAACTTTGATTTTTTTGAATGATGTGATTAAACATTGGCTTAAGGCTTTTTCTTGAGAAATTTTAGTGGCAATCAACTCTTCTACAATGGTGGGAGTTTTTGTGAATATGAATTCAAATTCCTCCCAAGAACAAGGTGAAGAGCATACATCATTCGCTATTTGTTCATCAACCATACTAGGTCCAAGTGTTCATAATTTCTAGGAAATAGTGTGAAAGTTGAGTCCACTTGTTTGATACAGGTAATGTTGGGGGTAAAGGCGCCTCTACCTAGCAGCCCGTGTATTACTACACTAACAGTACTTGCCACTACACACTGCAGGTGGTGGGCGCCTGTCACAGTCACTTAATCTTTATTCTTTTAGTGACAATTTGAATAAAGGAAGGCCCAACCACACATTACGGTTGTTAGACTTCCCACTTTGAGCTTCACTCGCTCTCTTCCTCTTGCTCTCCATCCGCCATAGCTCTCACTGCCAAGCTTCTTCCTCCTGGGTTTCACTTCCCTTTCAACTAGTATCAAAGAAAGGCATTGGAGCTTGCCCAGCATTCTCTTCAACCCGGATTTGAAGAGCTTCAACCCGAGCTTCAATGGCAGCCATGGCACCTTCATTTGCAAGTATGTTTTGATCTCCCACCTCCTCCCCTATCTTCTGGCCTTCCATTGGCACCTTGCAAGGCTGCATCGGAGTCCCCCTCAACATTGCCAAGTGCTCTAGAGAACTACTAAAGGCCCCCCAGCCCCCAGGAGCAGCCAGTGCAAAATGTAGCGTATTCTTAGGGGGCTGGGCTGATCTCCTACTGGCATTTCCAGCTTCTTCCCCGACTTCCCAGCACTGTTGGCAACCTTCCCGATCATTGTTGGACTCCCCAGCATTAGTTCTTGGCTCCCAACGATCGATTCAAATGCTTCCACCCTTCAGCCATTGATGTATACATAGTCCTAGGACAGTCAAAACAGGGCAGCACTTGACATGTATTGTTTGATGCTTCTTGGCATTGCCCGTTTGATGCCTATTGATGCCCGATGATGCACCGATGTTATGGGATACTATGTCTATGCTTTGGGACTAATTTGGATCAGATTTGGGCACCGATTGAGCTCCATTTAACAGTAAATATGCTGCTGTAATATAGTGGGCTGAAGCTTATTTACTCGGTGTATGGATTGGTTCTTGGATCCGGGGTGCTTATCGAAGATTTGAATGATCATACCGATGTATTTGGAGATTTTCAAATCCTTTTTTTTTGTTCCAGAATGCTTTTGAGCTTGGATTAGGCTCCGTCTTGGTCGTCATTCAATGCATTTGGCTTCAGTTGTTGGCATGCTTTGGATGGTTTATGCCTATTGTCATTGCTTGACATTTGGGCTTCTTGTGCTTATGCTTTGGTCAAATATGGATGCCACTTGGTTTGCCCATGCTTGACAATCACTTGGAGCTTCATCTTCAGATGTATTTGAGCATTTTGGACCTACTAGGCATTACATTTTTTTGTCAGTTACATGCTAATTGAATGCTTTCAGGCTTATGCTTTACGAGTCTGAGATAGCTTGGGATTTATGCTCTGAATGTACCCTACTGGGATTTGGCATGTCTGATGCTATGTACTCGATGTATTAGAGCATTTTTTTCTCTATTTGCATTTGACTTTACTTCTAGTGGGAACCTATTGGTATATTTAGATATACACAAAGTCTTACATACACTTGAGCTTGAGCTTGTGGGACAGCTACATGTATTTGCTCTCTTGAGAGCTTTATGTCTGCAGTTAGTCTATAGTGGGCTGATTTGATACGCCTATTGGGGTAGGCACCTATCTTTGTCTCACAGGTTTGTCAATTTTGTATGCATCTTGGATGGTTATGCATTGAGCTTCTTGCTCTATCAATTGTGCTTGTGCTTGGTCTCGTCTCTTACCCCGAGACCCACTACATGCATGACTTCTAGACCTATGAGATGTCTCTTTCCTGGTAGGTTATTGATTTGATAGTTCTTGGTACCTTCTTGCCCCTTGACACTCACTGTTGGATGTATCTTGCTACCTGGCCATTGCAGTGACATATGTATTAGTGATTGCTTCACTTTAGAACAGTTTTACATACTGCTGTAATTTATTCCAACAAACTAAAATCTATAGATTTTGAGCACTTGTATGAGGGCAATGATTACTATTTGATGTTATCTTTGTCATATTTGGTGGACAGGTGGTTCTCTTGGTGAAATCCACTCTTTCAGCTAGCTTTAGTAGTGGTTTTACTACATGTTATGCTAATTACAGCAACCTACAATTTTGCTTTTTTGCTTTGATTTGGGACAATAAGGCTAGTCATCTGAAAGACATGGCTCTCTTTAACATTGCCAAGTTGGATGGTACCAACTATGGGTATTGGAAGTTCCAAATATGACAGGTTTTGGTGCAGAAGTTGCAAATTAAACCCTTGCGTTTCAAGGGTGTTAAACCTGAGGATATGGATGATGATGTTTGGATGGAAGTTGATGAGCTATGCAAGTCTACCATTATCTTGTCACTCTCAGAAGAGGTCCATCATAATGTTGTTGAAGATGAGAATCAGAGTGCATGGGATTTATGGGAGAGGATTCATGAGCTTTATGCGTAGTAAAGTCCTGTGTCACATATTTATTGGCTGAAGCAAATGGACCTTCGCATGAAGGAGGGGACATCCCTATCATCTCGTTTCAGTCAATTTCATGCTATCATGAAGATTTTATTATCACAAGGTATTGAGTTCAAAGACAACTTGCACCCGTTGTTTTTGCTTTTAGCACCTTGCCTAAATCATGGGATGTCTTCTATACTGACATATGCACGAACAAGCTTGATGGGCTGAAAATCAAAGATGTTGAGAGTGCTTTATTGATTGAGGAAATCAACAGAAGAAAAAGTGATTCTTTCCGCTCTTCGCATGCATTGACCATTAGAGGTGGCAGACATGGGAGGCATGATAATGATCATAAGGGCAGGGACTCTTAGAAGTCCAGGTCCAAGTCACGTGGTCGCAGTAAGTCTCGTGGACGGAAGTCCAATCTTACCTATCATTATTGTGGAAAATCAAGACATATTAGGCCATAGTGCCATAAGATGCGCGATGATAAGCGTAAGGAAAAGGGAAAAGAGAAAGTGCAAGAAAAGTCTTCTGAGTGCGGTATTGTACCTGCAAAGTCTAGTGTGAAGATAGAAGAGGTTAATGTCATGCAGGCCACTGATTCAGATGAAGATTACATACTTGTAGCTTCTTCACGTGATGCCTTACAGGCTTTAGAGATACATTCTATGTATGCATAGTGTTGGCTTTTGGATTCGAGTGCATCATTTCATGTGACACCCTGTAGAGATTGGTTTCATACCTATCGTATCGTCTCTCGTTATGTGTCTCTTGGTGATGACAGGTCTCTTGACATTGTGGCCATTGGAGATGTTAGGCTACAATTTCCTTCTGGCAGTTCTTTTGTTTTGCATGATGTACGCCATGTACCTGCATTGACTCGCATCCTTATGTCAGCTGGATCGCTTGATGATGCAGGGTATTTTGTGTCTTTTGGAGACTCTGCATGGAAGATTACTCGTGGCATGCTTGTGCTTGCAAGAGATGCCAAGTTTGGCAGCCTCTATCCCTTACTTGTATCTGGAGCTACCTTAGATCATATTTTGTCTGTGGGTTCTATCCCCCATGTATCCCTCTAGCATGCTTGTTTGGGGCATATGTCCCTTAAAGGAATGAAAATGATCCCTGCTTTGTAGTATCTTCTGCCTTTTGACTCTTCACATTTTGATTCTTGTGATCATTGTTTGTATGGAAGGCAGAATATAAATATGCATAAAAATTTTGATAAGAAACGCATGGGTGAGTCCTTGGCTCTTGTGCACTTAGATGTATCTGGGCCCATGCCTTGTCAGTCACTCAATGGGGCAAAGTACTTTGTTACTTTCATAGATGATTTCTCACGTAAGGTTTAGGCTTATCCCATAAAGAGAAAAACCGATGTATTTGACACATTTCAGCATTGGCTTGCATTAGCAGAGAACCAGTCTGTGAAAAGGCTAAAATGCCTAAGGTCAGATAATGGGGGTGAGTATGTATTATGTACTTTTGAGCAGTTTTGTGATGAGCGGGGTATTAAGCGTCAGTTGACCACCCCTTACACCCCACCCCAAAATGGTATGGCTGAACACATGAATAGGACCATTCAAGAAAGGGTCCATAGCATGCTTAGCCAGGATGGCTTACCGCAGCACTTTTGGGCTAAGGCAGTTACTACTACTACAATGCATCTCATTAACAGGTCGCCTAGCAATGGCATTGACTTTCAGGTTGCAGAGGAGGTATGGGCAGGCAAGTCCCCCCTCTTATGATCATTTGTGTGTCTTTGGATGTGAGGCATTCTTCCATATGCCTAAGGACAAACGGAATAAGCTAGATCCTAAAAGTGTCAAATGCATTTTCATTGGCTATGGAGATGCAGGAGAGATGGGTTACCGTCTATGGGATCCGCAGGCGCGGAAAGTGATCTGCAGCCATGATGTCATCTTTCATGAGGACAAAATGCATATGCAGCCTAAGAAAGTGGTTGAGGTACACAGAGTTATCTCTCAGGAGAAGCCACTTACTCCTATTCAGCCCCGCTCCACGGCCAGCCAGATAGCGTGCAGCATCACTTGATGCTCATGGCCTAGATATTAGACATGCTGATGTTAGACAGGATATCGATCCAGGCAGCAGAGCCTAGGTTGAGGCATTCTACTAGAGATAGATGACCTCCTGACCATTTTATGCCCTCTATGGATTATGTACTAGTTACAAATGCAGGAGAGCCTCTCACTTATGATGAGGCTATGCACAGGGGTGATTGTCACTCTTGGGAGAGGGCTATGTAGTGTGAGCTTGACTCATTGTATAAGAATCAAACTTGGGATTTGGTTTCCTTGCCTCAGGGTAAGAAGGCTTTGCCATGCAAGTGGGTGTACAAGCTGAAAAGTACCCCTGGACACCCTAAGCCGACATACAAGGCTTGATTGGTTGCTAAGGGTTTTAAGCAGGAGCATGGTGTTGACTTTGATGAAGTTTTTTCTCCTGTGGTCAAGATGGCCACCCTACGCTTAGTCTTAGCCTTGGTTGCACAGCTTGACCTGGACTTGTACCAGATGGATGTCAAGATGGCTTTTTTACATGGGGACTTGCATGATGAGATTTACATGAAGCAGCCTAAGGGCTTTGCCAACCTTGGTAGGGAACACCTAGTGTGCAAGCTAAAGAAGAGTCTATATGGCCTGAAGCAGGCACCTAGGGAATGGTACCATAAGTTTGATGCATTCATGTAGTCACTGTCAAGATTGTGGGAGAGAAGGAAGGAGTCTCACTTGTAGCTTTCTTGCTTGCACAATGGGGGAATACACACAAAGGTGGAGGCTGAAAACAGTTTTCCTCTTCTTAGTTGTGTAAGCCAAAAGAACTCTAGTACATAGAAATAGAAGAACCCTATATATGGGTCTCAAACCAAAGTCAACTAACTAAGGTGGCATACTAATTGAGCCACGAACTAGAGTAGATAAGGATAGCTGTCATGTAGCTATTATTCATGGGCGGTGTACCAACCGCATCTGCAACAACTGACAAGTCGGTGACATAAATGCACAACGGTCACCCTGGCACATCACGAGTGGAGCTCGATATCTCAACACTCCCCCTCGAGCTCAATCCCAATTCCTGTACACCAAGCAGGTCTCTGAACTTGCGCAGTTTCTCTGCGCCCAATGCCTTCGTAAATATGTCAGCTACCTGATCCTCTGTGCTGACATAAACTAGATCAATAAGACCTAGTAAAACCCTCTCCCGCACATAGTGATAATGCACCTCAATGTGCTTTGTTCTAGCATGATAGACTGGGTTATTTGCCAAGTGTATACTGCTCATGTTATCACAATAAATGACAACTGGCCCATCTGTAGGCTGATGCATATCATAAAGTAGCTTATGCAACCAAGCTACCTCACATGCAGCCATTGTTGCACCTCTATACTCAGCCTCTGTGCTCGACAAGCCAACTGTAGGCTGTTTCTTGCTGCTCCAAGTGACTACAACACTCCCAAAAGAGAACACATATCCACTGGTAGATCGTCTATCAGAAATACTACCAGCCCAATCAGCATCAGTGTATCCATGCAACTGTATCTGAACCCCAATCTCATAAAATAGTCCATACTGCAATGTGGACTTCACATACCTGAGTATGCGTCTAGCTGCATCCAAATGCGATTTCCTTGGAGACTGCATAAACTGACTTACCAATCCAACAGCATAGCTCAAATCTGGCCTGGTAATAGTCATATAAATCAAACTTCCTACTATGCGTCTGTACATAGTAGGGTCTTCCAAAAGCTCACCTGCATCTGCGCTCAGCTTCACATTCTGCTCCAAAGGAACTGAAATAGGCTTACAGCCTGTCATCCCATATTTGGATAGCATGTCCAATCCATACTGCCTCTGCAAGAGCTGTATCCCACTTGGTGATCTAATCACCTCAATGCCCAAGAAATAATGCAGCTCTCCCAAATCCTTCATCTCAAACTTCTGCTTCAATAGCATTTTCACATGAAGGATATCTTCATCACTGTCACCTGTCATAATCAAATCATCAACATAAATGACGAGTAACATAATACCTTTCTCTGTTTTTCTCACATAAAGTGAGAAATCTGCCTTGGAAATTTGAAAGCCAATAGTGACAAGATACTGTCCTATCTTGTCAGACCATGCTCTAGGTGCTTGCTTCAAGCCATACAAGGCTTTCTTCAACCTGCAAACAAACTTAGGATGGACAGCATGCAAATAACCTGGTGGCTGCTCCATATATACCTCTTCTTGCAAATCACCATGCAAGAAGGCATTCTTTACATTCATCTGATGTAAAGACCATTCCTTTGATGCAGCCATAGCAATGACTACTCTTACGGTTGCCATCCTTGCAACCGGACTGAATGTTTCTTCATAATCAATGCCATATGTTTGTGCATACCCCTTGACTACTAATCTTGCCTTATATCTGTTCACAGAACCATCTGCATTGTGCTTCACCTTATAAACCCACTTCCAGCCAATTGCATTTTTACCTTTAGGCAAAGGTACCAATTCCCATGTAGCATTTGCTTCCAAGGCATCCATTTCTTCATCCATGGCTTTCTCCCATTTTTCTTTTCCCATGGCTTGCTCAAAAGAAGTGGGTTCTGGTTCTTGTATCGCTTTGACCATATATGCATAGTGAATGGCTGTAAATCCATCATATTTCAGCCTATCCACAGGATACCTAGTTCTGGTAGACCTGCGCAAAGTAGGTTCACTCCCAGGTGCTCTCAAAACATCCCTGGTCTTCCTTACTCCAGGTGTAACAATAGAAGGAATACCCAACTCATCATCAATGCTCTATTCTGAGCCACTAGATTCACCATCCACATAAGAGTGACCTGCATTCACATCAAACATGGGCTGATCTACCTTCTATTTTCCTTTTCGTGATACCTGCATACCACTATCTGCATTGCTTTGAGAAGATTCTCCTGATCTCAATCTGTCTGTCCATGGCGAAGAATGTGAACCACTACTAGAGGACGCTCCAGGTCCACTAATATTTTGTGACTGTTGCTGTGAATTCTGTGCAGCATTACCATTTTGTGCATCTACATCATCAATCACATTTACTGGTTTATACCAGCTACTCATCTCATCAAAAACAACATCTCTGCTCACTGTAAACTTATGAGTAGAAGGGTTATAGCATCTATACCCTTTCTACTATGCAGAGAGTAACCAATAAAGATGCACTTCTCAGCTTTTGGATCCAACTTGAATCTCAACTCATCTGGCACATGAACATAGGCAATGCAACCAAAAATCTTCAAATGAGAAATATCTGGTTTCCTACCAGTATACCTCTCCTCTGGAGTCATCCCATGTATTGCTGCAGTGGGAGTCCTGTTCATTATGTAGACTGTTATAGCAACTGCTTCAGCCCAGTAAAAATCTGGCAAGTCTTTTTCATTGAGCATGGCACGAGATACCTCTCCAATATGCTTGTTTTTCCTTTCTGCAATTCCATTTTGTTGTGGGGTATGACTGCATGAATATTGCTGCTTTATGCCATGCTCCTGCAGGAACCTTGCAAACTCATTTGAGAGGTACTCTCCCCCTCCATCTGACCTTAGGCATTTTATTTGCAGGTCTGTTTCTTTTTCAACCATAGCTTTAAGAGTTTTAAAATGCCCAAACACTTCACTTTTCTTTTTCATAAAATACACCCAAACTTTTCTGCTATAGTCATCAATAAAAGTGACAAAATAATGACAGCCTCCAAGAGATGCAGCTTTAGTAGTCCACACATCAGAGTGGATTAATTCCAATGGCTTCTTACTCTCTTGAATATGTCTAGGAAATGGTTTTCTTGCCTGTTTTCCAAATTGGCAAGCTTCACATACCTTATGCATTTCTGCAACCTTGAATTTTGGCAATCCTGCAACAATATTTTGGGCCTGCATTGATTTAAGTCGATGTACATTAATATGACCAATGTGTTTATGCCAGATATCAATATCTGCAACTACACCGGTCCCATGTGCAAACATTGCTGCACTCAATTCAGACATGTCTGCATCCAACGTAAATATTTTGCCCTTCTTCTTTCCTTTCGCTATCAAGCGACCTTTATTTTTCATATCCTCAACAAAGCATCCATGAGGATTAAATCTGACCTGCAAGCCTTGCTCAACCATTTGACCAACAAAAACCAGATTCTTGGTGATATTCGGGACATGAAATACATCGGACAGGTATTTCTTTTTCCCATCCTGCATAGACAAAGGAATTTTTCAAATCTGCACAATAAGATGTGCAGTATCATCACCAGTCTCCACAAATCCTGGTTTTTCCATTTTCCTTGCATCCTCCATCCATTCTGCATGACCTGTCATGTGGTTTGATGCACCTGAGTCAACATACCACACGTCGTTGCTTTCTTCTGCACTTGTCACAGAATTATTCATGTGCTGCACCATAAACAAATGCTCATTTCTGTCATCACCCTGTCTACTAGAAGATGCATAATTCCCTTGTTGCAGTTTTCCATTCATGATGTCATTCTGCTTTTTATAGCAGTCATTAGCCATATGATCCATTTTACCACAGTAGTAGCATTCAACATTACTGTTTGCATTTTGGCCTCTTTGCCATCCACCACGACCTCTTTGGCTCCCCCTGCCTCTAGAGTTACCACGTCCTCCTCCATAGGACTGGTTTTCTTGAGTTTGCTGAATATTCTGATTTCTACCACGGCCTCCAGATCGGCCTCCTCTACCTCTGCCTCTACCTCTTCCAGTATTTGAGTAGAAGACAGCTTCTTTTGAAGTTCCTCCTGAAGAAGATGCACCACCATTTCTCTGCTCCTCAGAAATTAGAAGAGCAATCAACTCCTCAAAATCAAGAAATCTTTCACGCACGGAAATGGATGTTCGAAACTATGCATAATCCTTTCCTAGACCATTCAAGGTCACAGAAACTAAATCATCATCTTCCACTGGCGACCCAATGGAAGCAAGTGCATTTGCAATCTTCTTCACCTTCATGTGGTAGTCATTGATGCTCATATTTTCTCTTTGCACATTGTGCAACTCTTGCTTGAGCTGCATTTTCCTGGCTTGTGTATTTGTGCTATACATTTTTGACAGAGTATCCCATGCCTCCTTTGGCGTACTTGCATCCTGAATATGCACAATCATAGAGTCTGAAATGCTGATAGACAGCCAGTACATAACTTTCCTGGCTCTCTCATGCCATGCTTTAAATGCCTGCATCTGTTGATTGGGAACATCATGAAGAACTGGTTCTTCTTCATTTCCTGCAACAAATTCTCAATATCATTTTCCCATAAGGAAATTCATCGTTCTAAACTTCCATGCTTGAAAGTTGTTCTTGTCAAGCTTTTCAGTTACAATCTGTGAAAGAAAATCAGATGCCATTATAGAACACTGCAAAAAATTCTATCACTGCAAAAAACACAGCTTCACCCTCACAAGGGCAAATCTGCAAAACTGGCAAAAGTGGTATTTGACCACACAGTCACTTCCTAGTGACGATTTCTGTGGTAGCTTGTCACTGACCTATACAACAGTGGTCGCACAGCATAAAACAGGGCTTTTTCCTGAGTGCGTGCAGAAAACTTCCGCCTCCAAAACAGGCCCCGAAATGGCCTCAAATCAAAAAAACAGGGTCACCGAGGGCTCTCCTGCAGCATATACTGCCCTCTTGCTTCACCGCGAAGGGCGTCTCAACCTGAGACAATGCACTCTTGCAATTTCCAACTGTGCTACTTGCAGAGATCTGCTCCAAAAATAGAAAATGAAAGCAACACTACTCCTCTTACCAGAACACTGCGAGCTTGGCTTACTTTCTTGAGCTCCTTACCACGAACAAGGCTCTGATACCATGTCAAGATTGTGGGAGAGAAGGAAGGAGTCTCACTTGTAGCTTTCTTGCTTGCACAATGGGGGAATACACACAAAGGTGGAGGCTGAAAACAGTTTTCCTCTTCTTAGTTGTGTAAGCCAAAAGAACTCTAGTACATAGAAATAGAAGAACCCTATATATGGGTCTCAAACCAAACTCAACTAACTAAGGTGGCATACTAACTGAGCCACGAACTAGAGTAGATAAGGATAGCTGTCATGTAGCTATTATTCATGGGCGGTGTACCAACCACATCTGCAACAACTGACAAGTCGGTGACATAAATGCACAACGGTCACCCTGGCATATCACGAGTGGAGCTCAATATCTCAATAGTCACATGGCTACAGCTGCAGTGCTATGGATTCGTGCTTGTACATGAAGAAAGCCCGTGACGGTTCTTTACTGATTTTGGTACTCTATGTGGATGGCATGCTTTTAGCAGGGACATCTCATGAGGAGCTAGATGCTCTTAAGGCTCAGCTCAAGAAAAGCTTTGAGATGAAAGATCTGGGACATGCCTCTCATATACTTGGTATGCCCATTACGTGGGATAGATCTTAGGGACTACTCTATTTGTCATAGAGGGAGTACATTCATAAAGTCCTTGAGCGCTTTCGTACGTAGGATATTAAGCCTATTGGCTATCCATTACCTTCTCATGTGAAGGTTTCATAGGCCGATTGTCCACAGACAGATGAGCAGAGGGCCGAGATGGCCAAGATTCCCTATGCATCACCAGTGGGCAGTCTTATGTATGCCATGATAGCCACCCGTCCAAATATTGCTTTTGCAGTTGGGATTGTGGCATGTTATATGGCTACACCTGGCAAGAAACATTGGGATGCCATGAAGGGTATCATGAGGTATCTGAAGGGCACAACCGATATGTGTCTTTGCTATGGCAGCCAGGATACAGGAGTCGTAGGGTAGACTGACTTTGATTATGTAGAACATGTAGATAGTAGGAAGTCCACTTCTAGCTATGTGTTCACTTATGTTGGAAGGGCTATCTCTTAGATGTCTAAGGCACAGCAGTGTACGGACCTTTCTACTACAAAGTCCGAGTATATTGCAGCCACACAAGGCTTGCAAGGAGGCTATCTGGTTAGGCCGTTTGATTGCAGACCTTGGTATGGCAAATGTTATGCCTACACTGCCTTCGAATTCTATGACTGCCATTTAGTTGGCCAATAATCCGGTCTTCCATGCGAAGACGAAAGATATTGAGGTGAGGTATCACTTCATTTGCAAGGTCATTGTTAAGGACAAATCTGTTGACCTTTTCAAGATTCGGACAGAGCAAAATCTTGCAAACTTGCTCATGAAGAGCCTCACTACAGAGCGCTTTGCCTTCCTCGGGAGATTGATGGGTGTTGGATGAGATGACATCTTTTTCCTCATCCTGTAGTACATGTGTACATGTTTTATTGTCTTTTCTTTTCTTTTCTCTCTCACTAGGAAAAATTCACCTTTAAGTGGAAGGTTATTGGGGATAAAGGCGCCTCCGCCTAGCCGCCCATGTATTACTACACTGACAATACCCGCCACTTCACACTGCAGGTGGCGGGCGCCCGTCAAAATCACTTATTCTTTATTTTTTTTTTGACAATTTGAATAAAGGAAGGCCTGGCCACACATTGTGGTTGTTGGAGTTCCCACTTTGAGCTTCACTCTCTCTCTCGCTCTTGCTCTCCATTCGCCATAGCTCTCAATGCCAAGCTTTTTCCTCCTGGGTTTCACTTCCCTTTCAGGTCATTCAATCATCTCTCGTGTTCATGGACGTATCAGATGCCAATTTGAGAATTGATCGGAATTGATAAGATGATTTGAGGCCTATGGGTGGCTAGGGTTTGACTCAACTAGACTACTTAGCTATAGTTGCCTTTGCTATGAGGTAGTCATTGGAGTGTTTGTTATTTGTCGCTTGTGATGGAGCTTATGGTTTAGGGGCTATGTGGTTCTCTATTTGTGTAGTGGGTAGTGTGTTGGAGGTATTAGAGCAAGGCCTATTGGTAGCGGGTCTAGTTTTTGGATGATAGACCCATCAAGTGTTCATGGGTTGAGTATCTTTTTGCTTGCTTTGGTTTTTACCTCCTACTTGTTCATGGGTATGTGTATGTTGGTTGGACGGTTTCAATGGATGGGCAAGTGTGCCAATCGTGGATTTAGGCAACCACACCAAGGTGTTGCTATCATAAAAAGCCTTGGGTGTTGATGGGACCTAAAATGGGCCGGTAGCACTGGCTATGGCAGTAGCCGGACCTCATGCATACGATAGACAACCTTGCCACACGACCTTGCGGGCCAAGAGCGTCTAAAACACACTTTGCACTAAATGCTTATGACGATTTTGCATTTGTATCCAATACGTAGTCCAACGTTCACCTTCTCTTCTCCTCAGAGGAAGATCCCATAGCATATAGGCATAATGCCTCATAATACACACATAGGGAAGTACCTCTCGGCTGATTGTTGCGGCTCCACTGCAACTCTCCTACACCTCAGGGATTAGCCCCAAGATGCATCATTAACACATATAACATTCGCACAAACTCCACTCTTTCATAATTCAGTGTTCCAGGAGATTTTGATTTGCCTCACAAAACTTTCCCCAACGGAAACACCCATCTAAACCTACAGCTTAGGTTTCTTATCCTCTCAGCGTTGGTCAAAGTTTATCAAACAAGTGCAATGCATTCCAGGAGACACCATGTGGCATGCTTGATGCAA
Source organism: Lygodium microphyllum (assembly GCF_053477565.2). Classification (NCBI taxonomy): domain Eukaryota; kingdom Viridiplantae; phylum Streptophyta; class Polypodiopsida; order Schizaeales; family Lygodiaceae; genus Lygodium; species Lygodium microphyllum. Next base: position 72,192,300 of record NC_141156.1, read on the forward strand.
GGTGTATGACAATTGTGCACAGCCATTTTATGATTAAAAAACCAGCCATGTGGGGTGCGAAAAACAGCCCTTTCATGAATTTTAACTAAGTGTTACATGCTAAGCTGCTTTAGGGACTAGCACCGAAACTTCCATGCTACTAATCACCTATATTTAATTATGGAACAATCCCTAAATGATATGCACAAAGAGGAAAAATTGAACTTGTATTTTTTTACCAATTAGATCGTCACACAACCTTCATCCTCCCCTCACCGTTTAGGTGTTGCTGTGGTGCATAGGTGTAAATGGTTGTTTTGTATCATTTTTATATGTAAAAAATAATAAACACATACTATAACACAAAGGACGAGGCCAAACTGAGGTTTGGCCTCATGCTTTGACCTTGCCAAACATTCACGCACATAAATCTTATTTTTTCATATTTTTTGAGCGCAAAAATCCCAATTTTCTTCTTTTTTGCTATTTTTCCTATTTATTATTCATGAAAAATGGGTATTTTCTAATTTATTTGTATTGACTTATCATTTTGACTGAAACTTAACATTTTCTCTGATTTTATTCCATTTCCATCCCTTTTCTCCAACTCAAAATCGAAAAAAAACATTAATTTTCATTAAAAATGCCATTTTACGGGTTTTAAAGAATTAATAACCGCTCTAAATCATTACGGGTTCTGCATTTCTATAGTTACAACCCTCAAACATGATGCAACCAAGACTCAAATAAAAATTCATCGCATATGAACAACATTTGGACCATGAAACAACAAAAATAATCAAATTCCTTTGTAAAATTGAAACATACCGTGTCTTGCGTGTTGCGGGTTTTTTAATGATTATTCTGAGCAGCCCATGGACCGCCGATCAGCAACCATTCTTGAATGCTGAACCTCTTTCCTCATCCTCCTCTTCATCTTGAAGCAATCCAGGACAAGCATTCTTCAGTCCCTCTTCTTCTTGATTTCTTGCACATGAATGCCTCTATGCAAAGAGAGAGGGAGGAGAGAGAAAGATTGGTTTTTGTTCTCTTCACTCAGTGCATTATTCCTCGATCTGTTTGTGGCGATGGAGAGCGAAAGATAGAAGCATTCCAGGCCCAGGAGCATTCCTCCTGCCTCACCCGATTAGGAAATCGTGATGACGGGGGAAAAAACTGGCGCCCCCCCCCCCCCCCTCAACATTTCATATCGTGGGAATTTTTGCTAAGGCTAAACACCCAAGTATCTAGTTCATGCATTTTGCATTCACACTTTCGCCAAGTGGCTTTTTTAGCTTTGAGGGGACAAACGACATCGGATTCGAGATCCGTCTGGACGGGTGGCTTCATGGCATCGAAATCTACAAAGCTGGGCCCCGTCACGCTCTTCCCAACTTCCAGATCCAATAGCTGCTTCACAACCCTAAATCTTGCAGGGATTAAATGGGGGATCAAACGACCTCGGAATGGAGATCCGAGACTTGCATTGGATTCCTGACGCCATTTTACATCTAGGAAAACTCTAGCTTGGCCATCCGCCACCATTTGATTTCCATGAAAATAAGCACTAGCACTTTAGGGACTTGCCGCTTAAAATCGTACTGATTGCCACTGCCGCCTTCGACGAAGTCTATTTTTCCTTGATATTCGTAATTTTTGGCTATTTTTAAGCACTTCTCGGCATCAAAAATCATTTGTCATTTCCGACCACAGGATAGGGCGACTCAGCTTGTCGAATCCCACGAATAGATCTGCACATAAACAACAAAAATGAGCATCAAGTTGATACAAAAAATACACAACACAACACATCATAGCTCATACCCTACCCCCTGACAAAACCAAGGCATGAAATCCACGAGGAGTAGGCCCAACATAATCTGATAGAAAGTCTGAAGCTAGTCACTGACCAACTAGTGCAACACAGCCAAGCTAAAAAGAACTATCAAAGAGGTCGCCCTAAGTGGTGGTCTGAACTACCTACCTAACTAAGGACAACTCAACTAGGGGCTCCTCCTAAGCAAGGACTCCTCCTAAGCAAGGACTCCTATAGCCTGATCAAGAAATAGTTTCTTTTAGCACATTTCATCTTTTAGGCTTTTATTCTTCCATACTTGAGCGTGTAAAAAGGAGGGAGTTGAGCGTAGTGACCCAAGGAGAACAAGGCATCGGCTTCAGGTCCTGTCTCGGTACCCAAGAACCTACCAAGCCCTCGCGAGGTGACACTTAATCATTTTCTAACGCTCACTTTTATTTTTGCTCCAACCTTCTTTTACTCTTTATTTTTCTGTTAGATGCCACCCCTAGCAAGACAAGGCATCGGCCCTGGGTCTTACTTGTCCCTAGGAACCTACTAGGCCTTCGCAAGGTGATAAACAATAGTTCAAGGATTTTTCTTTATTTCCTTTTGTTATAGGGGTTAGAACCCCTTTTTACACACCTCCGTATATTCATAAATGTCTTTCAGAGCTTTACAATTTTGTCTCTTTCCATCAATATTTTAATAGGCTTCTCTAACTGTCTCACAACTAACAGGAACTCCTAGAACGGCTGCCTAGCGTTGGCAGAATAGGGTCACTAGAATTCCCATCTAAAATAGGTCTTTCAATGCCTAAAAATGCCTTGCAAGAGGCAATGACTACTCAGACCTCCCCCAGACATACCTAACCTAAACCTGGGACTTCATGCCTCAAGTGCAAACCCTCACCTGCACATATATCATTAATTGCTTAAGGGAAAAAACTAGAAAAGGGGACGAAACCACCTGGAATGGCCACAAGAAGCTTCTTTGCAGCAAAGGCTCCCTCCAACGACTTCATGAACTTGTATGGTAAAATCACTAAAACAACAAAGCATTAAATGTACCTGCACCAAATAGAGATAGGGCCCTCTTGGCCTAAAGAAAAAGCACATTTCACTGCAAAGTAATGGGCCCTCTTGGCCTAAAGAGATAGATTATTAAAACCTAAAAATAATTGGCCCTCTTGGCCTAAAGAAATCAAACATTAACTACTTAAAGCAACTGGCCCTCTTGGCCTAATGGAATCAAACAAAACAACTCATAGAACTCCCTCCTTGGAAGAAGGCAGATATATGTAAATACACTCCATTTCAAGGAGAAAAATAGGGCTCTCAGCCCTAAGCTAAATGCATCAAATTATGGCCCATACCTCTTGCATATGTAGTAAGAGACGTATGCATAACGTGTCTTCGGATCAACCTATGGTTCCAAGATAATAGCAGGAGATGGGTCTCAGCTACTCTTTACATAACCCATATCATCAACCATCGCCCGCCATATAACGCGTGGTCTAATAACATTCCCCACAAGTGACCAGGTCATGTCTCATTATCAATAGCAACATCCGAACTAGGACCACAATTGAAAACGAGGTCCTCTTCATAAGCAAAATTAGCTAAGGAATCCGGAAACGGATTCCAATAACGTGGAGTTAGCTGAAGAGATATGCTCTCAAATTCATCAAGTAGGGTTATAGCAATGCAATGATGCATACGAAGGAGAGGATTCCGGACTGTATATGTCCCATTGAGTTGATTTAAGATCAGCTGGGAATCCCCTTTTATTAACAATGGCCTAATACCACCTTTCCTAGCAATACTCAATCCCATAATCAGAGCTTTATACTCCGCTATGTTGTTAGTGAATCCTACCTCAAGATAAGCAGCTAATTTCATTATAACTCTACATCGGGGATCTCAGATAACTACTCCAACACTTCCTTTTCTATTAGGGCCCCTGGATGCTCCATCAAAGTATAATGTATACGTCCATAATGGGTTAACACAGCCAGCCATCAAGAACTCCCCTACTTGTAATTATGATAGTCAAAGTTCAACATATTTAGAGGATGAACTGACGGCTCCATCACACCTTCTTCATTAAACTCAACAGGGATGCTTGTCAAGATTTGTAAGCAATGATGGCAGAAAACTTTAATTTCCCACACAAAGGTACCGTCTTCTTGCTCAATCACTTTATAGCCCTTTCTCCACTGGATAAGCCTCCCCTAATGATATCTTTGCTCAAGATATGGGTGCTCCAAATAAGGGATTAACCGCCCCATCGCGACCAATTTAAGCTCTCATGTAGGTCTCAAATCAACCCTAGCATGGACGTGCAATGCATTTTTCCGCGTCAACATACTTAGAAATAATAAGGTTTAATCTTTTTAGGATTAACCTTATTCTTACATTCCACTCCTTGTAGATCAGCTAATAAAACTGGGGACTCATTTTTACCTATTCGAACTATCTTGTAAGGGCCATCCCATCGAGGTTCCAACTTTCCTGGAAATAGCTCCCTACGTGCATCGTAATATAAAACTAATTGCCCCTTTTTAAAAGTACATTTCTTCGCTTTCAGATCATGCAACTGTTTTATCCGAAGTTTAGCTACCTCTTGGTGCAACAAACTCTGCAATTTGAGCTCGTCTAAGTGGGCTATAGTTATAAACTGCTCAAATAGGGCATCTTCATCACCCAGAGAATGATTGATTGTGAATCTAATGGTCGGCAACTCAATTTCTAAGGGCAAGACACACTCCTCTCCATAAACTAATTTGAATGGGGTGTGGCCAGTGGCTCATTTGAACGTCATATTATATGCCCAAACTGCCACATATAATTTTGTATCCAGTGCCGGAGACTATCTTGGATAGGATACCCACAAGCTGCTTATTGGTACTTTCAACTAGTCCATTTGCTTGTAGATTGTAGGGGGTCATCTTGTTATGCTTGATTTTCCATGCTTCAGTCAGACTTTTAATCACTTTATTTAAAAAGTGAGTTCCACGATCCGATACTATTTCTTTTGGCGGACCAAAATGGCAGATAATTTGCTCAAGTAGGAAATTGGCAGCCTCTTTTTCATTGTCCTTCCTCGTCACCCGTGCTTCTGACCACTTTGTAAAATAATCAGTTGCTACTATAATATACCTCTTCTGAGTAGTAGACAACGGGGTGATAGGACCCACAAAGTCAATGCCCCACTTCTCAAATGGAAGGATAGCCATGATAGGCATAAGTGGATGCTTCCTGTTCTCTCTGCTATCATGCCTTTGACAGGTATCACATCTCTTAACATAGTCAAATGAATCCTGGAAGATGGACAGCCACCAATATCCAGCTCTTAAAGCTTTCTGTATCGTTAACCACCCCAGCAAAGTGCCCTCCACAAGCGGAGTCATGGCACTCTTCCAAAATAAAGGGAACCTCGTCAGGCATCACACATTGGCGATAAATATCATCAACACCCTGCCGATATAATGTTCCTGCGATTCAAGGAAAATTTCAATGACTGTTGCTTAATCTTCCTCTTTTTCAATTTTGATAACCCAGCTCCAGTCTCTCCCATAGAAAGATAATGCATTATAGCAGCATACTAGGAGGGAATAGACGATGTATCAATCTTGAACAAAGTCTCCATGTCACTTCCTTCAGTCAAGACCTCTTTTGGTTCACCAAAATCCATAAGACACTCTACAATGCCCTGAAGCTTCGGTGGCTTGCTCTTAATCTCATAATCAAATTCCTGCAAAGTGATTAACCACTTTGCTAAACAGTCAGGCGGCTGTAACTTATTCACGGAGCCCTTTCGCCTTCGTATAAAGAACCACCCTCTCATAAAGAATGTAATGCCTGAACTTTTGGTCACAAACACCATCGCAAGGCACGACTTCTCCATATAGATATCGTTAATTTCCAATATACCCAAGTTCCGACTAGCAAAAGCTATCGGATGGTACCACTTTTCCTCCCAAATTTGGGCCAAACATCAAAAATTGATACTATACATGGTTGCTGCTGAAAATATATCGAACATTTCGCCCCTTTTTGGTGCTTTTAAAATAGGTGCTTTGGCAAGCTCGTGCTTCACATCATCAAAATATACTTTGCAATCATCACTCCATGCAAACTGACAGTTAAAGGACAATAGGTTTGTTAGAGGCAACGTTCTTTCTGCCAAGGCATTGATAAACCTCTAATAATACCCTACTGATGACAGAAAGCTATGCACTTCCTTTGGAGTACGTGGCGAACTCATGGCGACTATGACCTTGATCTTTTCAAGATCAGTTGCAATCCCTACGGAACTGACCACATGGCCTAACAAGAGCCCATAAGGGACTCCAAAGATGCACTTCTATGGGTTAAGAGCTATGCAAAATTGTCTACAATGCTTAAAACACTTCCGCAAAATGATCAACTATCTATCCCTTACGGTGGCTGCCCCCAGATCTCAGCTTCTCTAGGGATATGTCACCAAAGGTCTTGTCGACTGTTCTTTGCCACGAACCAGGTGCATTACATAACCCAAATGCCATCACATGGTACGCAAAGGTACTGAAGACTGTAATAAACATCATTTTTAGCTTGTCTTACTCAGTGATCGCCATTTGTTTATACCCTGCAAAGCAATCCATGAACGAATATATTTTCCTACCCACTAGTTGATCCAAAATTTGGTCAAGAAACGGCAATGGGTAGTAATCTTTAACAGTCTGCTTATTCAACTCTCTAAAATCTACACAAAGACGGATCTGATTATTCTTCTTCTTCCTGATCACAGCTGGTGAGCACCATTCTGTATGCTGAACAGGGAAGATCAAACCCACATTCCACAACTTCTGTAGTTTCTCGTAGAACCCGTCCCCCTTAATTCAAAAGGCATACGCCTTACTTTTTGACGTATAGGGCGGGTACCTTCCTTTACAGGAATAGTATGCACAGATAGATTAGGAGAAATACCCCAAAGTTTGTCATAGCTCAAAGCTAAGATATCGCGAAACTCTAGAATTAAGGACACATAATCCTCTCTTTCTTCTGGACTGAGCATGGACCCTATTTTAATTAGCCGCAAATGATTTAGCGTACCAAGATCCAACTCAATAACATCTGCATCTCTTATTCGATCATGAGGCTCTATCGGCTCATTTAAGGTTATCTTATAAATATCCTCTATAGTGGACCCTTCCTTAGATCCATCACTCGATGACATCTCACTACCAGATGGATCATCTATTATTTCTAGTTCAGTGGAGGATAGTGGAGCTCTCTCACTCTGAGGAGACTCAGGGTAAGCATCTACTATTACACGATGGGCAGCTCAACCTAGAATCACTCGACTAGCGGGTATATCAACTTGACAGTCTGTCCATAGAATCCAAGGCCTGCCTAGCAAAACTCGATAGCTAGGATGTCCTACAAACCTTATCACTCTAAAGTCCAAAAAGCATTCCACGCTCGCAACTATAACATGGACCCTAGTAATGCAACCTTTTGGTTGTCTTAGACTATCATCAGCCATCCTAAGAAGTGTGGAGCTGTCTTTTTGGATCTCTAGACCTAACCTCTCCATCAAGTCTGAACTTATGATATTGACGAAGGATCCAGTGTCTACGATAGCATGCTCCACTAATATTCCATCCACATATGCTAGAACCCTAGGGCAATGCTTTTCACCATGATCAAACCAATCTTCCCCCACTCTAGCTATGCCCAAAGGTTCTACTATATATCCTATACACAGGATTTTCTTGAATTCCTTGCATACTCTTGGAGGAAGTTTAATCAACTGTAGGAGATTCACGTCTGGTTTGACTTCGCAAAGGGAACTTGGTAGATCAAAGTCGTAATAATTAGCTAAAGTTCTCTTCTCACGCCACACCATTCTCTCCTTTGGTCTTTCCATCGGCTTTGGTGCCTCTTTTTTAGCCTTTACCTTCTTTCTTGGCAATCCTTTATCTTCCTCGGGATTGGCTTTACTACCAACAGGTCTTAACATTCCACCTTCCTTGTCAGGATTCAAGACTCGCTTTTCCCTAGCATCTTATTTAGGGTTTCCCTTGATAGGTTTTTCAATTCCCTTGTCACCCTCTTTAATCTTTTGACCTCTTGTTACGGCTCGTAGATTAGAAGTTTCAGCATCATTGACACGTACAGCCTCAATAAGGCTGACTCCATTGCCATGAGGTAACTCCTCTACAACAGCCTTTCCTCTTTGCAGTATTTGCCTTGGTCCATCGTCTTGCAGGAGATTATTCCCTTGTGCACGATGGTTAACTAGACTTGGTTGTTTACTCCCTTGTTGGAGAGAATTGATCTTACTCCAATAGGTTGTAGCTAAGTGGCCAGACTTCCCACAAATATCACATTTGACATTCTGGAAATTCCTAGAGAAATGTTGGCCCCCACACCACTTACAGCTGAATCTTGAGGGGCCACCCTCTTCAGGGCGTTGGCTCCCTATCAAATTCTGTTGCTTCTTAAGAAAATTGACATCCACAGCTATTTGCTGATACTGTTCAGAGATCATATCGGTGTAGTGCTTCATCATGTCCTTAACTTCACCAAGGACATTAGAAGCACTCAACTCATAACCGCGATTGTCAGTCTATCATCCCATGAGCCTAACCACTTGATTAGGAATTAGCCGCTAACCAACTGGGATAACATTAGGATTCATTACTTGATTTCCATCGCTATTTAATGAGGCTGCCTGACTAGCCATAGGCATAGTCATGCTAGGAGGAGCTGGTAACATAGGCAGATTCGACATAATACTCCCTCTGCCACTCGTATTTAACATGGGGTCCCCTTAACTCCCATTAGTCAAGGCCAAATTATTACCATTCCAATTTATCCTTGCTGCATAAGCCACTTGCAAGCGCGACTCTACTCCTTTTGCTTGGGTAATGGCAACACTACATCCCCACTTGTTGTGGGTTGATTAATTGGAAATAGGGAAGTACCAAGACTTCCACTTGCACTCAAAGAGCTACTTGTAACACCTAGGTTACTAGAACCACTGCCACTTATGCATAACGGGCTACTCCTTTGAGGAGAATAGCGTCTTACAATCTCCAACCGCCGTCTAGCCCTCTCAGCACGTTCTGCTTTTTGTATTTTTGCTTGACGGTCCTTGTCAAAGGACATAAACCAACTATTTGGTCCCTAAAAACCCTAGATTTGAGAACCACCGCTTGTTGGCGGCTCCCAGCATGCACCACTAATGGGACCTAAAATGGGTCGGCACTAGCTATGGCACTAGCCGGACCTCATGCATACGACAGACAACCCCACCACACGGCCTCGTGGGCCAGGAGCATCTAAAACACACTTTGCACTAAATGCTTATGACGATTTTGTGTTTGTATCCAATATGTAGTCCAACGTTCACCTTCTCTTCTCCTCAGAGCGAGATCCCGGAACATATAGGCATAATGCCTCGTAATACACACATAGGGAAGCACCTCTTGGCTGATTGCCGTGGCTCTACTGCGACTCTCCTACACCTCGGGAATTAGCCCCAAGATGCATCGCTAACACATATAACATTCGCACAAACTCCACTCTTTCATAATTCAGCGTTCTAGGAGATTTTGATTTGCCTCACAAAACTTTTCCCAATGGAAACACCCGTCTAAACCTACAGCTTAGGTTTCCTATCCTCTCAGCGTTGGTCAAAGTTTATCAAATAAGTGCAATGCATTCCAGGAGATACCATGTGGCATGCTTGATGCAAGGTGCATGACAATTGTGCACAACCATTTTATGATTAAAAAAACCAACCATGTGGGGTGCAAAAAACAGCCCACTAAGCGTTACGTGCTGCGCTGCTTTAGGGACTAGCACCAGAACTTCCGTACTACTAGTCACCTATATTCAATTATGGAACGATCCCTAAATGCTATGCACAAAGAGGGAAATTTGAATGTGCATCTTTTCAACAATTAGATCGTCACACAACCTTCATCCTCCCCTCACCGTTTAGGTGTTGCTGCGGTGCATAGGTGTAAATGGTTGTTTTGTATCATTTTTGTATGTAAAAAACAATAAACAAGTACTATAACACAAAGGATGAGGCCAAACTGAGGCTTGGCCTCATGCTTTGACCTTGCCAAACATTCACGCACATAAATCTTATTTTTTCATATTTTTTTAGCGCAAAAACCCCAATTTTCTTCTTTTTTGATATTTTTTCCTATTTATTATTCATGAAAAATGGGTATTTTCTGATTTATTTGTATTGGCTTATCATTTTGACTGAAACTTAACATTTTCTCTGATTTTATTCCATTTCCATCCCTTTTCTCCAACTCAAAATCGAAAAAAACCATTAATTTTCATTAAAAATGCCATTTTACGGGTTTTAAAGAATTAATAACGGCTCTAAATCATTACGGGTTCTGCATTTCTGTAGTTACAGCCCTCAAACATGATGCAACCAAGGTTCAAATAAAAATTCATCGCATATGAACAACATTTGGACCATGAAACAACAAAAACAATCAAATTCCTTTTTAAAATTGAAGCAAACTGCATATCTTGCGGGTTGTGAGTTTTTTAATGATTATTCTGAGCAGCCCACGGACCGACCAGCAACCATTCTTCAGTGTTGAACTTATTTCCTGAGCCTCCTCTTCATCTTGAAGCAATCCAATCACAGCCGAACAAGCATTCTTCAGCCCCTCTTCTTCTTGATTTCTTGCACATGAATGCCTCCATGCAGGAGAGAGAGAGGGAGGAGAGAGAAAGACTAGTTTTTGTTCTCTTCACTCAGTGCATCATTCCTCAATCCATTTTTGGCAATGGAGGGCAAAGAATAGAAGCATTCTAGGCCCGGGAGCATTCCTCCTACCTCACACCCGATCAGGAAATCATGATGAGGGGGGGAAAAATGGGCCGCAAAAAACTATTGCCCCCCCCCCCCCCCTCAACGTTTCATATCGTGGGCATTTTTGCTCTTAATTAGAGCTTTAAGGCTGAACACCCCAAATATCTAGTTCATGCATTTTTCATTCACACTTTCGACAAGTGGCTTTTTCAGTTTTGAGGGGGCAAATGACATCGAATTCGAGATCCTTTTGGATGAGTGGCTCTGTGGCATCGAAATCTACAAAGCTGGGCCCCGTCACGCTCTTCCTGGCTTCTAGATCCAATAGCTATTGTACAACCTCGAACCTTGTGGGGATTAAATGGGGGATCAAATGACCTTGGAATGGAGATCCGAGACTTGCGTTGGATTCCTAACGCCATTTTACAACTAGAAAAACTCCAGCTCGGCCATCCGCCACCGTTTGATTTCCATGAAAAAAAGCACTAGCGCTTTAGGGACTTGCCGCTTAAAATCGTACTGATTGCCGCCGCCGTCTTCGACGAAGTCTATTTTTCCCTTGATATTTGTAATTTTTGGCTATTTTTAAGCACTTCTGGGCATCAAAAATCATCTGTCAGGTGTGCAAACTGGCTTTTGGTACCCATCACTATTTAGTCCTTTGCCTATTCGTGTAATGCCAACTTTTTCTTTTAGGTCTAGTGTATGGGACACAATAGCCATAAAATCTTATGGATGTGCCCTTAGTAGGCTGTGATTTGCATTTGGGAACCCACCTCGCTATCTAGATTGAAGCTTTTATTGGGGCTTCTAAGTGTTGTGAGTATTTCCCACTAGATGTTTGTGCAGTTTCACTATCCCCCTCCTTAGGGATGGCACTAGGTTTTACTAGCAGTAGCATTATGGGATTTGGTGAAGCCATAGTACCGTTGTGCTGAAAGCCATGACTATTCTAACATTGCCTATGGCAAGGTGGATATGCTGAGAGAGTTGTAGTCAATGTTGTAGTGAGTCTATTTCTTGAAAGCAAGACCCAAAAGTGATTCCTTGCCAATACCTTTTTTGTTAGGTAGCACATAGAAGATTATCAGTAGTCTCAATAGAAACCATTACCTTGCACTTCCCTAATAGTGGATAGGATTGCCCCCCAAATGGGTTGAATTTGGCATTAGTCAATTGCACTTGGGGCTAACCAATGAGGGTCCAATGATCATATGTGAGGATGTTGGTGCCAGCTCCCTCATCAATTAACACATCAAAAGGTACGTGCCCTTTAGGTGTTTACCATTATGTACAAGTAGGCTGTTGCTACTATTTATTCATCCCCCTCCTCTATGCTTGTGATAATTGCCACTCTAACATTCATGGGTGGTGTTTTCATTAGAGGCTCGTGTAGTGGGTGTGATGGAGGGTAGTTCTTCTTGATGTTACTACCATTGAAAAAGCCTATAACCTTCTAGGGTTTCAAGCTCCATGTTGCCAATTCGACCAATGTTACAAACTTTAAAAGGCCCCAACCCCCTAAACTTCATCTTTTTCTTGTGACCCTTTACAGAGAACAACAACATTAAGTCTCCTCGTTCAAAGTCATGTTCTTTGACGTGCTTGTCAAACCAATTCTTATGTCATCCATTTTTTCACAAATTAGGGCATGGGTTGTAATAAGACATGTATCAGATAGGCATTCTAGTTCTACTAGGCAAATTTTCACTGCTTCCTTGCCATGCCATCTCTCTTAGATTGCTATTCTCAAGCTTGGAACAAAGAATTCTATTGGTAAGATTTCTTTAGTTCCATAGGTCAACTTGATTGTTGTCTATCCTATGGCCATTTTATAGGCTATTCAGTAAGCCCATAATGTTATCATTAGCTTATTGTCCTAGTCACTATGAGAGGTAAATACCATCTTGGTTAGGACAATCACTAGGATTTTATTTATAGCTTCAAATTTGACCATTGGCTTGAGGATAATACAGTGAGGATTTTCGATGGATTATCAAGAAGGTGGATAGTAAGTGGGAAATCACTTCATTGATAATGTGTGTGCCTTGATCACTAACTAATTCTATGGGATGTCTGAACCATGAGATCACTTGCTCCCAAAGAAATTTGGCAATAGTCCTAGTGTCATTTTTTTGAGTTGCCCACGCTTCAGCCCACTTAGTGAGATAGTGTGTGGCTATGATTGTATACCTCAATTGTGAGTATTGTACTATAGGGCTGATTGGACCAATGAAATCAATCTATCATTTTTCAAATGGTTGGCATGTTGTCACCTGGGGTCGACTCCATCTCATCCTTATGAATAGGGACCTTGGTTCATTGGCACTCATCACAGTGCTTCACAAACTTAGCTACATCACAAAATAGTGTAAGCCACCGCAATTGGGATTAGAGCACCTTATGTACTATAGTGTCCCCATTGAAGTCTCCTCCAGCAATTCCACCATGAGCTTCTACAAGCACAGCATGTATGTCATGCTCACAGACACATCTCTTGAATAAGTCAATCATGTCCTAATCGATAGAGTTGACCAGCAATCAATTGATAGGGTTGAATCCTCATAATGAGATATTTTATCCTAGCCTTCTTAATTGGACGTTCAAATAATCCATGTTCTAGGATGTGGACTATATCATCTACCCAATAAGGTGTAAGATCTGCTCTAAACAAATCTCTTTCGTTGGTCATTCTAAGCAAATGTGTGTCAGGCAAGTCATCCTACAATGCCTTGTCTAGTTGCTTCTCTTATAGCTATGCAAGACATATGGTTTACATGTAATGTTGTTTGCCCCTTGCATACTACCAAAGAGAAATTGAGGTGATAATAGTAGAAGTAACCATCGAGAGAAATGCATCCCTGTTGCGCAAGGTTTTTTCACAAGATAAAGCAATGCTTGATTATCAACAAAGAAAGTAAAAGATGTAGCTAGAAGGTAATGTTGAAATTTCTTAATAACAAACACCATAGCTAGACCTTCCCTTTCTATTATTGCATAGTTCATTTCCGTATCAGTGAGTTGCCCACTTGCAAAGCTCACTAGGTAGTCCAAGTTATGCTCTCAAGGTTGGCACAAAACTATTCCCATGGTGAACTTTGATGCATCAATGTGCACATGGAAGGTAATGGACCGATCTCGGGCTCGTAGAATAGGTGCAATTGTTAGAGCCTTTCTCAATTCTTGGTAAGAAACACAAACCATTGATAGTATCCCATGTGGCTGAGGAAGCATTAAATTCCCTTGTAGTTGATTGGTGGTCAACAATCACTCTTAACTATGGAAAAGTCAGTAGCAATGCCATTTTTTGAGATCATATGCCCTAGGATACATCCATGCTTTACCCAAAATTCACATTTTAAGGGGTTTAGTGAGAGAATGTATTGCCTATACCATTCAAAGACTATGCAGAGTTTACCTAGGTGCTCCTCCCAACAACTAGAATGAACACATAGATCATCAATGAATACTTCCAACCACTTTCTAAGCATGTCCTTGAAAATAGTACACATAAGACGCTAAAAGGTAGCAAGTGTATTAGTCAACCCAAATGGCATGACTATGTAGGCAAACATACCCCATTCTATTATGAATGTCATTTTATGCATGTCATCTAGGTGCACTTGCACTTGATTGTAGCTGGAAAAGTCATCCAAGAAATTGTAGGCTTCCTTCCTTGCCACTCTCTCATGTATGTGCTTGGTATATGGTAATGAGCAATTGTCTCTCTTTCTCAATGCATTGATCTTTTTATAATTCATATACACTAAAATCTTCCCATTCTACTTCAAGACAATTACTATGGGTGACACCCAATCCATGTGCTCAATCTCGTAAATGAATCCAACATTCATCAGCTTGTCTATTTCCTCCTTCATAGCATGATCACACTTTGGATTCATTGAGTATGGTCTTTATTTGACTGGTGTCGTGTTGGGGATCATAGGAATGTTGTGAGTCACAATGCTTGGATCGATTCCTTTTAGCTCTTCTAAGGACCAAGTGAATACATCCACATACTCGCATAAGAGAGTAATGAGATTGACCTCCTCCTACTCTGTTAAGTCATCAACTTTCTATACAAGTTGAGGCTTGTCACCTTTTTTTGTTGCCAAGTTGACTTCCTTAACTTTAGCGGATCCTTCAATGGGTTCACTAACTTATCCTGCTTGTTTGGCTCCTATTAACACCACTATGTGGTCACCCTTCTTATACTTAGTGAAGCATTTAGGTAAGTCATTCTTTGGGCCTCTTGTGCCTTGGATGGATTCGGAGGTCCCATCTTAGGTGGTCTTGGGATTTTTGGATCACTTTCAAGGGTGACCTCTAACTCGAAGTTGAACTCACAACCTTCATCAGAATAAGGAGTTTCCCTTGGTGGTTATAGCTCCGAGATTGATTCCACTCTAAGCAATGGTGTAGCACCTAATTGCACTAATCCATATTGCTCCGAGATTGATTCCACTCTAAGCAATGGTGTAGCACCTAATTGCACTAATCCACATTGCTCATAGTCCACTATGTCTAGGTGCTCTAACTAGGTTCAATCACAATTTACATTGATGACTCCTCTTTCCACTCTAAAAGCACTGGCCTCTTAGGGCTTGGAGTCCGCTCTTATTTTCTCAATCACTCATCCATCTGTGTCATATTCTATGCTTTCAACTTCTTCCTCACTTTTCTCACCATTGGAACAACAGTCTTCATACTCATCATCTGAATCTTCATACTCACATTGTTCATCATTCCCATGGTTCCCATTCATATGACTTTTCTCATCCACAATGAGGGCCTAGTTGTACAATAGATTTAGGTCATGCACCTTAGTCCATTGCCACCCTAGATTCTCCATGAGATCCTTAAGAGGTTTAAATTTTGTAGTTGGGTTACCAGCTAGCTCTCTTGTCAGGTACTCAAGAATTATATAGAGTTCAAGTTTATTTGTTGGTACATGGTAGGTGATAGGTGTTGGTCGACTAATGGAACTCCTATCGATCATGCAAAGAGGTATTGATTATGTAGCATCATTCTTGGGTAACTCAAAATATGTGACTTTCTTGGGTTTACTAGCTGCTTTTAGAGCTTTGCCTATAGCCATCCTCATCATCTGAGAATGGAGAGTTGATTGTTGCCAATACATGCTTCCAATCACGCTCATCCTCACGGCAAGGAATAAACTTAGTTAAGGGTCCATATTCGCACTTTTCTTGTGAGTAACCCTCTTTAGCATTGCAGAGATAGCATCAATGTCAACTAATGAGGTTTTTTGAGTATCCATCTCTACTTGAATAGCTCCTATTCTATTGCCCAAGAATATCAAGTCATTATCACAATCCTTTGTTACTTGGACATTTTTCATCCATGGCTTGCCTAACAAAATATCATAGTCCACTTCCTTCATGACTATGAAGTTAACTGAGAATCAAATTCCTGCTATCTTTAGAGGCTAATCTTTTAACACTCTAAATGGTCTGACTTTCATTCCATTCGCTAGTGTAACATTAAACCATGCAATTTCCACTAGTGGGTTTCCCCAAGCTAACAAAACTATGTGGCTAAGCACACTAACTCCTACTCCTATGTCCACAATTCCTTTCTGTGTGTCATCACCTAATGCAACAATAGGTAAGACTGTGTGCATTTTTGTACCCTCCCAAAGGCATTCGCTTGTAGGGATCTAGATAATAGGTTCAAGGTTAAGCTTGGTATATGCATCTATGTCATGGTCTGGCAAGTTGATCACTCCATGTCTATCAGGTCTTTCTACCCACTACTTCAACCCTTGCCAAAGCATGTAGTTTTGCCTAAGTATTTCTCCTAATGGCAAGGTTATGAGAGTTGATATTAGTGTTATGAGAAATTTACCAACCTTTTCCTTTTCCTATAACTCAAGGACTTTTTGCCAATGTTGTTGGGTTGTTTGCTTGTCAGCAACATCTAGATTCCACTTATGTGGTGCTATATGGGATATTGATGTGCCTCTTGATCTTGAAGGTGTAGGGGAGAGTGGTGGACTTATTCTAGAGAGCTCATTAATCTCATCCTCCATGATCGACTCTCCATCCTCTTGCATGTGTACATGAGCTTCTCTCACCCACTCTCTGACTTTGTCTACAACTTCTAATCAGCATTTTAGGTCGGGTATTCTCCAACCTTGCCACTTCCCTTTGCCACTGTCTTAGGAGCAAATGTTTCTCTCTTTGCGTCTGTAACATGTTTCCCTTTGGTCAATGTGATGGCACTATCAGTTTTGAGTATTATCTTGGTATCCACCCTCTTTCTTCTCCTTGGATCTTCTTCCCCTCAAATGTTGTATCTACGTTGCTAGATCTAGGTAATGAGATACATGATTGCTTCATTTGGTCTCAAGTCATGACATTGAGTGGGATTGGTGCAACTTCATCATCAAGCATTTTGATGCAAAAGAGTCCATGTGGTACTGATGGCACAATTGTCATACTAGTGGAGGGTTTTCGTCTAGGGGAACCACATATGGAGCCTCATCAACCATCAATCATAGTCACTTGATTGATCATCCTCTTCATTGCCTTGGATTGACTATTGCCCTTCATGATATTATCTCTTGCACTGGATTTAATGCTCTCTTCTTCTCCATCTTCTCAAACACCATTTTGTTATTTTATTTACCCTTTCACCTTTTAAAATGACCCATAAAAAAGAAAAACAAACCTATCCAAATCCACAAGTTCAATATGCTAGTGGTCTTGGTTTGATTCCCCCTTCTAGACCTCTACCTCTTCCCCTGCCTAAATCCATAACCAGAAAAGTCCATCAGTATAGGATTACCCTCCTCATCAATAGGAGAAATAGGGATTTGCATACATTTCTTCCTTTAGTGGGGCTGCTCTACAAAGTGTATCGGAGCATCACTCCATGGATGGGTGAGTATGGGTCCAAGTGGACTTGGGATTCCCGTAATATTGATGTCAATCCTAGGGGCAACTGGCTTCAAGTCATTGGGTGTTGGTAGAGCTAATGGAGCTCCTCTTCCAAAGTTGGTTGCCTATTCCTCGAATAGTATGGTTGAGTATAGGGTTGTGGGTATGGGAGCCTTCTTGGCAACCGCTAGTGCAACACATCATGTCCAAACCTACCGCAATTAGCACAAGGCCATGATATAAAGTTAGGACATTTAGCTAGGATATGATTTTCACCACAATGCACACACTGTAGGTGGGGTCACACTAACCTTCTCAACATCTCTTCTAGCTTGGCCAACTCTAACTTCAAGTCAGCTATTTCTTGTTTTTGGTGGATGTTTTTTCCCTTACCTTGCATGCCGCGGCTTAAGTGATCACTAAGGGTTGTGGTTCTCGTAGTATTTCTAGAGGTGATGTTCTCTTGAAGTGTGACTCTTGAGCTTCTCTCTCTCAACAAGTTTTCTACACATATTTGTGTGGTTAACACGTCCCTTTGCAAGTTCAAGTTACTAGTTAAGGCCTTATAGAGCTCTTTGTTTTGGATTTTGCTGATAAACACAGTGGACAAACTATTCTCTCATTGGGTCAGTCCATCTCGTTGAATGCTCTTATAGAGACTTCTCACTTAAATGACATGATCTCGGATTTCCTCTTGTCTTTATGGCTTACATTCATCAGGCTAACAACGAGGTTGTCTGAGTATCTGGTCGTCTCAAAAAATCTTTTAATAAAAATATCCTTTAGGTTATTGAAGTTGTTGTGCTCAATGTTGTCTAAGCTAGTAAATTAAGTTTGTCCTTTGTCTCCTAAGCAGAGTCCAAAAGCTTGAGCACGCTAAGCAGGGCCCATGAAAATGTTTGCCTTGCACACCTACTCATGGTTTACGGCTAGCTATTCACTTCTTAGTGTTGGGTTTCTTGGTTTGTCCCCATGGTCCTAAGGATGTTGCAACTCCTATTGGTGGGTTTATTTATTAGCTCACTTCACATGTTTACGCTTACTCACACACTTGGATGGTGCAATGTAAGGTGCACTATGCACAATCTTGCTTTCAACTTTTCTCATGTATCTAAGTGCCTACAATGCAATGTGCAACAATGAAATCATTCACATACACACTCCAAGTAGTCAAATAATGTCTCTATTGGGAAGTAAGTTGCAAAAGTGATCAGCTAATTTGGTCAATTCTTGGGCCTATCAGGGTAAATTCCAATGTGGATCAACTCTATGGTCACACTCGCAAGTTTGGGATCCAACTAGGGTCACTCAATATTTAACTCACAGCCTTTGGTATGTTTGGGGGGTTTGGATGGTCCCTAAGAAGGTATTCTAGTTCAGGTAGTAGTCTTCTAATTTGGACGTCTAAGTTGCAGTTCTTTGATTGTCCAAGTCCCAAACTCGACTGTCCAAGTGGTGGATTTGGCCTTTTCGAATGGTTAGGTATGCCGAATCCTCAGATAGGGGTGCCTATCCGAGTCTGAGAAGCTATGTGCGAGTAGATAACTCAATCATCCAAGTGTCCAAGCAAGATTGTCTAAGTGGACTTTTAGATGTCCAAGTGGACCGACTCGACCGTCTGAGTATGAACCTCTGAGTCTGAGAAGGGTTGTCCAAGTGGACAAAAGTGACTCGCCATGCAAGGGGCCAGTTACGTCGACCACCTAAGGCATGGCCTGCTTTTCAAGTGGCAAAAAAACACATCGAATGACAAAAAATTAATGACAAATGAATCATTTAACCACATGCACTTCCAATTATATGATCATTTCCTTATTCTTCAATTAGCAAGGAGGGTTCTGAGAATACCTAAAACCACCAAGAATAATGACACCATGGATTTTTACTACTCTCTTAGCATGTTGCTCTCTTTTGACCTATTGCTCTCTCTCTTAATATCTCATAAGCTCAAATGAGCTTTTCTCCCCCCTTTTCTCTCCTTTTAATGCTCTCTATTTCTTCCCTTACTCTCTGTTTTCCTTGTAAGGTATTCAAAATCTCTTTTCCTTTCTTTCCCTGCTCCCTTGTTTCCTAGTTGTTACAGAAACTTATCTTTTCTTTATTTTTCCTTATTTCCCAAACCTTAATGCATCCTACTAATGAAAAACATCCTACCACTAATCTAACTAATGTTCCTAAATCTTCCAACATCTAAACTATCCGACAAAGGAGATCGAACACCTTCTAACTCCCTCGCTTCCTACCTAAACCAAGCACTGTTTTGGAGAAACTCCTACTCCATCACTCAATTTAGAGCATGCAAGCACTCAATCTTGAATCCATTAGTCTCAGAAATGGAATCAAAATATCATTGCTATCACTAGCAACCATAGAGACCCTACAAACTACTTATCAAGTCAAGTGTTTCAAGTGAGTGGCAATGGCTACCTCTCATATAGTTGTGCACGCTCTTGCACAATGATGTAGTGAGCTTATCATTAAATCTAATTGTTGTAGTCGTCTTCCTCAAATCCTTTGATGGATCCATGATTCAAGGTGCTTGCTCAAGCAAAGCTCATCTCCAAGCTCCAACCTCCATAGCCGCACATGCAAGAAAAGAGAAGAGAAAAAGGAAAAGAAGAAGAGAGGAGAAGAACTTCTCCATGGTCCCTCACTCTCCCTCTCCCACACTCCCTCTCTCATGCACAAGAAGGAAGCAAGAACAAGAACAAGAAGAGCGCTAGTTTGCACACACACCAAGAATGAGTTTATCCATTCACTTTTTGATGCTTCTATATGCCCTTCTACCCTTGGGCACCCAACCCATTTCCATAACTGGTTGTGTGGCCTTGGTCCTCTTTTCCACTCTCTTTCCTATTCTTTTTCCTATTCTCACGACCCCTTTTCATATGCCTTTTCATTTACAACTTGCACAGGAGGGAGCTTGGTGCTCTTTTACAAAGGGCTAAAATGTGCTTTATTTCTTGCATGCCTTGTTTTTTATTTTTAAAAGTTTTTCCCACACTTCTTGGTCTTCTTTTTCCAATGGGCTATCCTTTTATACTCCTTCTTAAGCCTTCTTTGTGCCTTGTGTCATTCCAAGGGTTAACACTTCGAGAAGAGTATTAGGGGTTTTTTTAGATGACTTTTTCATTTATACCTCAAGGGCTTTATATGTGAAAATGATGGATGAGGTTATGGCTAGATTAGACACAAAGAAGGCTTAGTTGAATCCTTCAAAATGCCATATAGCCTATGCAAAAGTACCTTTGTTGGTCCATGTTATGTCTAAGAAAGGGATAGAGTTGAGACCCTGAAAGAGTAAAACCTTTATGCTCTCTTGCTTCAACTTGTGCTTCTATCTGACTCTCACTCTTGCTCACCCTTTCAAGGAGTTATGAATTTATGGAGATATATTTTTGTATCTTTTTGTACTTATATATTTTGGATATATACCTCATTTGCTACTATATAGTGAAAACATCATTGTATCATAGGTATTTATACACTTGGGGTTTTATGCATGTTTCAATAGTAATCCGTTTTTACACAAGCAGTGATCAAGAGCAAGACTCACTCATAGCCCGATAACGAGATGTTAAGGAGAGTGCCGATTAGGATAATTGACTTTGTTGGATGAACAACACAAACACGAAAAAATAAAAAAAAATTCAAACACCACACAAGCCACACCTGAAACCAACTGACAAACAATGCTTTTTATAGCTCAAATTTTTTTAAAAACACAAATTTGATCAAGCATCACACACCTTGCACAAAGTTTAAAAACTCAAACTTTGAAGACAAAACCAATTGTACTAAATTCTCATACCTTGAAATAATCTTGAATCGACACTCTGCACTTCAGCTTCCAAATTCTCAAACTTCTCAATTGGCACGATGAGAGTCCACCCTCTCACATGTAACCCTCCTCTCACAGGACATGAACTTTCATACAAAGGGGAAATGCCCTTTGCACCTCTCTTCTACCACCTTATATAGATTTTTCATAACACATTTGTGTTTAGGCTTTTCAAAACGCATAGATCTTTTATGCTTTTTCTTTTCCCTTTAAAGCTAAAGTTAAATCGTTAAAGCAAAAAATTAAAAGACTTAAAGGCTTAAACCTTATGAATAGCCTTAAATAAAGGCTATTCAATCTAGCATTAAAATGCTGTAGTTTTCAAGAAATGCCATCATGTCTGTCACCTTCGTGTTGTTAGAAAGTCGCCACCTACCTCATCATTAATGCCATTGCCTCAAGTTGTCATCATGGTGGTCGTTGAATGTGGAATATAGCTTTTTATTCTTGCTCCTTCTCAAACTCAGTGACATAGCTTGAGGATGCATGTATAGCTTCCACAATTCATCTCGCTAGAGTGGATAAATCTAACTCTTAATCTTGTCCAAAAAATAAGGGCTCTTCACAAAATATCATGCATGCAAACACGAAACCCAAGCTCCATATATCCAATGAATAATCGTAATCTTGCATATCTATGAGTAGTTCTTGTCCTTTGAAAACACCTTTAGAAGCTCAAATATGTAATATCAAATGTCAAAGTCTGTAAGAGTTGGATAATGGTTTTTCCTATCTTTATTATCTATATATTCAAACACATGACTTGGTGCATTTGAATATCTTTCACAAATTGTGTCCAAAAGCTTAACTACTTTGGGACCTCCTCAAAGGTTGTGAAGACTTTTGATCTCTCTCTTTATCTGCTAACAACATACTTTAAGGAAGAAATCCCCAAGTAACTCCAATCCTTCCAAAGATAAAACCTTCAAGCATATTTATGTTGTAAGAGCCCCCATCACAACCCTGACTAAATTAAGGCACATTAAGGCATTTCATATTAGTTTTTCTCTAAAGTTGACTTCCCTTTTGAGAGAGATTGCTATGTTTAAAGGTTATAAAAATGGTGGGATTACTTTTCTTGAAGAAGTGACTAATGAGGAATCTTAATAGCTTCCCATACTTCTCCTTAAAATATTCCATGTATGTGCTGCATCCTCCATTTCCCTTCTCTTTAGAGATGTTTGAAGCTCCAAAAGCCATCTTAGGAATGTTATTGACAAACATAATACATTGTTGTTGATTGATATTCCGAAACATTGCTTGGTCTGAATACAAAGTGGAAACAAATCTTTGTACTAGTAGCAAAACTTCTCAAAGTATCCCAGTCTATAAGTATCATTTCTAATTCCTCTACCTACACATCTTCGAATATTGAAAGTCTTTCACTTTCCCTTACTGCCAACCTGATCTTTTGAATATTCAAAATCATTCTATCTTCTTTGAACATACATAATTTGCTGCAATGCAATGTATCCTAGTGTTAACCCTTAGACAAACAAGGTGGAAAATCTAGAAAAACTAAAGTAGAAGACAAGGCCAAGGCAAAAGTGAAACGGAAGACAAAGGTGCGCCAAGAAAAATATAGGAACACAAGAAGTACTAAATCAAGGAGAGAGGCGCACAAGAAAAAGTGCAAGTCGATACTTTGTAAAAGAGCACAAGGTGCACCATAATTTATTTTGTAAAAGAGAACTAGGCTCTCACTCATGCAAATTGTAAATGGTTAGAGGCACACATTGAGGCCATGCCAATAGGGAAGAGGAGGAGAAGGGTTGGAGGAATGGGCCAAGCCGCCTGAACCAAAAAGGGGATGGCCACCCAAAAGGGATTTAGGGTTATGTATATAAAGTTAAAAAGTGAATGAAGAAGCTCATTCTTGTGTGTGGTCAAAAGTAGCTCTCGTCTTCTTCTCCTACTTCTTATTCTTGCTTGCTTGAGGTTGTGCTTGAGAGAGGAAGTGTGAGAGTGTGAGGGACTGAGTATGTGAGGGTGAGGGACTATGGTGGAGAATCTCTCCATCTTCTCTTCTCTTCTCTTCTCTTCTCTTCTCTTCTCTTCTCTTCTCTTCTCTTCTCTTCTTTTCTCTTCTCTTCTCTTTTCTTTTCTTCTCTTCTCTTCTCTTCTCTTGCTCACGGCAATGGAGCTTGAAGCATGAAGCTTGAGGATTGAGCTCACATGACTCTTGCACTTGGATCATGGAGCTACGGGAGTGCTTGAGAGAGGAGGTAACTTGATCAGGCATGGAGGTAAGCTCAAGACACTCGTAGAGAGAGATAGCGCATTGGCTATGTGAGAGGTAGCCATTAATGCTCAGCTTGAAATGCTTGAAAGAATAAGCCGTCCGTGGGTCTTGGAGGATGAGCTTGAGATAGCCTCTAAATTTTGGTTCCATTGCCAAGACCAACGGATTCAAGTCTTGAGTGCTTGTGCGCTCTGAGAATCAAGCATTGAAGTAGGGTTTTTCTCGAACATGTGCTTGAGGTAGATAGGTAGGAAGCGAGGAAGTTTGAAGAGGTATTCAATCTCCTAACCAAGTATGCTTTTGGTTTTTTGGATTTGAAAAAGTAAGTTGGAGTAGTGTAGGTGTTATCTTTGTGATTTGGATGCATTAGGGTAGGAAAAAACAAAGAAAAAAAAAAGAAAAACAATCATTGGGATTTATGTTGTCATAACAGGGCAAGAGGGTTTGTTTTGTCTCGTCTATTTGTATTTTGGAGTCTTTTGCGCATTGTAGGTATATACAACTATTCTCCTCTATCCATAGCTTTGATCTAGAGGTGCGTGCTATATATCATGACCTAAATCATATGATTTGATTTATCCTTCATCGCATTTGCCAAAACTGCATTGCATTCAGCTCATTCGAGTGACGATGAACCCCTGAATCGGTCCTCGGCCCTCTTGTGTTCAGCCATTCGACCACCCACCATTCCAATGCTTAGGACTCGACCTAGTCAATTAAACCATTCAAACCAACTTTACATTTGGCCCACTTGACTCAGCCCTCAGACAACCACATTCGAACTCACTCAATTTGGACATTCAGACATTCGGCCATTTCTCATTCGGCCCTCTACCATTCAAACGAGCCGAATCAGACATTCAGCCCCTACAATTTGGACCTACTAGACCCAAACTTGGATTTTTTCAAATTTTTGACTTATAGACCCTGAAACTGACCCAAATACCATATACAGTCGATAGCACATCATAGATCTATCACTGGGTTGAAATCTAGTGCAAGTAGTTCAACACTTGGCTACAGATGGTCCTTCAAATCGAGCATGATATTTAGCATAACAGTCCTGCGGGCCGAGGGAGACTACCCCCACAGAGGGGGCTCTACCCCCTCCACACCTCCCCCAAGTAGGCTAGAGAGAAAATGCATGCTATGATAGGTCCTACAAATTAGATCCTAGTGTAGTAATGGCTCTGCACAAGCATAGATTCTCACTTGCAAAATAGCAACTAAAAGCTCATACCCGAATAAATACAAACAGAGCCCTAGAATCTCAATGGGCCAATCTAGCCAAGAAGGGCAAAAAGGCCACACCACAAAAACATGTATATGTTGCGTTCGGACTGCATCTAGTCAAAGCAAAATGCAACAATATCAAGCTACAACTGCGAGGATGACTAGACATGACAATCTTGACAATAGATGCACCTCGAACAGCACTGCACAGATGACCCATAACATCAGTAGAGAATCCACATCTGGTTGTGCAGTTGGGGACTCAAAGGCACCTATCAGAAAGCTTGAACTTATAAGCCAAGATTCAAAGATGAAGACATAATACCGCTTACTTATCTTAGGGTTAAATTCTCTGCAAAAAGAGAGCACATTGTCAATGCTCTCATCGATGAATGAGAAGATTTTAATATCTTGACCTATGAAGCATGGACCCTACTAAGCCAACCAGAGCTCACACTAACTAATGCAACTCTTAATCCTTACAGGGGACACCCACAAGCACTTATAGGGAGGTGCATAATGCTTGAGACAATTGAAATGGAAAGCTTGCCTATCCTATTCCATGTTCCTCCAAATAGTGCAAATTGTGGAAAGGAAACCCTCCTAGGAAGACCCTTCAAAAGGGCCACGAAGTGTGAGGCCAATTATGTAGCACAGAGGATACACTTGACACTACTGAGTGTGAGGATAATCACAAGCTTTAGCAAGGGTGGCCTCATCAAACCTCGAGGGAAAGATGATGAATATTTTGACATACCAGGCAAGCCCAGTAACGAGAGCAAGGACTTGTTGAAAGAGTTTATACAAGCACATGTTGAATAGAGAGAACCAATGAATGAGGCCATGCATGAAACAAGAAGGTTAGGAGACAATGCAAAGGATAGGCTTTGTACTTACAAATATCATAGAAGACCACAAAAGAAGCCCAAGCCTTATAGACGAAGGTATCAATGGAGAGCTAGCACAATGGCAATGGATATCCAAAGTGTTGCTACATGCTCAAGGGTATTATGCAAGTAACCGATGGATTTGGGTATCAAAGCCCCCTACTAAACCACCTATATCAACTGAAGGATAGACCGTATCAAAAGCAAAGAAGCGCAAGAGAAAATCTAAACAAAAATCCAAGTCTCAAGTCAAAAACATTGTAGTGACTGAGCCCCTCACGATTGAAATCAAGAAACCAAACATGACTATTCAAAAGGTAGATCCTTAGCCTCTAGCGTGCTTAACAAGTGGATATTAGAGGTAACCATCGAGTGTGCACAAAGACCACTAGTACCTAAGGAACCTTTGACTTCCCATGAGGATAATTAGCACCATAGGTGCAACATTGCTCATGATAAGGCTGGTTGCTCAACAAAGCAAATGGTAGAATCATCTCACAGGGAGTAAAGCTTCCAACCCAGTGCGCCAAGTCCACCTAGGAGCCCCAAGTCTCCTACACCCTCTTTTCCTAAACAAAGACATGAAGCACAAAAGTAGTCGTCAAGTGCAGCTGCTCGATCCCAATCTCTATCTCCATCTGAGCTTCCAAAAGTCCAAGGTGCAAGACATGATACCACCCCTAATTCTCAACCTAAGGATATGCATGTGCAATCCACCGTGACAAGCTCAACTCGATCTGCACAAGTGAATGTGCAAAGGGCAATAAAAAACATGACCACTTATGACCTACCTAAGAACTTGACACTGCAATCTACCAACAATAACCAGTCCATTGAACTAGCCGCTACTACTTCCAATTAGAAAACACAGTGTTGAGAGTGGAAAAAGACTGAATTCTTGATTGAGTTTTGGTTGTTTTTGAGGCGTGAATGGTTTATTTTGATGAATTTTGAGTGATGATTGGTTGTTTTGGAAATGTTTGAGAGTGTTTTGGATTATATTGATCATGTTTTGGAAGATCGTGATGATTTTTAGTAGAAATATGAAGTTCTGTGATGTTTTGATAGGTTTTGTTGAGGTTTTGATTGGTTCTTTTACCTTCTATTTTGTTCTGATTTTCTTTAGTATAAAGCATGGATTGATGATTAATAAAGGTTGAAATCTTTTGAAAGATTATTGAATAGTTTTTGATAGTTTGGAATGGTTTTAGTATGAGTTATGAGGTTCTATTATTCTCTGTTGACCTTCTATAACCCTCTAATCAACTTGTGTAGAGCCTCTATCTCTGTTCTGTTCTTGTTCTGTTATGTTCTATAGATTTTATGTAAGTGTTATATAGAATGTATGTGTGACTTTGGAAAAGTTTTCTAACTTTTGGAAATGATGAATCTAAGTTCAAAAGAGCTAAAACAAATGGAAGAAGTGGTTGTTGAAGACTGAAGTGACAGAGACAGAAGTGAGCTATAAAGAGACACTATAGTGGCTCTGGTGCCCTTTCATACCTCCTATACCTCTTGGGAGGTGTATCCACGACCTAAGAAGGTTTATTGATAGTGATTATTTAGTATTGTAGAGAGGAGATGATGTACAATTGATTGATTGAGAGAGAGAGAGAGTCGGAGATAGTCAATTCTATCAAAACAATGTGAGAGATTGAGAGAGAGAACTATGAAGACAATGAAGATGAATCATATGTGATTATTCCCATTCAAAAGTGGTGTATTCTATTGTGTTTCTTGTTCTATTGATAGATTCTGTGAAGATGTTGAAGATTATGGTTGATTCTATCAAATCCTAGGAGAAATCTACTATGATGCTGCGTGAAGATTTGTTCTTTTTCTTGTTGTGGTTCTCTAAAGGATGAAATAAAAGCTTGTTGATGTTACAAAATAGATTTTCTTGTAGTAGAAACCCCTTTTCCTTGTTATTCCTCTTGGGGCTCCATGTTTTTGGTGTGCAACCGAGCAAACTTGCCATCAACAAGCATGAGAAGAGGCTGAAAATGAAGGAAATGGCATTACCAAGAAGAGGAGAATTAAATGGATGCTTGCAAAGTTTCTTCTTCCACTGAAGAGTTGGAGATTCTTATTGCCAAAGCCACTTTCTACAAGAAGTTCATCCCACAATGGCAGAAACATATTACCATCATGATGCAAGCCCTATGTGGTGGACTATTTCCTCTTCCTGTTGAAGCAACAAAGACATGCATCTTGGTGGCAAATTGTTTGGGAACAAACTGAAGAGCAGAAATTGAGAGAATGACCATCCATGGAAGATTTGGCATTCATTGAGAAGTTTCCAAACATCATCAAGTGGGAGATCATGAATAAGCTTCAGGAATCGTGGTCTGTGGAGGTTCACAAAAAAAAGAAAGAAAAGAGTTGGAATTTGTTCGTGGATGCTCAACAGCAAGATACGTGAGATGCTTTGTGTTCCAACAATCTTCTGTTTGTCCAATTAGCAACCCATTGGAAGTTGGTAGACAGAGTGTTCTTTACAACGTACACTATTGAAACCCTCAAAAGCTGGCATTATTACAATGATGGCACAACAATGATCCTAAGAAGAATGAGTTTTGATACTTTCAGAACGGAATATCTCCCCCTCTGTAGTGGTTTGAAAGCTAAATACAAAGATGTTGAAAAGAAGGAAGTAGAGGAGATGTTGGCCAGAGAATCCTCCAGAGACTAAAGCCCCTCTCTGATTCTATTTTGTTGAGTACACACCAACTATTTAGAGCCAACCCCCTGATGAATGATGCAATCAAGAGGTAAGCGCTAGAACGAGTCCAGAGGTACGTGAGAAGACAAAAGGTAAGAATCAAGGCTGAGAATGAGCTTGCAGCAGCAGAAGCCTCCTTTGGCACCCTAAAAGCACTCTTTACAGAAGTCCCCATGGCAACTCAAGGTCCCCTTCCTAGACAAATTCGTCATGG
Organism: Lygodium microphyllum; assembly: GCF_053477565.2. Taxonomy (NCBI): domain Eukaryota; kingdom Viridiplantae; phylum Streptophyta; class Polypodiopsida; order Schizaeales; family Lygodiaceae; genus Lygodium; species Lygodium microphyllum. The sequence goes on from NC_141156.1 coordinate 72,220,953, forward strand.
AAATATTAATGACATGCCAGCAAATGTAGTCCCATTGCCAATTTTTAAGGGAGAGTACAATGAAGACCCCGATCTTCATGTAGTAAAATTTATGGTAGCATGTGTGGCTAACAATGCCAAAATCCCTAAGCATTGGTTAGAGATTCCCCGCCACTTTCAAGGCCACATCATTTCAATGGTATGAGAGACATGCAACAGGAACCTTTGGCACATGGGACGACCTGAAGTTGGCTTTCCTCACTAAATTCAGGAGTGAAGGTTTTAAAGAGTGGATGCAAGAGGAGTTCATGAACCTAAGTTAGTCCTCAAGAGAAAAAATAGAAGCTTATGTCTCGTGAATGAAATCCATCCTGAAGAGATGGACCAACCATCATTTGCATGAAGGCATCTAGAAAGGAGTGTTCCTCAGAGACCTACAACCAGAACTTTGCAAGTTCATGGAATTGAGAAGACCAATCAACCTGCAAGCTACAGTGGAAGGTGCAAGACTATATGACGAAGTTGAAGCAAGGCTGTCAATGACTCCAGGAAGAGGAGTCTTACCTTCTCCCATGCCAGGAATGGTATATCCACCAAATGCAGTCCCAAGGGCAGTTCCCTATCCCTATCCCCAAATGCAAACAGTGCCATAATACAATGCACCTATCCACAGTGGCCACAGACAACAATGCCTCAAATGATGGTTCAACCACAACAACGGTGGCTTCAAACAGTTCCTCCAATGGTGACTCAACAACAGTGGAACCCTACCAACTAGAATCAGCAACCCCAAGTCTCAACAGGAGCTTTGAATCAGAATCAGAACAGAGCACCTCCTGGATCAACCCAACTGTATATGCAATAATTACAGAAGCTTCCCAAAACCCTACTACAAGGAGGTGAAAATTTGAAGGATTACTTATTCAACTCAGTCGCAAGTATTAAGAAAGAGTTTATGGATGTGATTACAGAACAACTACAAATGCTGAAGGTGAATACTACCAATATATCCACTCTTGTAGGAGGTGGGAGAGATGTGATGTGTTCTAATAGATGGTGCGGAAAGTGCCATCAAGCGAGACATTTAACCACTGAATGTACCCAAAAGTGGAGCCTTCTGTTCCTACTGTTTGAGGAAGAACCATACAGAGGATATATGTTCTCTGAAAGAGATGCACAAACAAAGATAGAAAGATGAAAACGCAAGATTCAACTTACTAGAATCTAAAATGACAACGCAGAACATTGGACCAAAGCCTAGGGAGTTTGGTCCTAATTTTGGTCCAAGGAGATTTCCCTCTCAAAGTTACAGAGGACGACAATCTAGCGGTGGTCAGAGATCATAGATGGAATGTTACAGATGTGGAGAAAAGGGTCATATCTCCCCAAATTGTCCAAACCCTAGAAGATCTGTGGATTACAAGCTCTTATGCAGCCAATGCAAAGGAGAAGGCCATACTGCAAAAGATTGTCCAAGTCCAGCCCTTATGAAATATACTTCTAATACCCAACAGAAGACCCAAGAACGCTTCCAATTCGGTGGAATTGGAAGTGGCCGCAATAATGCGAGCAAATAAAGAAGAACACGTAGTTCCAAAAGAGAAGGTTCCTTCTGCCCAGACGGTGAAGGTCAATCTCCCTCAAGAAAGACATAACAATGCAATCCAAAATAAGGAAGTACAAAGCACTATAGAGCCACAAAGAGCTACAGAGACAGGACCAGAGGTCCAGGAAATGGAGAATACAGAAGTACCTCCTCAAGAAGAAGAAGTGCAAATGTTGTCACTCCTAGAAGAAAAAGGAAAGATAAAAGTGGGTGTAGCCCCATTTCCCAATTGATTGAAAAATCATGTGTATCCTATCAAAGAGTATGATCTGGTCAAAGACCTAGACACCTTTAAACCAAACCTAACATTCCAACAGTTGCTGATACTATCTCCGAGTCATTCAAAAGATTCAAAAGCATATTAACAAGAAGACATGGCCTAAGGATTGCTCCCCCAACAACAACAAAGTCCAACAGAGCCTCAAAACCTGTGAAGGAAATGGATGTGGCTAACACCTTTCTAGATCCTGGAACCCCAAAGTTTAGTGTATGGATAGAAGGATGCTTTATTTCAGATGCATTGATTGATGGAGGCTCATCAGTAAACATAATGACCGTTATAACAATGAAGGATCTAGGCTTGCAAGGAATTCAACCTACATAGTGGCTTATCAGATTGGCAAACCAAAGCAGAATCAAACCGTTGGGCATCCTCCCATACGTAAAAACAACCCTTGCAAGAAGAGACTATTGGCTGACATATTTGGTGATCAAACCAAATTCCTACAGTACCCTCTACTATTGGGAAGACCTTGGCTTTTTGAAGCAAGAGCAAGGACAGACTGGTTCAAAGGAATCCTAACCCTAGGTAGAGGACCCAATAAAGTGGTGTTGAAGTTATATGGATCACAGAAATGCAATGGATCCACATCCATTGAAGACATAACAGACTCCTCAAATGAATTAACAGATGGTACACCAAGAGATGAAGAGGTTGTCAAACAAATCTTTCCCAAGAAAACAAAGGCACATTCCCTAACAGGGGGCACTGTAAGCCAACTACCAAAGGAAGCAAAGTCTTTGTCCATGGGAGAATACGTCCTGCCTCAACTCAAATTGACTTCTGAAATCACCTTTAACAGTGAAATAGAAGCATGGATGTATTGTTCTCCTTGTTACATGGCAGTTGCAGAGTTAGAAGCAGAGATAGAGCTAGAGACAGAGGCAAAAGCAAAAGCAGACACAGGGACGAAGAACCTGTTCTTCTCCTACAGAGCCTCTATAGAAGCAAAGACAAAGCCTCTAGAGGAAGAGGATGAAAATGATGAGGAAGAAAAAGAAGTAGGTAATGAAAGTGCAGATAAAGAAGTTCCTCTAATAGCAGACGATCTTGTTGATGTCCCTACAGAGACCTCAGAGGCCGAGGATCTCGTGATGTTGGATGGAATGACCATGGTTCCATTTGGGTTGACCAATGGGCCACAAAGTATGCAGAATCGGCATAAGCAATGGATCGAAGGTATAAAAATTAAGTTCACTAATGGCTCCTGTCGCCCTAACCATTCATTCTAGAGAAAAGATGATGATGATGTCCCTTGTCAACAATAAAAGCCAGAGCCATCAGAGCCATGGCTTATAGAAGGTCTGTGCTATATGACAATCCTAGACGTTTTCTCTAAAGATGAATCCCTAAGTCCAGAAGAAATCACCACTCACATAGAAACAAACAAAGCACTGATATCCTTCCAGCAATCTCAACAGACAAATGAGTCATCTGTTCAGAAGGAGGACACTGGTTCTAGTGAAATATTAGATGATGATACTACTCCTTTGAAGGAGTCAGACCTCTATCTAGAAGCAATTTGTGGGACATTTATCCACGAAGTGGAAGGTGAAATGCAAGTGACGTTCCTAGATACTAACGGTACTGAATGTCACCTAAAAGTGGGGCTCAATCTTCCAAAAGAAGAACTAGTGGTCCTGCGAGAAATAATCCATGGGATATTTATCCACTAAGTGGAAGGTGAAAGGCAAGTAACATTCCTAGATACTGACGGTACTAAACGTCACCTAAAAGTGGGTCTCAATCTTCCAGAAGAAGAACTATAGGTCCTGCGAGACCTACTAAAGGAGAACTTAGATGTGTTTGCTTGGTCGTATAAAGATCTAAAGGGAATTGATCCCACAGTATGCCAACACCTCATCGATATAGAGCCTGATGCCAAACCTGTGAGGCGGAGACAAAAGCGTATGAATCCTAATTATTCAGTTCTGGTGAAGGCCGAATTATTGAAGCTCCTTGAAGCAGATTTCATTCATCCCGTGGCTAGTAATGAATGGGTTTTGCCCATTGTGGTTGTACCCAATAAGAACAGGAAAATTTGAATATGTGTGGACTTTCGAAAGCTGAACTCAAAAACCTAGAAGGATCACTTCCCCATCCCTTTCACAGACCAACTGTTGAGTGGCAGGCCATTAGCTCTATTCCCTCTTGGATGGATTCAATGGATATAACCAAGTCCAAATCACAGAAGAGGACCAACCCAAAACAACCTTCACAACAAAATGGGGAACATATGCTTACAGAGTAATGTCGTTTGGACACTGTAATGCTCCTACCACCTTCCAACGAGTAATGATGGCTGCCTTCCAAAACCATCTGCATGATTTCATTGAGGTGTATCTCGATGACTTCTATGTCTAGAGACAAGGCTTGTTTAATAAGTTTATGACCTGATCCTGCTTTCCACTCTCTTGAAGAGTATATACGATGTATCTAGGGAGGCGTGTACCTTCAACTACATTATGTTCTTTGATATATGAGAGCATGTCATCTCCAAAGTGAATTTACTCCAAGAGCTGGTTTTCAAACATTTGCTATCAAAATCAAATGTCATGTGAGAAGTCTTCAGCTCAAAATCAACTTGTATGAAGGGAAGGTATTGAATAATCTCTCTACCTTCACTTTTCTCTCCAAAGTTCATCTATAACAATCAAAACATTCTTCATTATGGTTATACAATAAGAATGATGGGATGAGATTTCTAGTCATTCGTCACTCCATGTGTTTACTTTGATTTAAGTACTCTTGATCCATTATTCCCATCTTGATTAGCGTCCATGCAACAAGCAACATTCACGAACTCCCGCGCGAATCCCACGCACACAACAACGCCTGTCCTTTTTGGATGTCACATTAATTTAATGTGCAAGTGGGTGATTCCATAACGGGTGATTCTGAAAAATATATATTTAAATTAATGGACGTTTATGAGTTTAGAGTACATCCTCATATTAAATTAAGGTTAGGACATAGTTCCTACCTATTTATTTATTTTGTAGCTGAAGACTGCTAGGTATTCACTTTTGTCGATTTAATTTTATTATTTTTTAACAATTACGAATGCTTCAGTTGATGTGAAGAGCAGGTGGCGGTGGCGCTGGGAAGCACTAGGTGATAGCGTGTATTCAAGTTATCTAGAAGAAATTATCATTTTTTATGGCCGCGTGTCTTAGGTGTGGCGCTAATATTTATTTTGGCACGCTTATTTATTGAAGCGCTTGATATATATTTATTATTTTGTATATGCATGGGCGCATGATTTAAATATTCATTATTGGTCATTATATTTGGGCACAGTCCGACTCTTGGGGCACCCAACCGCTTTATTCTTTATTTGGACAAAAGCAAACACAAAAGCTAAAGTATGCTAATTGTAAATTTGGGCTATTTTTTAGTTTGGAGATGAATAAAATATTAAATACATGCTTTATGGAGCGCTCACACAAGGCATGGGGGAAGATTGTACCCAATTGATCTTTTTGCTTCATGTCATGCAAGTCTATTCTCTTGGATTTTAGGCAAAAAAGTAGAGTTCTTTGTTCTTGGGGACCTTCCGACGCTCGCTACTATGCATACGGCATCTGATTTGCGCAGCAAATGATGCCATGAGGTATATTCCACGGTCGATTCCATGAGGTTTTGAGGTGGATTCCATAAAATTATATTTATTTGCCGGGGCTCATACATAGGGTGGATTCCTTATGCAAAAAGTTGATGGGGACACATGTCCTTTTCGGGTGTCACATTAATTTAATGTGCAAGTGGGTGATTTCATAACGGGTGATTCCGCAAAATACATATTTAAATTAATGGACGTTTATGAGTTTAGAGTGCGCACTCATATTAAATTAAGGTTAGGACAGAGTTCCGACCTAATTATTTATTTTGTAGCTGAAGACTGCTAGGTATTCACTTTTGTCAATTTAATTTTATTATTTCCTAACAATTGTGAATGCTTCAGTTGATGTGTAGAGCAGGCGGCAGTGGCATTAGGAAGCATTGGGCGATAGTGTGTATTCAAGTTATTGAGAAAAAATAATCTTTTTTTATGGGCGCGCGTCTTAGGCGTGGCGCCAATATTTATTTTGACACGCTTATTTATTGAAAGAGCTTGACATATATTTATTATTTTGTATGTGTATGGGAACACGATTTAAATATTCATTATTGGTCATTGTATTTGGGCACAGCCTAACTCTTGGGATGCCCAACTGCTTTATTCTTTATTTGGACAAAAGCAAACACAAAAGCTAAAGCATGCTAATTGTAAATTTGGGCTATTTTTGAGGTTGGAGATGAATAAAATATTAAATACATGCTTTGTGGAGCGCTCACACAAGGAATGGGAAGAGATATTACCCAATTGGTCTTTTTGCTTCATGTCGTGCAAGTCCATTCTCTTGGATTTTGAGAAAAAAGTAGAGTTCTTTGTTCTTGGGGACCTTCCGACACTCGCTACATACGCATACAACATCCAATTTGCACACCACACATCTCCCATGCCTCTTGGGAGGTGTATCCACGACCTAAGAAGGTTTATTGAGAGTGATTATTGAGTATTCTAGAGAGGAGATGATGTACTATTGATTGATTGATTGAGAGAGAGAGAGAGAGAGAGAGTCAGAGATAGTCAATTCTATCAAAATAATGTGTTTATCTATGAGAGATTGAGAGAGAGAACTATGAAGACAATGAAGATGAATCATATGTGATTATTTCCATTCAAAAGTGGTGTATTATTTTGTGTTTCTTATTTTATTGATGGATTCTGTGAAGATGTTGAAGATTATGGTTGATTCTATCAAATCCGTGGGAGAAATCTACTATGATGCTGTGTGAAGATTTGTTCTTTTCCTTGTTGTAGTTCTCTAAAGGATGAAATAAAAGCTTGTTGATATTACAAGATAGATTTTCTTGCAGTAGAAACCCCTTTTCCTTGGTGTTCCTCTTGGGCCTCCATGTTTTTCATAGCAATCACAGCCTTTGGCCGTGACGATACCCCTTGCAAAATGTGTCCTTAGCAATTCACCTATAGAAGAGATGTCACAACCAACATCCTTGACACCTCCAGCACTTCCAAGAAGCACCTAAATCCTAGGATTGAGGAGAAATCTCTCAAATATTTGGCGAAAGAGATAATGCATTTGACTAATGAACCAGAGACAAAGTGCATGATAAAGCTTGATCACAAGCTGATAGCCATCACACATGTGTATGTCCATGTGGACATTGGAAGGCCAACACCAGAGCACACAAAGCTCATAGCTAAACCCTTGACTTGGAATGAGCAACAACATGTTTGCTCCGGCTATATAGCTGTTGTGCTGATGAAGTCATAAAGAGCATCCCAAAAGCCACAACTAGAGAATTTCACTTGATGCCCTCACTCTACACTGCTCAATGTGAGACAAACAAGGAAAGCTCGAAGTAATAAAACGAAAAGGGAAAGGACAAGGTAACTTTGTGCAGAAATGGTACTCCAACAAAGTTTGGCAACCAAAATTGGCCACCAACTAATGACACTCTTTGAGCAAAGGAAATCCCTTTGGACATCAATACATGATCCCACGTACATTGCCCCAATCTCATTAAGAGTGTTGGCAATGGTCCATGAGGTCTAGCTTTATACCACAATCCAAAAACATCCCTTGTATGATAAATTCATTCTAGAAGAAGATCTACACATAGCTAGGAGGCTAGGAGTAGGGAGCATTGTACTTGATGTTAGCGCATATGTCTTTTGCCTCACTCAAGACCCTGCAATCCTAGATCTCTATGCTTCCTATCAATACAACCTTGACTTCTTTAAATGGTTTCGTCCAAGCCTACAAGTTAGGAACCCTAAACCATCTCATGGTTCTACACTAGAGTCACCCGAACCTCTACAGCAAGAGAAACATAGCTCTAAACATAACACCCACTCTGATAAGAAGCAATGGAGGCATGTTCCAAAAGGTAAAGACAAGAGTCTAGAGCAAATACCCGCCGACCAGGAGCAACTGTCAATGCAATCGGATGAGGGGCCTAGTTCAAGGTCCTAAGTCTTTAAAGGATACACCTTGATTGCCCAAGAAAAAGAGGAGAAAACAATAAAAACAATAGCAGTTGCAAGTAGATGTAGATGCCAAGAAGATTGAGACCAAGAGTATTGAAGAGCTGAGGAATAAAACATTGAGTCCATGCACGAATGAACCCATTGCCATCTCTCCTAATGGCAATGAAACCTTAGACACATCTATGTATTCTGATAAATCAAAGTAACCATTACCATCAATGGTTTCTTGCAACACTCAATCCACTGACACAACAGAACTTACATTGACCAATCAAGAGTGGATACAACACTTTCTTAACAAATTGATGAAACTATACTAGTCACATTCGAGGAGAACCATGACACAATAGCAGCAAAGCCTCAGGAGAAACATGAAAACCCTAAGGACATGAGCAATCCTAGCATTGCTCATCTAGGCTTGAGCCCCCAACTATACTAAATCCTAGGGAAACTCCCAGTACCTTGCATGAATATTGCTCCCCCCCCCCCCCCCCTATTGTGATACACACTTACGTGAAAGGTAGTCTGTGGGCTAGGTGATAGTCGCCTTCCCCCCACCCTAAAGGATAATGATATAACTATTGGCTGTCAAATTGTGAAATCTATGACCACATTCTCTTGCATAATTTCTATAGTTTATGGCCCATTCTACAGGTACTCCTCAAGTCTTAGTGGCTTTTTTTATTAAGGCTTCTTACCTTCTTCAATAGAAATGACAATTATGGTAGTCTTGTTGCATACATTGCTTTTCTAAAAAACATATAAAAGATACACTATTTCAAGGGTTTGTGCCATTAGGGAGAACGAAGAAAGACCTCTCCCCTAATCTTTTGGTGCTAGTTATGAGGAGGTAAATAATAATCTCTTTCTCTTTACTCTTCTAGTTGATGTTGACAACTCCCAAGATTTGATAACTGAAAATTATAGGAATTATTGGTTAAGAAAATGGGTGTGTAATCAACTTGAAGAAGTGAGAGAGAACCTAAATACATGAACCATTGGACAAAATATTGAATAAGTAGACAAAAGCATGCTTCTTGATATTGATGATGATGGCCTTTATGTATGGGACAAAGCCATGGCTCAAAATGATTGTTTCTCCAATCAAAGCAACGCTTTGATACCAATATTGAAATTGTTGGGAGTAAAGGCACATGTGCCTATGCAACCCTATATTTACTTCATAGACTATGACTACACACATGTACACTGTAAGTGGCAGGCACCCATCACTATCACTTTATTCTTTATTCTTTCAGTGACTCTTGAATAAGGGAAGGTTGGTCATGCATTGTGACTATTGGATTTCCCACACATACATTGTCTCTCTTACTTACTCTCTTACTCCATGTGCCACTTCCACTTGTGTGCTTCCACTCGAACTCTACCTTTCAATTGGTATCAAAGCTACATTTCATATAGTTGGGCTTTGATCAGTTGCTTTGAGATTTTATGCTTAGTTACTTAATATGGATACTTAAGCTTCATTTGACACTTATATCGGGATGCATTTGTGATCTGCTTGGTCTTCCCGGATGCTCACTTTGCATTCCAAATTTTCTTTCAATGAGAGATGCTTATATTTACTTAGTAGAGCTTGGTTATTTGAGATAGTGGGACTCTTAGTTCATGTATATGCTCTCTTGTATGCTATTGGATGCAGTTACCTTCTCTTGTTGGCTAATTTGATTCCATATGCTTTGAACATCGATGCTTACCTGTATCAGTAGTTTGTTAGTGATGTATATGCTTATGGGATGTCGAGAAGGACAAGAAGCGAGTTTTTTTTGTGAACTTTTGAGCGAGTTTAGTTTTGCAACCCCTCTATTCTTGTTCCACAAAGTTCACTTATTCCACCTTTAGATGTACCTACCTTCACTTCCACTTCCACTACCATCATTATCACCACACTGCCACTAGCTCTACCACCGCCACCACCATTATTACCTTCACCACCACCTTCACACACACACACACACACACACACACACACTCTCTCTCTCTCTCTCTCTCTCTCTCTCTCTCTCTCTCTCTCTCTCTCTCTCTCTCTCTCTCTCTCTCTCTCTCTCTCTCTCTCTCTCTCAAATTACGCCACATGAGAGAGATGTGGTGCTAGTGCTAGTGGTGCTAATGCTAGTGTTGGTGCTAGTAGGGGTGGTGGTGGTGGTGGTGGTGGTGGTGATAATAGAGAAGTAGTAGTGGTGCTTGATATATGCCCAAAAGAAAAATAGGACCAAGTGGACTATGTGGAATAAAACTAGAGATTGCCAAAAAAGTCTTGCTTTGAAAGCTCACTTCTCACATGCACTCATGGGATGTATAGCTTACTAATAATTTGAGTGTGATAGTCTTTGGTATGGATGGTCTATGCTTAGTCATTACTAGTTGCATTCTTTGTATCTCGATTTGCTACTTGGATATCCCTAGTAGTGAAAGCTTGCTTTCTTGGCTATTTGACCATAGTTGGATTGACATATACTATTTTATTTATTTCAACATTGTTGTAATTATAATTATCAACATTGTCTTAGAGAGCAAACATTGTACTTTGGCAACCTATTGCTTGTAGTTGGTGGACAGCTCTATACTTTGGTCTTTCCCCCTATTTTGCCTTTGTTTTAGCTAAGTTTTAAGGGTTGATTTTCAATCATTTACAACATCCCATTCTCTTAGATTTTACATCGGTATATTGTCATTATGGTCGGTTCTTCGAATGATAGTACTATTTTAAATATTGAAAATCTTGATAGCACAAACTTTACCTATTGAAAGACGCAAGTATGGCAAGTATTGATTCAAAAAAAGAAGGCTAGGCCTTTGAAAACCAAGAGTGTAACATTTGAAGGCATTGATCAAGATACTTAGGATGAGTTGGATGAGCTATGTAAATTCACTATTATATTATCATTAAAAATACATTTATTTCAATGTTGTGGCACATGAGGATAAGGCTTGGTAGTTATGGAAGAAGATATGTAATCTTTATGGTAAGAAAAGTCTTGCTTCACAAATGTATTGGTTAAAATAGCTCATGGATCTTCGCATGAAGGAAGGGTTCATAAATTTGAATGAATTTCACTTGATTTTCAACTAGTTGACTTTGCAGGGCATTGAGTTTAAGGATAATCTTCCTCTCTTGTTCTTGATTGTAACACTTGTTGATTCATGGGATACTTTCTGTACTATCATATGTGCTAATATGCCTAAGGATGGTTTGAACTTTAGGATGTTCAAGGTGTCTTACTCATAAAGAAGATAAATAGAAAGAATGTGGATGCAGCCCGCACTTCTCATACATTGACTATTAGAGGAAAACATTATGGTAAGATCCATAATGACTATCGTGAGAGTCATAGAGGTCTCAATCTTGCTGGAAATCTCAGAAAGTCATGTGGTTGTAAGGCCTCTGTTACATATCATTATTGTGGGAAGTAGGGTCATATTAGGCCATAGTGCCATAAGATATGCAATGATAAGGGCAAGTAAAAAGGCAAGGGCAAAGTGCAAGATAAGTTTGATGATCGTAGCACTATTCCTAATAGGTCCATTATGAAAATTGAGGAGATAAATGCCTTGGAGCCAGAGTTTGATGATGTTTATATCTTGACAACTTCTTCTCTTGATGCTAAGCAGCTAGCAAATGTCTTGTCCATGTTTTCTCAATCTTGGGTGTTTGATTTAGGGACTTCTTTTCATGTTATCCCACATAAGAATCGATTTTATTCCTATCAAAGCACTTCTATGAGACTAAAAAAAATGACTTGGCATTGGATATTATTGGCATGAGTGATGTAAGGCTTCGATTTCCTTTAGCTTATGCTTTTGTTTTGTATGATGTATGCCATGTTTCAGCTTTTTGACCAAAAGCCTACTCTCTACTATGGACAATTGAATGGTGTAGGGCATCGTGTATCTTTTTGTGATTTCATATGAAAGATTACATCTGGGAATCTTGTCTTTGCTTGAGGTGCCAAGGTTGGGAGCCTCTATCCCTTGCTTGTATCTGGATCTATTGACCATGTTTTAGTTGTAGCTATCACACCACATGTACCTTTATGACACCGTTGCCTTGGGTATATATCCTTCAAAGAAATGAATTTTTTTTTAACATTTGCATTATCTTTCATCCCTTGACTATGATTCATGTGATCATTATCTTTATGGAAGGTAGACACATAGTTCTCATGAGAAGTCTGGCATTATACGCATGGGTGACCCTCTAGCTTTTGTTCATTTTGATGTATGTGGTCCTATATGTTAAATACGAGGGATCTAGAGCATGGCACATGCAGAAGCTATGGAGGTTGAAAGAGGAAAAAGAAACTCATATAGACATTGACCCTGACTACGACAAATTGTTACACAAGTGAATTAGGTTCCAAGATTGAGACTTGGACTCATAAACACAATCTTGTGTATTGACAATGACATGACACGTTACTGGAAAGAAAAGAGTATTATCATTGCATTAGAAAAAGAGTGCAAGTACAATGCTTTATAGAAATTGAGTTGTGGTACTTTCTCCTATTGTGCATATGGGATTTTGGTCCTGAGCCCTCACTGCTTCTCACAAAGGGGCTGAAGTAGGTGTGATTGCAAATATCTCAATGCCCCTCCTCAATCACAACTAGAAGTACAAAGCGTATAGAGGCTTTAGTGAAAGCAACACCTACAAAGTGTGGGCACACCATAAACATGGCAAAACACCAGAGGCTGTCAGAGAAAAGGCTAAGTGTGGGTACCATAAACATGATGGACATCCAGAGGCTATAGCAGGGGCCTCACAAAGTGTACAGAGGCTGTAGTACAAGGCTAACTGAGGAGTTTACAAGTTTATGTTTGAGGCATTAGGGCTAGGAAATATAAAACTAAAAAAGTCTATCTAAATAGAAGGACTGATGAGGTTTATTCTTCTCCTAGTGGTCTTCTTCTTCTTCTTCTTCTTCTTCCTTTGCTCCGTTTTCTTCTTCTTCTTTGACTACAACTAGATAGGCCTTTTGGGACCTCTTTCTGGCATGGCAAAACTTCTTGGTGTGTCCGGTCCTTTTGCAAAAGTCACAAAAGAGCTGATCCTTCTTGTCTTTGTACCTATTGCCAACATATAATGCAATGCATGTTCATCTCTAGAGGTGCTAGGTTCTTCCTTAGTTTTTAGCTTCTTTTCCTCCTCTAACAGTGATACCTAGATATCAACAAGTTCAGGGTTTGGCATATTAATTAGGGTTGTTGATACATTATTATATTCATGAGGAAAATTCTTAAGTAGAATACCGATGCAAACATCTTCTTCCATTTTAATGTTGATTCCTACAAGTTGGGTTAGAAGTCCTTCCATGTAATTTAGATGCGTGGCAAGTGATGTGCTGGACTTCATTTCAAGCCTGAAAAACTCTATTAAGAGACCATACTTTGATGATTTAGACTGTGCACCAAACAAATTGTTAAGTCTCTTCCATGTATCCTATGAAGTCTCACAGTAATCCACATGGTGGATATAACTGTCATCTAGCTCCAGTTTGATAATGGCTTGTGCTTTGTCATCAGCTTTCTGCCAGGTAGTTGCTAGGGCAGCATCCCGGGGCTTCTTCTCTTGTCCATTAGTAATGGCCCAAAGACCCTTCTTCATCAAGATGAGTTTGATGCGGGTCTGCCAGGTGTGAAACCCGACTCCTTTGAAGTGAGCAGTTGGAGAGTCTTTTCCCATGTTAGAAGGCTGGAGCAATAGCAGATCAGCACTAGATTTTAGCAACAGAGTCGTTGAGTATAAGTGCCAAGAAGCACTAGGTGAGTGTCAATGGACACTATGTCCTTGAATCTTCAACCTTTCAAAAAATTCTTCAAGATCTTTCAAACCTTAGTCTTCATAATTTCCATCAAGAATCAATCTTGAAACTCTGAATTTTTTTAGTAGTAGAGTTGATTTTTAATGTGTCAAAAGACACAAGCAATGGCAGTGTAGTATCAAAAGATACTATTTTGAACTTTGATGTTTGTTACTTGAGTTTGACTTGATCATAGTTACTTTAAATTTCTTGGGCAAAGGAGAATAAAGAGATGATGACAATTATGAGCTTTTGGTGCTTGTGGCTATGGAGGACTAGAGTTTCTGATAGAGAGGCAACTGATTTTTCGTTTACAGCAGCTCATACAGGCAGCAATGGCATGAATGATTTGGTGAGGAGGAAGCTTATACCCCTAGCTTCCAAAGCCCTATGGTTGCATGGCATTCCGGAGCGCACACAGGAGGATTCGATTGTACGACAGTCTGGTGTCGTCTTTCTAGCAGTGAGATACACTCTTTGCAATGCCGGGTGCTATGGCACACAATGCTAACGTTTGTCATGATAGGATGAAGCGTTTTGAAGTCAGGGACAATTCCTTAGAAGGAACTGCGTAGAAATAATGCCTCTATTGCAAGATCTAAGAGCTCAATCAGAGCTATATGCTGTTTGGCTATGGTTGCCACCAGCTTGACTCAAGATGAAGTTGAGAAAATGAATCGTACACTGATCTTGAGCTATCCAGGGATAAAGAGGAGCTGAAGGAGTAGAGAGGAGACCTGAGACATGCTAAGCCATGCTCATGTGAGCTTTGATACCATGTTAAATACGAGGGATCTAGAGCATGGCAAATACGGAAGCTATGGAGGTTGAAAGTGGAAAAAGGAACTCATGTAGACAATGACCCTGACTAAGACAAATTGTTACACAAGTGAATTAGGTTCCAAGATTGAGACTTTGACTTGTGTGTGTAGGGATGCTAAGAGTAGCTTCCCATGAGCAAAAATCTTCGAGACTAGTTATGATAAGGGCTACCATAGATGTTTGGGCCTATGATTGGATTGTTAGTGACTTGCAAGGTAGAGATACTTGTTACATATGCAGCTGGCTAACATTTTTTTAATTATCTTTTTTCTCATTAATCGAAAAAGTAAATCATTTGCATTAGCATTTTTTTCTCATTTACATTATGGTTTGCACATTTTTTCGTAAATTGCATAAATTGTTCACATTTTTTTCTCACTTTCGTAAATTGCATAAATCGTTTGCATTTTGTTTCTCATTTGCATTAGGGCTCACGTGTATTTTTTAAATCACATTTTTTCATAAATCGCATATATTGTTCGTATTTTTTTCTCTTTTTCATAAATCTTGTAAATTGTTCGCGTTTTTTATTTGTTCGCATTTCACCATAGTACGAATAACCAAGTCTCCTTTTTTCACAATTCTTCGATGTTGTTTTTTTTTTTGTGTACGCATTTGTGTTAAGTCACATTAAGGCATTCGTAAAGCCTTCGTGTTAATCTTTTTTTTGGATGAGCATATTTTGGAGATAATTTTGGTGAAAATTATATGCAACGCCAAGATCCACCTCCAAAATTAATGAAAAGATCTAATAATAAAGTCGGCTAGCTCAAAATAAAGAGTGAAGAGCGAAGCTATTGAAGAAGAGGACTACGCAAATGGACAGGGCAAGGCAAATGGCAATGATAGCAAAGATCCATCAGTAAATCGACATATCCTTTCTAGTTGGGTTGTCTCTCTCTCTATCTCTCTCTCATCATGTGAACTTGCCATGGCTATTAAATTTTTTGAAATTAGCATGGCATTGAAGCCTTATGCCTTTTAAGCATTTGATTGACCTGTAGGCATTATGCTTTTCATCTAATCAATTTTGTCCTAAGAATTGACTCAGTTTAGAGACATTGAGACCTCATAAACAATGATTAATGTCTAATCCTTTAGTCCAAGAGCCTCCCTCTGATTGCATTAGACTTTGTCTGAACAATGCTAACAAATGGATTCTTCTTGAGAATCGACACAGTTTAGAGACATTGAGACCTCATAATCAATGATTAATGCTTGATCCTTTAGTCCAATTGCCTTCATCCAATTGCTTAATGATTAGCATACCATGATTAATCTATTCGATTGCCATGGCTATTGAAGTTTTCTGCTTTTAAATCCTTGAAATTAGCATGGTGTTTAAGCCTTATACCTTTTAACCATCCGATTGACCTATAGGGATTATCCTTTTCATCCAATCATCATGGCATATTGGTCCATCTAAGGCTTGAGGCATATAAGCCTTTGAATTGGTGCTAAGCCTTTGTGCCATCTAAGTTGTTTGACAAGGCATCCAAATTATTATGTCATCCAAGGCATGAGTAAAGAACAGAACATGAAACACAATACTCACTAACAAGCACACCCATGACATAGACATGAGTTGGTAAAACTGGTGTGCTTGAAGAAAAAATCCCCTAAGAGAAGACACTGAAAATGTGAGAAGAACTCTAGGGACACATGTCTCACTTGCAAGCATCCCCATGACATAGACATGAGTTGGTAAAACCGGTGCGCTTGAAGCCAAAATCCCCTAAGAGAAGACACTAAGAATGTGAGAAGAACTCTAGGGAGTGAGGGGTTTGTAAAACTCATGTGCTTAAAGCCAAAAGCCTCTAAGAGAAGACACTCAGAATGTGAGAAGAACTCTAGGGAGTGAGGACTACTAGAAGAGGTGAGGATGACTAAGAGATGAAATGGTTTTACCTAGACACAAGCTCAAGAGATTATTATCCTAATCCATTTGAACCAAGATAGACAAGGAATGCTTTCTAAGGGAATAGGCTATAAAGTGATTTCTACGTGTAGTATTTCCAAACAAGCTTGTGTTTTTATTGTGTGAAAGCAGTGCCCAATTTCGCCTCCGTCTCATCTAACAATCAGAGGAGTTTGGGTATAATATTACTTCATACATGAACCTTTTTCCATCCGAATAAAAACTATGTGTAAACATACAGCTCGACCTAACTGGTAGATCACCTCAAGAAGCTTCTCGACCCCCACATACCCCCCCCAACAAAGCTCCCCTTGTAATTTGTTAGATTCCTCATTTTTAAATTGAAAACATAATAACAATAAATCAGTTTGAAACTTTAACAACCCCTTCACTCTTTGTCGGTGAAGAAAAGCTTTTTTTTTAAACCTTGAACATTTAGCAGCCTATATGCTTTTCAAGTTTTTAAAAGATAAAAGCCTTAAAAAGCTTAATGGAAAGCTCATAACATTAGGAAGCTTAAGCCTATATAAAGGAGGACAATTAGGTAATATGGGCCATTCCCTTGATTACAAAGCAAGTCAAAAGGTTAGATTCAAATCTTTGTCCTTCGTTCTCTATTATTAGTTAATTAGTTAAACATATGTAGTATTAGTAGTAGTTAATTAGTTAGATTTATGTAATATTAGTACTTAATTAGTTGAACTTATTAGAAGTCTTAGTAATTGTAGTAATATTTAGTAGTATTAGTAGTTGTGGTATTATTAGTAAATTAGTTAAACTTATATAATATCACTAATATTTGATTATTAGTTGTAGTATTATTAGATAGACTTATAATTAGTAGCATTAGTACTTGTAGCATTATTACTTAATTAATTAGACTTATGTAGTACCAAAAGTATTTGTACTAGTTGATAGTTAATTAGTAGTGAAATGAAAATGAAAGAAAATGATCTTTTGAATATATGGAAAAAACGAAAGCATAACAATCTTTCAAATGTACTAAAAATACGAAACCGTATATCTTCAATAAATGGGATATTTTGAATGGATAGGGGAATGATACCTTCCCCTATAATTATTTAAATATAAAGAGATCTGTGTGCTAACTCTTCGGCATGCTACATAGCACATTTTTTCATTTCATTTAGTTCTTAAAGTATTGTTAATATTTATTCACTTTAATGTTTATTAATTTTCTTTATTTATTAGAATTACTATTAAGCAAAAATTTTAAAAATCATCATTCTCGCATGTAAAATATATAAATTAGTTTTTATTTTTTCTAAAATATATAATTACAAAACATAGCATTTTATTTTCACAAACAAGTGTAGTGTAGTTGAATGATAAAAATGTATTGTTGTCATTAGCATCAATGGATGCTATGCAAAAACAAAGTCATAGAGCATCCTTTAGGACTAGAAGAAGGAAAACTATGGCTTGTAGAAAAACATAATTAACACCCTTTGTTGCAACTTGGTATGACATAGACAAATTCGAATAATCTTGGACAACAGAATGTGAAAGCATCAATGGAAGACTAACAATGTGTGCATCCTATGGTATAGTCACAATGCAACATCATGCTATCATCTCACAAAAGAACAATCCATGTACATAAGAAATACAAGCAACAACGGCTTTGTCAAGCACTATTCTCATCCTTGCATGCCAACAACATGGAGTTAACACGATGATAACAAAATGCTGACCATGTATTGCGAACAAAGACAAAAACAAATACGTGCTCTCATTGTTACTAGACTACACAAAATGAATTCTCAATGCAAAGCTGTTACAAGTTCAACTATTGAGCATCATTGATACATCTATCTCAATCTCCAAAATGACAAGAGCAATTGCAAACGGAACCCTGGACCATTGATCTATTCTCGACAACCCTTTAGTCTCTGGAATGATGAATTGCTTTCGTGGCCATCTACTAGAATTGAATTGTCTACATCTGAAATTGCAAATGTGTTCACTTTCAATATGCTACATAATCTACTGATCCAAAAGTACATGACTATAGCAGAACATCCACATCCAAGGATAGGGCTTTGCATCCTTAGCAAAGCCAATCCATCAAAAGGATTATAGAGCTACATCGTGAAGGCTCTCCATTAGACCTAATGCTACAAGCAAAACACAAGAATCAAAGAGATTACAGTTTGCTTGACAATATAGCCGAGCCAAGCCACTGATAGGTATTTCAATGAGCTAATCAACATGAGTTCACACTCATCATACTATGGAATAATAACCATCTCGTAGAAAGAACATCAACTTTCAAGACAGACAAATTACCTACAAGAAGCTCGCCTTGCCTAGATATCACCTTGGAAAATACAGTGTTTCCATTCTTGTTTTCACTTGGCCATGGTGCATATGATGGCAATACGTATCTTAATGAATGCATTAAGATGCGGGCATCAATCTTGTTCTCTATGTACACCTTACACAAGCCTTACATCTTGATTCTATACAAGCTAAAACAAGTTGTTTTGATTGCAAACAACATGAGCACGACTTGCCTACAAAGGGACATCGACAACTACAAGTGCACAAACAAGCACAATTCCAATGAGGAGGTCATGAGGCACATCCTGTGCTACAGTGTTCTTGCTTCTACCAGGATCCCCATATTGGCACCGACGTAATTTGAAGGACCTTATCACCATGGTTGACATATGGGGCATGCCTCATTTCTTCCTTATGTTCATTGCTATAAACAAGGTCACCAGTACAAGGTGGGCCAAGATCAACAAGTTAGAATGCATTGCAAAGGAGTTCAATCCTGAATTCTCATAGAAAGATTGCCCTATCGAGGGTGCCATCCTCTCCATAATAGGTTTCACATTCTCTTCAACCAGTACATCCTTCACAGAGTTACTTGCATTGGGCACATCCAGCACCATGTCACTGGATACAATATCCAACATAGGACTCCTTACATGCACATGTCATCCTTTGGTTACATGAGGTAAATGTTGCAAATATGACATACAAGATATGCACGTACATTCCATCAAATGATGATCGATGCAATTTGACAAGAAAACTAAGAGCCTCATCATAGTAAAGCAATTTCTTAGGTGCAGTCATGCACCTGCTATATAAGCAAAAGTAATTGCCATGGTAAATGCAAGTATGGATTTTCGTACACCTCACATGATGATACAGGTCCAACAATAGACACTAAAACTCAACAATACATCTACTATCGTCCTGGAGATGAGCACCAAAATGTTGTGCCATATCATCCAATGCTACTACTTCTCTGGGGAACTCGCATGAATATTCAATGAGTAACAAAATCTTCCACCTCTTACTACCTGCTCAAGTACGCAATGAAGGCAAAGCCAATCAGAAAGTTAAACATCCAGACAGAAGATGTGAAAAGACTGGGTTGCAAGAATTGGAATCAAATTAAAAAATAATAATTTTCACCATAATATTGTGCAAGCCAGTGCCACCCACGAAGATGTATTAAATTGCATGCAAATCCCAATAATCACATGAAGCGAGTCTGTCGAGTACATCAATAGCTCCCCTGCACAAATATGACAGCGAAAGCTCACAAGGACAGGGAATATCATCATGCATCCTATAGACCTTTATTATGCCTAGCCATCGAGCTTAGAGCATGTAACATTCAATCACTACCACAAAAACTATTGCATCACCAAAACCACCAATACATATGTTCATGAACCCACTCTCTGTGACACTTATGGCAATATCATGGAACAGCATACGAGAGTGGTACGATTCACTGATTTGCACCCAAGACACCAAACTGAAGGTTTCTTCTTTTAACACATTGTTGTAATGAACCAGCTTCAAGTAAGAGACTGATCTAATTATAAGTGCCGAGAACTTGGCACAATCATACTACATTGTGTGCCAACTTTGTGGAATTGTGGCCAATTAGTAAGACCTTGAAATGTTCATCACAGACTATACGCAATCTACAACCACCTCATCGATGCAAGATATGGCCTACACATTGTCAGTGGTACACCAAGCAGTGGAAAGAGCTTCCTCATATGTTACTACAATTACAACCTCATTGCTAGGAATAATACTGTATTACTAATAACAAGCATAGTAGTAGTTGCAACTAGACTATGCAACATATCCACCAGAGTCCACTATTAGTTCAAGATAGTAGTACATGCACAACAATTTCCAGTACAATTGCAAGAGATGGACGAACACTACATTGCAATAAGAGAAGCTGATGCAATCATCATCGATGAGATGCCCATGTTAATAAGGACAACATTCGATATAATAGTGCACTAGATAGTGAGCATTTGCTAAGGCTCACTACTCAATCTATTCAACAAGAAGCTCATAATACTATTTGGCAATCTTGCACACTTATCACCTATCTCCAACCATCAAACCAAGTTCTATGAACAATGTCACATCACCTCCTCATCATTCTAGGCAAATGAAAAGCAACACACTCTCCAAACCTTAGTTCGCCACACACACGCACCTACCATTCCTACAATTTCTACAAGTGATCAAGCATTGTTGCCCAATAAAGCGAGAGACATGTGAATGCTTACATTAGTGCATGATCGACGAGAAGGACATCCTAGATTTTGACGATAAAAAAATAACAATCATATGCGCACACAAGGAAGATGTTCGCAACTACAATAAGCAAATACTACACAGTCAAATAGATCCACACCATCAAAGTCCAGACAAATGCAAACAATGAGCCAACATTGCAAACCTAGCTACATGACAAGAACTTTCATGAGATAAATGAGACATCGGTTATTAGTATGACTACAATGATAATTGAGAACATTCACCTCATCATAGGTGCAACAAATGGTGCAATATGTAAGGTCAACAATATTGACACATCAAACAACAAAATGGTATTAAGAATCTAGGTCATGATCTAGTCAATGTACCAATAGCTCACCCTACGGTGCGGTGCAACAAGCATTAACGCAAGGCACTGAATAGCAAGTGGTACCATACATCCGTGTTCTCTTTTAACACTTGCATATGCAATCACCGATCACAATTTGTAGGGAGCCATAGCCAACCAAAAAGCACTGCTACACATTAGAAGTATGTCCATGCCTGGTCTAGTCTATGCAATGCTCTCCCGCATAACCGAAAGAAGAAATTTGTGTATCATTGGCCTTCCAAATCCATCTACCTTCACTCCGACACCTTTCTTGATACCATGACTAAAGTAGAGAAACAACACAAGTCAACAAAAAACAAACAAAGAAACACAACACATTCCATCATTCAACAAACTCATACACCTTTTATAGAAAGTAATAAAACAATCTTTTAAACCTTCTTTCAAACGTTCTTTGCTTTTAAAAAATGTGTTTTTCCAAATTTCTTCTTAACATACTAATATGCTTTCCTCATTTTCTCCTTTATAGATACACAACACTCGTCAAGGCAAAGATGACTCCGAACGAGGTACGCACAATCCATATGATACCTACTATGTATAAAAATACAAACATATTACTTCACTTGACCACAATGACCTATGCAATAGATGTTCCATATATATATTCAAAATCAGAGGAACACCCAGCGCTAGATTGATAACTGTCTTACAAATATAGAGAATCACAAGTACATTAAAGACAAACTAGATGAGAATGGAAAAAATCACTAGGCAAAAGCCATTAACATATGTCAATGGCTTCGCAACATACAACAACCTCCAAAAACTGATGGCCACATGTACTCAAATTCTCAACAACGAATGTCAACTTGCATGAGATAACAAGCTCACAAGTGGTACAGAATCTCCTACAACTTTGCAACCTTTATTTATACTTGAAACAACAACATTAACTCATATGCACTTAATATGTAGAATTCCTCAAATACATACTTGACATACTCGAACTTGAGTATGAAGATACGGTTGACAATCCACTATGAACAAGCACATCCCAAGCACTATTGGACACAAGAACAAAAGACATTGAAACGTACCCAATTGAGGTGTTCCACTAGAATTTAACATCTTGCTCAACCAATCAATAGAAGTCATGAAAAAAGAAGGCAAGGACACACTAGAAGATTACATGAAAAGTAACCACTACAATCACAATTGTGTCAATTCTACAATAACGATCGAGAAGGTCACATACCTACTAAGCAAAGAGGTCTACACCCAAAAACACCGCTCCAACTCCAATATCTTCAGCAACATAATCTATGTAACATGCAAGTTCTCAAACACGACTCCTTCTCAAACACTTTTTTAAAAAAAACAATATCAACTTTTCTCCAAAAAATGCAAATAGAAGCAAACCAAGAAAAAACCAAACTTCTACAAGCACCAAGCTTCCAACCTCAACCACTACAAGTCGTGCCACCAGCTCAAGTACTTCCATATCATTTGGCACCGTCCACAACCAAGACCCATGACCTAGTCTAAAAATGCCAACGCAAAGACACAAAAGGAAGTACTTCATCTAGCATAAGATGTAAGAAAAAAGACAAGGACTATGTAGGTTGGATGAAAAACATCGAGAAAAGAATCCAACAACCCCGAAGAAATCCCATCAAGAAAATGAAGAAAGACATAGAAACATTCCAGTCGTTGGAGGATAACTTTGAGGTTAACATAGAAGCAATAGTGATATCATAGACAAGGCTAGGAATTTTGAGCAAGCCACTATTCATAAGAAAAATGTAACCATGATAGGGTTCAATAACTTATACAGACATCCAGCAAGATGTAAAAAGTATTTTTTGAAGAGAAGAAACCTCATTTAACATAGCAAAAAAAAAGTGAATGTACAAACTCACAATCATTGACTCTAGCCATATAAGTATACATATTCTCCTTTAGAGATTCTCCATGTATTTAAACAACACTAAAACTTATTTACAAATGTACTTCACTTAAAAACATGACACATGTCCAAACACCATTAGTAAAACAGTAATATAACAAATGTGCATGAATTGCATATGGAACTTCATACTCCTTTACTAAGCTACATCTATCAATCTAGTTCAATAGATTATTTTGTTTGTGTTTGAGAGGAATAAATATATGAAGAAAGAGGTGTTGAGGATGCTCTATTTGGGAAATGAGGCCTCCATAGAATGGGGAGTAAGCGGTGTTGGGACGCATATGGAGATTTGCATATGGCGGAGGGTGTTTTAGCTGCCATGTGTGATGCCAGGAGGCATATTCCACGGTGGATTCCGTGAGGTTTTACGGTGGATTCCATAAACTTAGATGACCGGGGCTCATACACAAAGAGGATTCTTTGTGCGAGAAGTTGATGGGGACGCCTGTCCTTTTCGGGCGTTTCATTAATTTAGTGTGTACATGGGTGACTCCATAGCGGGTGATTCCGCAAAATGCATATTAAATTAATAAACGTTTATGAGTTTAGAGTGCGCACTCGTAATAAATTAAGGTTAGGATTTATTTCTAACCAGTTGATTTATTTATATAGCTGAAGACTGCTAGGTATTCACTTTTGTCGGTTTAATTGTGTTATTTTACTAACGATTGTGAATGCTTCAGTTGATGTGTAGAGATAGCAGCAATGGCGGAGGAAAGCATTGGAGTCTAGCGGGTTTTCGACTCTTGGACTAGATTTTGATAGGCGCCACGCCTATATTTTGTTATGTCTATTGAGACATCGATTATTTATTATTATTTTGTATGCGCTTATGCGCCTGGATATGTTATTTCTATTTGGACATTGAGATTGGGCGTGCCAGACACTATGGGCACCGTCCATTAGCTTTATTTTACTATTTTTGGTAGAAAGCAAACTCAAAAGCTAAAAGCTTGTCATATTTTTGTAATTGGGCTATTATTGAGCATGAAGATTGGAAATATACATAAAATACATGCTTTGTGAAGCACTCACACAAGGCATGGGGGAGATTGAACCCAATTTGTCTCTTGCCTCTTGTCATGCTTGCTTTTACATGGGTTTTTGTGCTAAAAAGTAGAGTACTTTGTTCTTGGGGACCTTCCGGGATTCACCACGTGAGCTACCTGCGACCGATCTGCGCACCAGTGGTATCAGAGCGGAGCAGAGATCAAGAGCTTCCAATCGCTACCAATCTCGGGCGAAGGCGGAGCTCCAGGAACAAACGGCCTCTACAGTCAACCTCGTTGCGAACCGTCGATACAGGCAGACTTCTGGCGATCAAGAACCCCTGTTTCCGCTGTCAGATCGCGAAGGACCAGGCTCTGCAGGCGGAGGACCACTCAAACACTTCCATCATCAAGTCGTGGAGTTACAGAGATAAGCTCTTCTCAAATCCAACTTAATTATTCTATTAAAGCTTAATCTTAAGCTTAGAAGCTTTAAAAAGGCTTCAAACTCCACGAATTTGAGTCATGATATCAGGAAGTACCCCTGAAAAAATCCGCGCAGGCAAAAACGCCCCCCCCCCCCCCCCCACGAAAATTGACGTCGTTGCTGCCCATTACTTCCTCCTTCCATAGCTTAAGCTATTAAGCTTAAGTCACACAATACTTTGCAAGTTACACAAGGCAGAGAAGTCGATATACTCCGGGTCTCGCACTCCTAAAGTCAAGTTCCGTAAGTCGACGGTAATCAAGTTCTGCAAGTCGGCCTAAGTCCAGCAAGTCCACAACTCTGCAAGTCTGCTAAGTCTGCAACTCTGCAAGTCAGACTAAATCAGAACTGACTAGTGCTTAAAACTCATAGAAGACTTGTTCGTATGCAAAAACTCTGAACTGGAAAGTTGTTCGCAGCAAGCTGTTCTACCTATCTACAAGTTCGTTGAAGTACTTTCAGCAAACGGAGACAGAAATATTACAAAATTTCTGAAAATTGAATAAGAAAATACCCAAAAATACATAGCCTTGTAACCCCAAATTTAAGCTACGCTCATCCCGCTAACTGATTTTGAGTGAGAAAGGTTTGTTGAGTTTTACAGGATGACTACCCCACATATGGATGATCCTATGGCTGAAGACGATCTACCCGAGCCTACCATGGAACAAAAGCTGGATCTTATCATGCTGCAATTGGAAGAAGAGCGAAGAGCTAGGCAAGCCTTGCAAGCGCAATTGACAAAGCTACAAGGAGCGTCCACTAACAAAGAAGAACCCCAAGCTGAAGATTTGATTCGCCGTACCATCGACGCCACTCTTGAAGCACAAACCATTCGCAAGGAATCCAAGATAAGTAAACGAAGTTTCAAGTTTCGCACTTTCAATGGCATAAGAGAAGGAAATACTATTTTATCATTCATTAGCCAGTTTGATGACTATTTCCATGAGGAAACTTATCCCGAGAAAGATAAAATCAAGTGTGTTACTAATCATCTGATAGACAGAGCATCACTTTGGTGGACTGTAGTCCGCAAGAGCATAGAATGTCCTGCTACATGGGAAGATTTCAAGAAGAAGGTCATGCAAAATTTCCTACCACCGCAATTTCATGAGAAGGCTATCAAGCAATGGGATTTACTTCAATAGCGCGATCGTGAGCCTATTCCACAGTATACAGAGCGTTTTTGGAATGCACTCCTACAGCTACGCATGCTTGAAGACGTACCAGAGACGACACATAAGCGGAAGTATATGTCTGGACTTCTTGGACATTACTACGCTGAGGTGAATATGTTCAAGCCTGCTACCCTTGAAGACGCCATCTCCTTAGCCCACGACACTGAAGATAAGTTACGCGGAAGAGATCGACGGCCACAGTCATTCCTAGCAAACGGTAATTATGGATCTAAACAATTCAATTCCAATTTCAGAAGGTTTAATCTAGGTCGTTTTTCATCACCATCTTTCCGCAAGAATTGGCCTAAACCACCTGCATTACCATCCACTGTCAATCCAAATCCTAAGCCTTACGCGGAAGAGATCGACGGCCACAGTCATTCCTAGCAAACGGTAATTATGGATCTAAACAATTCAATTCCAATTTCAGAAGGTTTAATCCAGGTCGTTTTTCATCACCATCTTTCCGCAAGAATTGGCCTAAACCACCTGCATTACCATCCACTGTCAATCCAAATCCTAAGCCTATTCCACAAGCAAATCCAAATATACCCAGACTCCCAGCCATTGCAAATAATGTGACCAAAGCCAAGCCCATCGTATGCTACAAGTGTCACTAGCCAGGGCATCTCGCAGCAAATTGTCATTCAAAGAAGCCATCAGCACATATCAACTACCTTGGAGCTATGGACGAAGACGAGCATGAGGATATGCCAGATTTCACTGAAGATGAGGATGATCCTACTACTACTTACGACACTTTACCAGGTATGCCTACTTCACATTCATTGTTGACTATGAAATGTATGGTGCATGGAAAAGAAAGAACTATATTGCATGATGACGGTAGTACCCATGACTTTATTTCAGCAAAATTGGTAAAGGAATTGAAACTGCATACTGTACCTACGCACTATCGCATAAAAGCTGCATTTTTAGGCACTAGGTACAATGGCACACAAGAAGTTCAAGATTTAGAAATTCAAATTGGTCCATATATTGAAAGAAGAAATTTCTTAGTTGTCCCATTACAGTCTAGCGACATTATTCTAGGAATGCCATGGAGACACCAACATAATCCCAATATAGATTATTCCACACACACAATGAATATTAATTTTCAAGGAAAATC
Source organism: Lygodium microphyllum (assembly GCF_053477565.2). Taxonomy (NCBI): domain Eukaryota; kingdom Viridiplantae; phylum Streptophyta; class Polypodiopsida; order Schizaeales; family Lygodiaceae; genus Lygodium; species Lygodium microphyllum. The sequence continues at coordinate 72,248,102 of NC_141156.1, forward strand.
TATTACATTATTTGGTATGCATGCATCTCATATGTTTCCACTGCTTTCGCATACTCAAGCAAAACGTGCACTGCGCAAGAATACTAAATCATATCTCATTTGGGTGAATGAATTGCATGCAAAGGAAAATCATATGCACCCTAGGCATAAGGAATTTCTCGCATATTTTAAGGACTGTTTTGCAGAAGACCTACCACCAGGTTTACCTCCATCACGTCCAGAAGACCATAAGATTGACCTAATACCTGGCACACAACCACCTTGCAAAGCACCATATAGGCACAATCAAATAGAGCAAAAAGAAATCCAGAGTCAAGTTGAAGAATTACTAAATAGAGGCTTAATTCGACCTAGCAGTTCTCCATTTGGTGCACCTGTGCTCTTAGTCAAGAAAAAGAATAATACTTATCGGATGTGTATTGACTACCGAGCATTAAACAAGATCACTGTAAAGAATAGGTATCCTATACCTAGAGTTGATGACCTTATGGACAAACTGCAAGGATCTTCTATATTTAGTAAAATTGACCTTAAGTCTGGATATCATCAGGTGAGGCTAGATAGATCCGACATATTTAAGACTGCATTCAGGACACAGTTTGGTCATTACGAATTCTTAGTCATGCCATTTGGATTAACTAATGCACCTGCCACTTTCAGTAGAATGATGAACCGTATTTTTCTAAAATATCAATATTGTGTGATTGTTTTCTTTGATGATATTTTAGTGTTCAGTCAAAGTGAAAAAGAGCATTATGAGCATTTATCATTAGTTTTTCAATTACTGAAAGAAAATCAATTGTTTGCAAATCCTGACAAGAGTGAATTCTTTAAGACAGAAATAGAATATCTAGGTCATATTGTATCAAAAGAAGGAATAAAAGTTGATCCTAAGAAAATTGATGCAATATTGCATTGGCCTGTTCCTAAAAATGTACATGAATTACGCTCATTCCTTGGTCTTGCTAGTTTCTATAGGAAGTTTGTACGTAATTTCTCATTACTTACTTTACCATTGACCAAACTTCTTAAGAAAGGCATTGTTTATCAATGGACTGAAAATCAGCAGAAATCCTTTGACTTACTCAAACATGCATTAACCAATGCCCCTGTTTTACAATTGCCTGACTTTAACAGATCATTCTTTTTAGTTGTGACCGATGCTAGCGGATCAGGAATAGGAGCCGTGCTAATGCAAGACAACCATCCAATAGCATATTCTAGTTCTAAGCTGAAACCCTCTGAGCTTAAATATTCCACGTATGACAAGGAACTCTTAGCAGTTGTCCAAGCATTAAAACAATGGAAGCATTATTTAATGGGTTCAGAATTCATGATAAAGACTGACCAGCAAAGCATTAGACATCTACTTAGCCAACCCCAAATTTCTGACCGTCATATCAAATGGGCTTCATTCATTCAAAGTTTCCATCCTATCATTCAATACCAACCTGGAAAAGAAAATGTAGTTGCTGATGCATTGAGTAGAAGACCTGCAATTCATAATATTTCTATCATATCTTTTGATTCTTTGATTGCCATGAAAGACACATATCACCAGGATATTACTTTTCATTCTGATTGGCAAAAATTAGTTCAAAATAATTTCATTCCTGTTGATTCATTGTCATATAATGATGGATTCATGTTCTTTGAAAAGAGACTGTGTGTTACTATTCCATTCCGATCTTTTGTTTTGAATGAAATTCATTGTCCCCCATATCAAGGTCATAGAGGTATCATTTCTACATTACGCATGTTAACTAAAGATTTTTATTGGCCGCATATGGATACAGATGTATCTAATTTTGTTTCTGAATGTTTGATTTGTCAAAGAATAAAGAGACATCATGGTAAACAGTATGGATTATTAATGCCTTTGTCTATTCCATCTAAACCTTGGGAACATATATCTATGGATTTCATTACTGGTTTACCAAATACTAAATCTAACCATGACATGATTTGGACAATTGTAGATAGATTTAGTAAGCAAGCATATTTCATTGCATGTAAGAAAACTTTAACAGCATCACAAGCAGCACAGTTATTTTTGAAAACTGTTTTTACTAACCATGGATTGCCGAAAGTGATTATTTCAGATAGAGATTCTAGATTTTGTAATAATTTTTGGATTACACTGTTTGCAAATCTAGGCACAAAGATTGATTTCTCATCTGCATTTCATCCAGAAACGAATGGACAAACAGAAGCCACAAATAGCACTATTTTAGATCTTTTACGTGCATACACTATCTCTAAACCTCAGACATGGGATACTCATTTACATTTATTACAGTTTGCATATAACAATACACCGCACACATCTACAAAGAAAGCACCTTTTGAAGTTATTTATGGATATAGATTATCTACACCTGTTGCATCTTTGTCTAATAGAATACAAAGTGCCGATGATATTGCTGTTATGCATAACACTATTTTTGATGAGGTAAAGGATATGATTGCTAAAGCCCAACAATCATATACCAAACAAGCCAACAAGAAAAGACAAGCTATGAATTTCAAAGTTGATGATTATGTTTGGCTTAGAATAGAAAAGCGTAGACTGCAAAGTGTAGATAGACATCCAGTTGTCAAATTAGCTCCTAGATTCTACAGACCATTTAGAATCATTCATAAGATTAATGACAATGCATTCAAGTTAGAACTGCCATCTCATTGGAAAATTCATAATACATTTCATATTAGTTTATTGAGACCATTTAGAGGCCAATTACCTATCCACCCTGTCTATGAAAACCCACCTTTACTAGAAGAAGAGATTGAAATACTTGAACCAGAAGCCATTATAGACACTAACTACATGACCACTAGAACTGGCCGAAGGTATTCTAGATATCTAGTAAAATTTAAGAATCATCCTGTAGAGGAAGCACAATGGATGCACGCTAGAGACTTAAATGCTTTCCCCACTCTGTTAGCTCCACATTGAGCTAATAGCAATTGAGGTCAATTGCTATCCCACCCCGGGGGTATGATGCCAGGAGGCATATTCCACGGTGGATTCCGTGAGGTTTTACGGTGGATTCCGTAAACTTAGATGACCGGGGCTCATACACAAAGAGGATTCTTTGTGCGAGAAGTTGATGGGGACGCCTGTCCTTTTCGGGCGTTTCATTAATTTAGTGTGTACATGGGTGATTCCATAGCGGGTGATTCCGCAAAATGCATATTAAATTAATAAACGTTTATGAGTTTAGAGTGCGCACTCGTAATAAATTAAGGTTAGGATTTATTTCTAACCAGTTGATTTATTTATATAGCTGAAGACTGCTAGGTATTCACTTTTGTCGGTTTAATTGTGTTATTTTACTAACGATTGTGAATGCTTCAGTTGATGTGTAGAGATAGCAGCAGTGGCGGAGGAAAGCATTGGAGTCTAGCGGGTTTTCGACTTTTGGACTAGATTTTGATAGGCGCCACGCCTATATTTTGTTATGTCTATTGAGACATCGATTATTTATTATTATTTTGTATGCGCTTATGCGCCTGGATATGTTATTTCTATTTGGACATTGAGATTGGGCGTGCCAGACACTATGGGCACCGTCCATTAGCTTTATTTTACTATTTTTGGTAGAAAGCAAACTCAAAAGCTAAAAGCTTGTCATATTTTTGTAATTGGGCTATTATTGAGCATGAAGATTGAAAATATACATAAAATACATGCTTTGTGAAGCGCTCACACAAGGCATGGGGGAGATTGAACCCAATTTGTCTCTTGCCTCTTGTCGTGCTTGCTTTTACATGGGTTTTTGTGCTAAAAAATAGAGTACTTTGTTCTTGGGGATCTTCCGGGATTCACCACGTGAGCTACCTGCGACCGATCTGCGCACCAATGTGAAGAAAGATTGCACAAGTGGGTAGAAGCAATGGAGATGGAGATGGGAGCTCAAGTGAAGGCACTCCAAAACCCACCTTGGAGTGGCAATAGTGGCTCTTTTGTTTTGGTGCCTCATTTGTTCTAAGGAATCAGGAGGATGATGGCCCATGGGCTCTATTGAAAGCAAGGATGCTAAAAAGATTCGTTAAAATCATGACAAGAGAGTGAACTTTGGCAGGGTCTGATTGACTAGTAACTACATGTGTGTTTTGATTTGCACTCTCAAAAAAAATAAAACAAAAGGGAAATTAATAACTACGTTGACATGTGTAGTTCAATAAAGGAGTTTGAAGTATGCAATTCTTGTATGTTTGCTATGTAGTAATTTTACTAATGGTGTTTAGACATGCGTCATGTTTTGAAGCAAAGTACATTTGTAGATAAGTTTTTGCATTGTTTAAATACATGGAGAATGTCGAAAGGAGAATATGTATACATATGTAGTTCGAGTCATTGATCGTGATTTTGAATGTTCACATTTCTTTTGGTTGTAGGTGCCATGACCAAGTGGGAATAAGAACGGAAACACTACATTTACCAAGGTGATATCTAGGCAGGGTGAGGTTCTTGCATGCAAGCCGTCCATCCTGAATGTCGTCGTTCTTTCAACGAGATGATTATTATTCTGTAATATGATGCATACGAACTCATGCTAATCAGCTCTTTGGAACGCCTATCATCGGCTTGGCTTGACTACATTTTCGAGCAAACTATAACATTTTTCATTCTCATGATCTTCTTGGAGCATTTGATTGAATGGAGAGCTTTTACGATGGAGCTCTATAATCCTTTCAATGGATTTCTTGTTGAGGATACAAAACCCAGTCCTTGGATGGGGATATTCTATTATAGCCATGTACTTCTGGATTAGTCGATCATGTAGCATGTTGAAAGCAAACACATCCACAATATCGAATGTAGTCAAGTCAATTCTAGTAGATGGTTGCAAAAGTGATCCATCATTCCAAGAGACTAGAGGGTTATCAAGAATAGATCGATGGTCCAAGGTTCCATTTGCAATTGCTCTTGTCATTTTGCAAACTGAGATGGATGCGTCAATGATGCTCAATAATTGACACTGTAACATCTTTGCATCGAGAATTTGTTTTGTGTAGTTTGGTAAGAGTGACACGGTGTATTTGTTTCTCTCTTTCTTCGCAAGACATGGTTGGCATTTAGTTATCATCATGTTGACTCCATATTGTTGGCATGTGCAATGATGAGAATAGTGCTTGACAAAGCGGTTGTAACTTGTATTTCTTTTGTAGATGGATCTCTCTTTTGGGAGTTAACAGCATGATGTTGCATTGTGACTATACCATAGGATGTGCACATTGCTAGTCTTCCCATGACGCTTTCACATTGTATTGCCCAAGATGATTCAAATTTTTCTATGTCGTACCACGTTGCAACAAACGATTTTAGTGATGTTTTTCTAGAAGCCATAGTTTCCCTTTTTCTAGGAGTTCTAAAGGAGGCCTTGTGACTTTGTTTCTTCGTAGCATCCATTGATGTTCTAAGAGAGGGAATGCATAATCAAGGTGTGAGATCCTCATCAAGGTATATTTTCAAGCCTTTTAGCATCCCTCTCTTGGAAAGAAACATTCTTTTTTACATATCAACAAAATTTAGGATTCCTACTCTTGTTTTTGTCACGTCTTTCCCTACTCTCCAAGTACTTACTACATGCATCTTAGATGCATCTAGCTTTTCATTGAGTGCCTTTGTATCCTCTTGTGGACTCCCCTTCTCTTCAAAGGTTGTGATTTGCACATGTAGTACCCTTGCTTGCCTTCAAGCTGCTTCTTCCAAGGTATCATTCATAAAGAAAGAGAGTAGAGAACATGAGTGACAAAGAGAGAAAGATGTAAAGATAGTAGAAATGAAAGCAATGAAGTCTTTTTGTGGGGAAAGAACTGAGGGTGCAATGTTGCTTGTACATGAGAGAGAGAGAGAGAGAGAGAGAGAGAGAGAGAGAGAGAGAGAGAGAGAGAGAGAGAGAGAGAGAGAGAGAGAGAGAGAGAGAGAGAGTATTATATATATGTGTGTGTCTGTAGAGAGGTAGCTACTCTATGGATGGATATACCCACCTTGACTATGCATTCTTCCCTTCTTCTATTCTTGTACCCTTGTGTTTTTAATAGCCTTTTGGCTCCATGTGTTGTTTTCTACTCTAGTTTTTGAGGCCTAGAGCATGCTAGTCCAGGTGGACTAGGTGTACCTTTTACAAAAAGGTCTAGGAAGGTTTCACACCATCTAGATGAGTTGTCATCTATAATTAATGATTGACCTATTTTACAAAAAGTTGATTGGCTTGCTAGGAACAATGTTGCCATGCGTTGCCTAGGTTAGGTGTTCAAAACCTTGATAATGCAAAGTGTGTTTTTATATTTGAGTTGGGTATCCCAAAAGTGCTAAACATTTTTCCTCTTATGCGAATGATATTTTGCAGTGTGCATGTCCAGGAAAATAGTTCAGACGGATGTGAAACCTCCCTAAGGTGTGAAACCTCCCTAAGGCTGATTACACATAGGAACATATGAGCAATTCGACATTAAAAAAGAAGGGGATGTTGAGCTGACACGTGTCAATGAACGATAGGCTCCGTGTTATCGTCGTGACCCTTGGGTCAAAGCCATAAGAACGATTCCATGTCGGGTGTATAACCGGCCTAAATCTGCTTTTGTTGGTTGGCCTAAGGCCCTTCCTAAATATTTCGGTTTACTACTTCAAACTTCTTCGAGCTAGAAAAAAAACCATGATCCATGGAGTCTGGACATTTGTGAGAGAGAGAGAGAGAGAGAGAGCACATGGCAGACATGCGTGGAGGGGAGCAAACTCCAAGATGGAGGGCATGTGCATGTATGCAAGACCTTCCTTCGTTCTGCAATGCCCACCAACAAACAACAACAAAACAAAGCAGGAAAAAGGGGGGAAAAGCACAGAGCAAAATCCTTCCCCTCGACGGGATCGCCCGTTCGCTGGCGCTTGGACTCTCCGTCCATAATTTTCTGCACCTGCCTCTGCTGTTTTTATTTCAGCATGGCCTGAATCGAACCTCTGGCTGAGGGCATTGCTGCAAAATACAGGCTCCCTCTGCAGAAATCAGAACACGCTTTTCTTTTTGAAGCTTCCTTTCTGTGACGGCTGACCAATCAGACAGCCATGGCCGCCGCAGCTCTGGTCGCTGCAATGAGCTCCGCTTCCTTCACTGGCCCGGATTCTTCTCGGTCGCAGCTGCCACAGGATACCAAGCAGCAGCCATGGAATCGCATCTCTTTGATCTCGACTCCAGGTTTGACCAGACCTCACGGTGCGAAGGGTGTAGCTCTTCGCAGGAGAACGCGACTACAGGTATGCCATTAGAACCAACTATGTTTGTCGGTTCTATCTTTTTTCTATGTGGATTATTGTGAGACATCTGTGCTTCCTGAATTCATCCTGCAAGTAGCATGCATTGTAGCCCTACCTTGTAGCAGGATGCAGTTCAATATGCCACAATCCAAGCATAGATCAGACTAATATGCAGCTTCCATATGGGAAGCTACTATTATTTTCAAATGCAAGTTCTCCAATCTAATCACAAAATAGGCATGAGAGTGCAATTTGTCATAGTCAATGCATATATCTTATCACTCTGTGCTAACATTTGGTAGTCGCAGTTGCCCTCAAATGTGCCTCTCTCACTCACAAAATAGGCATTACAGACAGGCCTTATCAAAACACTAGGTCTGATGACTTGAACAAGGATGTCAAGTACAGATATACTTGTGGAGCTTCCCTAAGGTACTTTGTGATTACCTTATGGGCCTTGACGTCTGGCCAATGTATCAGTCCAATATACACAATGAATTCTTCAACTTTGTTACACGTAGCAAAGGTACGATGAATCAATCTTCAAATGTCCAGCTGCTGGCCTTGTGAATTCTGTCAATGTCATAGTTTTTTTCTTTGTGCTTTCAAGCCTTTACCAAGACGGCCTTTCTGTGCATAAATACTGTCACACAGAGCATCACAGATCCAAGGCCATGCTTTGTACCAGTTTATCTTGGCATTTACCAGGTAAGGGAATTTGATGGTTCATAACCTGATTAGGACTCCCAACAGAGTGGGGGCAAAATCTATCTTGCAGTGCAGTAAAGTTGACCTGGAAGCTTCACAATATACCGACTTGATTTTTAAGCTTGGTGAATGCAAACAAACCGTTACTAGCCATATCAAAGACTTGAGACTGTTTACACTAACAGCAAAGCATCTGTGCTTATTTCCACTAAACATTCAGGATCTAGGCTTTACATTGCAATGAGTATTTCACTCTTGAATATAGAAATAGATATTGAGTAAATAGAAACAAAACATAACTTTGGTCTTTCTAAAAAGAAGGCCTTCGGTGCTTGAAAAGAAGCATCTCATCGGCAATATCCAAGACCTAAGATCGAGAACCATGACTTATATCAAGCAAAACCTATGCTTGTAAGCTCACGGTGTCGGAGGGGTTTTTGTCGAAAGGTCGAATCCACCAGGGATCAGAAGTAGAAGGAAGTAGAGATAGGAGATAGAAGAGAAGATAGAGAATACCCAAGTGGTAAACACGACAAAAACAAATCACAATGAATTGAAACAATATGTATTGAAAGAACCTGGAATCTTTGCTCTACTCAGAAGCAATCTCCAGGCATTAGTTCTCCTGGGGCTCCTTCGTTGTTACAACTCTAGAGAAACAGAATTTGTATCCTTTTTCATTAATTTGTCTATATAATGATTTATTAAATTTGTTTCCTTTGCACTAATTAGATATAAAGAAAAGTGCATTGGAGTTGGCCACTGATGAGTGGTCACAGGTTATGGTGGACCCACGCGATGGGTTAGAGAAAAGATAGTTCACACTTTCATCTATATGGCCTGATTGGGCACCTGGACTAGAACTCATGCATATCAAGGTTAGATTTGCACACAGAAAGGATTGATGCCTTGAAGTGTGGGCTAGATCTGCTAGAACAGACAGTTACAATCAACAAGATGGCATGATCATGAAATGCTTGTATAATGTGCATGTGTGGGCTGAAAGCTTGAAATGCACATTTCTTTGCATAGGAAAGTCACATGAAGATTCTGATACCGTTTTTGCGATGTACACGGAAAAAACTTTTATATGACACCCATATTGGGGGGTCTCTAAATTTTAGGAGCCTCGAATTAGCCTAAAAATGCTAGTCCTAAAAAATAGGTATATCATTCTAAAAATAGTAAATTTTGTACTCTGACTGTGCTTACTAATTTGGTTGTTTCTATTCTTGACAGTATTCAGCTCAAAAAGGAAAGCCATAGAGAAGAGACAAGTGTCAAGACACTTGTCACACAAGTTTTCAAGTGTCCCACCACTTGTCACATCTCATGGCATGTGGCTGGACACTTGTCTTGTGCTACTTTACTTTCCCTTTTTGTACTAGCTCTTCCCTCTCCTATAATAAGAGCTCGTTTTTCTTCATTTAGCATAATTTTTCTTTGCTGTAAACTCATGTACAACACCCACAGATAGCCAGAAACTGGCCCCATCCATCCCCATCATCATTCCCCACTTCTCCATTATCAAATTCCTCCATATTCCCTCTTCTATCACTGTTGTTTTACAGGACAGCAAGCCTGTAAATTCATTACAGCACCTCCTTCTCGAGCTCTTTATTCCATTTTAGCAACAAGAAGCAAGCCCTATCCATGTACTGCTGATCAACGATGGAGAAAGGCTGATTTTCTCTCTTTTTCTCTCATACTGTAAAGAAATCAGTTCTTATCATTGCATAATAGATAATGCATGTGTGTATGTACATCTTTGCATGATCTTGTGAGAGTGAGAATTGCTTCTCCTCACTCTCAGGTTAACTGTAACTGAGCTCTTCCCTAAGGGACTTGGGTTGAGCAGAAATACATTCCTTCGTCGGGGGGGGGGGGTGTTGCCCATCTTCAACCCTCAATCTTGTCTCCATTACACCATTACTTTTACATTTTCATGGCTGTAATTTTGTGAGTAATTTTCATTTTCAGCTTTAAGTGTTCATTCTCTTTTATATTAAATCTTGAAAATAAGTGAATATTATAATTGTCGAGCATACTACGTTGTTCGGGGCGTTTACAGTGGTATTAGAGCTTTGCCTCGGTCCTCACCTCAACACTGGTAGTGCTTACAATTATAAGTTATGTTTTCAGCCCTTGCATTGAGTGCTTGAGCATATTTTTCTTAGAGTCTCAATGGATCAGTCGAGTGCTATCCTTCAAGCCGTTCAAAGTCTTAGAGGAGAATCAACAAATTCGTGAGCAACTTCTCAAACTAGAAAAAGTTGAGAATCCCAAAGAATTCAAGCAAAGAAACCCATCTGCTTTAAGGAGACAAAGCCATACCAATGAAAGGAGCCGATCAAGAAGTCCAACTACTTCTAAGAGGCAGTCCTATTCTACTTCAAGACAAAGAAAGAGATCGCGTCGAAGCTCATCCTTTTCTTCAAAGTCATCTGGCGCCTACTCTGATGGACCCTCTTCTAGTGATGAAGAGTCACACCCTTCTCGTGGAAGACCTCATCATCGTCAAAGGCATCGATATTCTTCACCCTCGTCTCCATCTTCATCTCCATCAAGCACTTCATCATCTTCAACCTCAAGATCCGGGCATGGACGAAGGCATAAGAAGAAGAAGAAGACTAAGTCACTATCTTAATTTGAAAAGAAGATCAAGTTCAGTATGTATGATGGTTCCCGAAATCCTGATCTTCTTCTGAAGTTTATTCGTCAATTTCAAATTTTGTATGGTCGTGACAAGTAGCCATGATTTTGGGGCAGCATGATCATATTACAACCCCGTCCACCAAGTATGGGTTAAGTCGGTTAAATGTAAAGCTGCAAACTTAATCTTTTCTTTTTCTTTATACTTGTCACGACCATACAAAATTTGAAATTGACGAATAAACTTCAGAAGAAGATCAGGATTTCGGGAACCATCATACATATTGAACTTGATTTTCTTTTCAAGTTGAGATAGTGACTTAGTCTTCTTCTTTTTCTTATGCCTTCGTCCATGCCCGGATCTTGAGGTTGAAGATGATGAAGTGCTTGATGGGGATGAAGATGGAGACGAGGGTAAAGAATGTGGACGCCTTTGACGATGATGAGGTCTTCCACGAGAAGGGTGTGACTCTTCGTCACTAGAAGAGGGTCCATCAGAGTAGGCGCCAGATGACTTTGAAGAAGAGGATGAGCTTCGACGCGATCTCTTTCTTTGTCTTGAAGTGGAATGGAACTGCTTCTTAGAAGTAGTTGGACTTCTTGATCGGCTTCTTTCATTGGTATGGCTTTGTCTCCTTGAAGCAGATGGGCTTCTTTCCTTGAATTCTTTGGGATTCTCAACTTTTTCTAGTTTGAGAAGTTGCTCACGAATTTGCTGATTCTCCTCTCTAAGACTTTGAAAGGCTTAAAGGATAGCACTCGACTGATCCATTGAGACTCTAAGAAAAATATGCTCAAGCACTCAATGCAAGGGTTGAAAACAAACTAACTTATAATTGTAAGCACTACCAGTGTTGGGGTGAGGACTGAGGCAAAGCTCTGATACCATTGTAAACGCTCCGAACAACGTAGTATGCTTAACAATTATGATATTCACTTGTTTTCGAGATTTAATATAAAAGAGAATGAACACTTAAAGCTGAAAATGAAAATTACTCACAAAATTACAGCCATGAAAATGTAAAAGTAATGGTGTAATGGAGACAAGATTGAGGGTTGAAGATGGGCAACCCCCCCCCCCCCCTCGGCGAAGGAATGTATTTCTGCTCAACCTAAGTCCCTTAGGGAAGAGCTCAGTTACAGTCAACCTGAGAGTGAGGAGAAGCAATTCTCACTCTCACAAGATTATGCAAAGATGTACAAACACACATGCATTATCTATTATGCAATGATAAGAACTGATCTCTTTACAGTATGAGAGAAGAAAGAGGGGAAATCAGCCTTTCTCCATCGTTGATTAGCAGTACATGGATAGGTCTTATTTCTTGTTGCTAAAATGGAATAAAGAGCTCGAGGAGGAGGTGCTGTAATGAATTTACAGGCTTGCTGTCCTATAAAACAATAGTGATAGAAGAGGGAATATGGAGGAATTTGATAATGGAGAAGTGGGGAATGATGATGGGGATGGATGGGGCCAATTTTTGGCTATCTGTGGGTGCTGTACATGAGTTTACAGCAAAGAAAAATGATGCTGAATGAAGAAAAACGAGCTCTTATTATAGGAGAGGAAAGAGCTAGTACAAAAGGGGAAAGTGGAGTAGCATAAGACAAGTGTCCAGCCACATGTCATGAGATGTGACAAGTGGTGGGACACTTGGAAACTTGTGTGACAAGTGTCTTGACACTTGTCTCTTCTCTATGGCTTTTCTTTTTGGGCTGAATACTGTCAAGAATAGAAACAACCAAATTTAGTAAGCACAACTAGAGTACAGAATTTACTATTTTTAGAATGATATCCCTATTTTTTAGGACTAGCATTTTTAGGCTAATTCAAGGCTTCTAAAATTTAGGGACCTCCCAATATGGGTGTCATATGAAAGCTTTTTCCGTGTGTATCGCAAAAACGGTATCAGAATCTTCATATGACTTTCCTATGTAAAGAAATGTGCATTTCAAGCTTTCAACCCACATATGCACATTGTACAAGCATTTCATGATCATGCCATCTTGTTGATTGTAACTGTCTGTTCTGGCGGATCTAGCCCACACTTCAAGGCATCAATCCTTTCTGTGTGCGAGTCTAACCCTGATATGCGTGAGTTCTGGTCACAGGCGCTTAATCGGGCCATATAGGTGGAAGTGTGAACTATCTTTTCTCTAACCCAACGCGTGGGTCCACTATAACCTGTGACCACTCATCAGTGGGCCAGCTTCAATGCACTTTTCTTTATATCTAATTAGTGCAAAGGAAACAAATTTAATAAATCATTATATAGACAAATTAATGAAAAAGGATACAAATTCTGTTTCTATAGAGTTGTGACATTCGTAGACAAAAAACGTGGATCAGAAAAATCAGCTCTTTCTCTATTGCCCAGAACCCAAATCTGATGGCTCCGTTGGCTCCGAAAGGGGGGTAAAACCCTAGGATGCTTGATTACGGATCACAACGTTTCATGGTCGACACAAGAGCGACCCATAACTTCATTACACCCCAAGTGGCAGAAAGCTTGGGGATCAAAACGGGCAAGCCCGAAACTTTCGCGGTAAATTTTGGCAAAGGCCAAGAATGCAACACCAGAATGGCTTACAACATAGCAGTGCAACTCGGCGAATGGCGCCAACGCATGGATTTTGTGGTGGTCCCGTTGGATGGCTTTGAGGCTATTTTGGGCCTCACATGGTTTGACAAGTATGTAGTCTCGATATAGGGCAAAGGCCTGAACGAAATCATTATAGAGAAAGAGGGTCAGTGCTACAAGATACCCTACTTCAGACCTCAGGTGGGGGAAGGAAACAAGAAGGTGCAATCAACAGCAGCTCAGGTGGCAAAAGGAAAGGCCATAGATAATAGCTGGGGGCTGTGCAGTGCCAAGCAAGCAGAGAAGGAACTCAAGAAGGGTGGTTCCATACACTTATGCATCATGCGGGCGGGGGAAGGCAATGAGGAGACATCCAAAGGCCCGGTGGTGGGTCACCCATAAATTCAAAAAGTACTAGACCGATTCCAAGATGTAATGCCAGAAAAGTTGCCCGCAGGACTACCACCGAAATGAGCAGTAGAACACAAGATCGAACTAATACCCGGGGCTACCCCCCCGTCCCGCCCACCCTATCGGATGACAAATGAGGAACTAATAGAATTGAAAAGCAACTCAATGAACTCTTGGATGCAGGTTTTATTCGAAGAAGCAAATCGCCCTATGGGGCACTAGTATTATTTGTGAAAAAAAGGGATGGCTCACTTCGACTTTGTGTCGACTATCGAGCACTCAATAAAATCACCATTCGAAACAAGTATCCCATGCCACTAGTGGAGGACCTTTTGGATCGACTCAATGGAGCCAAGTATTTTTCTAAGATAGATCTTCGGTTGGGCTACCATCAAATTCGCATCGCAGAAGGGGATGTGGAAAAAAACCGCCTTCCGAACCAGATATGGCAGTTTCGAGTGGCTCATACTAGGCTTTGGAATGACCAATGCGCCACCCACATTCTGTACCCAAATTGATGACTCCTTCGGGGATTTCATGGATGAGTTCGTGGTGGTGTATATTGATGACCTTCTGGTCTTCAGCAAGACGCTTCAAGAACACAAGGAGCATCTTGCCAAGGTCTTGCAACGCCTCAGGGAACACAAACTCTATGCCAAGCCTGAGAAATGCCAATTCGCAGTGACGGAGGTTGAGTTTTTGGGCTTCATTGTCAAACAGGGCATCACTGCAGTGGACCCAAAAAAGATTGAGGCTGTGCAACAGTGGCTCCCACCCACCACACCTCGACAAGTCAGAGAATTCTTGGGCTTCACGGTGTTCTGCCGCAAATACATTAAAGGGTACAGTCACATCACATGGCCTCTGTCGGAGCTAACAAGCCACACAGTCAAGTTCAAGTGGACAGAGGTGGAACAACAAGCTTTCAACACACTGAAGCGGGCCATGACCTCAGCACCAGTCCTTAAGATGCCGGATTTCACGAAACCTTTTGAGGTTCATACAGATGCATCAGAGTACGCACTGGGGGGAGTCCTATTCCAAGAAGGGCACCCTGTATGGTATGAATCCAAAAAGCTCTCCCCAGCAGAGCGACGGTGGACCACTCATGAAAAAGAGATGTTGGCAGTTGTGCATTGCCTGCGCAAGTGGTGACACTACGTGCAAGACAAGCACACTAAGGTCTACAGCGACAACATCTCCCTTAAGTACTTTCAGACCCAACCGAAGCTCACACCAAAGTAAGCACGTTGGCAAGATTTCTTGGCTGAATTTGACATCGAGATCATCCATAAGCCCGGGTCAAGCAACAAGATGCCAGATGCCCTCAGTAGGCGTGTGGAGCTCTTGGCCACCACACTCACTCGCAGCGATTTCCTCAAGTCAGTGCAGCAAGTGACGGAGCAGAATGCTGAAATGCAGCAGCTTTTGGCTGACATCGCTGCAGGAAAAACTCCATGGGGTACCTACAACATCAAGGATGGGGTGGTCTACACTCAGGGTAGAATCTGTCTCCAATGACCTTGAGCTCAAGAAAACCATCTTACGTGAAGGTCATGACTGTAAACTTGCTGGGCACACAGGCCAAGCCCGTACCCTGGAACTGATACAAAGATTCTTCGTCTGGCCCAAGATGCGCGAGGAGGTCATCGAATATGTGCGCACTTGTCCCACCTGCCAGATGGTCAAGGCTCAGCGACTTAAGCCCGCCGGCATGCTCCAGCCAATGCCAGTTCCGTCACGGCCTTGGGATGTGGTGAGTATGGACTTCATCATCGACTTACCTACTTCCCACGGATTCAACACCATCTTTGTGGTTGTTGACTACTTTTCGAAGCAAGCCCATTTCATTGCGGCTGCCACGCCACTCTCAGCAGCCAACGTGGCCAAACTCTTCTTCAGTGGAGTGTTCAAATACCATGGGCTCCCTATGGCCATTGTTTCGGAACGGGATGTGCGCTTCATGAGCAATATGTGGAAGGAGCTGTTTAGCCTGCTGGATACCCAGCTCCGCTTTTCCTCAGCTTATTACCCACAAACAGATGGTCAGACAGAGCGGGTGAATCAAGGGATTGAAGACTACTAGCGTAGCTATGTCAACGCTGACTAGAAGGATTGGGCTAAGTACCTGGACATCCTCGAGTTTCACTACAACTCGTGCCTCCATAGTGCCACTGGCTTCTCTCCTTTCAAATTGGCTACTGGCAAAGAAGTTATCACCTCGCTTGCTTTGGCTACGGAACAAGTTCCACGAGTCGAAGATCCGGATGCAGAAGAGTTCCTCAACAAGTGGCGAGATCGCATGAAAGCAGCTAAGGAAAGCCTTAAGAACAGCAAAGTGGTGATGTCCCGGCACTTCAACGCACGACGACGGTGGGTCGAGTTCTTCCCTGGCGACCTGGTTTTGGTGAACTCTCAAAACATGGCACTCCCGAAGAACTTAACGCCAAAATTCAATCACAGGTATTATGGCCCGTATAAGGTAGTGGAGCAACTTAACGATGTCACATACAAGCTTCAGCTTCCGCAGGGGGTGTGCATCCACGATGCCTTTCATGTCCAGCTGTTGTGCCGTTTCTACGGCGACACCAAGTTCGGGAGGCAGGTTCCACTGCCCGCGTCCTAGGCCAATCTACCTTTCGAGCCTGAAGCTATCTTGAAGTCTCGGTTTTCCAACCGTTGGCCTGAATAT
Source organism: Lygodium microphyllum (assembly GCF_053477565.2). NCBI lineage: Eukaryota > Viridiplantae > Streptophyta > Polypodiopsida > Schizaeales > Lygodiaceae > Lygodium > Lygodium microphyllum. The sequence continues at coordinate 72,264,408 of NC_141156.1, forward strand.
CTAGTCAAGTGGAAAGGCAGGCCGCTGAAAGAAGCCACTTGGGTTCGAGAGCCGGATCTCCTGGAGAAGGCATGGGACTTGCTTCTCCAATTTGCCAACTGCTACTAAGGCATCGGGGAACTACTCTGTACATATGTATATATACTTGGATCTGAGCGATAGGTAGATTGGGGGGGGAAACAATGCATGGTAACAAGGGACTCCCATTACATGCTTGGAGAGGGCTCCAAGCTCTGTTGTGGGGGTGGGTATATGGGAGGTAGGATTGCGGGGACTAGGCTCTCCAAGGTGCGCTGTGGGGTGAATCTCGTATCATGCTTGGGCATGGTCGTAGCGGCCTCGCGCTTCCCCATCAAAGTGCATATAGCTAGTGAAAGGGTTGGTGAGCAATTCGAGTGAACCGAGAGGGGGTTGGGCTCTCATATAGGTTGGGGTGAGAGGTAAGGGGGTGAAAATCCCAAGCGGGGGTTCCCTACCTCCTCGCCCGCGAGAGCACGCCTTTTTTTCCTTATGCCAAGGATTTTGCTCCTCGCCCGTTGGGAGGAGAACTTGAGAAGGACCGGTGACCCATGGTGCCAAGACCCCAAGGGGGTGAAAGACACTCTTTCTTCTTCTTTCAGTTCAATCTGTAGTTTTCAGCCTGTTTACAGCGATCATGACTCGCGCGATTTCGTCAATCTGTCCTTCTTGTGAAAATCCCCCAACTGGCTGAAAAAGCAACTAGCTTTGCATGCCATCCTAATCTAGAAGCTTTTTCTAACTTTTTCGGATTTTTACAATAAATAATATAAAAAATAGACTAAAATGATCCAAAAATCTAGTATTTTCGGATAATTCAGCATCTCGCACTAGTACTAATGGCTCAGATCATATTGACTATCTAGATCAATGGAGAAGTCGGATGATGATGCATTCCATACATGTTCACACTATGTCCTCATAACATCATGACATCCACCCCCTCTGAACCTGCACATCCTCCGGTATGTGCCAAAATCTTAGTTGTCACCGGATTCTGAGTCCTCATCCTCTGCAACCATATCCTTTACTTCTTCATCTTTCATATCTTCCTGGCTAGCCCCTGTATCAGGATCACTATTTTTTTCCAATTTTGGCAACTCATAAGTAGTAGATTTCCGCCTTTTGAATAATTCAATTCTTTTCCCTGCTACTGCGAGTTTGATGACCCTTCCATCCAGCTCATTTAATGCATAAGTAGCATTATCAAACACTTGTCTTACCACATAGGGTCCAAACCATCTTTTGGAAACTTTACGCAAGCATGGCACTATGCTGGTTATCTAAACTGCTATCATAAATCAATACTCAATCCCCATCTTGTATGGTTTTTGGTCTCAGTTTATGTCTTTTGTCAAACCGTTTCTTGTTTTGTATCCTTGCTGCCCTTAACTTTGTAGTTGCTGCCTCTATGTCTTCTGACTTTCTTTACAACTGTCTAATGTATAAGGCCAACAATGCCTCTTGATTCAACTGCTTCTTCCAAGGTAACACACTCCATGTGACTGTCATCTCTTCTATCGGCATGATAAGGTTTTTGACCATATATCAATTCTGCAGGCATATATCCTATAACAGCACTATGAGTTGTTCTGTCGGCCCACAAAGCATAAGGGAGTAATCGTGGCCACTCTTTTACCTCCTCTCCACATGCTTTTGCCAATGTCTTCACAATAGGTGGGTGACCTCTTTCACTTTTTCCATTTCCTTCAGGGTTATCGGCTGAAGTTAAAGTAAGCTTTATCCCTAACCGTGCAAAGAAATCATGAGCTTCATCTGTATTCAACTCACCCCTATCTGCTGTAATTTTTTCCACATAGCCGTATCGACAAAAGATCTCTTCTAAGAGAAAAGTACATACGGCATTTGTCGTCTTACTACGTAGAGCTCTCCCTTCCACTTGATTAGTCAAGTCTTTACGAGCAAGCACAAGATACCTCATTTGCCAAAGACCTGTAGGCATTGTGACCAAATCCACCACCTACTTAAAATGAAGAGACAATGGATATGTGGGTTGCAATCCATCCCGATGTCTCACAGCTGAATACATTTGACATGTCGTACATGTTTCCACAAAGTGAGCAACATCCTTATACATACCCTGCCACCAATATCTTTCTTTGATCTTTGTAAAAGTACCCTAAACACCTCTATGACCAGTTCACAAACTTTCATGAAATTCTTGCATTACTTTTTTTTGTGAAGCTCTGTCACTCAAAACTTGCAATGGCATACCTTGTTTCATTTTAGCATGTTTCCATAAGTATCCATCTTTTAAGAAAAATCCATAGGCTTTCCTCTTGATCTTCTTAAACTCCTCATCTGACCATTTATCTCTCTTTGTTAATGTACTGAGATATTGACCAATTCTCAGCCATTCTCTTGCATATTTGTCTTCCAGAAACACTTCTGCACAAGATGCAAAACATCTAAAGTGTCTTCTCTATGTTGTCCAAGCTTCTGTTAATGCTGTAGCAACACTTTGCATTACTAAATTCACTCTTGCAATATCATTTTCAGCCATAAGAAAGTCATCTTCTTCCTCCTCATCCATCATCCCATCTTCATTCTCATAGCGTGCTCGAGATAGCATGTCTGCCACTGGGTTATCTCTTTCTGCAATATGCTGAAATTCAGGGTTCAAAGATTTGATGTATGTAATTCATCGGAGCATAGCAATATTTGCGGTAGCACAACTAGTAATCATACTCAATATTGGCAAACAATCAGTCTCAATGACTACATGAGCACCCATAAAATACTCCTTATCACATTTAAGGACTATCACAATTCCCCATAATTCTCTTTTTACTTGTGGATATCTTCTCTGTCGTTAAGTCAATACTTTTGCACCAAAGTGTATTGCATACCTTTCCCCTTCCTCATCATCTTGCTCAATTGCCCATCCAATTCCGATTGGGCTTGTATCAACAGTAATAATGATAGGTTTTCCATGTGAATAGTCAGCCTTTCTCAACGTAGGAGCAGATTTTAAGAGTTGCTTCAATTTCTTCATTGCTTTCTCATGCTTCCTTTCCCAATAAAATTTTTGACCTTTCCATAGAAGCTGATAAAGAACATCGGCTATATGTGCAAAGTGAGGAATCCATATCAAATAGAACACACATGTACCCAAGAATCTACGCACCTCTAATACATTCGTGCATACATCTCGCATTCTATCAATCCCATCTATTTTTACTGGTGATGGCCTTCGTCCATAAGGCCCACACATATGCCCAACAATCAAAATCTCCTCAACTCCAAAGACAGACTTTTGTTAAGAAAGAGTTAAATGCACCTCTTCTAGACGTGTCAAAATCCTCTCACAATCCACAATATGATCTGCAACAAACTATCTACATCCATGAGCATCCATCTCTTCATTCTTTTCATCCACTGCACACCCTTTGATTGGAACATCATCCAAGAAGGGCATAGTCAATTGTGGTATAAAATCCCCGAGTACTCTATTCATAGCATTTGTCATGTGTGCCACTGAGTTTGTTGCACCCTGTGGGAGAGTACACATCCGTACTAACCCCAAAGGAGTCTTCATGGTTGTGATATCCCTACTTTCAATTGCAAGCTGAAACTGATCATACCCTGAGTAAAGATCACCCAAAGAATAGATCTCTCTGCTTGCAAAAGCCTCTGCAAATTCATCAACCACAGGACTTGCACCCACATTTCTTGTGGTCACTTTATTGACCGGTTGCATGTCTTGAATAAATCTCAAAGCTCCATTCTTTTTGGGCACAGTAAACCAACGATTTGAGTATGGGGCTGAAGAAGGCTCCAAGATCTTCATGCGAATCTTTTCATTTAGCAAATCCATCAGCTTTGGCAAGTAAGCTTTAGGCATTGGAATAGGCCTCAAGTTCCATGGTATATGTGGCACAGTAAATATGACCATAGGAGAGACAACATTTGGATCCACACAACCTATTTCACTTGATTGAAATGCAAATGCCTTCCCATGTCTAGCCAACATCTGCATAAAACAGTTTCTCTCAGCAGGCAAAAGAAACCCTTCTGTATCAACTTTCAATTCCTGTAATGTTTCAGATGTAAACTAATGACCTTTTTCTTTAGGATCTCTTAAGCTTGACTGCCTTGACACTTTTTTATCCATATCCTCACTCTCTGGTGGAAGTGGCAAAGCAATTGGTTTCACCTTTTTGTCAATTGTCTTATACTTTGTCTCCACAAGTGCTTCAGCCCATTGTAATCCTTCCTGTTGAGCAAACAATGCTATAACATCATACATATCCAAAGAACATACTGACAACACTCTGTTTTCAGCCTCATTTTCTGCATGTATAGTTGCTGAAATTTCAGCCCCAGTGTCAGACATGCCATCATTTTCAGCTAACATCCCCAATGATCTCAGTTTTTTAATAGTCCGTTTCATAGATATGCGTTCAGCCCTACACATAGCTTCCATAGGCTTAAACCAACATGAATTGTTTGCTGTAAACTGAGAATTACTAATAGTAAATACATGCTTCATTTCATCAAGAGGTGAGTACACCCTCTCATCAGCACTACTGTAGCCCCGCATTACAGCAGTGCTTAATGAAAATCTAGGTCTTTGAATTCCCTTGCATTTGGAACCAAAGGAGACTCTTGAAGCGTATCACGATTTCTAGGATGATTAATACAAATAGTAAGAAATTGGATTGCTTTCCTCCCATCTTTACTTCTGACTCTTGCATAAGCAGAACCATCATCAAGCATCTTTGTTTCCATACGCACACCTATAATATAGGGCTGTCCCAAAATCACTGTATATGAGGAATTATCTTGTACAAAGAAGTGTTGCTCTTCCTGTACATCACCAATTGTCACTTTTACATTAGAACATGCAGCATAGAGCTCCCCTGAAGAATTATTTGCAGCCCTCATACGTTAACCATGATCAGTGTCCACAGGCCATGCACCATTTTCATACAATCCCCGCTCAATGACATTTATCCCAGACCCATGGTCAAGTAAAGTAACACAAGGAGTTTCACGCTCCCCTATTTTCACTACCGTTTCAGTGGTAGCTCTAGCCCAATGATTTCTTGTGTAGTGACTTCGAGGAATAAATCCTAGAGTCTCTTCTCCATATTGTTACATTTGTCTTACTCCACCATGCATATTGCTATAAGACAATGCATTTTCAGCCACTTTCTTCTCTTTTCCACTTTCTGTCCATTGATTAGTAGCATCCTGCATAGACAATCCTATACTTACTTCATGCTCATATTCAGTCCGAATACTCAACAAACCAGTTTCCTCTTCAAATTGTAGCAATGCACTAGTGGTATCACCAAGAAATTTTATGTCAATGATCTCATCATGAAATTCTTGCTTGGCAATACCAAGCACCTCTCCCAAGGTAAATTCCACCTGACTGTTTAAGATCCGTTCTTCAAGGACCTTCTTAAGATCTGTGGCTGTCTCAATGTCAGATTGCAGCTTATATCCTGGCTGTTTGCCCTTCTTTTTGCCCTTTTGTTTGTTATCCTGTTTTTGCTTTTGACTGACCTCTTCCATATCATGCTCGGGAGGTGGCTGATTTGCAGCTTTAGGCTGATCCATATTTCTTTTTGTCATTCTTTTAGATGTCCCTGCAATATCTTCATCTCTTTTTCGTTTTTCTTTCACAAGTACATCCGTGTTTTGTACCTTTGCTAAATATGCATACACTGAATATGCATCTACCGGTGATTCCCAACCAGTTATGCCACGAATGTCTTGCCCTGCATGAGACATTTCACTATCAGTGACCTTTCTCTTTTCAGCTGCATGTAAAGCATGTGTCCATATTTCAACCTTTGGACCAACCATCACTTGGCCATGCATTCTATCCAACTGTAGACCAAAAGTAGAAGCATGTACTGCTGCATAAGCATTTCGGACAGCCAAGTCTTCCAACAACTTCTGCATACCTTCCTTCCCAAAATTCAAAGCAAGAGGCAATCCCGTTTCTTGTGTATGGATCTTGCCATCTTTCCAAAAGATAAGCTGTCGTGCCAAGGCCTCTTGATAGGCAGCACAATCCTTTCTCTCGTGCTGCAAACTGTCACACCACATACATCTTTTTCCAGGCTTAGGGGCTGCTGTCCGTCCCTTTTTTTCTTGTCCCTTTTCATCTAATTTTGCAACCTTCAATTGAAGATTCCGCATTCCTTTGACCAATTCATCTAAGACATCTTCCCTAACAGAGGGAACAATAGCAGGTACAACCATAGGGTTAGCCACAGAAGTGGGTGGCTTACTGGATACTTCAACTGTCCTACCCGTAACAATGGGCAAGCTAGAGACATGCAATCTTTCTCTTCTTCTATGTTTCTTTATAAGCGCAGTAACAACTTCCTTTACATGTCGCCACTCTGTTTTTAAACTTGTCTCTGTAGTCTGATTCTCAAGCAAATCATCAAGCTTCTCTTGAAGCTCAGGATTAGCTGCCTGTAGAAACAATTCAATTTTCTGACTTGCAAGAGCTTGCTGTTCAGCAAGATCCAACTCCTCAAATTTACTTTCAAATTCTCTTAACAATTTTGTAGCTACAAGACCCTTATTGGGTTGTATAACCCACTCCTGAAAAGTCTTGCGCATAATCAAACTGGTGTTCTCAATGTAAAATTTTTCCCTGAGTGTCTTCTTGAAGGCTACCCAATCAGCATCCTGCAAGTATAATTCAGTAATCCGTGCTTTCAGTTCATGAACAGTAACACGTACAAAATACCGGCTCCATGCAGATTGAGCCACTCCAAAGAATTTCATCTTCTGAACATAGGTATGTACATATGTAGATACATTCCTGCCATTGAATAAATTCACCTCACGCTCAACTGCTTGCAAAGCATTCATCACAATACTTTTTGTTTGAGCTGAAGCTTGCATCACCTGTTGTTGTTGTTGTACTTGCATAAGCATATTCATATTTTGCACCAACTGTTGTAAAACATCACTGGAGATTGTATTTGAAGGTTCTTCCATCTTATCTTTCCTTCTTCTGTGATGACCTTTCACGTCGGGTTCACCAATGTCGGAGGGATTTTTGTCAAAAGGTCGAATCCACTAGGGATCAGAAGTAGAAGAAAGTAGAGATAGGAGATGGAAGAGAAAGAGAATACCCAAGTGGTAAACACGACAAAAACAAATCACAATGAATTGAAACAATATGTATTGAAAGAACCTGGAATCTTTGCTCTACTCAGAAGCAATCTCTAGGCATTAGTTCTCTTGGAGCTCCTTCGTAGACCAAAAACGTGGATTAGAAAAATCAGTTCTTTCTCTGCTGCCCGGAACCCAAATCTGATGGTTCCGTTGGCTCCGAAAGGGGGGTAAAATGCTAGGATGCTTGGTTATGGATCTTCCAGATCGCTCCTTCTTCTTTCAGTTCAATTTGCAGTTTTCAACCTGTTTACAGTGATCGCGACAATTTGTCCTTCTTGTGAAAATCTCCTAACTGGCTGAAAAAGCAACTAGCTTTTTGCATGCCATCCTAATGTAGAAGTTTTTTCTAACTTTTTTGGATTTTTACAATAAATAATATAAAAAATAGACTAAAATTATCCAAAAATCTAGTATTTTCGGATAATTCATGCATCTCCCACTAGTACTAATGGCTCAGATCACATTGACTCTTTAGATCAATAGAGAAGTCGGATGATGATGTATTCCATACATTTTCACACTATATCCTCATAACATCACGACAACGGCTGGCTTAGAAGAAAACTTATGCATTATAAATTAAGCTTTGCCTTATAATGGTTTAGAAGCTTAATCTAAGAAGTTAATGTTTCAAAAATTCTGAAAGGTGGTGCCTGTCCTGTGTATTCCAGTGGTATCTTTTCATATCTTTGGTGGTGAAAAAATGCAAAAGTCTTTAGGACAGCGCACACACAGGGTCGCTTATCTCTGATTCTTCCATTCTATACTTGTCTCCTGAAAATTAACATTGTTTGTGATAAGTTATCTGATTAGGAATGATCATGATGAGAGTAATCCGATTGATGTTTTTAAGGAGAGCAGTGCTACGTGAACGATTATAATGTGTATCTTAGGTCTACATACCAGTCCTGAAGTGTAAATGATTAATATGATTGTAAATTGGTTCAGGAATTTGTCTGCAGTGGTAGGTTCTATTTCCTTCTACTAGGCTGAGTCTGCATTCTTAACAACTTATATGGGTATAATTGGAGCAGGGACACTATAATCTCTGCATTTTTATGTATTGCTATCTTCAGTGTATCAGCATTTTGTCTATAGTGGCTCGAGGAACATCATAATGTCAGTATACTTTTGGGGTCACAATTTTACGTGAGTTTTCAGTTCAAACTTGTTTCCAATGAGCACAGGGTAAGCCTTTTTTTCGACGTCTAGCAGGTTGCAGTTGATTGTGCTACAAATGCAGCCACTGTCATATCAAAGGTGGATGTAGAATCTGATGTTGGAGTTGAGGAGGAAACTTCAAATGGCTTAGCCACAGATACTACCTTCTCAGCTGTAATTGGAGATGTTGAAAACCTGATTAAGTAAGTCTCCTGCGCACTCTGCAGACTGGAATGTCCTACGATGATGTTTAAGCCTTCTGCATACTTATGCATACTGCAATGCCTCTGTGATGATGTTTACACACAAGAATACACATTTCATGTGTGATATTTTGTACAGGCTTGTTGACTCCAAAGACATTGTGGAGCTTGAACTGAAACATTTTGATTACGAGCTTGTAATAAGGAAAAAAGAGGCCTTACCACCACCACCTGCTCCCTCATTCTCACCCCCTCAATACCCTGTTCAAGCATCTTATCCTACTCATGCCTCCTCTCCCTCTGCACCAGCAACTGCTCCAGCTCCTGCCCTTCCTCCAGCACCTGCCACTCCTGCTCCAGCAACACCTGTGGCTGATTTGCCTCGCATTTTGTCCCCAATGGCTGGGACATTATACAAGAGCCCTGCACCTGGAGAACCTCCATTTGTCAAGGTAATAAGCTGTACTCGAGCTGCTTTCTTCACCCATTGCTTGGTAAAATAGGACTTCTTAAGTAGATTAAACAACCCCTCTTTAGTGGTTTAAGCAACTGGATGGATGAGAAATTAACATTTCCTTGTCATTTGAGTTGTTAAAGGTTGGAGACAAGGTTCAGAAAGGGCAAGTTATTTGCATTGTAGAAGCCATGAAGTTAATGAATGAGATTGAGGTATGTGGGTATCTTAGGCAGTTTTTGCTACTATTAATGCCATAGTGTGGTTGGAACTTGCTGTTTTAACTTCCTGGTCTTTTTCAGGCTGACCAGTCAGGGACGATTATTGAATTTCTTGTGGAAGATGGCAAGCCTGTGGCCGTTGACACTGTACGTTCCTTAATAAGCTCTTAGGATGTTGTACCATTTACGGTGTACAACATGTGCTATGGTCTTCCCATATCTTATTCTTGGATCTGCTTACTGTTCTTATTTTGTTGTATTTCTGTATTGCTGTTTGCAGCCCCTTTTTGCTATCAAGCCTTGAGCCAGGTGATCTGGACATAAATTTTGGGTTGAAGACTTTTGATCTTCTCGGATTTGTGTATGGTCTGGACTCTGCTACTGAAGGTTCAGAATTGTATCGTATATGGTGGTGTAGAAGAAAAGAGAGTGATGAATAGTGCCAGTCTTTAATCTTGATAAACATAAGGTCCTAAGCATTAGGACTGAAATACATTTTGCAGATAAACAAAACTCCCTCCATCCTTGAAAAAACCATTCAAAATATAGAATACTGAAACGCCCCCAATTCAGTTTCTGGATTATCAAAATGTTCTACTACTGGATTCATAGGAAGGCATATCTATTCTGTTCCATGGTACATTCTTGAAATGAAGGTTATCATTACATTCTTCAAATGAAGGCAATAAATTGCATTTGAATCTATTTTGCACTCTAAAGGATGGTCGTGCATGCCATACCTTCCATGAGCTTCAAAACTTACCCAGATGTCTTCCATAAGCTACTCTTTAAGTAAATTTGCTAAAAGAAAAACTATTTTGCAATCAGGTCAGAAACAAGGTGAAAAAGTTTTGGTGGTTTTGTTTGAAAGGGCTCCCAAATGCTCCAGAAGCTGTTAAAAGACATTTTTGATGTTGATGTGAACTTATCAAATTTTGATCAGATAGCTTGACATTGATGTTGAAGTTCAAAAGCCTCAATTAATGATTGGTCCAGAAAGTCTATGACATATTAGAGCATGGAAAACCTTTCCTCATTAGAGAATGGAAAACTCAAGAGGAAAGGCTAATGCCAAAAAAACTTTGATAAAAGACTAATGCAATGGAGGAGGAATGGCTAGACTTAAAGAAGGGGCACTTGCACAACGTAGAAATAAAACTATGAAGGCTGAAACCTCCACTTTTAGATCAAAGAAATGTGTAATGTGGGAACGCTTGCTAATCCACACTTGGTTCAAAGAAGTATATATTCTTGCATTTGGATCAATGAAGTTTGTAGTGCTTTTGATGTGACTTGCTAGCCCACAAACATCTTGGAGTGCCATGAAGCAACTTGCTAGGCCACCCTTCATCCCGAACATCTTGGAACCTTTAATAAGTCTTAGGGGTATTTTGCTAGTCCACCCTTGATGCAAGACATCTTGGGACCTAGGAAAGTATAGAGGTGTTGAGTTTGAAGTAGTAACGCATCCTTATATATGAGAGGCATGCCTTGAAAGTGAACTTGTTTTAAGTCTATTGAGTGGTAGTTGTTTTAGTCTATTGAGTATGTCTATAGAATTGTATGCCTACAAAATTGTTTCATGCTCTTGGAAAAGACACATCTTAAATAGTAGCAGCGCTATCTCATCAATTACATCATCTAATGGTATGTAGTTCTTTTCATAATGTGCTCAGCCTTCCTCTGTAGAACATACATGAGCTTTGTAGTAGGTAAAGAATTGTGCAACACAAGCTCGGTGCTTTTTAGCGTTGCTCTAGTTGTCAAAAAGTTCATAATGCTTCATAGCAAAGGATCAATGAGTTCTAGTACTAGTATAGGACCAACCCTAGGTATGTAGTTCTTTTCATCGTGTGCTCAACCTTCCTCTTTAGAATAGATATGAGCTTTGTAGTAGGCAAAGCATTGTGCAACACGAGCTCAGTGCTTTTTAGTGTTGCTCTAGTTGTTAAAAAGTTCATAATGCTTCATAGCAAAGGATCAATGAGTTCTAGTACTAGTCTAGGACCAACCCTACGGTTTCTATTATATGACAAGATTGCTTTCCAAAGCCCTATGATTTTAATAATGTTTACATCATTGTCTGCACAAGTGGTGGGGATTTCTAGCATACCACTAATGTTTATGGTCTTAGGAATCTAGAGATGGAGAGGTGCTTCAATGATTCCTAATGTAGCTAGAAGGGAATGCTTCAATGTGTTTTGACCTTAACCAATGATCAATAATAGTGTTGATTTTTCAAGAACGGGGATTTTGTTGAAGAACATTGTAGTGCTACTAGAATATTGCACTCCATCATTGATGCGCCATTATCATGTATACTTTCTAAGTGCTTTCTAGTGATAGCCAACTCTCAATCTATTGCTTTTTGTAGAAAGCAACAAACAAAGATAAGCAAGCTCGTATAGGTCTAATGTGTCTTGATGCATCCCTAGTGCTAGAAGCATTAGAAATTGTTAGAAAGCAATGAGTAATGCTTGTTCCTACTACTTTTTGATGCTTTCCTAGAGAATTGTGGTTGTTGGAAGAACATTGGTATGTGCTAGAAACAATGGAAGTGCATGGAAGCAAGTGTAATGCTTCTTATAACCTTTTTGGTCATTTCCTAGGAAAGTAGTTGTTTTTGGAAAAGCATTAGTATTTGGAAGCAATTAATGTAATGCTTCTCACCACATTTGTTGTGCTTTCTTAGAGAGTTGTGGTGGTTGGAGAAGCATTGGCTTTTGTTGAAAAGTACCATTGAAAGCTAAAGGCCATGATACAAGGTCAATAAAGAGTAAAAAGGGGGTAAGGTGGTGAAATCTATTCAAAGTGTATATTTGAGACAAGCAAAGAAACAACCAAAGGAAAATAAGCACTAAATCATTGCCCTTGCCATCGCTACTTGGAGGCATGCCAAGTAACATGGCATGCTTGTTTCTTGTAGCAATGCGCAATAGGTAATAATCGTGCTTATGTGCAAACATACCCACCTAAAAATAGATTTATTTGATAGACGAGTAAGAACTTGAGGCTATGTTCATCGATTCAAGAAGCACGTCCCTAAATCATCCCCCTTTCTAATGATTATGTTGTGTTGTCTTTTGGATTCTTTCCACCTTTCTTGGTGTCAGACTATGACAATAATATGCTAGAATTAGACATAACTACATATTGTTGCATGCACTCTCAATGATTTGATATCTCACAGCCTTTCACATCATAGGCATCCATATGTGCCTTTCTTGCTTGACTAGCCTATCCACAAATGGTCCTTTATGGACTTGTTGACAAACAACATAAAGCAAAAAGAAAATAATTAGAGCAAGGAAACTCACTGAGTTGTAGTCTAGAAGATTTATGTGAGCTCCCAATGTCCACCGATCTCATTAGCCACGAATTGCCAAGCTTTGTAGTCCTTGCCGCCATGAACTCGTGCACAAGTAATCAATTTCACCTTTTGAATTCTCCAAAGTCATAAGTGAGAGACTCTCTGTTTGTCTATTTGTATGTTGAAACATCTGTGTGTGTGTGTGTTTGTATGTGCGTGCATGTGTGTGTGTGATAGAACATGGCAATGAGAGGAAATTGGAAGAGACAAATGCTATAAGCAAGAAGTTAGAAGTCCACTCACTCCAATATCACTTAAAACAACATGGACTAGACATGAAAGCTTAAGATACCCAAAAAACTTAATAGAGAAGAGAAAGCAAGAGGATATTTTTTGACTTTAAATATGGATCAACTCTTTACACGTGGATAGGTCTTTTCAACTCTTGGGCACTCATGATTAGTTACATTGTTACATCCAACCATTGGGTTATTTTACTCGTTTAGCATGTCTACATCAATTCTCATTGACTTGCTCCATTTGGTCCTTTCATTATGCATGCTATTTTAATTTACACATTGCATGGAAGTGATTTCAACACTCAAAATTTTTAATTTGAATCCCAAATATTTAAATCTAATGCACCAAAAGGTCTCAAAGCATGACACCTTAAATTAAATCTAATTTTTTGCTATATGAGGATGCTTTTCCCCTTTCGATACTCTTGGTCGTGGTCTTCTTGATCTCTTGTTATGCCTTGAATTTTTATTTTTTGAGTGTTATACACATTTCCTTCATATGCTTTTGTTGTTGAAGTGGTGTCCACCTTTGGATAGGGTTAACATTACCCCTCTTCCTATTGAGTGCTAATCGCTTAGCACTTAGTAGAAGGCTTGGAACTTGAGTGGAGAGATGGAAGAGGGAAAGAGGTTGCTTAATGATGAACTATGGGTTAAGCTTGGTGGGTTGTCATAGTAGTGCATGATGTAGCTACAAGGAAAAAGTAGGTGCCTATGGGGCATGGTAATGAATGTGAGGGTGGGTGGGTGTATGATTGAGAGTTGGGTCTAACACTAGGCAAGAGAGGCTTCCTAAGTATGTCTTGTATTTGAGGACCCAATAGATGTTAGCTTATTAGTGCAAGATTGTCTAGTGGCATTTAGGTTGACTTTTCTATCAATTTCTTGGGTTATCTTACCCCTAAGGACTCTAAATGGTGTGTGCGGGTTGGGGGGGGGGGGGGGGGGCAAAGGAGCTAACTAAGTGATTTCCTAGTGGCATTTAGGTTGACTTGTCTATCAATTTCTTGGGTTATCCTACCCTTGAGGACTCTAAATGGTGTATGGGGGGAAAAGGGTTGGGGAGGGGCAAAGGAGCTAGCTAATGTCCTCAAAATGGTGTATGGGTGGAAAAGGGTTGGGAAGGGGCAAATGAGCTAGCTAATTCAAATCACTGGACACTTCTAAGTTGATGAGCCCTAAATGGAATGTTTGCGTGCACTTATAGACTATGGATGGAGCTTTTGCTTAGTTTTATTCTTTTTAGTCTCTTTTTCTTTTACTTTTTAGGCCTATTTCCTGTCCAGTGAGTGCATAATGAGTGGTCTTTTTAAGGATCGCTTCATGTACGCCTTGCTCATGAGCTAGCTTTTCATACCTATTTGTTTCACAAGTGATGTAGTGGGAAGGAATGGGTGGTTGCAATTGGTGAACCAACTCTCATTCATGCCCTCTAACAAATTGATCAAAATGCATGAAACATACTCATAATTGAAAGAAAAAATCTCTGGTTGGATGGAAGATTATACCCCAAAGATTCCATTAAAAATAGCATATCTCCTTTTTACAATAGCTCCTCATTGATGAGATTGATTGGTTATGGTTATAATGGATTTGTAGGCTATACACTTGATCTTGTTATAGAGAAGGATATTCTTAGATTGTAGAATCACTTATTAACAAAGCAAAGAGATGAGTTATTATAGAAACTACATGATTATTAATAGAAAATCCATTCATCAGAGAAACAAATCAAAGAATACAAGGATCTCCAAATAATTTTGATAATCTCACATGAGGAGGAAGTGGCTACATAAAAGAATTCAAGCAATAAGATACCCCTTTCTACTTGAGAAATGTTGAATGTGACTTTTTTTATAATTTTATTTGGTTTGTGATGTTGATCTTGTTGAGGTCTCTTCTTTAACCAAATGTAAGTGGGAGATATGCTTCAAAGGTATCTCAGTTTTATTATTAGCTTCTACCTTCAACAAGCCCAAAGGACATTCTTGAGAGGAAGAAATTCAAAAAAACAAAGATACATGACTTGGATTATGTTATTAATCTCATTCTTTTGGATGCTGAGCTATTACGGAAGACTTTAGACAGTAGTGGCATTAATCAAGATACATATACACAAATTTTCAACTAATATAATCAAATATGGAACAATATCAAGTATCCAATTTTATAGTTCACGGCCATGAATATTATCATACAAAGAGTTAATAATAAAGTGATGGAAGTTTTGGGTGAGACTTTCCGTATCAAGACCAATTATTCTGAGATATCTTGGCATGCTCCAATGGACTATGTTGCCTTAAACCAATGTCAGTTGAAAGCCTCTACCCATGTCCAACAAACTAACCAATTGAAAGTGGATCTTCTAGCTTATATTTCCTAGGAATCCCCTTTTGGTTCTTCTTTCTTTGAAGCATATAACTGCCAATCTACTCTAGGTCCTACAATACCATCTTTCATGTACTATCAATAGTTTGCCCATAGGTTTGAAGCCTACTTTTCACTCCTTCAATCAAAAACTCAGATCATTCCTCCTCTTTCTAGCTCCAATCCATAGCACCATCTAGCAAGATTCTCTTTCCCCACTAGAGAGACAAAAACTTGAGTTATTAGTGTCTTAGATGCTTCCCATGAACCTATTAATTGATTCTCACTTTTTATGTAGCACCACCATGTATGGACTAAACCTTCCAACTGTAAGGTGGAAAAATGAACATTTTGCTAATAATTCCTTGAGAAGATATCAAAAGAGGATTCAAAATTTGCAATATTCAAGGGAAAAAAAAGGTTATTTTCAATGAATTTAACAACAAATTTCTTGACTTGCTTACCCTACAACCTTTGTTGATAAACTCTATGATTTTCTCTAAAAGAGACACAAGAAATAGATTAAGCTTGATGATTAGAAAACTTTCATCAAGTCTATGTAGTGATTCAATGCCATTTTGTGCTCAATATGAACACAATTATCTAGTGGTTAAGAGCTTTTGAAGTAGATACAGAGGATTTTGATATACTATATTGGGTTTTCCATCAGACTTCATTACTTGATATGATTAAGAGCCAATAAGCATGAGAAGAGCTATTTATCAAGGGAGTTGGAAACTATAAGGTGGAATGACACATAGCTAGGGATTTGAAAACACTCAAATGCATGCAAATGTGTTAAAGGAGTGAACTCTACATGTCCCTGGCTATATTGCATATCTTTTTGAAGAGTTGAATCTAAGAAATTGGAATAGAGCTCCCTCTAGGCATGTCAAAGACCCACACTTCAAGCCAGTTTTAGATATTTCTTTTGGCCAATGCTCACATTTGTACATTGCATGCACTTTGTAGGATAACAAGCAAATCTTCTGCAACCTTTCACAACAAGTGCACAACAATATACCAAGTAGCATTTTTCATTGACTACTCAAGAATACATATAATTCGCAACATGTTTATAGATTAAATTTGTATTTTCTTCTTGGAAAATACCTTAAAACTTACAAATTTGAAATTTACAATCTATGCACCCACTTTTAGTTGCCACAGTGAAAATTATAGTATACCCTGAAATTGTCGTTTGCAACCCATTTGGGATTCAATGGAGATTCCAGTGGTTTAGAGAGTTTAGATGATGAGCTTGGTATTCCTTCAATGAGGAGAGACAAAATATTTTTTATTGTGAAAAATTTTAATGGAAAAATGGTGATCTCAATGACTTTAAAGTCCAATGAAGCCTTTTCAAAAAGATAACAATAGAACCAAGGTGATCAATACTTTGCTCACTATATGGTAAGACGCTTGCATTCTTAGATGTTTGTATTGTCTAACTTAAATTTGTTAATCATGTATCATAATTTGTACAACCATGCCTCATATTTTATCAATAAATATGGAAGTCTATCTATTTGATCAACTCAAGGCATGGTCAAGTCACATTATGAAGCAAGAACAAAATACTTCAAATACACAATATTGGGAACCCCCAATACCTTTATTATTTGACCACATGGTCAAATCTTGTTGCCTTACTTAAAGGTGGAGTCTACGCTAAATACTATGTAAGCTATCTTCCCAAATCCCACTTTCAAATATGGATCAAGAGTTGGTCACGTGGTCAAATATTTACTACTTATTTGAAAATGGGACTTGGAAAATTTCCAAATTCTCTAATATGCTGTTAATATGGTCAAGGGCTTAAGTGATAATGAGAAAGAGGAGTTCTTGAAGGCTAATGCCAACTTGCAACCTTTGGATCTCATAAACATTCTTCAAATTAGTGAACTAGTACATGCAATCCCAGAGTTAGCAACCTCAAGTCTTGGAAGAGCAAGAAAAGGACAACAATTTAGATAGTTTTAGAACTTAGAGCCTCAATTGCATAGAAGATAACATTAATACTAACTAGATGGCTGATGGGGACATCAATGAAATTCGGAATCAAGAGCGTGAGTTTGAAATGTAGATGTAGAAAGTGATAAGAGTAAAAGAAGATGAATTAGACGCAATCTATCTTGGTTCATCAAAAAAGACCAAACCAATCAAGATTAGTGTCAAACTATAGCCCACATTTTGTCAGCAACTCATCTGTTTGTTGACCAAATTTAAAGATGTATTCATTTGGGAATATTCAGACATGAAAAGGTTGGATCCTCATTTCTATCAACATCAGATTTCTTTGAAACCGAATGATATCCCAATCCAGATGCAACACTATAGAATGAACCCTCACATGGCTAAACAAGTTAAAGAGGAGTTTGATCAACCACTAAGAGTAGGCTTCATAACTCAAATAGATTGAGCAGATTGGATCTCCCTGCTCGTCATTGTTGTTGCGAAGAAGAAAAAGAAATTGTTGATATATATGGATTACAAAAGCTTAATGCAGCCACAATCCTATATCCCTTCCTTATCCCTTACCTAGATACCATTGTGGATGAAGTAGCTAGCCACGAGATGTACTCCTTTCTCAATGATTTTAGTAGATACAATCAAGTACGGAGAGACATGTAGGAGATTTTTGGGCCTTACCTCATTGACTTTGTGAGGATATTTTTGGATGATTTTAGTATCTTTGGAAAGATCACACTGCATCGAACGCAGCTTTGGCTTTGCCCCACAAGATACCAAGGGGTAAGTTTAAGTTTAAATTCACTCAAATGTGTATATGCTCTTCAAAGTGGTATTTTACTAGGCCATATCATTTTGCAAAGTGTGAGGTGCCTCCTCCAACAAACCCGGAGGAGTTCTCTAGTAGTCGACTGAAATTCATATCCATGGACATCACCATCCCATCTCCCCATGGGAAACCTTGGACTTAGTTGAGCATGGGAATCTCAGTTCTACTTCACAGGGGAAGCGTGGAAAAGTCACCCCTAACAGCAATCTAACGCCCACCTAAGAAAGACCACTTTGTAATCAACCAAAGGCAGAAGTTAAAATGGTGTTAAACCTGGAAACTAATCCTATTGATATTGGGAGGGTCATGATTTAATTAGCTCTATCTAATGTTGGAATGTTACCTGACTTATCGAGTCCACCTAGTCATAGGTGTCTAATCGTCAGGATTGAAGCCTCCCACTTTCCTCGATGGGGTTTTCTTAGTTTTCTAATTAGCAAAGCATACTACCACACTGTTTGGACATATAAAAATGGCTTCCTTTTATTACTCCGTTAAACTAGGTTCGTTAAACTCAATCTTTAGCACACATAACAACAATTTGAAAAACCAGATACTTTATTTCATAGTAGCATTCGTCGGAATGATCACTCTGCAGAGTGGTACAAAACCGTCTTTCTATAGAAAGACACTATTCAGTCTAGGATAGGACCTTCCAATCCCTTGGGATTAGGTTGTATATGATCGCACTCTATCCGCGGTCAACAGGGAATTTACTGGCTTAGAGCCCCTCTAAGCTTCCCTAAGTCTCAAGAGCTGTCCTACCACTCGGCCCTTTGCCCTCTCAGGTGCTCGAGTGATCAAAATCAAAAACACCTACCTCCCTCAGGAGCATAGGACCCCCACACGTAAGTGAGTTTTTCCACACTCCGCAAAGTATTAAGGAGCATTGGGTTGGGGACCCCAATGTCTTGAAGCACCATGATCCACAATTTGTCTGTCTGTGCAAGCACTGAATCATAAGAGCCATAATTCATCATTCACAAATCCAAAAGCAATCATAACCATAAGACATTTTTAACACACTTGTCAATGATGCCAGGAGGCATATTTCATGGTGGATTCTGTGCCACGGTGGATTCTATGAGGTTTTGCGGTGGATTCCGTAAACTTTTATTACCGGGGCTCATACACAAAGTGGATTCTTTGTGTGAGAAGTTGATGGGGACGCCTATCCTGTTCGGGCGTTTTGTTAATTTTATGTGTACATGGGTGATTCCATAGCGGGTAATTCCGCAAAATACATATTTAAATTAATAAACGTTTATGAGTTTAGAGTGCGCACTCGTGATAAATTAAGGTTAGGATTGATTTCTAATCAATTTATTTATGTAGCTGAAGACTGCTAGGTATTCACTTTTGTCGGTTTAATTGTATTATTTTACTAACAATTGTGAATGCTTCAGTTGATGTGTAGAGATAGCAGCGGTGGTAGTGGAAAGCATTGGAAGATAGTGTGTATTCAAATTTATCGTCAATATTTTGATGGGCGCGTATCTTAGGCATGGCGTCTATATTTTGTCGTACTTATTTATCAAAGCGCTTGATATTTATTTATTATTTTTGTATGCGCATGGACACACGATTTGGATATTTGTATTAGACATTGTATTTGGGTACCGCCTGACTTCTTGGGCACCCATTAGCTTTAATACTATTTGGCACAAAAGCAAACTCAAAAGCTAAAGCGTGCTATTTTGTAATTTGGGCTATTATTTGAGCTTGAAGATGAATAATATATGAAATACATGCTTTGTGGAGCGCTCACACAAGGCATGGGGGGAGATTGCACCCAATTGGTCTCTTGTTCACGTCGTGCAAGCTTTCTACATTGATTTGTGTGCAAAAAGTAGAGTTCTTTTGTTCTTGGGGACCTTCTGACGCTCACTATGCACGCATACGATGACTGATTTGTACACCAGTGGTATCAGAGCGAAGCTGAGATCGAGAGCTTCCAATCGCTTACCATCTTGTGCGAAGGCGGAGCTCCTGGAATGATTGAGCTCTACAATCAATTTCGTCGCGAACGGTCGATACCGGTTTGTTCTTGGCGGTCAAGAATCCCCATCTGCACTCTCTGATCGCGAAGGACCAGCTTGTGGAGGCGGAGGATCACGTGGATAGCTCCTTCTTCAAGTCGTCTTCAAACAGCAGATAAGCCTCCATAGCTAAAAAGTTTAAAAGCTTTAACTCTCAAAGCTTAGTAAGCTTAGTAATAAGCTTATTAAAAAAGCTTATAACCATGAAAATTTCATCTGCGGCGTCAGTATCTTCTCATCGCCGTCGAATTCGTCAAGGACGTCCTGAAGTCCACGAAATCCACGCCTGATCAATAAGAGCCTTAAGCTCTTAAGTCCCCCAAGTCCACTAAGCCTCCTTACTCCTGCAAGTCACCTAAGTCACAGAGGTCCATAAAAGACTTATTCAATAACTCCCATAAAGGTAGTTCACACGGCAGAAGCCCAGAATTCGTTTATTGCTCTCTAGTAGACTCTGTTCACACTTGCAGACTTGCTGAACCAGTTTCAGCAAACGCAGAAGGTCATATGCAGGTCATACGAAGATTATACATAGTTTTTATGCAACATTATTCTCTTGGACGACGGTTGTGACAACGAATACCGCAATCGCAAAGGAGAAAGACCACAAAAGCCAAACAAAATTTACAAGCCTTGTATACCCGCCTTTGAGCTATGCTCATCCCGCTAATAAGATTTCGAGAGTGTGAGGTCTTTTGGATTTTACAGGATGACTGAACAAAATATGGACGATTTAATGGCTGAAGGTGATCTACTTGAACCAATGATGGAGCAAAAGTTGGATTTGAATATGATGCAACTCGAAGAAGAACGAAGAGCCTAACAAGCTTTGCAAGCTCAATTGGCCAATTTGCAACGATCTATCACCCATCAAGATGGACCGCAACCCGAAGATCTTATACGTCGTACCATCGATGCGACACTTGAAGCCCAATCCATCCGCAAAGAAACAAAGATAAGTAAAAGAAACTTCAAATTTTGTACTTTCAATGGATCACGAGATGAAAAGACTGTACTTGCATTTATCCGTCAATTTGATGATTACTTCCATGAAGAAACATATGTTGAGAAAGACAAAATTAAATGTGCCACTAACCATTTAGTTGACCGAGCATCCTTATGGTGGACTGTGGTCCGCAAGAGCATTGATTGCCCTACTACATGGGAGACTTTCCAAAAGAAGTTTTTGTAGAATTTCCTTCCTCCTTAGTTCCATGAAAAAGCCATCAAGCAATGGGATCTTCTACAGAAAGAGATCGCAAACCTATTTCCCAATACACTGAACGTTTTTGGAATGCCCTACTACAACTACGCATGCTCGAAGATGTACCTGAAGCGACTCACAAACACAAGTTTATATCTGGCCTACTTGCACATTACTATGCTGAAGTCAATATGTTCAAGCCAACAACCCTTGAAGATGCAATTTCCTTGGCTCATGACACTGAAGACAAGATTCGCGGAAGAGACAAGCAACCACAACAATTTCAAACTAATGGAAACTATGGTTCCAAACAATTCAATTCAAATTTTCGAAGATTCAATCAAAGTCGTTTTCTTCCATCTTCATTCCATAAGTCTTGGACATGACCACCTGCTTTGCCATCAAATACCAATCCAAACCCTAAGCCATCCTCACAGCCAAATCCCAACATTCCTAGACTTCCTGCCATTACCAATAATGTATCTAAAGCCAAACCTATAGTTTGTTACAAATGCCATCAACTTGGACATCTAGCAGCCAATTGCCAAACCAAAAAGCCTCCTGTCCATATCAATTATCTTGGAGTAATGGAAGAAGAAGAACGTGAGGAAATGCCTGATTTTACGGAAGATGATGACGACATTGGTACTACTTTGGATACTTTACCAGGTATGCCAACTCCCCATTCTTTGTTAACAATGAAATGTTTTGTGCATGGTAAAGAAAAGACTATTTTATATGATGATGGGAGCACACATGATTTTATTTCTGCAAAGTTAGTGAAAGAATTGAAATTACAAACTGTTTCTACACATTATCGCATTAAAGCTGCATTTCTAGGCACAAGATATAATGGAACACAAGAAGTGCATAATTTAGAAATTAAAATGGGTGAATATACTGAACGAAGAAATTTTCTAGTTGTACCTTTGTAGTCTAGTGACATTATCTTAGGAATGCCTTGGGGTCATCAATATAATCCTGACATAGATTATTCTATGCATTCAATTAAAATTTATTTTCAAGAAAAATAAATCACATTGCATGGTATGCACGCTTCCAATAATTTTCCACTGCTTACTCATACTCAGGCCAAACGTGCATTACGTAAAAGTAACAAATCTTATTTAATATGGGTGATTGAACTTCAAGCTAAAGAAAAACAAATGCATCCTAGGCATACACAATTTCTTGCCCAATTTCAAGATTATTTTGCTGATGATTTACCACCTGGGCTACCACCTACACGTCTTGAAGATCACAAAATAGATTTAATTCCTGGAATACACCCACCATGTAAAGCACCATATAGACATAACCAAATTGAACAAAAAGAAATTCAAAATCAAATAGAAGAATTGCTTAACAAAGGATTAATTAGATCTAGTAGTTCTCCATTTGGTGCACCTGTTTTATTAGTAAAGAAGAAAAATAGTACTTATCGCATGTGCATTGATTATCGTGCCCTAAATAAAATTACTGTTAAGAATAGATATCCGATTCCTAGGGTAGATGATCTTATGGATAAACTACAAGGATTTGCCATATTCAGTAAGATAGATCTTAAATTTGGTTGTCATCAAGTAAGATATGATAAATCTGATATATTCAAAGCTATATTTAGAACACAATTTGGACACTATGAATTTCTAGTTATGCCTTTTGGTCTAACTAATGCACCAGCCACATTTAGTCGTATGATGAATCACATATTTTTGAAACATCAACATTGTGTCATAGTATTCTTTGATGATATATTAGTATTCAGTAAAAATGAGAATGAGCGTTATGAACATTTGTCTTTAGTTTTTAAGTTATTAAAAGACAATCAATTATATGCTAATCCAGAAAAGAGTGAATTCTTCCAAACAGAAATTGAATATCTAGGACATATTGTTTCATCAGAAGGTATTAAAGTCGACCCTAAAAAGATAGAAGCAATTTTAAATTGGCCCATACCCAAAAATGTACATGAGTTACGTTCTTTTCTAGGTCTTGCTAGCTTTTATAGAAAGTTTGTGCGAAATTTCTCATTACTTGTATTACCTTTGACTAAACTTTTAAAGAAGGGTATTGTTTATAACTGGTCTGATAATCAACAAAAATCTTTTGATTTATTGAAACATGCTTTAACCCATGCTCCTGTATTACAATTACCTGACTTCAATAGATAATTATTTTTAGTAGTTATTGACGCTAGTGGATCTGGAATAGGAGCCATCCTTATGCAAGATAATCATCCCATAGCCTACTCTAGCTATAAACTCAAACCATATGAACTTAAATATTCTACATATGATAAAGAATTGCTAGCTGACAGTACAAGCCTTACGTCAATGGAAACATTACTTAATGGGATCTGAATTTATGATTAAACTGACCAACAAAGCATTAGACATCTCCTTAGTCAACCCCAAATATCTGATCGACACATTAAATGGGCAGCTTTTATTCAGATTTTTCATCCCCTTATACAATATCAACCAGGAAAAGAGAATGTTGTAGCTAACGCTTTGAGTAGAAGACCGACAATTCATAATATTTTTGTGATATCATTTGATTCCCTTATCTCTATGAAAGATACTTATCATCATGATCTTACTTTTCAAACTGATTGGAATAAATTAAACTGATTGGAATACATTAGTTGCAAATAATTGGATTCCTATTGATTCACTATCTTACAATAATGGATTCATGTTTTATGAAAAGAGATTATGTGTGACAGTTCCATTTCGATCATTTGTTTTGCATGAGATTCATTGTCCTCTATATCAAGGTCATAGAGGTATTATATCTACTTTGCGTACATTGACTGAAGATTTTTATTGGCCACATATGGACACTAATGTATCTAACTTTGTATCTGAATGTTTAGTTTGTCAACGAGTTAAAAGACACCATGGTAAACAATATGGTTTACTAATCCCATTATCTATTCCATCATGACCATGGGAACAGATTTCAATGGATTTTATCATTGGTTTACCTAACACTAAAGCTAACCATGATATGATTTGGACTGTTGTAGACAGGTTTAGCAAACAAGCATATTTCATTCCATGCAAGAAAACTTTAAATGCATCTTAAGCTGCTCAATTATATTTGAAAACTCTTTTCACTAACCATGGTTTACCAAAAGTTATTATTTCTAATTGTGATTCTAGATTCTATAATAATTTTTGGATTACTTTGTTTGCTAACTTAAGAACACAGATTGATTTTTCATCTGCATTTTATCTTGAAACTAATGGTCAAACAAAAGCTACTAACAGTACTATTTTAGATCTTTTATGTGCTTACACAATTTCAAAACCATACACATGGGATACACATCTACATTTACTCCAGTTTGCATATAACAATACACCACATACAACTATAAAGAAAGCACCATTTGAAGTTATTTATGGATATAGATTACCTACACGTGTTGTATCATTATCAAATAAAATTCAAACTGCTAATGATATTGCTAACATGCATGCTACTATTTTTGATGAAGTTAAAGATATGATTGCCAAAGCCCAGCAATCATATACAAAACAAGCAAATAAGAAAAGATAGACTATGAATTTTAAAGTTGATGATTATGTTTGGTTACAAATAGAAAAACATAGATTACAAAGTGTAGATAAACACCCAGTTGTGAAATTAGCACCTAGATTCTATGGACCATTCAAGATTATACACAAAATCAATGACAATGCATTTAAACTAAAACTACTATAACATTGGAAAATCCACAACACCTTCCATATCAGTTTATTACGACCTTTTAGAGGCCAATTACCTGTACACCCTGTCTATGAAAACCCTCCTTTGCTAGATGATGAGACTGAAATCCTTGAGCCTAAAACTATTATAGATACTGACTTTATGACCACTAGAACTGGCCGTAGATATTCTAGATATTTGGTCAAGTATAAAAACCATCCTGTTGAAGAGGCCCAATGGATGCACGCTAGAGACTTAAATGCTTTCCCCACTCTGTTAGCTCCACATTGAGCTAATAGCAATTGAGGACAATTGCTTTCCCACCCTAGGGGTATGATGCCAGGAGGCATATTTCACGGTGGATTCCGTGAGGTTTTGCAGTGGATAAACTTTTATTACCGGGGTTCATACACAAAGTGGATTCTTTGTGCGAGAAGTCGATGGGGACGCCTATCCTTTTCGGGAGTTTTGTTAATTTTATGTGTACATGGGTGATTCCATAGCGGGTGATTTTGCAAAATACATATTTAAATTAATAAACGTTTATGAGTTTAGAGTGCGCACTCGTGATAAATTAAGGTTAGGATTGATTTCTAACCAATTTATTTATATAGCTGAAGACTGCTAGGTATTCACTTTTGTCGGTTTAATTGTATTATTTTACTAACAATTGTGAATGCTTCAGTTGATGTGTAGAGATAGCAGCAGTGGCAGTGGAAAGCATTGGAGGATAGCGTGTATTCAAATTTATCGTCAATATTTTGATGGGTGTGTATCTTAGGCATGGCACCTATATTTTGTTGCACTTATTTATCAAAGCGTTTGATATTTATTTATTATTTTTATATGTGTATGGGCACATGATTTGGATATTTGTATTGGACATTGTATTTGGGTACCGCTTGACTTCTTGGGCGCCCATTAGCTTTAATACTATTTGGCACAAAAGCAAACTCAAAAGCTAAAGCGTGCTATTTTGTAAATTGGGCTATTATTTGAGCTTGAAGATGAATAATATACGAAATACATGCTTTGTGGAGTGCTCACACAAGGCATGGGGGGAGATTGCACCCAATTGGTCTCTTGTTCATGTCGTGCAAGCTTTCTACATTGATTTGTGTGCAAAAAGTAGAGTTCTTTTGTTCTTGGGGACCTTTTGACGCCGTGCACCAGTCAATGTATGCGATGCATGGAATCTATCCCCTCCATCAATTCCTGTGTTTCTTCCTAAAAGCAATTTATAATACTTGTTTTTTGTAAGTTTAAGTATGTTCTAATAGATTGTAATCTATGTAACAGACTAGCTTATCCCTTATTAGGAAATTGTAAAATTAATATGCTTAAAAAGTAATCATTTTCTTATGTATTAAACCAGATTTTCTCCATTCGGCCATCCATTCGTGATTACGATTTATGGCTGCAACCTCGATTTGTTGTGGGATGGCTAGTTCTTCAGTTTGAATGGGTTTGGGGTTAACTTCCACTTGTGCTTCAGCATCATGTTGAATTTCCTCACGAGTATCAGCCATTTCCTTGCATTGGGGAGCTCTTTGAGCATGACCTCTCTCAGCACCTCGACGTCTCTTGGGAACCATGGAAGAAGCTTGATGGTTTCGGGCAATGCTTCCGTGTAGGGGTGGAGAGAGAGAGAGAGAGAGAGAGAGAGAGAGAGAGAGAGAGAGAGAGAGAGAGAGAGAGAGAGAGAGAGAGAGAGAGAGAGAGAGAGAGAGAGAGAGGCTCGACTGATTGCAACAGAGCTTCGTCGTGTCAATAGTAGCAGAGAGACTTCTGCATGGATCGTTGTGTGTCCTTGACATGACGCTCTACCCCTATTTATATAGTAATGAGAGGGGGGGTTAAAAGAGAAGGCACCTACTTTTTAGCA
This sequence comes from Lygodium microphyllum, assembly GCF_053477565.2. Taxonomy (NCBI): domain Eukaryota; kingdom Viridiplantae; phylum Streptophyta; class Polypodiopsida; order Schizaeales; family Lygodiaceae; genus Lygodium; species Lygodium microphyllum. The sequence continues at coordinate 72,291,259 of NC_141156.1, forward strand.
TTTTTGATGACATCATTGATGACAAAGAGAGAACACTTTCTTTAGGTGTTTTTGACGACGTTAGGGAGGGGCTCCATTTTTGTAGCACGGAGATAAAAATTGACAAATATATGGGTGAGGACACACTGCGCACCACGTGGCCATCCTTGCAAGGCACACGACTAAGGCAGTGACCAAGGCATAGACTTTGGCATACTTGGAAACATGCTATGAAGGCTCCGTTGTTGGCGCTGTTGGCTACGCGTGACAAGCTTCCACTAGCTTGTAGGAAAATCTTCTCAGGAGGTTACCCATCCCAGCAATGTCATCACCCAAGTGCACTTAACTGCCAAGTGACTATCCACTAGGCTAGTTTTTTTTGTTGTTCTATACTACAAACATAATTTTAATAAGCTAGTCTTGGGAGGGTTTCCCAAGTCTTTCTTCCATGAACTGGCATATAATACCTCATTAATAATAATAATTATCTTCATAAGTAGAGTCAGTTTCATAAAAAAATGTGCAACATAAATCAATTTTCTTTGGAATGTATATGCACATTGTTTATTAAAATAAACTAAGTAATGGGGACATTACACAAAGTGGCATTGCTGTTGACCCTACCAAGCTAGTAGCAATCATGCAAGCTAAGTACCAGATTTTCCATCTGTGTTACTCTAAATTTTAGGCCAAATCTAGTGGCATTGCCGCCACGTGCGACTCTTAGATCACTTGGTATTCCCCTCAATAAATTGGTGTATGTGGTCAAATCTGCTTACTAATGGAATAAAGAAGCCAACTTGGCATTTTGATGCTTGCGGGCTATTACTTTCTAAAGCTCCTATTATTATCCCACTAGATTGGGCAAGACTTTCCATATGTTTGTAAATGCATCTGATATTGCTATTGCAAGTGTGCTTATGCAGCAAGATGCCAATGGTCATTTTCGACCAACGTTTTATGCTAGAAGAAGATGATCTAATACCGAGAAAAACTATTCAGTAACCAAAAGAGAGTATCTTGGCATGATCTACTACATTAACAAGTTTTGGTATTACTTAGATATTTCTTTGTTTTTCATGTAGATCATTCAACACTAGTTTACTTTTTCAAGTAGCAAAATGTCACTGGGCAACTCACTCGATGGATTCTCACGGTGTAGGAATTTAATTACACAATCATTCATCATCCCAACACCTAGCATGCCATTGTAGATTTCGTGTCCTACCTTGATTCTAAAGAACCACCAAAACTGGTATTGAAGATGACTTCCTGGATGCCCAACTATTTGCTGTAGCAGTAAATGCACCAAAGTCGGAGCCACAAAACCCTCCGTGATCGTGGTATGAAAAAATGATGACTTTCTCAAAAATTGATGTACCTTAGCTCCATCTCTAGTAGGACCAATGAAAAGGATAGGCTCTCCACAGTTGGCATTTTGAAATTGTCATGGAACAATTGTATTACTGCACTCTCTCTGGAGTGCTGCAAAGATTGGTCCTCCTTACAAAGCAGCTTGCTATCATAGAGGAAGTCCATCAAGGAATTTCCAGAGGTCACTTCACTGCTGAAGTTAAAACCCATAGAATCTATTAAGCTGGTTTGTGGTGGTTGGGCCATGCATGGTGATATTTGCAAATGGGTCTAGCATTGTGATTTCCTGTCAATGCCTAGGTCAACAACCTATAGCCAAAGATTGCCTGTTGTTTCATCCAATCCTACCTCTGGAACCTTTCTAGAAGTGGGGAATGGAATTCATTGGTCCCACCTCTCTGACTATGATATATACAAGAAACAAGTATATCCTAATGGCGACAAATTATTACACCAAATGGGTAGGAGCATGGGCCCTATCAAACAACACTACTAAGTTAGTTACCAAATGTTTATTTAAGGATATCTACACTAGATATGGCGCTCTAATAGAACTAATCAATGACCAAGATACACACTTTGTAAATAAAGTTATCAAGGAGTTCACATATTCTTTTTGATTATCCATAAGAAATTTTCTCTTTATACTATCCACAAGCTAATGGCTTAGTTGAGTCCACTAACAAGGTTTAATGTAAAATTCTAACCAAGTTGAAAAATTAGAACAAAAAAGATTGGGATACTAAGCTTCCCATAGCACTATGGGATTTTTGGACATCCTTCAAAGTTGCCATTGGCATGTTTCCGTATAAACTAACATTTGGCTTGGAAGCCATTACCCCCTAGAATTTGTAGTCCCGATTTTTCGACTCACAATGAAAGACCGCCGGCTCATTCTAGAAGAATCACTTCCATTCCAGATGGAAGCCATTGCCTAACTAGAAGAAGACATAATCTACAACACTTATATTTTGTTTGAGGTCCAAGCCTGGAAGAAGCACCAAGTGGTTCGGTTGTCCAAGAAACCACTGTTCCAAAAGGGCCAACTCATCCTAGTCTTTAAGACATGAATGGAAAAACTTCCCAGCAAGCTCAAGTTCCGATGGAGTGGTCCTTTCTAGGTCTTTAATAACTATGACACTAGTTCATTCTATTTGATAGATTTACAAGGCAAGCTATTATCGAAGGCTGTTAATGGGTTTTGACTCTGGCACTATTTTGCTGAAGGCCTCTAATGCTCATTCTCTACTATCAAATTGGATTTCCTTATTTCCCTTTGCCATTGAATTCTGGCATTCCCTTCCCACTAGTTGCCCATCTCCACATCAAATGGCTCTTAGACATCCCCATCTTTGCTAATGTCGCACTCATTTATGGAACCCACTCATTACCTCATGCAACTGATGATGCCCTAGTATCTTAAAAATCCTATTCTAATCATGTTTCATTATGACATATTTTGTTGATGTGGCATACATGCATTGGCACCGCTGTCTATTTGCATCAATCACACCCTCCCCCCTTGAGAAGAATCTCTCCCTCGACACCCTTATTGTTCACCCCAACACTTGTGCATATCTCTTCCTTGCCTCTTCTCACTTTCTCTATCTCTAGCCATTCTTCTCTCTCCTTGCCATGGCATCCTTCCAGCTCACCACCGAGGAGGTTACACCCATCCACCCATGACGTTCACATATGGTCAAGAATGGATCAAGTCCTTACAACTCACCCATTTTTCCAACCTCCCATGGAGCTCTACCCTTGTCCACCCCGACACGCAATCCACCCTAGAGCAGTTGATCAATGGCTTTATTGTCCAGATCCAGAGGAACACATACAAGCTCTGGACAAAGAGAGTACAAAGGATGCTTTGCTTACCTGCCCATGGTGAATAAGGCCCACCATCCCTCCCCACCACCACCATGGAAGCAATATTTGGCCCCATCATCGATAAGGAGTAAAGGCTAACTAACCTGGACAATGACCACAAGGGAAATCTTGACACCCTTAGATTCTTACTCGAGGCCCTCTACCTACAAGGCAAGGCATTTAGCATTTCCAAAAAGGTAATAGCCTTTTTCTTCTCTTATCCTGACACTCCTATTGTTTGGGCACATGTACTTTGGGACTGCCTCTTCATTAAGGAAAAATGCCTATCCCACAAGCACTCCACCATCAAAACCATCAAAGGTGATGTGTGGCCAACACTTCACCCTTCTCTTCCCCCCACCCACCCTTGTTGACTTGGCCTACCAACTTTCCTCATCAGTGGTTGGCAGACACCTCCTAGTCTTATCTTGAGACAGTAGGAGTCATGGTAGAGCCCACCACCTCTAGCCCCGCCAAGGACACCATGGAGAGCACTAAGGTGCTAAAAAAGGAGGAGTAGCCTGCCTTGCAGAGTGGCAAAGACCAAGTCCTCATAATGGATGATTAGCTCCATCCCCACTATCTAGCAACCCACCGAGCAAGGCTTCTCACCATAGGAGCCCCACCATCCCTACTCCCCAAAAAATCCAGCTTTGCCACTAGCCTCTTTGCCAAACTCGCCCTTCTCAAATCAAAGGGCCAAAAGCGCCCAATGGAGGAGGAGATCACAGATGACACCAAGCTCCCTCTGTCCCCACTTCTTCCCTCACCAGTCTCAGTAGCATCTCCCTTATGGCCATGCCCCTCCCTACCAACTTATCTCAGCATCTTGTCATCATCTCACCTAAGTTCAGTTGGGAGATGGCTCACTAGTCATTGAACTTCATCAATGGGTTCTTGGCCTAGAAGTAGCACTAGTAGTAGGACATGGTAAATTGGGTGGATCACCTCGAGTAGGCCAATATACTGCCCTCTCTAAGTAGCTCTAACAAAATAATGCAGCTCATTAGTAGCTGCCGTGGAAGAATGTCTTTCTCTAGTATCTCACGACAGAAGTAGAGAATTCAAATGGCGTGACTCCGCTCTTCCTAGAGTTAATTGAAGATCTCTAGTGTAACTACAAAGTGGAGTGTGTAGATAGATGGAAGAAGCTCCGACACGAACTCCAAACCACCATGATTGAATTCTACTCCCAACTCTTTCTTTTGCCCAAAAAATCAGATGAGTTGGACTTCGATGGCTAGACTGCTCCCCCTGCTCATCTGTAGATCTCTGTGCCTTTGTCCCATCCATCATAGCATGTTGACAACACCCCTCCCAGCTCTGCTCCCTCTCACTCCCACTCCACTGCAAGCTCCATGGCCAAGTTCAAACTTATTGCCTCGGATCCACATTGGATCCTTTTTTGGATTTTTGGATTGCCTACCTAGTGAGGGATATAAAGATGAATGGGTTGCCTCTTACCTACCCAGCCTCCAATCCTCACTAAGAGAACTAAAGAGGGGCACCACCTAGCCAAAGGGAGGATGGGCTAGGACATCCCTTTCCTCAAAGAGAATAGAAATAACCGAAAACACAACTTCACGAGAGAGAATTTGTAGCCCATCTTAATGGAAATGAAGATGATGAAAGGTTAAAAGAGGTGATGGCTCTCCTAAATTCTCCCATGAACATATATATAATATGACGAAATAAGGATTCCCCACCCATAGATCATATGGCAAGTCTTACTTAATAAGTTTACGTATGAATGTAGAGGGAGATTTAGAAGAGAGTACATATGATTTAGACACCATATTAGAATATGTGTGAGTGAGAGAGAGAGAGAGAGAGAGAGAGAGAGAGAGAGAGAGGGGGAGACAAGAGGAGAAGAGGTAGAGGAAGCTTGCCATTATGCTACATAATAAAAGAGACTCACTCATACCTTACCTCAAAGAGATGGACTAGCATGAGCGTATTCTAGAGTGCTCTCATGTGCTTGTCATTGTCATTGTCATTCTTTACATCTCCATGGGCTTCTTATATAGCTTCCATGAGGGATTAGATTAAGCTAATATTTTTGATTAACATAATCCTAGATGATGTATGGCATCTTTGAAAATATGGAGAATAGTGGATGGGACAAGTCCTCACCTTGGTCATCATACAAGAAGCCAAGGGTGGTGGTAGACAAGCTAAAGAAAGGGAGCTAGATTACAAGAGGTGGGTGCCCAAAGCACATTATCATAATATATTTATAAGAAAGATAAAATGGGAAGCTGATGTGATGAAAGAGAGAAGAAAATTGCATGTAGCCAGCAGTTGCATCTTTGTAACCTCAAATCAGTGAAGAATCCAAAAAAAGTTTATTCTGCAGCTTTGTAGACCTGGTTGAAACCGATTGGTGCTTTGACTTTATTTCCTCATATATATATATATATATATATATATATATATATATATATATATATATATATATATATATATATATATATATATATATATAAGCATGTGACAGAGAGGGTCCATGCTTGTAAGCTTTTGTGTAAGATTCAAATGACACCATGATGTGAATATTGACTTGTGTACAAGGGTGAGGTATTCTCTAATGATGGTGATAGATTCCAAATCTTGGTGATGCAAGTGGAACCCATGTGTAGTTTGAGGCTAGTCCTTTGAAAAAATTTATGCACTCACTCAACCCCTAGGTGTAATCCATTTCCATCTTCACTAAGATAACCCACCCCTTTTACCCTTTACATTGACATCCCTCTTAAGAACTTATTCCCCCACTTGTTAGAGTTATCATAACTGAGAAGGAATAATGTAGCATACCTAGTGCTTGAAGAGTAAACCCAAAGTGATATGGTAAGGCTCTTGATAGGGGTTTTGGCCAAAATTTGTAGTAGAAATCCAGTTTGTAAAAAACTTGGATCATTAGCCCTCCCCTTAGGCTAGAGGCATTGATGCCTCTAGCTTACTAATGATGGTCCAATAGAGCAGGGAGGACTGCACCCCCTCATTGGTGGCTCTTCATTGAATGACTGCTCCAAAGTGTCCCTATTTCTTTGAAAATAAGGATTGAATCACCATCCATTTACCCTTGTCTTGTGAACTCTCCCATCCATGTCACCTAGCTTATAACTGCCATTTGGATATCTCCTTATGACCATGAATGGCCCTTCCCACTTGAACAAAAGTTTAGCATCCTTTCTGTGATCAAAGAGGTTATCATAGCATAGCACAAGTGATCATTTCCTTATGTGTTTGCTAGCCAGCTTCTTATTAAATGTCTTCCTTCTCTCTTCAACCTACATGGAATAGTGTTGGACTGCTGCTTCTCTATCTAGTTCCAGCCTCTCTAGATCCAAGATCCTTTCCTCTAACTTCTTATCTTGATTCTTCTCTCGACCAGCTACTAAAACACGTAAGGTGGCCAGTTCTACCTCTATAGGAAAGAAAGCCTCTTGGCCATAAATGAGGTGAAATGGAGTATAGCCAAGTGAGGTTCTAAATGAAGTCATGTAGGCCCAAAGATCTGCACTTACTTTTTTATCCCAGTGCTTGGGGTGCATGTGTACTTGCTTGGTAATTATATTACAAATCAACCCATTCACCTTTTCGACCAAACCATTACACTGTGGGTAGTAGGGAGTAGAATGCATGCGCTTGATTTTTAGCCTTTCCATTAGCTCCCCCACTAGATTGGCCCTAAAACCAAGACCCAGTTAGAGATAATTTCTAAAGGTGTGCCAAACCTGCAACAAATATTTTCAAATACAAAATTTTCCACTTCTTGGGCTATGATTCTCCTAGTTGCTGAAGCCTCTGCCCACCTCCTCATGTAGTCCACACCCATTATGATATATTCCTTGCCAAATCGAGTTCGTGGGAGTGGCCCTATTGCATCAATCCCCCATTTATCAAATGGGCCATATGTAGTTACTTATGGGATTTTGTTCCTCATGCACTAGCTTCCTTGGTCTGGCCTTTTGGCAAGCATCACAAGTGCGGCACCAATGTTGCACATCTGGATGTAGACTAGGCCATACAAAATCGACTTGGAGAATCTTTTTGCTGGTTATTTCTTGAGCAAAATGTCTGCCACAAACCCCCTCATGGCAGCTCTTAATCACATCCATAATCTCCTTTGTTGTTGGCACCCTTCTAAGCACTACATCCTTTCCTTTGCAATACAACACATAATTTATCAAGCCGTATTTAGTGGCCTTAGTAGCTAACCACCTTTTCTCACTCTTACTCATATGTGTAGGTACCTCACCATGCTCAAAAAAATAAAGCACATATTGGAGTTAAAAATTACTCTAAAACAAGTGAAGCTTTATTGTAATGATGCCCACCATTACCTCTTTCAAATTTTCATTGCTAGAGCATCTGTGTTGCCGTTTGTGCACCTTGGCACAAAATAGATCTGGGCTTTTTGTAGATTTCTCATGAGAGTTTTAGCTTCTCTCATTTTCACGATGTTAGAGGGGTTTTTTTTGAAAGGTCGAATCCACTGGGGATCAGAAGTAGAAGGAAGTAGAGATAGGAGATGGAAGAGAAAATAGAGAATACCCAAGTGGTAAACACTACGAAGCACAAAGCACAATGAATTGAATCAATAAGTATTGAAAGAATACCCAAGTGGTAAACACTACAAAGACAAAGCACAATGAATTGAATCAATAAGTATTGAAAGAACCTGGTATCTTCGCACTACTCAAAAGCAATCTCCAAGTAGTAGATCTCCTGGAGCTTCTTCGTAGAACAAAACGTGCATAAAAATTACAGCTCCTTCTCTGCTGCTCAAAACCCAAATCTGATGGCTCCGCTGGCTCCGAAAGGGGGGTAAAACTCCACACCTGGTCACAGATCTCTCAAATCACTCATTTTTCTTCTTTTAGTTCAATCTGTAGTTTTTAGCCTGTTTACAGTGATTGTGACATGCATGATTTTGTCAATCTGTACCTCTTGTGAAAATCCCCTAATTGGCTGAAAAAGCAACTAGTTTTTTGCATGCCATTCTAATCTAGAAGCTTTTTTTAAACTTTTTTGAATTTTCACAATAAATAGTATAAAAAATAGGCTAAAATTATCCAAAAATCTAGTATTTTTAGATAATCCATGCAACACACACTAGTACTAATGACTCAGATCACATTGACTCTCTAGATCAATAAAGAAGTCGGATGATGATGCATTCCATACTTTTTCACACTGTGTCCTCATAACATCACGACATCCACCCCCTCTGAACTTGCACATCCTCCGGTATGTGCCAAAATCCTAGTTGTCACCAGATTCTGAGTCCTCCTCATCCTCTGCAACCATATCCTTTACTTCTTCATCTTTCATATCTTCCTGGCTAGCCCCTGTATCAGGACCACTATTTTCTTCCAATTTTGGCAACTCATAGGTAGTAGATTTCCGACTTTTGAATAATTCAATTCTTTTCCCTGCTATTGCAAGTTTGATGACCCTCCCATCCAACTCATTTAATGCATAAGTAGCATTATCAAACACCTATCTTACCACATAGGGTCCAAACCATCTTTTGGAAACTTTACGCAAGCATGGCACTATGTTGGTTATCTAAACTGCTATCATAAACCAATACCCAATCTCCATCTTGTATGGTTTTTGGTCTCAGTCTATGTCTTTTGTCAAACCGTTTCTTGTTTTGTATCCTTGCTGCCCTTAACTTTGTAGTTGCTGCCTCTATGTCTTCTGACTTTCTTTACAATTGTCTAATGCATAAGGCCAACAATGCCTCTTGATTCAACTCCTCCTTCCAAGGTAACACACTCCATGTGACTGTCATCTCTTCTATCGGCATGATAGGTTTTTGACCATATATCAATTTTGCAGGCATATATCCTATAACAGCACTATGAGTTGTTCTGTTGGCCCACAAAGCATAAGGGAGTAATCATGGCCACTCTTTTACCTCCTCTCCACATACTTTTGCCAATGCCTTCACAATAGGTGGGTGACCTCTTTCACTTTTTCCATTTCCTTCAGGGTTATAGGCTGAAGTTAAAGCAACCTTTATCCCTAACCATGCAAAGAAATCATGAGCTTCATCTGCATCCAACTCACCCCTATCTGCTGTAATTTTTCACACACAGCCGTATCGACAAAAGATCTTTGACCATATATCAATTTTGCAGGCATATATCCTATAACAGCACTATGAGTTGTTCTGTCGGCCCACAAAGCATAAGGGAGTAATCATGGCCATTCTTTTACCTCCTCTCCACATGCTTTTGCCAATGCCTTCACAATAGATGGGTGACCTCTTTCACTTTTTCCATTTCCTTTAGGGTTATAGGCTGAAGTTAAAGCAAGCTTTATCCCTAACCATGCAAAGAAATCATGAGCTTCATCTGCATCCAACTCACCCCTATCTGCTGTAATTTTTCACACACAGCCGTATCGACAAAAGATCTCTTCTAAGAGAAAAGTACATACGACATTTGTCGTCCTATTACGTAGAGCTCTCCCTTCCACTTGATTAGTCATTGTAGGCATTGTGACCAAATCCACCACCTACTTAACATGAAGAGACAATGGATATGTGGGTTGCAATCCATCCTGATGTCTCACAGTTGAATACATTTGACATGTTGTACATGTTTCCACAAAGTGAGCAACATCCTTATACATACCCTGCCACCAATATCTTTCTTTGATCTTTGTAAAAGTACCCTAAACACCTCTATGACTAGCCCACAAACTTTCATGAAATTCTTGCATTACTTTTACTTGTGAAGCTCTATCACTCAAAACTCGCAAGGCATACCTTGTTTCTTTTTAGCATGTTTCCATAAGTATCCATCTTTTAAGAAAAATCCATAGGCTTTCCTCTCGATCTTCTTAAACTCCTCATCTGACCATTCATCTCTCTTTGTTAATGTACTGAGATATTGACCAATTCTCAGCCATTCTCCTGCATATTTGTCTTCCAGAAACACTTCTGCACAAGATGCAAAACATCTAAAGTGTATTCTCTTTGTTGTCCAAGCTTCTGTTAATGTTGTAGCAACACTTTGCATTACTAAATTCACTCTTGCAACATCATTTTCAGCCATAAGAAAGTCATCTTCTTCCTCCTCATCCATCATCCCATTCTCATAGCGTGCTCGAGATAGCATGTCTGCCCCACTAGGTTATATCTTTCTGCAATATGCTAAAATTCAGGGTTCAAAGATTTGATGTATGTAATTCATCGGAGCATAGCAATATTCGCGGTAGTACAACTAGTAATCATACCCAATACTGGCAAACAATCACTCTCGATGACTACATGAGCACCCATAAAATACTCCATATCACATTTAAGGACTGTCATAATTCCCCATAATTCTCTTTTTACTTGTGGATATCTTCTCTGTCGTTCAGTCAATACTTTTGCACCAAAGCATATTGCATACCTTTCCCCTTCCTCATCATCTTGCCCAATTGCCCGTCCAATCCCGATTGGGCTTGTATCAACAGTAATAATGATAGGTTTTCCATGTGAATAGTCAGCCTTTCTCAATGTAGGAGCAGATTTTAAGAGTTGCTTCAATTTCTTCATTGCTTTCTGATGCTTCCTTTCCCAATGAAATTTTTGACCTTTCCGTAGAAGCTGATAAAGAACATCGGCTATATGTGCAAAGTGAGGAATCCATATCAAATAGAACACACATGCACCCAAGAATCTACGCACCTCTAATACATTCGTGCATACATCTCGCATTCTATCAATCCCATCTATTTTTACTGGTGATGGCCTTCACCCATAAGGCCCACACATATGCCCAACAATCAAAACCTCCTCAACTCCAAAGATAAACTTTTGTTAAGAAAGAGTTAAATGCACCTCTTCTAGACGTGTCAAAATCCTCTCACAATCCACAATATGATCTGCAACAAACTATCTACATCCATGAGCATCCATCTCTTCATTCTTTTCATCCACTGCACACCCTTTGATTGGAACATCATCCAAGAAGGGCATAGTCAATTGTGGTATAAAATCCCCGAGTACTCTATTCATAGCATTTGTCATGTGTGCCACTGAGTTTGTTGCACCCTGTGGGAGAGTACACATCCGTATTAACCCCAAAGGAGTCTTCATGGCTGTGATATCCCTACTTTCAATTGCAAGCTGAAACTGATCATACCCCGAGTAAAGATCACCCAAAGAATAGATCTCTCTGCTTGCAAAAGCCTCTGCAAATTCATCAACCACAGGACTTGCACCCACATTTCTTATGGTCACTTTATTGACCGGTTGCATGTCTTGAATAAATCTCAAAGCCCAATTCTTTTTGGGCACAGTAATCCAACGATTTGAGTACGGGGTTGAAGAAGGCTCTAAGATCTTCATGCGAATCTTTTCATTTAGCAAATCCATCAGCTTTGGCAAGTAAGCTTTAGGCACTGGAATAGGCCTCAAGTTCCATGGTACATGTGGCACAGTAAATATGACCATAGGAGAGACAACATTTGGATCGACACAACCTAATTCACTTGGCTGAAATGCAAATGCCTTCCCATGTCTAGCCAACATCTACATAAAACAGTTTCTCTCAGCAGGCAAAAGAAATTCTTGTGCATGAACTTTCAATTCCTGTAATGTTTCAGATGTAAACTGATGACCTATATCTTTAGGATCCCGTAAGCTTGGTTGCCTTGACAGTTTTTCATACATACCCTCACTCTCTGGTGGAAGTGGCAAAGAAATTGGTTTCACGTTTTTGTCAACTGTCTTATACTTTGTCTCCACAAGTGCTTCAGCCCATTGTAATCCTTCCTGCTTAGAAAACAATGCAATAACATCATACATATCCAAAGAACATACTGACAACACTCTGTTTTCAGCCTCATTTTCTGCATGTATAGTTGCTAAAATTTCAGCCATAGTGTTAGTAACGTTCAGCCCATAAAAGATTCCTGAAGTGCCATCATTTTCAGCTAACAACCCCAATGCTCTCAGTTTCTTAGTACCCCGTTTCATAGATATGCGTTCAGCCCTACACATAGCTTCCATAGGCTTAAACCAACATGAATTGTTTGCTGTAAACTGAGAATTACCAAGAGTAGATACATGCTTCATTTCATGAAGAGGCAAGTACACCCACTAAACAACACTACTGTAGCCCCGCATTACAATATTGCTTAATGAAAATCCATGTCTTTGAATTCCCTTGCATTTGGAACCAAACGAGACCCTCGAAGCGTATCTCGATTTCTAGGATGATTAACACAAATAGTAAGAAATTGGACTGTTTTTCTCCCATCCTTGCTGCTGACTCTTGCATAAGCAGAACCATCATCAAGCACCTTTGTTTCCATACGCACACCTGTAATATAGGGCTGTCCCAAAATCACTGCATATGAGGTATTATCTTGCACAAAGAAGTGTTGCTCTTCCTGTACATCACCAAATCATCACTTTTACATTAGGACATGCAACATAGAGCTCCCCTAAATAATTATTTACAGCCCTCATTCGCCAACCATGATCAGTGTCTACAGGCTATGCACCATTTTCATACAATCCCTGCTCAATGACATTTATCTCAGACCCATGGTCAAGTAAAGCAACACAAGGAGTTTCACCTTCCCCTATTTTCACTACCGTTTCAGTGGTAGCTCTAGCCCAATGATTTCTTGTGTAGTGACTTCGAGGAATAAATCCTAGAGTCTCTTCTCCATATTGTTGCATTTGCCTTACTCCACCATGCATATTGCTACAAGACAATGCATTTTCAGCCACTTTCTTCTCTTTTCCACACGATGTCCATTGATTAGTAGCATCCTGCATAGACAATCCTGTACTTACTTCATGCTCATATTCAGCCCGAATACCCAACAAACCAGTTTCCTCTTCAAATTGTAGCAATGCACTAGTGGTATCACCAAGAAACTGACGCTTCCTTTTAATTATGTCAATGATCTGATCATGAAATTCTCACTTGGCAATGCCAAGCACCTCTCCCAAGGTAAATTCCACCCGACTCTGTTCTTCAAGAACCTTCTTAAGATCTGTGGCTGTCTCAATGTCAGATTTCAACTTATATCCTAGTTGCTTGCCCTTCTTTTTGCCCTCTTGTTTGTTATCCTGTTTTTGCGCCTGACTGACCTCTTCCATAACATGCTGGGGAGGCGGCTGATTTGCAGCTTTACACTAATCCACACTTCTTCTTGTCATTCTTTTAGATGTCCCTGCAATATCTTCATCTGTTTTTTATTTTCCTTCCACAAGTACATCTGTGTTTTGTACCTTTGCTAAATATGCATACATTGAATATGCATCTACGGGTGATTCCCAACCAGTTATGCCACGAATGTCTTGCCCTGCATGAGACATTTCATTATCAGTGACCTTTCTCTTTTCAGCTGCATGTAAAGCATGTGTCCATATTTCAGCCTTTGGACCAACCATCACTTGGCCATGCATTCTATCCAATTGTAGACCAAAAGTAGAAGCATGTATTGCCACATAATTATTTTGGACAACCAAGTCTTCCAACAACTTCTGTATACCTTCCTTTCCAAAATTCAAAGCAAGAGGCAATCCCGTTTCTTGAGCATGGATCTTGCCATCTTTCCAAAAGATAAGCTATCGTGCCAAGGCCTCTTGATAGGCAGCACAATCCTTTCTCTCGTGTTGCAAATTGTCACACTACATACATCTTTTTCCAGGCTTAGGGGTTACTGCCCATCCCCTTTCCTCTTGTCCTTTTTCGTCCAATTTTGCAACCTTCAATTGAAGATTACGCATGCCTTTGACCAATTCATCTAAGACATCTTTCCTAATAGAGGGAACAATAGCATGTACAACCATAGGGTTAGCCACAAAAGTAGGTGGCTTACTGGATACATCAAGTGTCTTGCCCGTAACAGTGGGCAAGCTAGAGACATGCAATCTTTATCTTCTTCTATGCTTCTTCACAAGTGCAGTAACAGCTTCCTTGACATGTCCACTCTATTTTCAAACCTATCTCTGTAGTTTGATCCTCCAGTAAATCATCAAGCTTCTCTTGAAGCTCAAGATCAACTGCCTATAGAAACAATTCAATTTTCTAACTTGCAAGAGCTTGCTGTTCTGCAAGATCCAACTGCTCAAATTGACTTTCAAATTCTCTTAACAATTCCGTAGCCACAAGACCCTTTTGGGTTGTAAAAACCACTCTTGAAAAGTCTTTCACGTAATCAAACTAGTGTCCTCAATGTAAAATTCTTCCCTGAGTGTCTTCTTGAAGGCTATCCAGTCTACATCCTGCAAGTATAATTCAGTAATTCGTGCTTTCAATTCATGAACAGTAACACGTACAAAATACCGGCTCCATGTAGATTAAGCCACCCCAAAGAATTTCATCTTTTGAGCATAGGTATATACATATGCAGATACATTCCTGCCATTGAATAACTTCACCTCACGGTCAACTGCTTGCAAAGCATTCATCACAACACTTTCTGTTTGAGCTGAAGCTTGCATCACCTGTTGTTGTTGTTGTACCTGCATAAACATATTCATATTTTGCATAAACTGTTACAAAACATCACTAGAGAATGTATTCGAAGATTCTCCCATCATGTCTTTCCTTCTTCTGATGACCTTTCACGTCAGGTTTACCAATGTTGGTGGGGTTTTTGTCAAAAGGTCGAATCCACCGGGGATCAGAAGTAGAAGGAAGTAGAGATAGGAGATGGAAGAGAAGATAGAGAATACCCAAGTGGTAAACACTACAAAGACAAAGCACAATGAATTGAATCAATAAGTATTGAAAGAACCTGGAATCTTCGCACTACTCAAAAGCAATCTCTAGGCATTAGATCTCCTGGAGCTTCTTCATAGAATAAAACATGCATCAAAATTATAGCTCCTTCTCTGCTACTTGGAACCCAAATCTGATGGCTTCGTTGGCTCCGCAAGGGGGGTAAAATCTAGGACACTTGGTCACGGATCTCCCAGATCACTCCTTCTTCTTCTTTCAGTTCAATCTGCAGTTTTCAGCCTGTTTATAGCAATCGCGACGCGCGTGATTTTCTCAATCTATCCCTCTTGTGAAAATCCCCTAATTGACTGAAAAAGCAACTAGCTTTTTGCATGCCATCCTAATCTAGAAGCTTTTTTCTAACTTTTTTGGATTTTTACAATAAATAATATAAAAAATAGGCTAAAATTATCCAAAAATCTAGTATTTTTGGATGATACATGCAACTCACACTAGTACTAATGGCTCAGATCACATTGACTCTCTAGATTAATAAAGAAGTCAAATGATGATGCATTCTATACTTTTTCACACTGTGTCCTCATAACATCACGACAACGGCTAAGTTATCAATTTTACAAGCCAAAATTCCTTTCATTTGCTTAAAATTAACATAGAATCCCCAAAAACATTAAGTCGAGTGACACCATATGTGAGAGACACCACCTCAAACCTAAAAGCAAGGCTTGATATTCTGCCTCATTGTTAGAATGGACATCCTCCAAGCTAATAGCTTCTCCATAAAGTTTGTCACCTTCGGGGTTGAATGCCACTATTCCCGCTGCTGCTCTATCTTTAACATGCTTGTAGGCCCCATCGAAGTAGAGGACATGGGCATTCTCCACTTGTGGCGGGTCCCCAAGAGGAGGTATCTCCTCTTTTACCTTTCCCTTCTCTTTTTTCTTCTTTTGATGGCATCTATGGGTCAACAAATCAGCTAGGCAGGCCGGAGTAGAGTCCTTCACCTTGAAGGTGTAGTCAAACTCTTGGAGTTGTATCACCCACTTAGCGATTCTGATTGAAATATCCATGTGCTGTAAGGCATAAGGAAAATGCTCTTCTATCGTGATCACTGTGAATGGCCTAGGGAGAAGATAAGGATGAAACTTTCTTACAACAAACATTAGAGACAAAACCATCACCTCCACCATCTTGTACCCTCATTCTGATGCTATCATTACTCTGCTAGAAAAGTAAACCGGCCTCATCAGGCTAGTTTTAGCATCCTTTTGTATTAGTGCTGCTCCTAGAGCATCTTTCCCAAAACTCAGGTTGACAAAAAACTCTTGATCCCAGCAAGGCTGTAAAATTATAGGAAGGGTGCTGAGAGCCTTCTTTACCTTGTGAAAGCACCTTTCACTTTCGTCACTCCATAGGAGCTCCTCAGAGTGGGTCAACTGTTGTAGTGGAAACACTAATTGGGAGAGGAGATGAATGAAACGCCCCATATATTGCACCTTCTGAATGAAGGAGGTTAGTTTCTTCATAGAAGATGGTGATGGCACCACCAATAGGGCCTTAATTTTGTTTGGATCCACTTCAAGGGCCCTCTCACTTACGACATGTCCTAACAAAGTTACACTACTTTCGCCAATATGACACTTCTCATGGTTTAGCTGCCCCCCCATTTGTGCGAGGCAGTTGAAACCTCATCCACTTAGATGTAGAGCCTTACAACTATAAATACAAAAATCATCAATAAAGACCCTGATGGACTTCCCAAAATATGGCTAGAAGACATAATTCATGAATCGTTGGAAGGTAACTGGGGCATTTGTTAATCCAAATGGCATTACTTTGTAAGCAAAACACCTCCAAGGAGTGATGGAAGTGGTCTTCTATTGATCCTCCTTAACTATTTAGATCTAGAAATAACTTGAATACCCATCACAAACAGTGTATCTCTCATGCCCGGCCACATCGTTGAGTATTTCATCCTGAAAGGAAAGAGAAAAGTGATCTCTCTTTGTTGCAGCATTTAGCGGCTTGTAGTCCACACAAATCTGCCATTTTTCGTTCTTCTTGGGTGTCACCACTACAGGTGAAACGCACATTGAGTCCCCTACTGGATAGATGAAACTTGCCTTTAAAAGTCGTTGCACCTCGTTAAGTAGAGCATTTTGTTGAACTCCCAACCGTTGTAGCCGCTGCACCACTAGCCTTGCTCCATCTTTTAGATTAATGTGATATTGTACTGCCATCACACCTGTGATGTGTTCATAATTAGAAATAAAAAGTGTAGAGTGTTTTATCACCACTTCCATGTAGGCTGCCTCCTCCTTAGGTGATAGATCCTTAGCCAATATTTTTTCTAACCCCTCCTTCTCAACCTTTGGAAGTTGCTGCGGAATTTCACTACTAGAAGGCAATTCAATGTAATCCCCATTAGTTATAGAGAGCTTTCTTCCTCCTCATTAGAAGACTCGCCCTCTGTCGTAGATGACCAATCCTCACTGGAACTCCATCCATCAGCGGTGGTCTCTAACACAAGATCCTCTTGTCGGCCCTCCTTCATGTTATAGATAGTGCTTTTCCCTTTTCTCTGCAGCCCCTTTTGTGGCCTTAGCTCTAAAGCCCCTGTCTCCCAATCTTGTCTGGCTTTCATTCCCATTAGCCATGGTTGCTCGAGAATGAGTGGATAGCCGCCCCCCTTCACTAGCATCACATACATGCCAAGCTTCAATTGCACTCCACACACCTTTACCTTGACTTTCTTTAAAACTCCCAAACAATTTACTACTACATTGTTAGTCATTTTAGCCCCAAATTCAGTATTTTCATTTACCTCTAATCCCAAACGATGCATCAACTTTTCCGTCATGACACAAATCTCTGCACTTCCATCCACATATGTCTTTGATATTCTCTGTCCATTGATTTTGGCTTCCACTAGAGGCACAATATCTTTCATATTTCTAGCCCGAATTGCATTGTTAACCCTCAAACGAACAAGCTCAAAAATCTAAAGCAGAAGACAAGGCCAAGGCAAAAGTGAAACAGAAGATGAAGGTGTGCCAAGAAGAATATGAAAACACAAGAAGTGCAGAAAAGTCCTAAATCAAGGAAAAATGCGCATGAGAAAACGCGAGAGTCTATACTGTTGTAAAAAAGCGCAAGGCGCACCATGATTTATTTTAAGAGTGCCAATTGTGCAATTTGTAAATGTAGACGCGGGCGGTGGAAAGGAAGTAGGAAGATAGGAGGACAATGGGAAAAAGGGCCTAGGCCATGGCCCTTTTTCCCATGGCTGGCCATGTAAAAAAGGGGATAAGGGGATGACCACCCAAAAGGGACTTAGATTTTTGTATATAAAGTTGAAAAGTGAATGAGAAGCTCATTCTTTGGTGTGTGACTAACAAGAGTCCTCTCTTCTTCTCTTCTTCTCTTCACCTTGATTGTGTGTGTGCTCTTGAGGGAGTGTGAGAGTGTGAGGGAGTGAGTGTGTGAGGGTAAGGGACCAGGGAGGAGAAGTTCTCCATCTTCTCCTCTCTTCTTCTCTTCTCTTCTCTTCTCTTCTCTTGCTTACGACAATGGAGCTTGGATCGTGGAGCTTGAGGATGGAGCTTGCTTGAAGCTTGCACTTGGATCATGGAGCTTCCGGAGTGCGCAGGAGAGGAGGTAACTCGATTGGCATGGAGGTAAGCTCACTACACTCATGGATAGGTAGCACGTCGGCTATGTGAGAGGTAGCCATTAGTTCTTGGCTTGGAACGCTTGAAGCAATAAGTGGTCCTTAGGTCTTGACAGTTGAGTGAGAGCTCCCACTACATTTTGGTTCCATTGTTGGGACCAATGGATTTAAGCTTGATCACTTGCATGCCTCATATCAAGCATCGAAGTAAGGGATTCATCCCCAAAACGGAGCTTGAGATAGGTAGGAAGTTTGGGTTTTTTGATCTTCAAAACAAGTAAGTATTTTGGATTATTTTGTTGGTTTGATGATTGGAAAAGATGGAGAAATCATTTCCGTTTTTTTCCTTTGTTCTTTGTTGCATTTAACGTAGGTTAGGATTAGGAAATCAGATAAAAAAAGCGTAGGGTTTGCTGCTGTAAAACAGGACACAAATAATGCAAAAATGGAAAAAAAGAGTGCTTGGGATGTTTAATGTCGGCAAGTGAGTGATTGGGGACATCAAAATCTTACCCAGGAAGGGGTTTAAGAGCCAAGAGGTCAAGGAAGAGCTCATTTCATACCCTACCATTGAGAGAGAGAGAGAGAGAGAGAGAGAGAGAGAGAGAGAGAGAGAGAGAGAGAGAGAGAGAGAGAGAGAGAGAGAGAGAGAGAGAGAGAGAGAGAGAGAGAGAGAGAGAGAGAGAGAGAGAGAGAGAGAGAGAGAGAGAGAGAGAGAGAGAGAGAGAGAGAGAGCTCTTCGAGATTTGATTCGATCTTGTTGCCAAGGAGTCTATCGTGCATTCCAGGTATATCAAGCCCTTCCCCTTATGCCTTGGTACTGATATGGAAGCTCTTGTGTGATATGATTGCATGTGTCGTAAGATTTGAGTAAATTAGTGCCTTCACTACCGTTGTCGCGCACAGTTCGGCTCGTCTGAGTGGCCGGTTCCTAGGCCGAGTCCCAGAATCGGCCCTCGGTCCACTTACTCTCGGCTGACTCGATCCATCCACTAGTTAATTCGGCCCATCCAAGTATCACTTGGCCCACTTGCAACTTGGACCTCAGCCCGTGTGCCTCAGCCCGTCAGAATAGACCCCCTCGGCCCGTCCGAGTGAATCTCGTCGGCCCGTCTGAATCACCCCGTTCGAGTCACCTTGTTTGAGCACCCCATTCCGTCCTCGGCCACGACAACTCGGCCCATTTGAGTGGCACACTCGGCAACAATTTCCATTCAGCCATCGGCCCGTTCGAATCTATCACTCAGCCCCTACAATTCAGACGAGTTGGACCGAGTCAAGATTTTTTCAAATTTTTAGGAAATTAGACCAGACCTGGCTAGAGTTCAATCGCGTAGACCTTTGTGAGTCCTCCCGACGCGCAGAACTCAATTCTGGCACATCGAATAGGTAAATTCATAGGATGCAGCCACTTAATAGCTCGAGTAGGCTATTGCAAGACCCAGAGTCCTAGCGACAGCCAGCTGAGCCAAAGACCCTGAACAAACCTAAAACGGGTAAGACAATGTAGCGAGAAACCCTGAAACCTGACAAGATAGCCAGAAGTGGGTCAACAAGCCTATCAGGCCTAAATCAAAGTGAGAGTGCGTAAGCTGCTTAGATACTTGTTTTCCGCACTCACCCTGAATTTCCACACTTGAAGTACACTTAAGGACAACTGAATGCCTGATTGAGCACAAGTGCACGGGAAAGAACACACACACACTGAGTAGAGATAAATTGAGGATTGGATGCAATAAGTCAAGGAACTCATTTGGATAAACACCTCAAGGAATCCACCAATAGGAGAAGATCCCAGGACATAGACGCATGACCAAAGCACAGAGTAGGACTAAGCAAGCGACGCTAGAGAAGTGGATCTGACCAACTTGCTCAACCTGATCGACAGCTTGGTGGAGTACGAGAATGTGATCATGACAGAAGAAAGCTCTGATCGCAGGCCGAACGAGGAACTAAACTTAGGAGTTTTTTCAGAGGCAATTTAGCAGCTAGTGAGCAGCTACGATGCACATGCTTGGTATGAGCACCGCGGAAGAACGGCAAAGGCCATCATAACAACTTGGAAGAGGAACAAAAGCTAGCCCACAAGGTGCTGCAAGGCATAGTGAAATACAACCAAGACTAGCATGGTGCTAGGAGCTTAAGTCAGTGCCTGAACACAGAATTGTGCGAGGTACAACGGGTGCTACAGGATTAGGAGCAAACCAAGGCTATAAGGGTCAGTCTAAAATCCCAATTATTACAAAGCAACTCGACAAGTACCAACCCCACGACGATCCATACAGCTTTGTAGAGCAATTCGAGAAAGTCTACGAGGCCAACAACCTCACCGACTTGACTCAACGCTCTCAAGCATTCGGGCTTTGCTTAGACGATAAGGGTAGGACTTCGTACACGAGTCTAGATGGTGGAGAATGAGCAGAATTTAATGGCCTCAAAAACCTCTTCATCAAGAGATTCTCGAAGCCCGGATACTCTGATAATTTGCTAGTAAGACTGATGAATGTTTGATGAATGTCAAGCAGAAAGAGAAAGAGGACATCCACGACTATGTCACCCACATGATAAGCCTCTTCAAGAGAATCCCCATGGTCGAATGACCTACCGAAAGAGTGGTGTCCAACGTGTTTATCAATGGAATATAGAGTGAGGAGCTGTATAAGGCCTTGGCAGGCAACTCGAGCTTGCAGCAAGACTTACGAGCCCGCAGCACTTGCACCTTCTCTTCTCCTCTTGGAACTTGATTTCAACAGAGCTTCTGCAACACTTGGTGTTTGAAGAGGCCATTCGAGTAGATGACCATTTGAAAGAGCAGAGCTCCAGAAGCTCAAATTCGGAAGAGACCAACTCGTGGAGTTCAGACAGAGCGTCAGCCTCTAGTGAACGATCAGCTCCAACAATCTAGGACAAAGGGAAAGCCATTGAGACAAACCAAGACTTAGCTAAGGTAAAAATGGAAATAGCCAAACTGCAGGATATGTTGAGACGAACAACGTGCCCACACGTCCAATGCGTGTATTGTGGCGGAAACCACTTACTGACCGAGTGTTAAGACCCTAGGTCATGACCTTGCGCTAATTGCAGTAGATTCGGTCACGACATCATGCATTGTAGATTACCAAGAAGACTTTCGTACTCACAACCATACGGCCAGCCATATCTAGCGAGCAGACCCCAACAATTCTTCAGAAGGGAAGCCCCATTGGCCATCCTGCGCCTAACGATGTTAAACCAGCTATTCCTAGAATGGACATAAACCCTACAAGCATACCCAGACCACCCGGTCCCTACGTGACCCATCCACCAAGTGACACTCCAGTCCACTACGTGGAGGAGCCAAATGAGGAAGAGACTTACGTATACCCATACGTCTCACATGATGACAAGGGCAACACAGTCCTTATGGACTATCAACCAGTACCGGTGATGGCATTAGGAAGAGGCCGAGGTAGAGGCCTAGGAGGGCATATGCAAGATCCAATCATATGTTGGATTTGTGGTCATCTAGGGCACGTCTCATCATGTTGTCTTGAAAGGGAGCAACCAAATAGAGACAAGGCAAACCTTAGGTGCCCCAAGTGTGGAATCACTCATCTCTTCATTGACTGTCCTAAGCGAAAACCATCCTCAAGTTTAGCCAACGTGCCATCTATCCCATTGGGGCTGTTGGGTGTCAAGAACCTCAATGGGGAGGCCATACCTATTCCATTGTGTATCATGACCCGAGCACAGATGAAGCAGGTCGGCATATTGTTTGCTAGGTCCTAGCAACCTCGATCGGGAAGAAGAGCCGTAGATGGAGAAAGAAGCCCAAAGCTAATATCACATTGAAAATTGAGAGTGCCACGACTTTGCCTGCTAGAAAGAAGGTCACTAACGCAGAGGCAGAAACCTTAGCTCCTAAGACGGCCGAAAAGGAAAGTGCTAAGGTAGGGAATACCTACATCCAAAGCGCCAACTAGAGGCTATCGAGAAAGTGAAGGAATGGGTAAAAGAGGCCCAAGAGCACTTAAAAGATGCTGAGCCCATCCTAGAGGATGAGATCAAAGATCTCTCCAGCATAAGCATGCTAGTCTCACCCCCTCGACCAAAATCGAGAGATGCGACTACACCGCAAGCGGTACCGCTTAGGCAAAGCCTTAACGCTACATGCCAGCAAATCAGTCATGGCCATTGGCTAGGACAATCCAGAATAGGAGAAAGACAAGCAACCAATGAACTCCTTACCATGCTAGTGACCACCCCTGTGATGCTAAGCCTGGGAGACCTGCTTAGGCAGCATTCCACCCTATGGCAAGACCTGAAGCAGTGGGTTGAAGGATCACAAGAACAAGCTACTACAGACCTGCATGACCATGATGTAGAGATACAAATACCAAGTCTGATTCTACACTCTATGCCTAAGTTCTTGCACATTAATGCTTTCTGGGAAGGCACCGAGATGCATGCGATCTTACTTGTCTTAGCCCTAGGAAACACAATGAGAAAGGGGATTGTAGACATAGAAGTAGGGGTTAGTGTACTGAGCCATGCAGTGCTTCAGACTTGGGGAAACCCGCTTGTCGAGACCACCAAGTTCAATGTCACACTAGCAAATGGTATGAGAGTGAAACCATTTGGGATACTTAAAAATTGGCCGGTGAAAATCGCAGGCGTTCAATTCTCAGTTGACTTTATAGTCATGAAGGGAGTGGGCTACGATATCCTATTAGGCCGACCCTGGATGCGCAATGCTAGAGTCATCGAAGATTGGGATAACTGCTTAATCTTCCTTGGCAATAGAACGAAAGCTATGAGGGTAGAGATGGACACTTGGAAGACCTCACCAGTCGACTTGGATGCCATCTCCGTGATGCTTAAAGGTAACGCTTAAGTCAAGAAGTCCTATGAGCCCTTGACCAAGTATATCCCATGCTAGGAGGATGAGCGAGACTGGATGCATGTTCTTGCTATGATCGACTTGCCATTCTTGGATCATGAGGCATACGAGCAAGCCATTAAGACAGTTGGCAAGTCAAAAGACACACCCTCCGTACCAATTTGCATGATGGGAGGAACCCTTTGTGGGCGACCTAAACTTGTCACATTCCAAGTGCCAAATAACAAGAGGGAACTCCAAGAGATTCTGGAGTATTTGACTGGCAAGCTAGCTGGCAATCTAGCAGCAAACTTCAAGCCACTCCAAGATCTATTAGACAAACCAAGGTGGCAATGGACCAGGGTGCATGACTTAAACCTCATGTACAATTGGGCCCTAGTCCCCAATCAGAGACAAGAGATATACCAAAACCTAGAAGACGATGAGCAGTCAAATGAAGATGATCCCAATGATGAGTATGAAAACTGTCATTCTTTCAGTGATGAAAGTGAGGGTGAGATAGACAAGGTGGAATACGACACTGAGAAACAAGAAATAGAACAGATACGAGTGGACTCCAAGCCACAGAAAAAGATTGTCGTTAAGATAGAGCTAGGGGTCATGCGCATGGATTGTGACTGCGCTTGGTTGGAATGCATAGGAGCCATAGATTTCGAACAAGCAAGCCTAACCCAACCAGGTAGGACACCAATGGTTAGAACTAAGTCACCCTTTGAGCTGCCAAGAGAAACCACCTCTTCTAGCAAAAATGACGAGTTCGATTTTGATTCAGAAGTAAGCTCAGATAGAGACTTAGAAATACCTAGAACCTCAGTGGGCCAATCTAGCCAACAAGGGCAAAAAGGCTACACCGCAAAAACACATATGTGTTGCATTCAGACTGCATCTAGTCAAAGCGGAAAGCAAAAACATCAAGCTACAACTACGAGGATGACTAGATATGACAGTCTTGGCAATAGATGCACCTTGAGTAGCACTGCACTGATGATTCAAGACATTAGTGGAGAATCCTCATCTAGTCGTGTAGTTGGGGACTCAAGGGCATTTGTTAGAAGGCTTAAATTTATAAGCCGAAACCCGAAAGATGAAGACATAGTACCACCTGCTTATCTTAAGGTCAAACTCATCGCAAAAAGAGAGCATAGTGTCGATAATCTCATCGATAAAGGGGCAGATTTTAATATCTTGACCTATGAAGCATGGAATTTGTTAGGCCAACCAGAGCTCACACCGACTAATGCAACTATTAGTCCATACAGGGAACACCCACAATCACTCATAGGAAAGTGCAAAATCCTTGTAACTATTGAAACTGAAAGCTTGCCTATCCTATTCTATGTCCCTCCAAATAGTGCTAGTTGTGGAAAGGAAACCCTCCTTGGACGACCCTTCAAAAGGGAGACCAAGTGTGAGGCCGACTATGTAGCACAAAGGATGCACTTGATACTACCAGGAATGAGGATAATCACAACCTTTAATAAGGGTGACCTCATCAAACCTCAAGGGAAAGATAAGGAACATTTTGACATACCAGACAAGTCTAGTAACAAGAGTAAGGACTTGTTGGAGGAGTTGATACAAGCACAGGTTGAACAATGAGAACTAGTGAGTGAGGCCATGCTTGAAAGAAGAAGGTTAGGAGACAATGCCAAGGACGGGTTTTGGACTTACAAATATCGTAGAAGTCCCCAAAAGAATCCCAAGCCTTATAGATGAAGGTATTGATGGAGAGGTAGCACAATGCCAAGATGGATATCCAAAGCATTGTTATGTGCTCAAGGGTATTACGCAGGTAACTGATGGATTTGGATAAACCCCCTGCTAAACCTCCTCTATCAGCTAAAGGCCAGACCGTATTAAGAGCAAAGAAGCGTAGGAGGAAATCTAAATGAAAAGGCAAGTCTCAAGTCAAAAACATTGGAGTGATTGAGCCCCTCACGATCAAAATCAAGAAATCAAACGAGACTATGCAAAGGGTAGATCCTCAGCCTAGCGTGCTTGACGAGTAGATATTAGATGTAATCATTGAGGGTAAGAAAAAGCCACTAGTGCCTAAGGAGCCTTTGATTTCCCAAGAGGATAATAGGCAACATAGGCGCAACATTGCTCATGGCAAGGTTAAATGCTAAACAAAGCAAATGGAAAAATCATCTAACAGCCACAAGCAAATCTTCCAGTGAGTGTCAAAGCCACGTAGGAGTCCTAAGTCTCCTACACCATCTTTCCTGAAATGGACACAGGAAGCACAACAACAGTCGTCAAGTGTAGCTGCTCAATCCCAATCTCTATCTCCATCTAAGCTTCCAAATGTCCAAGAGGTGGGACATGACACCACGCATAGCTCTCGGCCCAAGGATATGCCTCTGCAATCTAATGTGATTAGATCAATTGAGACTTGATTTGCACAAGTGAATGCTCAAAGGGCAACAAAAGACACACCCACTTCTGATTTTCCTGAGGACCTGACACCGCAATCTACTAAGAGTAGCCAATCCACTGAACTAGTTGTTACTACTTCCAATTAGGAATCACAGCAATCACAGCCTTTGGCCGTGATGATGCCCCTTGCGGAATGTGTCCTTAGCAATTCAACCGTGGAAGAGGTGTCACAACCAACACCCTTGACACCTTCAACACTGCCAAAGCATCTAAAGCCTAGGCTTGAGGAGAAACCTCTCGAAGATGTGGCCAAGGAGATGGCGCATTTGACGAATCAACCTAGCAAGGTTGTTCAGTAGGTCCCAGCTAAGTCCCATGTGAGAACACACCAGAGAAAGAGAGTGCTAAGGCCCAACCAAGCACACCAAAGTCCAAGGTCCAGAGTCTTTGAGAAAGACACCTTCATTGCCCATGAATAAGAGGAGAATACAATGAACACAATGGTAGTTATAAGTGGTTGTAAGTGCCAAAAAGATTGAGACCAAGAGCACGGAAGAACTCGGGGGAATAAAGCATCAAGTCCACCCACTAAGGAACCCATTGCCATCTCCCCCAACAGCGGTAAAACCTCAGAAACATCCGTGTGTTATGATAAGTCAAAGCAACCATCACCATCAGCGGTTGCTTGCAACACTCAATCCATCGACAACAAAACTTGCATTGACCAATCAAGAGTGGATACACCATTGTCACAACAGGGTGACAAATCTATACCAGTCGCATCCAAGGAGAACCATGATGCAATAACAACAAAGCCTCAAGAGACACATGGAAACCCCGAGGACATAAGCAATCCTAGAGTTGACCAATCTTGCCCATCTAGGCATGAGCCTTCACATATGCTAAAGCCTAGGGAAACTCCTAGAACCTTGCATGAGATAGCACGTGAGAAAGCCCTCATTGAACATAGAAGTGTTGCAGAATCCTTAATTGAGTTGGACGCTAAACTCAAAGTATTCACACGTGTCTACGTCCTTGCGGACATGGGTGCATTTCCTAAGAAGCAGCTTGGGGAATAATTGCCATTTTCCCTATCCTAGGAAGAGCAAGAACATCTTGACGAGCACTATGGTAGGCTCCTGCATGAACACATGTGACTCATCTCTAATGAGGAAGCCAACCAAATATCTTAGAGATAGAGCAACTAAAGTGACAATCAGAGGGTCGAAGTCAATTCGGAAAAATGTTGGTTTGAAAACCCTGTTACAATGGCTGAACTGGGAATCCAAATTATGATGGTCTCAGAGGAGTGATTGGCCAAATGGCGGTCTCAAAGAGACCCAACCTATGTGGTGCCGACTTCCTTTCGAGTACTGACTACCATTCGGGGTATGAACTTAGCCGGAACTAGCCAAGGGAACTCTTTGGCTGATAAGGTTCTCATTGAAGAGGAGTTACATGTTGCCAGTAGACTCGGACAAGGTACCATGCTACTCGATGTTACAAAATATCTATTGTTATTGAGTAAGTTGCCACGAGTACTGGATGTGTGTGCCATACTCTAGTAAAATCCTGAGTTCTACAATTGGTTTTTATCCTCATGAAGTGACATGGATTCGTAAATATGTAAATAAATAAACAATGAGTTTCGTGACCATGGATAGATAATATCAACACACACAAGCAATGATAGTCAAGCGTAGGGAGAAGAGTTGGGTTTGATAGGCTGAGCTCCTCAGGTCCTCCTCTCACCACACATCTAGAAGTCGTGTGACCATTCCCGCCTCCAAGTGGAGGGTATGCAACCCTCATTATTAACATAGGAAGCCTTGACCAACATCTCTAATGGCGTAGATGGGGCACCGTCCCCTTCTATACACCTTTTCCCTTTTTGGTCTATCCTTCCAGGGACGAGGCTTGCTCCACTCCATGACAACCAACCCACACAACTTAGCATAAGCCAAGATCTACTAATGGTTGGAATACGCCCTGCAGGTCTAGGCAGGATGAACATCATCACAGGGGTTGTCCCTCTACAACAAACATTGCATGCCTCACCTCGCCCCTCCTCCTCATATGCGCTTGATAATCCACTATTTAATCCCTTTCATGAAAATAATTCTATCCTGCCTCAAAGCCTAACATTGATTCAAATTTTGTATATTTCCCCACAGTAGCCTTCATGGAGCACACAATGCAACTAGCATGCAAGGAGCTCTCCTCCATAGAAGGGAGCATAAGGCACAAGCACCTCCACCAGAGTGATATGTGCCTACCCTTAAGAGGTACACACCAAAAAGAGGCCCTAAGCGACACCGCCCCAGACGCAGGCCAAAGACTTCCCATGCCGGGAGAACAAAGGCTCAAGGGCATGCCCGGGGGGTGGCAATCCCAGTCGTGCAACTAGATGCTCGGGCACCAGGTGCTCGTCAAAAGAGAAGGCATCTAGAAAAAAGAGGGAAATACAAATTATTTAAAAACATTCTTGAAAAATCTGCATCTAGGAACTACACCATTCAGGTCACGGCCGATGCCTAGCTTGATAGAAGCCCACCACTGGCACAACCCCAGTTGTCAGATCGCCCAAATTCACCCCACAGCATACAAATAGAATAGGCCCTATGTTGTATAAGCTGCTTGCCAAATGCCATCTTGTCATAAATTTTTTTCCTTAAGTGGTTAAAGGGGCAGGCCCCCCAACTGTACAAACCTCCCTTACTACTAATCCATGGCATGTCTTTAACAAGCACCAATGATATGCATGGCAACCAGCACCATAGGATTTTGATAAAGTAATATCTTTTTGTGTTGCATCTGTTCATTATAGTTGATGCATGTGACTTGCATATACTCTCACGAAGTGTCAAGTGGATGTAGGATGACACATGTGTGGGAGCTTTCACTCAACCGCCGAGACCCTCGGACCGCTTATTGTTTCAAGTGTTCCAAGCCGAGCACTAATGGCTACCTCTCACATAGCCGACGCGCAATGCCTACCTTATGGGTGTAGTGAGCTTACCTTGATGCCGTTCGAGTTACCTCCTCTCCCGCGCACTCTGGTAGCTCCACGATCCAAGTGCAAGCTTCAAGCAAGCTCCATCCTCAAGCTCCACGCTCCAAGCTCCGTTGCCGTGAGCAAGAGAAGAGAAGAGAAGAGAAGAGAAGAAGAGAGGAGAAGATGGAGAGCTTCTCAACCCCACGGTCCCTTATCCTCACACACTCACTCCCTCACACTCTCACACTCCCTCTCTCAAGCACAAGCTCAAGCAAGCAAGAAGAAGAAGAAGAAGAAAAAGAGGAGAGCTACTTTTGGCCACACACAAGAATGAGCTTCTCATTCACTTTTCAACTTTATATACAAAGACCTAAATCCCTTTTGGGCGGTCATCCCCTTTTTCCCTTTTTTACATGGCTGACAATAGCCTAGGCCCTTTTTCCCATTGTCCTTCTATCTTCCTAGCTTCTTTTCCACCGCCCATCTACATTTACAAATTGCACGGGTGAGAGCCCGGCGCTCCTTGAATTAAACTATGATGCGCTTGCGCTCTTTTACAAAAGTTTTGACTTGCGCTTTTCCTTGTGCGCCTTTCTCCCTTATTTAGGACTCTTCTCCTTGTGCGTCTTTGTCTTCCGTTTCTCTTTGCCTTGGCCTTTTTCTTTGTCTTCTGCTTTAGCTTTTCCAAATTTTCCACCTTCGTTCGTTTGAGGGTTAACATTACCCCCCTCCTAGACGAGTGCCAGTCCCATGGCACTCACCGTCGTAGGTAGCAAGTGTTTAGCATGCACCGAAGACGTGGGTGACAAGGACACCTGTGGTTTCCGTGGAGGAGTGTTGGTGGTAGTGTGGCAGAAGGTTTTGAGGGACCTGTTGGTGGCCAAGGTGGCTGGTGGAAGGTTGTTGGAGTTGGTGGTAGGGCTAGTCTGTGTTGGGGATTGCATTGATGGCCAGCACGAGTATTGGTTTGTTGGGGATTCTGCACATGACGATTCTTTGCGGGCTTGTCGGATGGTAAGGGATAAGCGTTCAGAGTTGGGTGTTGATGAAGAACGAACGACACTTTCGTTGGAGTCTTCAACACCTGCAATTGAAAACCTCTCATGTGGTCTCTCCCTAAGGATAGTGGTAGTCTTCTCTATTGTGCACAAGACATAGTGCAATTAGTTTGGGAGACAGGTCAAACTCTAAGCAAGCTGAGAGTATTGTCCTACACTTGAGGACCCAAACTGTGTATATACTTTGGTGCAAGTATTATGTGAGTGCTTGTGCATACTTAGATATTACTTAGTTAGAAGATTGTCAGCCTGGTTCCCTGTATAGCAATGGGTCAGTGAAGCAAGGGGCTAAGTTGATGGAAAAATTTGTCAATGAAGACGGGGATGGGGGCGGTTGGCAAGGGTACTTTCGGCAGCGTGGCTTTGCCGCGGCTCCGTGTGGGGTTGATGGTCTTGCGGCGATCGGGCATTGAGCACTTTCGCCCAAAGACCTGTTGGATCCTGTATCCACTTGTCGCTTTATGAGAGTGCATGCATGGTATATGCCACAACTATAATAAACCAGTGCAATGCAAGGAGACACCACTTATCTGAATTCTATGGTGTTGATTTGGATATTTATCACCTGCGCTTAATTAGCTTTTTCTTTGCAAAAGACGTGAAATACATGAAAGTTTCGTACAATTCGGGGATATGTCAACACTTAACCATTTAAAGACAAAAAGTTATGGCCAGGTAGTATTTGATTAGCCCTTTATACAACATGGGGCTACTCTATTTGTACGAAGCGGGGCGAGTCTGGGTGGCCGGTTGATTGGGGCTCTGCTGGCGTGGGGCTTCTGTGGGGTTGGGTAGGGAACATGTCGGCCGGGACATGAATGGTGTAGTCCCGGGCCGCTACTGTTTCCAGAATGTCTTTTAACAATTTATTGAATTCTTCCCTTTCCTGAGCTGCCCTTTCTGCCCTTGAGCATCTGGGGCCTGGGCGTGAGCTGGGGGTTCATGCCACTAGTGTTGCCACCTGTTGCGCGTTTTGAGTCTTGGCTTTCTTGACTCGAGGATTCTTCGGCCTTTTCCCTGGACAGTGGTGCTTAGGGCCTCGCTTCTTGGCATACCTCTTGATGGTGGGCACATAGCGCTCCGGTGGAGGGGTGCGTGCCACGTGCTCCCGTCGTCTGTGAAGAGTGTCTTTGCATGCCAGATGTCCATGGTTCTCCATGTGTTCCGTCTGGAAGCTTGCAAGATGCAATCCAAGGGTTAGACCTTGATACATGATACAACTGTTCGCATGGAAGGGATTTTAGTGTGGTTTATCAAGCGCCTGTGACAAGAAGGGGAGGGGTGAGGCATACAGTGTTTCGTCGGAAAGGGATGGCCCCCATGATGACGTTCGGTTTGCCCCCAGCCATTAGCTGATATTGGCTTATGCTAAGTTGTGTGGACTGGTTGTCATGGAGTGGGATAGGGCACATCCTCGGAAGGGTAGACCAAAACCGGAAAAAGGTGTATAGAAAGGGAATGCACCCTGTCTACAACATCAGTGTTGTTGGTCAAGGCCTCCTATGGCGGTAATGTGGGTTGCATGCCCTTCACTTGGAGGTGGGAATGGTCATATGGCTTTTAAATGTGTGATGAGAAGAGGACTTGAGGAGCTTAGCCTGTCAGACCCAACTCTTCTGCCTGCGCTTGACTATCATTACTTGTGTGCGTTGATATTGTTTACACAAGGTGACACAAGAATCAGTGTTTATTTATATACATAATGTCACTTCACGAGGATAAGAACCAATTGTAGAACTTGGGGTTGTACAGGAGCATGGCACACGCATCCAGCGCTTGTGGCAGCTTACTTAGTACCAATAGATATTTTGCCACATCGAGCAGCATGGAACCTTGTCCGAGTCTACTGGCAATATGTAACTCCTCCTCAGTGAGAACCTTATCAAACAGAGCGTTCTCTTGGCTAGTTCCAGCTAAGTTCGTACCCCGAATGGCAGTCAGCACTCGAAGGGAAGTTGGTGCTACATATGTTGGGTCCCTTTGGGATCGCCATGTGGCCAATCACTCCTCAGAGATTGTCATGATCTGAGCCCCTAGTTCGGCCATTGCAACACGGCGTTCACACCAACGCTGTTCAAATTGACTTTGGCCCTCTGTTAGTCGCTTTAGTTGCTCTATGTCTACGAGATTCGGTCAGCAGAGCACTTCATTGAACGTGACGGTTAAGCGCAGTTTGTTAGCCTCCTCGTCAGAGATGAGTTGCATGCGTTCATGTAAGAGCTTGTTATAGTGCT
Source organism: Lygodium microphyllum (assembly GCF_053477565.2). Classification (NCBI taxonomy): domain Eukaryota; kingdom Viridiplantae; phylum Streptophyta; class Polypodiopsida; order Schizaeales; family Lygodiaceae; genus Lygodium; species Lygodium microphyllum. Next base: position 72,323,410 of record NC_141156.1, read on the forward strand.
CGTCGAGATGTTCTTGCTCTTCCCAAGATAAGGGGAATGGCAAGTATTTTTCAAGCTGCTTCTTAGGGCATGCGCCCATGTCCGCAAGGGCGTAGATATGTGCGAATGCTTTGAGCTTAGCATCCAACTCAGTTAAGCATTCTGCGACGCTTCTATGTTCAGCAAGGGCTTGCTCGGTTGCCATCTCATGCAAGGTTCTAGGAATTTTCCTGGGCTTTAGCATAGCTAGAGGCTTAGGCCTGGATGAGCAAGATTGGTCAACATTGGGATTGCTCATGCCCTTGGGCTTTCCATGTTTCTCTAGGGGCTTTGTTGTTGTGTTATGGTTCTTCCTGGATGTGACTAGTGTGAGTTCGTCACCTTGTTGTGACCGTGTTGCATCCACTCTTGATTGGTCGATGTGGGTTCTACTGTCAGTGGATTGAGCGTTGAAAGCAACTGTTGATGGCAACCGCTGCTTTGACTTTTCAGAGCACACGGATGTGTCTGAGGTTTCACCGCTATTAGGGGAGACATTTATGGGTTCATTGGTGGATGGACTCGATGCTTCATTCATCAGCTCTCTAGCACTCTTCGTCCCAATGTTCTTGGGGTCCGCAACTACCTACAACAGTTGTTGTTTTCGCTGTTTTATCCTCTTTTCTTGGTCAACGCAGGCGCATCTAATGGCTCAGGACCCTGGGCTAGGTCAACCGCTGATGTGCTTGGTTGGGCCTCAGCATTCTCCTTCTCTAGTGTATCCTTATGAGACATAGTTGGGGCCTGCGGAACAGCCTCGCTAGGTTGTGAGAGCACAACTGCCTCCCTTTTCGGAGAGTCTAGCTCTTCAACCAACTCCCTTGTGTATAACTTCTCCAGCCTCGGCTCTAGGCACTTTGAAAGTGCTGGAGTTGTCAATGAAGTTGGTTGCGACACCTCCTTCACAGGTAAACCACTAAGGACACATTCCGCAAGGGGCATTGTCACGGCCAAGGGCTATGATTGCTGTGATCCCTGATTGGAAGTAGTAGCAACTAGTTTAGTGGGCTGGCTACCCTTGGTGGATTGTGGTGTCAAGTCCCTAGGGTGATCAGAACTGGTTGTGTCTTTTGTTGGCCTTTGAGCACTCATCTGTGTAGATCGAACATGAGTTGATCTAGTTGCATTAAGTGGCTCAGGCATATCCTTGGGTCGAGAGCTACAGATGGCGTCATGTCCCACCTCTTGGACATTTGGAAACTTAGATGGAGATAGAGATTGGAATTGAGCCGTTTCCCTTGACAACCGCTGTTGTGCTTCCTGTGTCCTTTTGAAAAAAGAGGATGTAGGAGATCTAGGACTCTTAGGTGGACTTGGCACTGGCTGAATGATTTGCTTGAGGCTATTAGATGATTGTGCCATTTGCTTTGTTGAGCGATCAGCCTTGCCTTGAGCAATGTTGTGCCTATGATGCTTGCTCTCCCCTTGGGAAATCAAAGGCTCCTTGGGCACTAATGATTTTTGTGCATGCTCAATGGCTACATCTAATGTCTGCTTGTCAAGCACACTAGGCTGAGGATCTACTTTTTGATAGGCCATGTTTGGTTTCTTGATTTCAGTAGTGAGGGGCTCGATCACTCCAATATTTTTTGTTCGAAACTTTGCCTTTCGTTTAGTTTTCCTCCTACGCCTCTTTGCTTTGGACATAATTTGGGCTTCGAATAGAGGTGGCTTAGCAGGGAGTTTGGGTACCCAAATCCAATGATTGCCTGCATAATACCCTTGAGCACGAAGCAACGCCTTGGATATCCATCGCGGTGTTGTATTGGCCTTCCATCGATGCTTGCGTCTATAAGGCTTGGGCTTCTTTTGGGGTCTTCTACAATATTTTTAAGTCCAGAGCCCATCTTTGGCATTGTCTCTTGACCTCTTTTCAGGTCTGGCCTCACTTACTGGTTCTTGTTGTTCGACCTGTGCTTGTATCAGTTTTTCCAACAAGTCCTTGCTCTCGTTCGTAGGCTTGACTATTACGTCAACACCTTGGTTGCCTTTCCCTCGAGGTTTGATGAGGCCACCCTTGCTAAAGGTTGTGACTATCCTCACACCCGGTAGTGTCAGGTGTATCCTTTGAGCTACATAGTCGGCCTCACACTTGGTCGCCCTTTTGAAGGGTCTACCTAGGAGGGTTTCTTTCCCGCAGCTAGCACTATTTGGAGGAACATGAAATAGGATAGGCAAGCTTTCCGTTTCAATTGTCACAAGGATTTTGCACTTCCCTATGAGTGCTTGTGGGTGTCCCCCATAAGGGCTAAGAGTTGCACCAGTCGGAGTGAGCTCTGGTTGGCCTAGTAGGGTCCATGATTCATAGGTCAAGATGTTAAAATCTGCTCCTTCATCAATCAGAGCATCAATAGTATGCTCTCTTTTCGCGGTGAGTTTGACCCTAAGATAAGCAGGTGGTACTATGTCTTCATCTTCCGGGTCTTGGCTTGTAAATTTAAGCCTTTTGACAAATGCCCTTAAGTCTCCAACTGCATGACCAGATGTGGATTCTCCACTGGTGCCTTGGATTGTTAGTGTAGTGCTATTCAAGGAGCATCTATCGTCGGGACTGTCATATCTAGTCATTCTCGCTATTATAGCTTGATGTTATTGCTTTTCGCTTTGACTAGATGCAGTCCGAATGAAACACATATGTGTTTTTGCAGTGTGGCCTCTTTGCCCTTGTTGGCTAGATGGGCCCATTGAGGTTCTAGGGTCTCTAATTGTCTCCATTTAGGTATGGGCTTTTGGCTGCTCTTTTGCAAGTGAGAATCCATGCTCGTGTAGATCCATTACTTCAATAGGGTCCAATTTGGAGGACCTGTCATGGTGCGTGTTTTCCCTCCAACCTACTTGGGGGAGGTGCGGAGGGGGCAGAGCCCCCTCTGCGGGGGTCCGGGCAATTTGGAGGACCGTTTATAGACGCCATATGCAATTTGGAGGACCGTTTATAGCCAAATTTTGAACTACATGCTCTAAATTTTAGCCCGGTTATGGGTCTGTGATGTGCCTTTAGCTCTACGTAGCCTTTGGGGTCAATCTCGAGGTTTAGATGTATCAAAATTTGCGTTCTAGACACGTGTCCGATTTTGACAGTTTTCTGTCCGATTCTCAGATGTCAGATTTTTAGGAGTCCGATTATCAGAATTGGATGTCCGATTTTGGGTGGGTCCGATCGGACTAGTGGTCTGATTTTGGTCACGTCCGATTCTAGGAGTCGGATCAAAATGTGGTCCGATTTTCAAAGTGGTCCGATTCTGGGAATCGGACCGGACAGGGTGGTCCGATTCTTGCTGGTTCGATTTCGGACTGGTCCGAGTGTCTGAGTGTCCGAGTCGGACGGGTTGGTCCGAATCTGAGTGGTCCGAGTGCCATGTGGCACGTCCGATCGAGCTGTCCAATTCTAGGAATGGGATAGGTCTGGTCCGACTCCCTCAGTTGGACGGTCCGATTCTGGAAGTCGGACGATCTGACTCCAGAACTCGGGTGGTCCGATTCTGGGAATCGGACCACTGCGAGTTGGTCCGATTGCATCGGCGGTGGGCGCAATTCCCGCGCGTTTGAGCCGTGACTCTGGTGCGTTTGACCCCTCCTTACTGTCTATTGCACACAATCACCACAGACTTCCTAGATCTGATTTAGAGCACTTATTGGAAAACACCAAACTCACCTGGAGCAGCACGAATCACTGGCGCCTAGAAATCGGGGTAGCGCTTCCTCGTCCTGTGAGACAGAAGCTCTCTCTCTCTCTCTCTCTCTCTCTCTCTCTCTCAAGGCCAACCGAGGAAATGTGGTCTGTCCTAGCCTCCCAGGCCTCTTAAGGTCCTTTCCCACTGCTGCAGAACCTTACAGCTAGTTCCATGTCCCTGTCTCACCCAGAAACTTGAATCTGGTCCCCTGTTTCCCTGTTTTAGCCTGATATACAGCAACAAAAAACCCTACTGTTTGCTTGTTTTTTCTTTGTTTTTTTCTATCCTAAATGCATTCAGATCACAAAATAAAGACCTACACTACTCCATTCCACAACATAAATCTCAAGAAAGCAAAAAACCTACTTGCCAAGGAGATTGAATACCCTCTTCAACCCCCTCGCTTCCTACCTATCTACCTCAAGCACCGGTTCGGGAAAAACCCTACTCCAATGCTCGATTCGAAGTGCGCAAGCGCTCAAGGCTTGAATCCGTTGGTCCTGGCAACGGAACCAAAATGTGGAAGCTTTCACTCAACCGCCGAGACCCTCGGACTGCTTATTGTTTCAAGCGTTCCAAGCCAAGCACTAATGGCTACCTCTCACATAGCCGACGCGCAATGCCTACCTTACGGGTGTAGTGAGCTTACCTTGATGCCGTTCGAGTTACCTCCTCTCCTGCGCACTCCGGTAGCTCCACGATCCAAGTGCAAGCTTCAAGCAAGCTCCATCCTCAAGCTCCATGTTCCAAGCTCCGTTGCCGCAAGTAAGACAAGAGAAGAGAAGAGAAGAGAAGAAGAGAGGAGAACATGGAGAGCTTCTCCACCCCACGGTCCCTCACCCTCACACACTCACTCCCTCACACTCTCACACTCCCTCTCTCAAGCACAAGCTCAAGCAAGCAAGAAGAAGAAGAAGAGGAGAGCTACTTTTGGCCACACACAAGAATGAGCTTCTCATTCACTTTTCAACTTTATATACAAAACCCTAAATCCCTTTTGGGCAGTCATCCCCCTTTTCCCTTTTTTAAATGGCCGGCCATAGCCTAGGCCCTTTTTCCCATTGTCCTTCTATCTTCCTAGCTTCTTTTCCACCGCCCATCTACATTTACAAATTGCACGGGTGAGAGCGCTGCGCTCCTTGAATTAAACTATGATGCGCTTGCGCTCTTTTACAAAAGTTTTGACTTGCGCTTTTCCTTGTGCACCTTTCTCCCTTATTTAGGACTCTTCTCCTTGTGCGTCTTTGTCTTCCGTTTCTCTTTGCCTTGGCCTTTTTCTTTGTCTTTTGCTTTAGCTTTTCCAGATTTTCCACCTTCGTTCGTTTGAGGGTTAACAACATGTCTTTGTACGAAAGTGTTCAATGCCCAATCACCGCAAGACCACCAACCTCACAAAGAGCCATGACGAAGCCACACCATCGAAAGAAAAAATCACCCTTGCCGATCGCCCATGTCGCATGGCCCAAAGCATGATCAGTGGTGGCCACTTTCTCTCTTTGGGTCAAACTCTACACTTGGCACTCACAGTATAGCTGTTACCTCAATTGTACCAACATCGCACATTATAAAGAGGTTTTTCCAATGTATCTTCCCATCTCAACAACTATTCCTTTAGCAATGAGGTTGGGACACAATCATCTCTATAATATCCAATTTCACAGCCTTTGAATCTCGACATTTCCCGATCCAATTGAAAGATTGATAGCCTCAATGTATTGCAATGGTTGTACTCATGTTATTCTTTTAAAAAAAAGTGGGAAAGAAAAGGAAAGAAGAAAAAGAAAAAGAAAAAGAAAACAAGAAAAGAAAAGAAAAGAAAAGAAAAAAGCACTCACAAACACAACATGACAGTAGGGGTCCTCAAATTAGGTACGCCCAGTGATCTCTACACATCAAGGATACATCCCCTAGCCCTCTACACATCCCCCACAATTGTTTAGGGCACATCAAGGGTAGGACATACCTAGGGAGCTAGACCTGTCATCCTGACCCATTTGCACGATTCCTTTTTGCACTCCGCCTTAGTATCATTGGAATCGATCGTGGTAAGCACCGCACGAATGGCCATGAAAAGTACACTGTACTCATTGAGCAAACCCAATAGCTACTAGCTACTAAAATTTCGGTGTCAATGTGTTCAATTATGCTACATTGTATTGTCACAACGCAAAGGATGTCTCATACACCTTCATGTGTACTTCTCCTCAACATGGACAACTTTGCTTCATCCACACATTGTTACAAGGAACCAGACCCGTGGTCTTCTAACTACGTTTGGGTCCTCAAGTGCAAGACAATACCCTCAACTTACTTAGAGTTTGACATGTCTCCCAAACTAATCAAACTACATCTTGTGCATGATAAGAAGACTAGCACTACCCCCAGGGAGAGACCACATATGAGAGGTTTTCAATCGCAGGTACCAAAGACTCCATCAAATGCATCCTTAGCTCTTCATCATTACTCAATTCTGACATCTTGACCATTCCTATCATGCAATCCCACCAAACAATCGGCCTGTGCAGAATCCCCACAAACCACCACCTATGCCAGTCCCAGCACAATTCCCAACAACCAACAGCCCTACCCCCAACTCCAACCACCCTACCACCAGTTGTTGAGATGGAAAGCTCAACATGTGCGGACATTGATGATGGACTACCAGGCTAGATGAGTCCGCACGTCTACACTTAGCACATTGGTGGTCATTATGATACTCATATGGCCAGTGAATTATCACTTATTATATTTAGTTTGTTAGACCAATGAGAGCGAATTTTTGAGCCCGGAATGTGCCTAAAATTTGCCAAAAAATCCAGAATTTAGGGGAAAAATATTCAATATCGAAGGTGGTGGCTCCAGCTAGGACGATTTTAAGCACCAAGTGAAATACGACTTTTAAAAGGCACCTGAGCAATACTTGTGGATTTTTGATAATTTTTCAAACTATTGTGCGGGTTTTCAGGAATTGCCAGTCAATGCAGGATGTCAAGCCAGACGCCCAGGATTTTTCAGAGCTCGATTTGGATGCCAGACGGGGAAATGGCCAAGAAATCGGTCAAGATTTGAAAGGTGGCCAAACTTTGGGCCAAATGGGTTGTGCCTTTTGGGAGCCTCCTAAAATTATATGCCACATGACATTTGCAACAAATCGTGGAGAGAGAGAGGATGAAGAAAATGACACCTGCTTCACACCGAAATTTGCGCCATATGATGGGGAGATGGAGATGGCAGCCTGTAAACAACCTATGCAACTGATCATGGCCCTGATCTTCTCCCCCTTTGTCGGTCTTATCGCCATCCTTCGCCCGTCCAATGGTGGCCTGAATGAGAAGAGCCAATTCTAGTCTTTCTCTCTCCTCCCTCTCTCTCCCCTAAGGGGCTGTACTTGTGTGCAAGAGGAAAATGAAGAATGGTGAAGGAAAGCTTGTCCGGTTGGGACCGGATTACTTTTGGATCGATGTAGACATGAAGATTGCTGATTGTGAAGATGTTGGACATTGAATGTGGACTGATCCGCAGTCCCGCACCAAAACCGAGATCCCGAGACATGAAGCCTAAGCTGTATTTCAATTTTTATGAAGAAAAAATGAGTTTTTATGCTATTTGATTGATGAAATATTGTTCCCATGGGCTTATTATGCACTATGATGTTGTTTGCTATGAGTTTCAACAGTTTATAATTTGAAAATCTGAAAATTATAAGTGATATGACTGAAATTAATGGTATAAAACCCGTAAAACGCGCGTTTAAGGGGTAAAAATGGGGATTTTTGCAAAATGAATGGGAAATATGAGACATTATTTCTACAAAACCTAAAATTTTACTGTCAAGGAACCTAAGGGCCACAACCCACAATCAATCTTAATTTCTAGTCATTTTTTTATTGAAGAAAATAGAGGAAAAATATCAAAAAATGGTGAAAAATGGGTTTTGAATGGGAGAAAATTAGGAAACGGTAAAAGAAAAATTCTAGAAAATTACATATGTGTTTGTGCAATGTATAATGAAGGTAGAGCATGAGGTTGATCTCGATTTACCCTCGTTTCTATGTTTTCGTTCATGTTTATTGCTTTCTTTATAAATTAAAACACATAAAACGACTCTTTCACCTATCAATGAATGCAAAACATTAAACGGTAGGGTGAGAGGGGAGGTTGAGCGTCAAAATATAAATTGAAATCTGATTTATGTGTTGCATTATGCCTATAGAACGTTGTTTTAAAATAAAGGGAAAGACAGTATGAGCGTAAGGCTCGGTGTCTGTTCTCATTACATAAACGTTAGCATGGAAATCATGAAAAGATTGGTTTCGCACAATGCACAATGCTGACTTTCTTTTGTTTGTGTACTAAACCATTCATATTATGCACTATGCATAGTTCATGGTATCAATGGAAAAGCTCTTGGACTGTATAGCAATTGTTTTCTTAGGAATTGGACCCATGATTGAGAGTGTGAGATTATCCCTTGCCGTAGGATAGAGGGTCGGTTTCCTAAGGGATTGTTAAGTAAGAACACATGGTATATCTCCTGGATTCGAAATATAAAAGAGAGGAGTTTGTGTTCGGTTGTGTTATATGTTGAGCAGCGCATCAAGGGCCCAATCCCTACGATGTAGGAGAGCTGCAGTGGGGCCGCGGTGTTTCTACCGAGAGGTTACCTCCATGTATGTGATCATGGCATTGCCAATGTGTATGGGTTCTCCCTCTGTGGAGTTTATAGAAAGGAAAACGTTGGACTACAAAACGATGAAACTATAAACGCATGAGTTAGGCTTTAGAGCAAGTTGTCCTTTAGCATTAGATTGACGCTCCTGGTCCGCGAGGTCGTGAAGGTATTTGTGTGTCATGAGCATGAGGTCCGGCTAGTGCCATAGCCAGTGCCGGTCCATTTTAGGTCCCATCAACCTACCTACATCTGGCAAAGATATAATGCGAGCCGATTAGTGTAGTTGGTTATGCACTATTTAACTTAGAAGGACACTTTCCTTTATGTTGTATCTTATCTATACTTGGTGTACATTGTATAGTGTGGTGTAGAAGAAGAAAAAACTAGCAAGAAAACGTTTTGGCCTCCATCTCTCTTCTTGTGTTCTTGAGTGAGCTTCCTCTTGTGTATACAGTGTGTGTTTGGCGCAGCAACTCAAGCACATCCCCTGATTCTTGACATGGTATCAGAGCCGCGCCACTAAGAGAGGCCGATTTCAAAGGCTGAAGTGAAGGAGAAGAAGAAGGCTTGAGCAAGCAAGCAATGGGTAAGAAGCTCTCTCATTCTTCCACTCTCTCTCTCGGATAGTGCCAGTGGAGGCACTGGAAGTAGGGTTGAGCAAAAATCTCAAATTGCTGTGAGATTTTGTGTGCAAGCAGATCACTGTATATTTTACAAATAGTCCTTTAGGCCTGTCCTGCAGCTATTTTGGGCGTCTGAGGCTATTTCAGGCCCCATTTTAGAGCCGCAAGGTTGCGGACAGTAGTTTCAATGTACATTGTGATTTCAGCTGTATTGACCGAAAGTGGGTGCATAGGTTACAGATTGCGAATCTATAATTTTTGAGGTGTTTACAGGAAGCAAACATAAGGTTTATCTGCAAACAGGTTGCAAATTACATGTACTATTAAGCAATCAGTGAAAAAGGTTGCTTGGTGTATTGCTATGCACGTGTTGTGAAAGATTACAGAAGACTAGCTTGTTGTGTTGTATCCTTGTTTGTGATAATGACAGAGAATAGTGGAAATCCCATTATTGAGAAGCTCGACAAGAATAACTACCCTTCATGGAAGTTCCGTGTGATGAACTTTCTCATTGGAAATGGCATTTATGAGTTTGTCTTAGGTGAAGAAAAGGAGCCAAAGCTGCCGACTGGCAGATGATTTAAAAGCATGGAAAGAGTGGAATGCGAAAGACAAAAAGGTGATGTATTGGCTATCTGCAGTCATTGATAATACTATGCTGGGACATATCAGGAATATAGAAATTTCACATGCAGCTTAGACAATTTTTGAGAGCATGTTTTCAGTAAATACAAAGGCACGAAAGATTTAACTCAAGCAAGAGTTGAATACCTTGAAGAAAGGGAAAATGTCTGTCAATGAGTATGTGTTGAAGGTGAGGAGCATTGCAGATGCTTTAGGAGCGATTGATGCAATGCCGGATGATGATGATTTGGTTTCATCCACTCTGAGTGGCCTTAACAATGAGAAGGCATGTAAATCATTTGTTACTTCAATATATGTACGGAAGCCATTTCCAGATTTTGATGAACTGATCTCTTTCATGATCACTGAAGAGATCAATATGCAAGGTGATTCGTTTGAAAGAAATGGTGAATAGGTTCAAGAATTTTACTCGAGTTCAGGAAGGGGACGTGGTAGATCCTCTTCAAGAGGCCGTGGTATGGGACGTGTTGGCGATAACCAAGAAAACATGTTCAGTCAACAATTTGGTGAAATGCAGGTTTCTGGAGGCAGAATAAACTTTAGAGGTAGGGGAAGCTCTAGATGAAGAGGTGGATGGCAGAACAGAGGCCCTGGAAATTCTGCTATTTTTTGCCATTATTGTGGCAAAACAGGACATATTGCAGCCAATTTTTATGCAAAGAAGGATGATATTTGCAGTGGTAAATTGCAGCAAGGAAACTATGCATCGTCTTCACGATAGAATGAAGAAAAAATAAGCATCTGTTTATTATGCATCATATGATGAATGTAGTTATAGGAAAGGAGACACATGATGATGTATGGTATGTCAATTTAGGTGCATCTAATCATATGACCAGTCATGTTGAATGGTTTGGAGAGATGCAGGACTTATAAAATCCAGGTTATATGCAGACGGGTGATGATTCATGCTACCCAATTTCACACATTGAAAAAGTTCCCTTGTCCTTGTATGATGGCGAGACAAAGAGTCTGACAGATGTATTACATATGCCATCAATTACAAAGAATCTAGTGTCTGTTGGCCAAATGGTAGAGCAGGGGTTGCATGTCCGATTCAATGCAAAATGTTGTTTTGTAGAAGACTTTAATGATAAGTGCAGGTTGGTCGCAAAAGAAAGTAGAGTTGGCCAAATTTTCACTTTAGATGCTGGAATTCCTGCAATGGATGCTGCTATGTATGCTGAAGGAAAAGGAGTAGTTGCAAATATTGAAATATGGCATAAATGTATTGGATATGCAAATGTACAAAGGTTGAAATTAATGCAGTCCAGAGGATTGGTTACAGGGTTGCCTTCTTTTAGAGTTGCAGAATTGCATAAAGTCTGTGAAGCATGCCAGTTTGGTAAGCAGGCAAGATTACCCTTCTCGCATGACAAAGAAGTGAGTAGAAAAATACTTGATGTGGTGCATACATATGTTTGGGGCCCTACACAGAATGTATCTCTTGGTAGCAGCAAATACTTTGTTACATTTATTTATGATTGTTCAAGGAAGTTATGGGTATACTTCATGAAGGAAAAAAATGATGTATTTGAGCAGGCTTAAAAGTAAAGTGCTTGAGATCAAATGGAGGGGGAGAGTACCTCTCTAATGAGTTCAATGGCTTCTTCAGGACTCATGGGATAAAGAGGCAATTTACTTATAGGTATATCCCACAGCAAAATGGTGTTGCAGAAAGAAAAAACAGGCATATTGCAGAAGTTGCACGAGTATTAATGGCTGAAAAGAATATGCCCAAACATTTTTGGTCTGAGGCTTGATCCAAAGGTAAAAAAATGTGTTTTTGTTGGATACTATTTAGAGCAGAAAGGGTATCCCTGTTATAACCCTGTCACAGGTGAGTTCAGAGTGAGCAGGGATGTTATCTTTGATGAGATGGAAAGTTGGTATACACCTACTGGTGATGTTTTGGATGATGATAATGATCAAGACAGCTGCATACAAAAAGATAAACAAGAATCATGGAGTCTTAGTGGACCAGAAACATCATCTGGTACTACACCTATAGTGAGCCCTTGGTTTGGGAGACTAAGGAGTAGCCTCACATCTTCAGGTGGATCTATAAGTATTGCAGGGAAGGAAAAAGGAAAGAAGAAAGTGTTGGATGGTAATGATGCATCTACCAGTCATTTGGGATTGGATGGAGATTCTAGTGGTTCGGAGAGTTTGGATGATGAGCTTGATATTCTTTCAGTCAGGACACTAGGTGTACAGAGAGCTCATAGTAATGTAAAGGCTCCATTCAGTGATCTGGTGGTATGCAGATCTAGCAGGGTCAGATACCCTATTAAAATATTTGGTTTTGAAGGTTATGCATCTCACCATTATGCTTATATGGTGAAACTAGTTGAGGATGTTGAGCCCACTTGTTTTGAGGATGCTGTTAGTCATGCTCATTGGGATGTAGCAATGGATGAGGAGATGACTGCATTAGAAACCAATAAGACTTGGGATTTGGTACCCTTACCTAAGGGTAAGAAAGCTATTGGCTGTAAGTGGGTTTACAAAGTCAAGCATAATGCAGATGGTTCAGTTAGTGGGTATAAAGCTAGGCTAGTTGCAAAAGGCTATGCTCAAACATATGGCATAAATTATGAAGAGACATTCAGTCCAATTACTAGGATAGCAACTGTTAGATGTGTGATTACCTTGGCAGCAGCAGCCAAAGGTTAGAGTTTGCAGCAAATGGATGTTAAGAATGCCTTCTTGCATGGTGAATTGCAAGAAGAAGTGTATATGGAGCAGCCAGCAGGTTATGAGGATTTAGAGCATCCCACATATGTGTGCATGTTAAAGAAGGCGCTCTATGGGCTGAAGCAAGCACCTAGAGCATGGTCTGACAAGATTGGAGAGTATCTTGTCAATATTGGATTTTGTATTTCTGATGATGCTGATCACTCATTTTATGTGAGAAAGGGAGATGCAAGTTTGATCATCATAGTTATCTATGTGGATGACTTGATTATTACAGGTGACAGTGACAATGGGATTGTTGAAGTTAAGGACTTCTTGAAGAAGAAGTTTGAGATGAAGGATTTGGGTGAGCTGAGATACTTTCTTGGTATTGAGGTGATCAAATGTGATGAGGGTATATGGCTATCCCAAAGGAAGTATGGCTTGGATATGTTATCCAAGTATAGTATGACAGCATGTAAGCCTCTTTCAGTACCATTGGAGTAAAATGTGAAGTTTAGTGCTAACATTGGGGATGAGATAGAAGACCCTACTATGTTTAGGAGGATAGTAGGGAGTTTGATTTACATGACTATCACAAGACTAGACTTGAGCTATGCTGTTGGCCTTATCAGTCAGTTTATGCAAATGCCTAGAAAGCCTCATTTGGATGCAATTAGATGTATATTGAGATATGTAAAGTCCACTTTACGTTATGGACTTTTTTATGAGGCAGGTAAGGACGTACATGTCTTTGGATACACAGATGCAGATTGGGCTGGTAGCATGTCAAATAGAAGATCTATAAGTGGATTCGTGTTTTCCCTTGGTAGTGCAGCAGTTACATGGAGCAACAAAAAGCAACCTACAGTTGCTATATTGAGTACAGAGGCTGAGTATAGAGGTGCTGCTATGGCAGCATGTGAGGTGGTATGGCTGCAAAAGTCATTAGGTGATTTGGACGTGCAGGGAGATGGTCCAATTGTTATTCATTGTGACAACATGAGCAGCATACACCTAGCTAGGAATCCAGTGTTCCATGCTAGGATAAAATACATTGAGGTGCAGTACCACTTTGTGAGAGAGAATGTACTTGCAGGAGAGATTGACTTGGTATATATCAACACACAAGATTAGATAGCTAACATTTTCACAAAGGCATTGGGTGTAGAGAAGCTTTGAAAGTTTTGAAGCTTACTTGGAGTTGTAGAGATAGAATTGAGCTTGTGGGGGAGTGTTGAGATGGCAAGCTCAACACATGCGGACATTGATGATGGACCACCTGGCTAGATGAGTTCGCACATCTACACTTAGCACGTTGGTGGTCATTATGATACTCACATGGCCACTGACTTATCACTTATTATATTTAGTTTGTTACACCTACCTACAGCTGGCAAAGATATAACACCATTCGATTAGTGTAGCCGGTTATGCACTATTTGACTTATAAGGCCACTTTCCTTTATGTTGTATCTTATCTATACTTGGTGTACATTGTATAGTGTGGTGTAGAAGAAGAAAAAACCGGCAAGAAAACATTTTGGTTTTCATCTCTCTTCTTGTGTTCTTGAGTGAGCTTCCTCTTGTGTATATAGTGTGTGTGTTTGGCGCAGCAGCTCAAGCACATTCCCCCATCATGCGATTCTTGACACCAGCCACCCATGCCAACAATGTGGCCCCAATAACTTTCATCTACCCACCACCAAAAATCCTCCAAGGCAACCACGGACATCCTTGCCACCCACGTCTTTGGTGCATGCTAAAGCATGCTACCTACGACTGTGAGTGCCATGGGATTGGCACTCGTCTAGAAGGGGGATAATGTTAACCGTCAAACGAACAAGGTGGGAAAGTTGGAAAATATAAAGTAGAAGACAAGGCCAAGGAAAAAGTGAAATAGAAGATGAAGGTGCGCCAAGAAGAATCTGGAAACACAAGAAGTGCATAAAAGTCCTAAATCAAGAAAAAAGGCGCATGAGAAAAAGCGCGAGTCTATACTGTTGTAAAAAAGTGCAAGGTGTACCATGATTTATTTTAAGAGTGCCAGGCTCTCACCCGTGCAATTATAAATGTAGGTGTAGGAAAGGAAGCTAGGAAGATAGGAGGACAATGGGAAAAAGGGCCTAGGCCATGGCCGACCATGTAAAAAGGGGATAAGGGGATGACTGTCCAAAAGGGATTTAGGGTTTTGTTTATAAAGTTGAAAAGTGAATGAGAAGTTCATTCTTTGGTGTATGACTTAACAAGAGTCCTCTCTTCTTCTCTTATTCTTTTCACCTTGCTTATGTGTGTGCTCTTGAGAGAGGGAGTGTGAGAGTGTGAGGGAGTGAGTGTGTGAGGGTGAGGGACCAGGGAGGAGAAGCTCTCCATCTTCTCTTCTTTTCTATTCTCTTCTCTCCATCTTCTCCTCTCTTCTTCTCTTCCCTTCCCTTCCCTTCCCTTCCCTTCTCTTCTCTTGCTCGCGGAAATGGAGCTTGGAGTGTGGAGCTTGAGGATGGAGCTTCCTTGAAGCTTGCACTTGGATTGTGGAGCTATCGGAGTGTGTGGGAGAGGAGGTAACTCAATCAGTATGGAGGTAAGCTCACTACACTCACGGATAGGTAGTGCGTCAGCTATGTGAGAGGTAGCCATTAGTGCTTGGCTTAGAACACTTGAAGCAATAAGCGGTCCGTGGGTCTTGGCGGTTGAGTAAGAGCTCCCACATGCATTTACGTGTCTATTCTTCATGGGTCTAATGCTTATCATCTTTGACCATTGTCACCACACTATTGGAGATAGATGTAGTAATTGTGGCCATGAAAATTTTGGCCCTTGATCCCTCACATCAGCAAGAAAATGATGCGTCGGTGTGAGCGAGCCCTCCTCTTTTTACTGCTACATGTCTTTGCACCTTTGAAGATTCTGCCTCTTCTTCCATATTTTCAACCTCCTCTAGTGGTGTAGGCTCCATCCTCTCAATTCTACGGGCTTTCTTCACCGGCCTTTCTTCAAAATCTGCTACTTTGGCCTTCCCTTTGACATTACTCTCATCCAAACTGATCATCCTGACATCACAATTCTCTGGCGGGGGCTGCACAAGCAAGGGTGGCACCTCTACAAGTGATCGAGGATGCTGGAGAACTTGAATCGGTGATGGAGGCCCTGGATTCAGTGGAACAAGCCTCTCCCTAGGTGGTGTCACTTGTTGTCCCCTCCTTGATTGGAATCCATTTCCTAGTAGATGCCTCGGATGAGGGCAAAAGTACATACCATTGCTAATCTCCCCACAATTATAGCAAACATACTCTCTTTCTTATCTCCTTGGACCTCGATTGCCTTAATGTGCGAGGGGAGGGGGCCATACTCCCTATAGAGCCTCCCGAAGATATTTGGAGACAACTCCTAGATCTTTGCCAAACCTTACCAGGGGAGTACCAAGCATATGAAGGCATATTTATAAAATTGTGGAATAAATGGACAGCCTCCTTAACCGAAGGAGAGAGAGTACCTGATTGCCTTAAGAAATATTTTTTTTCTGGCTGGACTTCATCCTCTACTAAGGGAAAAGGTCAAAGGCAAGTTTCCAACATCCTATGAAGAATCACTCACTTATGCTAGGGAGAAAGATAGGAAACTGAAGTATCAAGCCCAGTTGAAGGGGGGAGTTGAGCCCATGCAGGTTTTACCGGCCATGCTAAGGCCTAGAGAAATAGCAACGGCTCCACCTAAATCAGAGATGCCACAGCAAGAGCTTCTACAACGCATTACTAATCAACTTGAAAGCCTTTAGTTGAATTTAGTACTCATGCAAGAATGCGGTCTTGAGATCCTTCCAGTTACCCCTTGTAGCCTCCGAGAGAGCTTGATACCAAACTTGAGCATCACCCTTTAGAACTAAAGAGAAGGCCCATACTTTGGTTGCTTTATCATCCCGGCCTATGACTAGGAATGCCATTTTTAAGTCATCCAAAAAGTCTAGAGCTTTCTCCCCTTTGTGCCCAAAAAAGCTTGGAAAAGCCATGATAGGAAAATGTTGATCTAGCTCAATACAAAACAAAGATGAACACGTCTAGGCCCAAGTCATATCTTATTAAGGGTAGAATAAATGGATTCACAGATGCATTAATTTCAACAAGACGACGAGGGCCCAATAAGACCCTTATGATATTTTGGAACCTGAGCTTTGTGCTAACTATTATGTGCACCATTTGCCTAGCAAGAGGACGGATAGGTCCGTACCAATATCTATGGTTCATGGAATGCACTTAGAGTAGAATGAATATGTGCACATTAAAGGAGATGTTATAATCCAAAATAGAGAATATTATGGGATCAGGGGACAACAAGATCTCTCTCAACCTCTCAGCTCAAAAATAGAAGACCAACCTTTGCTAAAAATGTACATTTCTACTAATGCACACATCCACCCTAATGTTTTGAACCGATTGAAAGTTGTAGAAAATAGGAGTATTTATTTATGCATTACTTACAAATTTCCACTACAAACTTTCATGAAGCGTGTAGTTGAAGCTTTGGCCTCTTAGATCCAACCATTCAAGAGATGCGAAGGATTTTCTCACTAGTGATTAGCCTAGCTTTGGTGTGACTATCATCAGCCTTGTAAATTTCATAGGCTTCGATAGCTACCTTCTCAATTACTTTGAGCCTTCTTGCTGGCAGTAGTTGAAGGGCATCACCATATGTAGACTCTCGTCAATACTGCACACCATTGATGTGTAACTCCCCCTCCAAAAACTTGTTAATCCTCGAATTCGAAAGCACCTTTACCACTTGAAGACGAGGCTTCTTAGGGAGTGTCTCTATACTAGACACCAAGCACTCAACGCAATGCCTTGACCTAGAGACTTAATGAGAGTAAGATTTCTCTTGAAGCAAAGAAGGGTGTGTGTAATTAGCTTGCTTTACTGTGCCGTTTGTTGATAAAGATTCTTTTTCTCTTGAGCTTCTTTTGGAAACCATAGTAGTACTCTTGAGCAATGAATCCCTTGAATAAGATTTGATGAAGATTCCTCCTTAGTGATCCCTTGATAACATTCGTTGAAGAAGAGGACAACTCCTTATATGTTTATTCATTCATAGAAATTGTAGAGTGTATCTTGAGAACTCCTCAGTGGGGGACACAAAAAATGAAGGCTGAAAAGATGAATGGGTTGTCTCTTACCTACCCAGCCTCCAATCCCCACTAAGAGAGCTAAAGAGGGGCACCACCTAGCCAAAGGGAGAATGGGCTAGGACATCCCTTTCCTTAAAGAGAATGGAAAGAATAAAAAACACAACTTCACGAGAGAGAATTTGTAGCCCATCTTAATGGAAATGAAGATGATGGAAGGTTAAGAGAGGTGATGGCTCTCCTAAATTCTCCCATGAATATATATATAGTCTGAGGAAATAAGGATTCCCAACCAATAGAGCATATGGCAAGTCTTACTTAATAAGTTTAAGTATGAATGTAGAGGGAGAATTAGAAGAGAGTACATATGATTTAGACACTATATTAGAATATGAGAGAGAGAGAGAGAGAGAGAGAGAGAGAGGGGGAGGGGGGGAAACAAGAGGAGAAGAGGTAGAAGAAGCTTGCCATTATGTTACATAATAAAAGAGACTCACTCATAGCTTATCTCAAAGAGACAGACTAGCATGAGGGTGTTCTAGAGTGCTCTCATGTGCTTGTCATTGTCATTGTCCTTCTTTACATCTCCATGGGCTCCTTATATAGCCTCCATGAGAGATTAGATTAAGCTAATATTTTTTATTAACATAATCCTAGATGATGTATGGCATCTTTGAAAATATGGAGAATAGTGGATGGGACAAGTCCTCACCTTGTCATCAAGCAAGAAGCCAAGAGTGGTGGTAGACAAGCTAGAGAAAGGAAGCTAGATTACAAGATGTGGGTGACCAAAGCATATTATTATAATATATTTACAAGAAAGATAAAATGGGAAGCTGATGTGGTGAAAGAGAGAAGAAAATTGCATATAGCCAACAGTCTGCGTCTTTGTAACCTCAAATCAGTGAAGAATCTGAAAAAAGTTTCTTCTGCAACTTTGTAGACCTAGTCAAAACCGATTGGGTATTGCAAGAATTTTCATAAAATTCACTTTCCTTTGGAATTTATTGAAATTATAAAAAACGGCTTCCAAAAGGTACTTTGACTATAGTTTCTCATATATATATATATATAAACACATATAAACATGTGACAGAGGGGATCCATGCTTGTAAGCTTTTGTGTAAGATCCAAATGACAACATGATGTGGATATTGACTTGTGTACAAGGGTGAGGTGTCCTCTAATGATGGTGATAGATTCCAAATCTTGGTGATGTAGGTGGAACCCACATGTAGTTGGAGGCGAGTCCTTTGGAAAAATATATGTACTCACTCAACTCAAAGGTGTGATCTATTTCCATCTTCACTAAGATAATCCTTTCCTTTTACCCTTTACATTGACATCCCTCCTAAGAACTTGTTCATCAACTTGCTAGAGTTATCATAACCGAGAAGCAATAATGTAGCATACCTAGTGCTTGAAGAGTAAACCCAAAGTGATATGATAAGGCTTTTGATAGGGATTTTGGCCAAATTTTGTGGTAGAAATCTATTTTATTAAAAACCCGGATCACTAGCGACGATCAAACAAACAAGGTACATGCCCCTTGCCCACTAACAACAGTAAGCAAATTGCCCCAGAGGATCCCATTAGTCAGAAAGATGCATCGCAACCACCCTCAGTTGTTGACTTCGTTGACTTCTCCACCACAGGCACAAATTCCCATGATCCCAAGTTGCAGCTCATGGTGGCGCACTACATGGCATTGGAGCGATGGAATGTAGAAGCGATAGAGGGAATCTAGGTCCTTCAACATGTGGTGCTAAACTTGAACAATTAGACTGGAAGACAAAATTTTATCTTCTTTGGCAACACATCCTATAGTGGAAGAGAGGGCTAGAGTGGGCCATGAAGAAGGCTAGCATTTTTCACCCATGCCATGATTTAGTAGACCCACACCTTGCCCCAAAGCACCACCAGAGTACCTAACTTTGGCCCAAGGTTGAAGTTAAAGGCTGAAGTCGAATAAAACTTGTGCTAGAATCTAGAGGTGGACTCCCCAAATTTGATGACTCATGCCAAGATTAGAGAGGTAGTGATCCCAATTGTAATGATCTACTCTCTGAAAACACCTCCACCCCCACCTTCAATATCATGAAGTTGGCTAGTATTACCCACCGCGCCTAAGTCAGTCTAAGGTTCTCTCTCCAAAGCATTGGCACTGGATCCATGCCCTCCTAAGTGCTAAGTCATAGCATAAACTTGAACTTGAAGGAGTCCAGGCTCATCTCATCTGGATCACCTTCGAATGGGACTAGCTATAATAGTAAATCCAGCTCAGCATCATCTACCTAGAGAAGCTAGTGGTGGAGCTCATCTACCATAACAAGGGAATAAACATCTACGTTAATGCTCCTTGAAATCCTCATAGGGAAGGAAACTTCAATAATCAAGGGCAGGGACACAAGGTGTAAACAAATATTAGCTACTTAATATAGATGAAATATAGATATGTGAAAGAAAATAATTGTTAATGAATGTAAATGCATAAACCTTTTATTTTGATCACTGAAGTAAAATTAGAGTTATGAATATCTTAGGGTTGAAATATCTCCAAAAACATTAATAATTAGAATAATATACATAAAAAACATCTTTAATATTTTTATGATCCACAAATTATATTAATTATATATGCCCTGAAAAAAATGGACATTTGATCACATCAATAGTTGAAAATGATGAGATAAAATATCTTTTACAAAATTACCAAATTGGTTTAAAAGGCTAATCTTGATAGATGATAACATAGAACTATATGTATTTAGTCAAACATATCTCTAATATAAATTATACATTTTTGTAAAAGGTAGTTATAGAACTTTTATTTTTGGAGTACACTCAAATTTCAATTTGAAATAAAAGTTCTCTTGTTAGAAAGTTAGGCATTTATATTGATTTGAGCTTGAAAATTTTACTAGAACAGCTTAGAGAATTGAATGCCCTCGTCACTTAGTGAATCGGAACGCCATCAATCGAGTGCAAATCACATTGATCATTCCACCAACCTCATGCTAATATTAATTTTCTCATCTAGATCATCTTGATTGGGCACCTTGTTAATCGCCACTATCGTATCTTTCAATAGCTTAGAGAATCGAATGCCATCGTCACTTGGTGAATCGGAACGCCATCATCTGAGTGCAAATCACACTGATCATTCCACCAACCTCATGCTCCATATTCATTTCCTCATCTTGATCGGGCACCTTGTTAATCACCACTATCGTCTCTTTCAACAGCTTAGAGAATCGAATGCCATCATCACCTGGTGAATCGAATGCCATCATCCGGTGCAAATCACACTGATCATTCCACCAACCTCATGCTTCATATTCATTTTCTCATCTAGATCATCTTGATTGGGCACCTTGTTAATCACCACTATCGTCTCTTTCAACAGCTTAGAGAATCGAATGCCATCGTCACTTGGTGAATCGAAACGCCATCATCCGAGTGCAAATCACATTGATCATTCTAGCAACGTCATGCTCCATATTCATCTTCTCATCTAGATCAAAATGATTGGGCACCTTGTTAATCACCACTATAGTCTCTTTCAATAGCTTAGAAACGCGAATGCCATCATCACCTAGTGAATTGGAATGCCATCATTCGAGTGCAAATCACACAGATCATTCCACCAACCTCATGCTCCATATTCATTTTCTCATCTAGATCATCTTGATTGGGCACCTTGTTAATTGCCACTATTGTCTCTTTCAAGAGCTTAGAGAATCGAATGCCATCGTCACCTGGTGAATCATAACGCCATCATTCGAGTGCAAATCACTCTGATTATTCCACCAACCTCATGCTCTATATTCATCTTCTCATCTAGATCATCTTGATTGGGCACCTTGTTGATCGCCACTATTGTCTCTTTCAACAGCTTAGAGAATTGAATGCCATCGTCACCTGGTGAATTGAAACGCCATCATCCGAGTGCAAATCTCACTAATCATTCCACCAACCTCATGCTCCATATTAATTTTCTCATCTAGATCATCTTGATTGGCACCTTGTTAATTGCCACTATCGTCTCTTTCAATAGCTTAGAGAATCAAATGCCATTGTCACCTAGTGAATCGGAACACCATCATCCGAGTGCAAATCACACTGATCATTCCACCACACTCATGCTCCATATTCATCTTCTCATCTAGATCATTTTGATTGGGCACCTTGTTAATCGCCACTATCGTCTCTTTAAACAACTTAGAGAATCGAATGCCATCGTCACCTGGTGAATCGGAACACCATTATCCGAGTGCAAATCACACTGATCATTCCACCAACCTCATGCTCCAAATTTCCCAGAGAATAAATTGATTGATTCGATAACCATCTTCCAATTTCCTTGAGAATAAAAAATCGACGGTTTTGTTCCAAAACACCACCATAGCTAGGCTTTGATTGAATTGTCCTCATCACAGACAATAGATCAATATGTAGTATCATGGATCGAATATCTTTTCTCTGGATGCCATATGGTAAATCCAATCGACACCATCTCTCAAGTCTGGATTATCAAAATACTCGTCTTGGGATTACCAGCATAGCAAATTTCCTCAAACCACAGTATTTCTCGTTCTCGATTCAAGAGTAGGAGACTTGTCTTCAAACACCATCACAACTTGATTTGGATCGCCATCATTCAATTGTAACTGCCATCATTGTTCATCTCCACCACTCGACCACAATCACATATATCACTCGGCTATCTCACCTAGAGTTCAAACCATAAAGTTTGAGCCAAATGCTACAGTCAACAAATCTATCAATTCTAAAGCCCGCTCTCAAACTCCTAATTTTTGATTGATTAGGGCCCTTGGAGAGCCATACTTGAGTCTCCCATGCCTTGGTCTGCATTCAAAAGCCTTGATCACTACTTGAGGAGTAATAGAAATTGGAGTGGAGTTTTTTGGTTGACAAAGGGGGCATGGGAAATCCAATAGAGCAAAGCATGGGGGGAGTCACTCATGGATATGAATGTATAACGTGGATTCAAAATAAGGGATTTTTTAGATACCATTTTTATATATTTTTAACATACAAAAGGGTATGATATAAAGGGATTATTTACAAATTGAATAAACAAGGATCATGTTTTATTCATGAAATGTTCACAGATAAGGATATTTATAAATAGACATTGAATGCATGAGATATGGAGAATATACATATAGTAAACACCTCGAGAGCAATGCTCAAGCGGTTAACAAAGCAGATTGGAGCTAAGTAGGTACATGTCTTAATTAACCTTGGTTATTGCATTAGATTGTTATGCCATGCTTTTTACAATATATATTTTCAAAGGATTATCTAATCTAAATCAAGTTTCTTTCCTTGAGCTTTATAAGTACCAAAAGCAGTTGATACTTACCATGCCTCTCCGCAATAAGCGAGTATGTGCACTAGTCTTGCTTGCTCATCACGAGACTACCCAAACCTCCCTATCCAAACAAGTATGTGCACTAGTCTACACCTTAGTTGACCTCTTGCATGCAAGGCACATGACTTGGCCTCCTTCAAAGTAGCTCTAAAACCAATTCTAGAACCTAAAGGTACACCTAGATTTAGTATTGTACTCAACCATTCAAATCCCATGCTCAAAGTGGAACCTAGACTTGCTTGAGAGCAACCAAACCTCTTCCAAAGTACACCATAGAGGAGGAAAACCAATCAAAAGGAAGAGAACAACCATTGGAAGGTTAGGGCCTAGGCAACTTTGCACAAATATAGCATGACCCAAATCTTAGTGCACACATATAAGACTTGAGACTTGGAACCCTCGCAACTTGAGACAACCAATATTGACTCTTCATATCATAGATTGCAAAACGTTTGATAACATTCTCAGGTGAGAATCTAAGCATAATAACCTAAGAGTAACTTTCTTGCCAAACGTTAGTAGCTGCCCAAGGAGATCACAACATGAGACCTAAATCCGTTCCCAAGTGTGAGCCATTGACACTCAACCAATTACATCCAAATCCAGGGTTGTGTCACATAGGCCAAAGAGCATTTAGCTACCCCTCAATATAGATGCATAGGGATCTTGTGCACATAGAGTGATTAGGGAATGTTGTCACAAATGCATCTCAAGTAGCCACTCAACGGGATCACACAAAGTGGAAGTTTAAGCACTTGCTGACTATGGGGAGAGAGCCACACCTAGGCTAAAAAAGAGACAAACCTCCTTGTATCAAAGGGGAGGAATGATAATCTTGTCAATCAACGTTACTTCAACCCTAGAATGTGGTTGCTTGCATCCTCGACGTAATTGGAGATCTAGAATAATTAACTCAGACACTAGAGATACATTGCAAGTGATAGCTGCGAGGGACAACCTAAATGAGATAGCAAGGATACACGTTGGCTAGTCTTGCAGCAAGAGCTTGACTACTAACCAATATCACGGGGACATGATAGCACAAGAAGTGTAAAGATTAAGTTCAAATCCTAGAATGACAGAACTAGCATGTGATCATAGTTTCAACTATGAGGCATGGGAAGTGCAAGGTATTAGTAGTGCGATGTGTAGTTGAGGAGTAGTTGACAATACTTGCTTGAATTGGGGGACGTAGATACTCTTTAGCCTATTTATTGTAGCTCATCATAGTTATGATTTAGCATTGGATACCACTGTATACAAACTCTTGCAACTCAACCACTTGGGCATATAACAAGAAAAATCCACTCTAGTGAATTCTGAATTCCTAGAAAAGACCTCCAAGAGCTTGCATATATCGGTGAGACTTGAGTTGAGTTAATTCAAGCCAATCTTGAATGAGCTTGAGCTGAGAGTAGAGAAGATGGAAAATTGGTAGACTCACATAAACAATTCAGAGTGACCACCTGACTTAAAGAGTCAAGCACAAATCACTTAAGAACCAAGTTAACATTCTGAAAGGCTTTAATCATTGAATAGAAAACTAGAGGCTAAGTAATATGCTATGGTTTTATACTTGTTGCACATTGTGCTCAATTGTAAAGAATAAGATTTGATTGAGTACCAACATCACAAGAAATTGTATTGCATACATTCATGCTGCTTGAGAAAATTTGAAAGCCTGATTGTGCACCATGCATTGCCATTTTGCACAAAAAGGGAAAATATTGTTTGATGTTAAAAAGAACACATGACTGAATTGAAAAGGGACAAAGAATAAACTTAAATCAATTTTTAAAAAACCACGCCAAAAAGAAACCATAAAACCATACACTTAACCTTGCAACTACATGCTTGTAAGGAAGACTAATGCATAGAAACCGCGGCCAACTATTGAGACAACCTATGACGAATCCTAGAGGTGAGAGGTGTCTTTGCTAGGAGCTACCATCAACTACTCAATCTCATCTATCTTATCAAAAACTTAATAGCATAGGAGATGACAATAACCATGTTTGAAACACATACAGTTTAGGTTTTGATCCTATTGATTTTCCCTCCTAATATTCAAATAGAGTAGTCACACAATGATCAACAAACTAGCAGATCACATCACCAAAGAATAGTGCAAGACATAATCATAGATTTGTGAGAGGAGAGATCATTGGGGAAGGATTTGTTGCAAAATCTCTAGTTATATGCAAGAACGGTGGACAAATAATTGCAAAGGGAAAAATAGAGCTGGATGAAGTTTAGCGAATCATAGAAATTGATCGGAGAGCAAGGGCTAGACGAAACACTGATAGGGAGAGATCCTTTGAGACAGACCTCATCTTGAGCAAACTCCTAGCCAAGTGCTTGTTGGGCACCACAACCATTGAGCAAAGTGGTGTTGACAGCTAGCTGATCTTCATATAATGCCCACTATATAAAGCCATATAAAATATAAAATAACCATGTAAGATATTATCCATATTTCTTTGTAGAGAAAATTGAGTAGATCTATGAAAGCTAATAGTATCCCTAGGACTCTAGTTAACATGTATGGACTTTTAGAATATGTCATCGAAGGGGAAAAAGGTCAAACTTGGTTCACTAGCCTAGATAATGTTGTACACAATAATTTTTGCATGCTTAAGTACCTCTTCATCAAGAGTATAATATACCCAATCGATGAATAGAAAATTGCCATGTGAACACTTCCTTGAGTATGTATGAGCATGCATTCACTTACATGCATGTAAATAAGTGTATGCTCGCTTGTTATAAAGAAATTGAAAATCTCCAATATGGGAACTCATCCTTAGGTAAATGTAGACCTACACTTATTTGCACACATGAGAATACACATCAGTTCCTTACCCATGCATAATAATGAATGTCAGAATTAAGTTTCGTAAGGCCCTCACATGAATTCTCATAGGGACTACATGTAAGAAAATTCCTGCAAGGATTGCATATGAATGAGGAGTTAATGGCATAAGGTTTAAGATAAAACCTTAGAGAAAAAAAAACATAAAAAAGAGAAACCGCACACGAGCCTTTTGCATAGAACCCCCTCCCAAACCCGCTTAAAATCACCCCCATATAAGATAAAGAGGGAACAAGAAGCTACATCCAAAGCATGCATATGAGGGCAATAGTGAATACTAAAAAAGCACGTAGGAACAAATGCCAAATAATAAGGTTTAAACAATTTAATCAAATAAAAGATAAAATAAAATAAAAGAATGCATGACGGCTTGATTTTGGCTGCCGACTTGCGGCGCATCCCCCCCTTTCCCACCTCATCTATCATCTCATCCCCATGACCATCACCTCTCACCTCTTTGCCCTCCCTCAAAAATTCCTTCTTAAAGACCTCTTTTTTTAAAAGGTACTCCCCCCTCCTTTTATAAATTCATTGAACGACTTTTCATTAAAGAAAGGCACCCCCACCCCCCAAATTTGACTTTATGATAATTAAATCTTTTACTCTCCTCCTGTGCCACAAGATGACGCGTTAGAGAATCTATGACATAAATAGAATTTCACCCCCTATTTATGAGGATATTTTGCCCTAATTTCCTGCTAATTGACACATGGATTTTTGCATTAAAGACTAGTAGACCTTTTAGTCTCCTTATGCAACACATTGACACATCAAGATCCCATGACATAAGTAGAAATTCCTCCCCCCCCCCCCCCCCCCCCCCCCCCAACCCCCTCCCAAAAAAAAAGGGGATGATATTTTAGTAATAGAAGCAAGAAATAGTGGAGAGTTGAGAGATGCTAGGAAGAGATAAAGTGCTTGTGAGGAAGGGCAACAAGGTGAAGCTAGAATTTTCTAATGCCATATTTCTGCACATTCTTTTTTAGCCCAATCTTTATTACATTATATCCATCTTCCTTTTTTTTGTTCTATTGCCTTCTTTATCCCGTATTACATGTGTATTTTCTAGCCATCCATTATATACATGCACAAGAGCTTTAGTGTATCAACAATGTAGGGCCCTCAAAAGTAGCGAATCCATCATTTGCAACATTTACCATAGGGGAATTAGCGGCCAATGACACCATCTACTCCAACACATAAAATCATGTATTCTTAGCCTAGATCTTCACACATAAATTCTAATAGAAACTTTGATATTACTATTAAATTAGTAGGGGAATTAGTGGGTCCATCATTTGCAACATTTACCATAGCGGAATTAGTAGCCAATAACACCATCTACTCCAACACATAAAATCATGTATTCTTTGCCTAGATCTTCACACATAAATTCTAATAGAAACTTTGATATTACTATTAAATTAGTAGCCTAGGTAATGAATAATTTCAAAATATGAAAAAATATATTAAATTAATATGTAGGAATTATTCTAACACTCTAGAGATTAGAAGAAGAGAATGGTTACACTTAACTGCATGTTGAAAAAGCATGTAAATTCTAGCTAGTGGTGCATGGTTAAATTATCAAGTGATTGAATAGTTGATTTTCTACTTGATTTGATACAACTTCGATTAAAAAAATTGCAATCATATAAAAGTATAAACCTTGTATTAGAGTAATTCTTTCTAAGAAGGAATGGCTGGTTATTAATACAAATTTATTATCCAATGAAAGTGTCTTAGTTGGAATGAAAGTAAGTTTTGGAACTGTTGTTTGATAAAGATGTCCGAGTCATTTGTGATTTTGGATGGATGTGGCTAATTTTGGTTGTGCTTGAAAAGATCAAGAAGACAATATTTGATGATATAGTGCTGATTCATTGAGGCAGCACAATAGTTTATGAGATGATGTAGTGTAGATTCACCACAAGTGGCAACACTATGACCAATGCAGATTTGCTGCAACAGGTAGCACTACGGTTTATGTGATCATGTAGTCTACATTTTCCACATGAGGTAGCACTACAAATGGTGAAGATTTTCCACATGAGGCATCACCATGGACAACATGTACCCTCCCTAAGGTCTTGTCATCACGTCTTATACTTGGTTGGTTTATATCCGTCTAGAGTGTAGATTGCCTTCTAGACAAGAGATCAAATGTGTGAGGAATGTTCAACCCTTATGGTGGTTGAGAACCAAGGGCCTTTGGTAGTAATACTCAAACCAATCCTAAGGGAGAGGAATCCTCAGCAGGCAAAGTGCATTGGCAAGTACACTTCAAAGACACTAAGACGAAAAGAGGATACAATGTGGAAAAATGAGTACGATGCAACAAACATCAAAAGCCCAAAAATTATGGACTGTTTATTGCTCTAACAAAAAGAGTGGGTTCTTGAGATTAATGTATTGAATATGTGAAATGAATACTGTGAACAAGATAATTAAGGAAGCTTTTGAATGTCAAAGAGCATGTTTGGTATTAAATAATTAAAAATTCATCTTGAGGGAATGTGAGAGTGTGTTCTTGATGGATCCGGTCTCGATAAGCTGAGAGGTTTCCTTCAAATGCATTGGAATTGGAAAGGAGTGGATCGATGGTTCTTCTTAGGATCCAGTCTTAAAACCCAATCATGCGCCATTTTAGGGAAACACAGATAAGGTTTTGCCTCTTGTAGGATCATAATATGATCACTTGGACTGAGGACTAGAATTTTGTTAGAGACTATTAAGTCTTGTAGAAATCTTCATATTGATCCTTGTGGGTTAAGACCAAGTGCTTTGTAGAGTGAAGTAGACCCATGACCACCCAATTAGACAAAAGTTTGATCATTCATGTGGAGTGTAAACAATGACAACTAGGATAGACCCGGGAGGACTACCAAACATCACATTCCATAATCAACCAGTTCATACATTACATGTGGTATTAGAGCAAAAACAAACGATGGGTTGCAACTAAACTTGAACAATTTGTGTTTCCAAATTAGAAACCCTAGTTTACTTGAGATGAGGACATCTCGATTTCTCTAAGGGGAAGAGAATATAATATACCCATCTAATGAGTAAAAATTTTCCATCTGAATGCTTCCTTAATCATCCATGAGCATGCGTTCACTTACATGCATGCAAACACACTTATTATGCAAAAGTAAAAATTATCCATGGGAAATAATCCCTAGGTAAGTACACTTATTTGCAAACATAAGAACACACACAACTACTTTCGTATCTGTATAGAACTCCCCTCCTAAACTCACATAAAATCACCCCTAAGAAAGATAATATATATAAAAGATAAAGACAGACCAAGATGTTATATGCAAAGCATGCGGATGAGAGCAATAGTGAATAACATAAAATCACGTAGGAACAAGTATTAAATAATAAGGGTTTTAAAAATAACTTTGATAAAATGAAATGAAATGAATGGGAACCAGTTTGATATTGGCTCGCCAATCAATGGTGTGTCCCTCCCCCCGCATTCACCACCTCACTTCCATCACCTCTCACCTCTCTTCCCTCTCCCAAAACTTCCTTCTTAAATGTCTCTTTATTAAAAGGCACTTCCCCCCTCCCATTTTCAATTCATTGAATGATTTTTCATTAAATAAAGGTAACCACCCAAAATAGATACATGAATAATTACAATAAATATATTTTGACATATAGATTTTTGACTTTATGACAATTAAATCTTATACTCTCCTCTTGCCACAAGATGACATGTCAAAGATTCCATGACATAAGCAGAATCCCACTCCCCCAAATAATGAGGATATTTTGTCCTAATCATCTCCTAATTGACACATGGATTTTTATATTAAAGACTACTAGACATTTCATTCTCTTTATGCTACACACTAACACATCAAGATCTCATGACATGAATAGAATCTCAGCCCTCTCCCCACTCCTATAAAAAGGATTGATTTGTGAGTAATGGAAGTAGAGAAAGAAATAGACCCAAAAAACAAATAAAAAAACAAAAAAAGTGAGATATGAGGAAAAAATCGATAGGATCGACACAATTGGCAGGATTGGCATGGCCATCTAGAGTGCCACTATAGAGTTGAGTGATGCTAAGGAGAGAGACATGATAAAAAGACAAAGTGCTTGTAAGGAAGAGTGACAAGGTGAAGTGAGAATTCTCTAATGCCATAATTCTACATGTCCTTTTTTAGCCACATCGATACGATTGGCAGGATCGGCATGGCCATCTAGAGTGCCACTAGAGAGTTGAGTGATGCTAAGGAGAGAGACATGATAAAAAGACAAAGTGCTTGTAAGGAATAGTGACAAGGTGAAGCGAGAATTCTCTAATGCCATAATTCTACATGTCCTTTTTTAGCCACATCTTTATAACATCCTATCCACCTTCTTGTTCTCGTCATGTTGCCTTCTTTGTATTGTACTACCTACATATTTTCTCTCCATCCATCATATCCCTACACAAGAGGATTAACACATTAAATGAGGTAGGACCCTGGAATGATGCCATCCACTCCAACGCACAAAACCAAGTATTATTCGCCTAAGTCTTCGCATTTAACTTCTGACAGAAACTTTAATGTTACTATTAAATTAACAACCTAGGTAATTGGTCATTTCAATATATATATATATATATATATATATATATATATATATATATATATATATATATATAAAATATGTAGAAATTATTCTAGCACTCTAGATATTAAAAAAGAGAGTGATTTCACTTGGCCATATGTTGAACAAGTATGTAAATTTTAGGTAGTGGTGCACAATTAAATTATCAAAGGACTGAATAGTTGATTTTCTACTTGATTTGATATGATCATTGGGATTACAAGATCTCAATCATATTAAAGTATAAATCTCCTATCACAGTAAACAAGAAAATTTCTATTTAATAAGGATTGACATGCTATTGGTTGATTAATATTTATTTATTGTCCAGTGAAAGTGTCTTAGCCGGATTAAAAGCAAGTAGTGGAACTATTGTTTGATAAATATATTAGATTCAATTGTGATTTTGGATGGATATTTCCGATTTTGGTTGTGCTTGAAAAGATCAAGAAAACAAGATGGGATAATGTAGTACTAATTTTCCACAAGAGGTAGCACTATGGTTTATGAGATGATATAGTGCAAATTTACCACAAGAGGCATAGCACTGGAGCTAGTGGATATTCACCGCAAGAGTCAACACTCCATTGGTCCAAGATCTTATCATCACTTACGATTTACATCTAGTTGGTTTATATCCATCTAGAGTGTAGAGTGCCACCTAGATGAGAGGTCAAACATGCAAGGAATGTTCAACCCCTATGGTGATCAAGAACCATGGCAAAACTATGGTTTATGTGATGATGTAGTGTAGATTCACCGCATGAGGCATCACATGGACCACTTGTACCCTTCGTAAGGTCTTGTTGTATGGCTTACACCCTGGCTAGTTTATATCTATCTAGAGTGTAGACTGCCACATAGACGAGAGAACAAACATGTGAGGAAGGTTCATCCCTTATGGTGGTCAAGAACTAGGGGCCTCTAATAGTAATACTCAAATCGATATTAAGATAGGGAAATAATCCTCAGTATATTACTCTTGGAAACTATGTACTACTGTAGTAAATCCATCTAAGATGAATGCATTATGCCTAAGATGATATCTTAGGAAAACTCTATTTGACATGATATCTTAGCACCACTTTTTAATGTAGAAGAAATTAGAATAGCCAATACAAGGGAAACACCTTAAAATACTAAGCATTGTTAATAGTCTCTATTGATACTTAATTTTAATCACTTACATGTCCACATATGAACTGGCACTTTACATTGTCATTCATTGACTTATCCCTAGTAGAGCACATAAATCACTAAATAACTCATCCCATAGGTACACACTGAAATCCTATAACATTGAAGAACCTATTTGTTTTTAGACTTTAGACAATACCGTAGTGTCTCAACATCCACCCCCTCTAAATCTACACATCCTTCAACATGGGCTGCTTACTCTTTTGCAAGTTTGAGGTCTTCATCATCTTCTGTGAGCTTTGAATCATATTCTTTTTCAATATCTTGCTCTGCCTCTTCATCTTCAACTATGGCTCCTCATATTTATCTAATTCTCCTCTTTTGAATATCTTGATTCTTCTTCATGCAATTGGAATCCTAAGCTCTATCTCATCTTGTTTGCACAAGGTATATGTAGCATTGTGTATAGTCCAAACCACCTCTTAGATACCTTCTCAAGTGTATTGTGCTAATTATCCAGACTACTACCATATACCAATATCCAATTACCCATTTCAATGGCCCTAGGCATCGACCCATGTCTCTTGTCAAATCTCTCTTTGTTCTTCAAACTTTGCTTTATTACCTACACTAGAAATTGGAGATCTCTCTATTTATAGTCCATAGGTTGTAGCATCTATGGCTACATATGCATTTAGCACTGTAAGATATTCAAGAATATTCTAGATACCTCCCTTCTTGAAGTTTGCAAAAAGGGTCATACCAATTTTATTTGCATGAATCTTCCCATCCTTTCAAAAAATCAAATTCTTTCTTGAAGTATCTATGCATGACTTGCAATCTTTGTATCCTGCTCTATGCTATATCACACCATATGCAATGGTGTACAAAACTTCCCTAGGTGGTGAGTCTTAAAAGTAGAATCTTTTCTTGAGTCTTCAAGCTTAGTAAGGTTCATTTGTAAATCCCACAAATTTTTGATGAATTTATCTATGGAAAATTTGTTTAAAGAATCTATAGAGACATGGAAGGCAACTACCTAATCGGCGGGACACTTGTGATGATTGCCGTGGGCATAGGCTACCAAGCATGGCGAATAGCTCTCTTCTTCTTTGTCTTTTCACCAATATAGATGCAACATCCTATACGTCTTTCCATTCAACCTTTATATCCTATGCTCTCCATTATCATCTTCTAATAGCTTCTCTAGTTCTAGTTGTAGTGAAGGTCTGCAACCTATAAAAACAAAAGAACTTTCTTTCTATAACCTAAGATATTGTCCAATTTATCAAATTTTATCTCAAACTCTCTTTTCAGTTCAAAGAAAAAATGTCATTTTTGTAGGTTTATGAACCCACTTTAGGAAAGTCCACTTGATTACTCTATCTGCATCCTCTATGAAATACTTCTCTTTTAGGGTTGTATTGAAACCAACCTATGAATTTCCATAATCTGTGTAGATGAACTCTATGAGGCTTTGAATTTGATAGAAACAATTGTGGTAAAATATATTGGTATATAATATATAATGATATACTAACACTATATTAGGGAGTTTGGAAATTTTCATATACTTTGGGAATTCATAGGATGGTCAATATTTGGTTACATAGTCAAATTGCTACCCCCTTCCTTGAAGGTGAAACTTTTTCTAGATATTATGTAGATGATAGTACCAAATTCCATCTTCAAAAAAGGGATTAATATTTAGCCACATGGTCAAATATTTATTTATAATTTAACAGTGGAACTTGGGAGATTCCCAAATTCTCGAATATAGTGTTCATTGGCCAGCTCTAGCTTCTCCACATAGAAGTGAAGCTCAAAGTATTTTAGCCATCAAAATTATTTATATCTACAATCACTTCTTGCAAAACCTTGGTTATAGTCTCTTCATATTTAATCAATTCATAAGTCCTCATGAAATCTCTAATAGTTGTTGTCCTAAATGACAACTTCATCTTCAACTAGTTCTCCCATCTTGTAGACCCTGAGGTAGGCCTTTCATATATCAAATTCACTAAATGTCAAGGGTTGGAAATATCTAGGCTTAAATCTACTAGGGATCAAGAAAAAGAATAGACATATGGATGAAAGAAATATTGAAAGAAGAACTCTTAAATATAGTATAGAATACATATGACAAAGAAACCAACAGAAACCTATATCACTTTTGGAAACTCTATGTAATAAGTCCCTTTATGCTAAATGTGTTGTACCTAAGATGATAGTTGAGGAAAACTCGAAATGAGGTGATAGCTTAACATCATTCTTTCATCTCAAAAGAAATTATTCTATTTAATACAAAGAAAATATTTGGAAAATATTAAAAAATACCCTTGCTCAAATAGCTTGGATGTGCATTAACATAATCCCAAACCACTTTAGCGTTTTTTCTTTGGTAAAATTTTGTGAGATTTCTTCAATTATGACTATATAAACACTTCTATCCTCACCTAAAAAAATAGATAAAGGTATCTTATGATCTATCCTAAAAGAAATTACAATAGCAAATATAAATAAAATATTTTTCACCCTTGTCTTTAATAGTAGATAAAGATGTCTTCAATTTTGTCCCAAAAATAACTTCTTATAGGTAAGATTGTCTAAGCTAAAGGCACGTGTAAAGGGGCAGGCTCACTTGTCTTTTACTTTATCCCTATTAGCCACAATAATAGATCACTTTTATTTGCTTAGCCTTGTAACAATGACTTAGACCTCTATTTACCAACCATTTAAGTGGTTCAATTTTACTTTTCATAGTTTCTAAATATTTTTTTCCTTCCAAACTCTTATTGTTTACTTTTTTTGTATTATTTTCTTTTGGTGCCTAGTTGCAACTTGTTTTGACTATAAAATTTTCATACAAACTCAAACTTGAGTTATCCAGATACTCAAATCGAAGCAAATAAACATGATTGACAAGGCAATAGAATTGCAAAAATGCCTTTGTGAAAATTTTAGCTATTTGATACTCTGTCCTAACATATACCAAGTCAATCTCTCCTATAAAGTACCTTCTCTCTTACAAAGTGGTAATGAATCTCAATGTGTTTTGTCCTAGCATGGAACATTGGGTTCCTAGCTAGTTGTATGTTGCTTCATGTTGTTACAATGAATGACAAATTGGACCATCTCCCTACATATCCAAATCACCCAATAACTTCCAGAGCCATACCACCTCACATGTTGCCATAACATCACCTCTATACTTAGCCTCTGTACTTGATAAAGTAATTGTAGGTTGCTTTTTGTTGCTCCATGTAATTGTTACACTACCAAGAGAAAACATGAATCCGTTAGTAGATCTTCTATTAGACATGCTACCATCCCAATCTACATCTATGTATCCAAACACTTGTATATTCTTACTTGCATCATAAAAAAGTCCATAATGCAAATTGGACTTCACATACCTCAATATTCATCTAACTACATCCAAGTAAGACTTTCTAGGTATCTACATAACAAGGCCAACAACATGGCTCAAGTCTTTGGCCTTGTGATAGTCATGTAAGTCAAAGCTCCTACCATCCCTGTGAACATATTAGGGTCTTCTATCTCATCCCCAACATTAGTAATCAACTTCACATTTTGTTCTAATGGCACTGAAAGAGGCTTACACGATGTCTTACCATACTTGGATAATATATCTAAGTTATACTACCTTTGGGATAGCCATATATCATCGTCACATCTGACCACCTTAATACCAAGAAAGTACCTTAGCTCACCCAAATCCTTTTTCTTAAGCTTCCTTTTCAAAAAATCCTTGACTTTAGTAATCCCATTGTCACTATCACGTATAATAATCAAGTCATTCCACATAGATGACTATGATGACCAATTATTCATCTCTTTTTCTCACATAAAGTAGTCAACATCAAAAATATAAAAGCCAATGTTGACAAGATACACTCAAATCTTGTTAGACCATGCTCTAGGTGCTTGCTTTAGTCCATAGAGTGCTTGCTTTAGTCCATATAGCGCTTGTTTTAACCTGCACACATATGTGGGATGCTCTAAATTCTCATAACAAACTGGCTACTCCATATACACATCTTCTTGAAATTCACCATACATTAAGGAATTCTTGGCATCCATTTGTAGCGAACTCCAACCTTTGACTGCTACCAAAGCAATCACATATCTAACATTTGCAATTCTAGCAACTAGACTGAATGTCTCTTCATAATCTATGCCATATGTTTGAGCATAGCCTTTTTCAACGCTAGCCTTATACCTACTAATAGAATCATTTGTATTATACTTGATTTTGTAAATCCACTTATAGTCAATAACTTTCTGGCCCTTAGGCAATGGTACTAGATTCATAGTCTTATTGGCTTCTAATGAAGCCATCTTCACATCCATTGTTGCATCATAATGAGCATGACCAATAGTATCCTCAAAGCAAGTGTGCTTAATATCCTCAACCACATTTACCATATAAGCATAATGATGAGTTACATAACCTTCAAAACCAAATCTTTTAACAAGGTATATGACCCTACTAGACCTATGCACCATTGGACCATGTACTAGAGGCTTTACATTACTATGTGCTCTCTATACACCTAGTGTCTTGACTAAAGGAATACCTCATCGTCCAAACTTTCTAAACCATTGGAATCTCCATCAAATTCCAAATGACTAGTAGATACATCATTACCATCCAACACTTTCTTCTTCTCTTTGTCTTTACCTACAACACTTTAGATGCACTTGAAGATGTGGGGCTACTCCTTAGTCTTCTAGACCAAGGGCTAACTGTTTCTTTATACACATAACTATCATCATCATCATCATCCAATGATCACTACTAGATGCATACCAACTACTAATCTCATTTTAAAAAAACATCCTTGCTCACTTTGAACTTACCTATGACAAGGTCATAGAAATAATACCATTTTTGTTCTAAAGAGTATTCAATAAAAATACATTTTTTGCCTTTGGATCAACTTCTTGTGCAACTCATCTAGCACATGAAGACATGCAATATAGCCAAACACTTTCAAGTGTGACACATCAAGCTTTTTGCTTGTAAATAATTCTTTGGGGGCCATCCCATGAACTACAGTTGTGGGAGTTTTATTGAGCAATATGAACAGCTTCAAACCAAAAATATTTTGGCATATTCTTTTCAGCCATTAATGCTCATATAACTTTTGTAATATGCCTATTTTTTCTTTATGTAATCCCATTTTACTATGGGGTATACTTGCAAAAGTAAACTATCTCTTTATCTCATGAGACCTTAGAAAGTCACTAAACTCATTAGAGAGGTACTCTCCCCCTCCATTTGATTTTAGACACTTAACTTTTAAGCATGTTTCTATTTCAACAGCAACCTTGAAAGTTCTAAAGTGCTCAAATACATCACTCTTTTTCTTCATGAAATATATCCGTAGCTTTCTCAAAAAATCATAAATAAATGTTACAAAGTATTTGCTATGACTAAGAGATATGTTCTTTGTAGGCCCCAAGATATCTGTATGCACAACACCAAGTATATTTCTACTCACATCTTTGTCATGCAAAAAAGATTATCTTACCCGCTGTCATGCCGCTACGTGCACACCATGTGAAAAACTCTAGAGTGCGGCTTTCTTATTGATCTAGAGAGCCAATACCATTTTAGATATTAGTGTTAGTGTTCATGGTTCAAAAATATTAGGTTTTTGGACAAGTTTAGTCAATTTTTTATATTTTAGATATTATCTCTTGTAAAAATCCATAAAACTGTAGACAACTTCTAGGATGACATGTAAAAGAAAATAGGTAACTTTCAACCATTTTGAGAGGATTTTATGTAAAAAGAAAGATTAGTGAAATTTCGCAACACGCGGTCATTGTTTTCAGGCAGTCAAAATGACTCTGAAGTGGGAGATGAAAAAGGAGTGATCTGGCAGAATTCTAGCTAGGTGTACTGATATTTTACCCCCCTTTCGAAGCCAATGGAAGCATCAGATTAGTAGTCTGAGTAGCATAGAGAAATATATTTTTTTATGTACATTTTTTGTCTACAAGAGTTTTATCTTCTCATAATGTAGAAATAAACTGACAAGCTTCATCTCTATGAGTATTCTTCTACATCATCCATTTCTTTCTGTGGGTATTCTTCTACATCTCCTATTTCTTTAAGCCCCATCTCTTCCACCTACTCCTCTCCCTGAATCTCCCCTCACCCTGCTATCTCTTACCCTCGTGGTAGACTTTCGATCCCAAACACTCCGACGGTGGTGAACCCGACGTAAAAGTCAGTAGAGCAGAGGTGTGTAAAGATGGGAAATTCTGCTGGTTCAAGTGGTAGTGATGCTTTACAATAGATAATTGCTTTGTTGTAGCAGCAACAACAACAATAATTGTTGTTACAATAGCAAATGTAAACTCAACAAGAAGCAGAAAAATTTGATTTCTTAGCTATGAATGCATTGTAGGCAGTGGGACAAGAATTGAAGCTGTTTAAAGGTCAAAATGTTTCTGCCTTCATCTGGTAAAGATGTTATTTCATGGGGTACCGCAGTATGCATGGAGTCGGTATTTCTCCCATTTGGCCATGCATCCATTGCATGATCCGATTGATGAGTTACATAGAAGATATGCTGATTGGGCAGCTTTCAAGAAAGCTTTGAGAGAAGAGTAACTAAAAAGACATTTATAGATTGGATGGAAAATCCTAATAAAGGGTTGGCTACTACAGCTTTGCTCTTTGAAATTGAAAGTCGATATGTGCAATTGGATGCTGATGAGCAGCAATAATTGGAGAGTCAGAAAATTGATTTGTTTCTGAAGGCTGCAGATCCTGTTTTGCAGGAGAAGCTAACTGATCGTTTAAAAGATGCCTCTTTTGAAATGCGACTGAAGTTAGATTAATACAATATTAGTGAGTTTGGGAATCTCCAATTTTCTTTTTTTTTAATAGTAAAAAGGTGGCACCCGGATAACATGCCCATAAGTTTCTCAAAACCATATGATGTGACCTATTATTGGAAAGTGCTTGAAAAATAGAATCTATTGAGCTATGGAGCACTCGATTTGCAGTTATAGTGTTCAAGTTATGACAAATCCAAAGATTTGACCATGTGTCCCAAACTTATGGAAAATTCCCATATTCCCTAATATGGTGTTGATTGGGCTAATGTAATTGAGGTAGTGCATATGTTGGTAAAGAGAGAGCGGATGAAATTAAGATGGGGTATAGGCACCACACCTGCTAGTACTCAAAAGGAGATTGAAATTGTAGCCAAGGCGCCTGTAGCTATGGCAAAACAACCGGCTATACATGTTGGTTCGGCTCTTAAAAGTGATGGTGTGGATAAATTAATCAAAGGCATGCATGATTTGAGGCTGAATTTGACAGAAATCTATGCAAAGGTAAAAACATTGGATGTCAAGGTAGAAGAGAAGGACAGGGCAATAGCCAAAAGGTCGTATAGAGAAGGATACAAGAGAAGATGCATTTGGTGTGACAATTTACAACATGAAAAGTGAGACTGTATAGCTTACCGTAAATCAGAAGCAAAAAGGTTAGTCTTTTGGAAAGATGGAAAAATACATACAATTGAAACTGGTCTTCCAATAAAGCCAAATTTTAAAAATGGTGGCATGCAGAAGAGGTTGGAAGATATGGTTGCAAGGACGACATTTGTTGCCATAGATGTAGCTACATATGGGTTGAGAATTGAACGGAATGATAAAGCTCGTAAGGGAGGCATAACTGAAGCAAAATCTCACATTTGGATATGCAAGCATTAGATTGCATGGACAAGGGAAAAACAACAAAGTCTGAATTGGCTGATGCAAGTTAGAGTATGCGAGGAAGAACAGGATGATGGAGTGCACAAGTGGATTCATTTTCAACCTATGCTTATTTGGTTGAGGCTCATAATCAAGAAGCTCTTGTGGAAGAAAAGAGAAGAAGAGATGAGGACACTCGTACCTCTTCAGGTCCATCTAAATGCATAACACGAAGTAAAATGGAGCAATAGAAAGAGGCTGAAAAAGCTATACATGAGCATGTTATGGAGGATGCATCTCAAGAGAAGAAACAAGAAGGGAAGAAAAGGGGCAAGCAGCCTGGTTACAGGTTGCAATCAGATCTTGAGACTACCTCAAACCTTAAAAAAGTCTTGGAAGATTGCATATTTGGTAGTAGAGTGGAATTCACACTTGACGAAGTTCTTGGAATCGCAAAGCATGAAATTCATGATGCAATTATTGATATACTGAAACAAAAAAGATAGTTTGATGGTGAAGTTTTGCAAGCATTGATGCATGTTGACAAATATATAGAGAAACATATTCAGAGGTAATATGATGATACATGTCATGCTGTTTTGGAACAGGTTGATGTTGAAAATGGGCTAAATGGGAGTATAGATAGCAAGCTTGTGGCTGAAAATGGTATCATGGGTAGTACAAAGCATAGAAAGAAGGCTATGTATAATAGGGATGTGCATCAACAAGCACATGAAGAAGAAGATGTCCATTTTATTCCAAGCAATCATTATTCACGAACGCATTGGGCTCATGCTACAAGAGAGACAATTGTTAAAATGGGAGAAAGAGAGAAGCCTTGCATAGCTATCTTAGATCATGATTTCGAAATCAATGTTATGTAGATCCAGGATGGCGCATGCAGGCAGCAAACAATTCATCAGGGGATCTTTATGTAGCTTGTCTAAATGTACCCATGACTATTAGAGATGTTAGGGATGAATATCATTTTTTTGTGTAGGATTCATGTAGTTATGCGGTGATTTTAGGGCAACCCTATATTTCAGAATCAAGGCTAGAAACAAAAGCCTTGGATGATGGTTCTTCATATGCTCGGGTTCAGAGCAAAGACAATACAAAGGCATTATAGTTTCTCACTGTTTGTGTACATCATCCCCACAATCGGGATATGCTACGGGATAATACCATGCCACCTAATGCATGAGAGTTTAAGGGTTTTTAGATAGCATTGCTGTAAGTGAAGGCTATGGCAGTGCCTCTAGGAAGATAATTATGCCTCCAAGAAAGGGGGGAACTGTGTTTGTGTCTGGATTGCAAGAATGGATAGCATGTAGTCTTGGCAAATTTAAGAATATTTCAATCATGTGTATGGCTAAAAATAAATATGTAGGATGGGCTGAAAAAGAGATGAAGACATGTGGTTTGATGGCTAAAAATAAAGGTATTTTAGGGCTATTTTCAGGGCTAGTTGATGTTGATACAGTAGCTAAAATTTTTGTAGCAATTAATGCTGAAAACAAGGTAGAAAAAGAGGTTATTTATATTGGCACTTTAGAGATGTATGAATTCATTCAGGAGTTTACTGAGCATGAATGTTATGGGCTGCAAAAAAGGGCTGAAAGGATACAAAGTACAAAACAGTTGCAAAGAAGGTTAAGCTTGTGGCTTTGCCTTTACCACCTGAAAGTGATGGGTTGGCTGAAAAAGTGACTCAATAGCCTAGTTTACGGGATCCACATGGAGTAGGACATAAATTTACAATCAAAACTTTACAAAAGTTAAAAATTGGTGATGCAAGCTTTCTTTTACCTACAGAAAGAGATTATTTCTTGTAGATGTTGGCAAAGCATGGGAAAGCCTGTGCATTTCAGCCAGATGAAATTGGATGTCTTGATCCGACATCTATGGTGATCTTTACAGTACCTCATGTGCCATGGAATTTAAAGCTTATTCCAATACCTCAGGTATATTTGCCTAAGCTGCTGGAGATTTTGAATGAGAAGATTAGGATGCAAATTTTGGAGCCCTGTTCAGCTCCATATTTGAATCGGTGGTTTACTATTCGAAAGAAGAATGGTTCTTTGATGTTTATACAAGATTTACAACCATTAACAAGGTCGCGATAAGGAATGTTGAATCAGGCTCAATAGTGGATGAATTTCTAGAAGCATTTGCAAGCAAGGCAATTTACTCTATGGGAGACTTATATTCAGGATATGAACAATTCCAACTTGCATTAGAAAGCTGGGATACCACTACCATGTAGACACAACCTGGATTGGTTAGGATGTGTATGTTTCCACAAGGAGCAATCAATTCACTGGCACATATGATGAATGCTATGCATAAATTTTTGAGAGAGTATATTCCTCAGTTGACCTTACCCTTTCTTGATGATGTGCCGATCAAAGGATGTGATATCCATGAGAAGAATGAAGATTTGAATGAGTAGGGATGTAGAAGATTTGTGGTTGATCATATTGTTGATTGTGACATGATTTTGAGCCATCTTGAAGAAGTGCATTTGACTCTGTCAAGAGAAAAATCAGTTTTTGGAGTGGAGGAAGTATTGGTTGTTGGGCACATGTGTGGAACATATGGAAGAAAGCCCTCACTACTAAAGATTAATACCATAAGCAAGATGCGGGAGACATGTTCCAATGTATTCGAGGTGAGAAGATTTTTGGGTGCATGTGTCTTCTACTTGATATGGATTCCGCATGCTCATGTGGTTGAAAGTTTCAATGTCTACACCTACTCTTGTGCCTTTAGTATACATGGTAGCATTCATAGCAAGAATTCCATCATCTAAGGTGAAGAACATGTGGCCAACGGCTACTTCTTTTTGTTGCGACCAACTTATACTTATCATTAAAATCTTCTACAAAAAAAAAAACTTTTGCATTAAATCAAACATGTAGACCTTGCTCTACCATTTGGCCAATAGATACTAAATTCTTTTTTATTGATGGCACATGTAATATATGTGACAAACTCTTTGTCTTGCCATCATGCAAGGACAAGGGAATCTTTTCAATGTGTGAAATTGGGTGGCATGAATCATCACCCGTCTACACATAACCTAGATTTTGTAAATCATGCATATCTCCAAACCATTCAACATGATTGATCATATGATTAGATGTACCTAAATCGACATACCATACATCATCATGTGTCCCCTTTTCTATAACAGCATTCATCATATGCTACATAACAAATAGATGCTCGTATTTATCTTCATTCTATTGTGAAGAGAATACATAGTTTTCTTGCTGCAATTTACCACTATAGATATCATCCTTCTTAGTATAGCAATTTGCTACAATATGAATTATTTTACCACAATAATGACAAATAGTACCAGAATTTCTAGAACCTCTATTTTTCCATCCACCTCTTCCTCTAGATCTTTCCTTGCCTCTAAAGTTTTCATGGCCTCCTAAAACTTGCATTCATTGAACTGTTGATTTAACTTGTTTTGTTGATTACCGCCCAACATGTCCCATACCATGGCCTCTTG
Organism: Lygodium microphyllum; assembly: GCF_053477565.2. NCBI lineage: Eukaryota > Viridiplantae > Streptophyta > Polypodiopsida > Schizaeales > Lygodiaceae > Lygodium > Lygodium microphyllum. The sequence continues at coordinate 72,366,118 of NC_141156.1, forward strand.
AAGAGAATTCACCATGTTCCCTTCCTAAACTTGAGAAAAAAGCTTGGACATGTTCACCACTTCTTTTACATGATTCACCCTGCATATATTGATCTCTTTAGTGATCATGAGAATACCAACTCATCAAAATCTAGAAATGGCTTTTGTACATATATATAAGAGATAAATGATTTTCAGGCCTTCTTATTATTAAGGCTACCCAAAGTAGATGAAAACAAAGCATCATTATCTTATATTGCATCAATCATTGCCAAAGCATCTGCAATGCTCCTCATCTCCAAAACATACTCATTGATAAACATTTTTCATTTCTTCAAAGTATTCAAGTCTTGCTTGAGTTGAATCTGCCATGCCTCTGTATTGACTAAAAACATGTTCTTAAAAATTTCCCAAGCTACATGTAAAGTTTTTGCATTTTTTATATATCCTAGTGTAGTATTATCAATGACTATAGATAGCCAATACATCACATTTTTGTTCTTTGCATTTCATTAGTTCCACACCTTTAATTCATCTGTAGTGGTCACAAGGCTACTTGGCTATGGCTCCTTTTCTTTAGCTAAAATGAACTCATAAGGCCTTTTCCAATAAGAAAGTTCGTCACTTAAAAATTCCATGATGGATAATTGTTATTTTCCAACTTCTCAATTTGATGGGGTTTCTACTATTCTTTGCCATTATCACAAAATTGATACAAAATAGCAAGTAAGTCTTCTAAAACCTTTCACAAAAAGTACATAGCAATATACCAAGTAGTCTTTTTCACCGACTACTCAATAAATAGTACATGTAATCTATAACCTGTTTGTAGATAAAACTTGTGTTTTCTTCTTGGTTAATATATCAGAACTTATGAATTTGAAATCTGTAACATGTACACCCACTTTCAATTGACACAATTGAAATCATAGGATATCCTAAAACTATTACTTGCAACCTTGTAGGTCTAAAATAGGACCCAAAATAGCCTCAAATGGCAAAAAAAGAAATGGATAAGTCCTAAAGAGCTTGTTTGCAAAATATACAATGCTTTACTCACACACCAAATCTGACGGCAATTTGAGATTTTTTACTCTACCACCATGCTTCCAATACCTCCCCAAGCACTATCCAAGAGAAATAGTGGAAGAATGAGAGAGTTCCTTATCTATTTCTTGCTTGCTCGAATCCTTGCTTATTCTCCTTTACTTAAGCCTTCAAGACCAACCTCTCTCAATGGCATTCCTATGACACTATGTCACAAATCATGTGGTGGGGGGACTTGCTTGAGTTGCTACGCCACAAACACACACCATACATACAAGAGGAAGCTCACTCAAAAATACAAGAAGAGAGATGAAGGCTAAAACATTTTCTTGTTGTTTTTTTTTTCTTTTTCCATACAAAATACAATACATATAAATTATAGATAAGATACAATATAAAGAACAGTGGTCTATTAAGTCAAACAGTGCAATACTAACTATATTAATCTATTGGCACTATAACTATGCTAGCTGTATAAGCAGATGAAAAAAACTAAATATAATTAGTGATAAGTTAGTGGCCATGTGAGGATTATAATGACCACCAATGTACTAAGTGTAGGAGTGTAGACCCATCTAGCCAAGCAATTTACATGTTTGAAATATGAATTAGTACATTACACTAAGTCATTCACTGACTTATTCTTGATAGATTACATTAAAAAACACTTAATAACTCATACTATAGGGATATTATGAAATCATGTAACATTGAAATCTATTTGTTTTGACACTTTAGATATGTAGTGTCTCGACAATTAATAATATAATGATCAAACTTATGAACATAAGTCAAAAAGACAAAGAGAAAATCCATAATTATGTTATCCATATCTGAAGTCTCTATAAGAGAATCCCAATAGCAAACAGATCAACACAAAAAGTCATCTCCACCATGCTCATTAGCAAAATTTGAAATGAGAAACTCTACAAGGCACTAGCAAGTTATTCAAGTCTACAAAGAGATGTGTTAGCAAGGATTTTCAAGGGAACAACTTGTGTAGATGACTTGTTAAAGGAAAGGAACCAGTCTATCTCAAATACTCTCAACTAAAGATAGAGCCCAAGTGAAAGCACACAATAGAAAGCAAGAGCAAAGCAATATCTATGGTGGATAGAGCAAGAGAGCAAGATAGAGTGACATTGTACATGGGAAATCCAAAAGTCACAATGTGTGACTAGCCTTCCCTTATTCAAGTCACTCAAAGAATAAAGAATAAAGTGATAGTGATAGGCATCCACCACCTAGAGTGTATAGGTGTGCAATCACAATGTGTGAAGTAAATATAGGATGGCATAGGCACAAGCACCTTTACCCCCAATAATACCTCCAACTTGAAGGCACAAGGAAAGAACAAGAAAAAGTGACAAAATATAAATTTACATAAAGTATAATAGAATAAGAAATAAATATAATCTCATTCTACACCTATCATCTTCCTAAGGAACGAAAAACATTCTAATGAGGCTTTTAGTAAGGAGATCTATATGATTTTTGTCAATTGAGATCTTGAGAAGCTTAATAGACTTGCCCTCTACCACCTCCCTACTGATGAAGTGATAATACACCTCAATGTGTTTTATCTTTGCATGGAAGACTAAGAATGGCATCATAGAATCTTAATGCACTATAGGACTAACAATAATACCAATGTCTACCTACTAAACATCCTAACCATAAGGCCTCCTTGTTGCAAACCTTAATGGGGCTGCAATATAATTTACCTCGTTAGTAAATAAGGCCATGCATTTTTTCACTCTAGACATCCAAGAAACAACACCTCCATCAAAAGTAAAGACATGTCCAAAGGTGGAGTTCCTACTATTTGCATGTCTTGTATAGTTAGAGTTAGTGTAACCCACAATTGTCGTATCCTAACCACCATAGCAAATGCTCATATCTATAGTCCCTTTTGGGTACTCATGATACCCTTTACAGTGTTGAAATGTCATTGGCTAAGTATAGCCATATAGTGTGCCACAAATCCCATTGCAAATGCTATATCAGTGCAAGTGGCTATCATGGCATACATCAAACTACTCATTGTGGATGCATAAGGGATCTTGGTCATCTGCTCATGTGACTAGGAAAAATCTTCTTGACTAACCTTCACATGGGAAGGTAAAGGATAATCAATAGACTCATATATTCTACATGGAAGCACTCAATGACCTTTTGTATGTACTCCTTCTATGATAAGTAAAAGGAATCCCTTAGAGTGATCGTGCATGTGATGCGTATCCCAAGAATATGTGCGAATTGTTCCATGTCCTCTATCTTAAAGCTCTTCTTGAGTTTATTTTTCAAAGTATCCAGCTCATCATGAGGTCTCTAGAAGCAATTAATATATCATTCACATGAAGAATAACAATGCCATTCACAAGCCTTCTTTGTGTAGAGACATGGATCCATATAACTATGGAAGTAAGACTATGAACACATAAATGCATCAAACTTATGATACCATTTCCTAGGTGGTTTGTTGTAGACCATAAGAGCTCTTTCTCAACTTGTACATTAGGTATTCCCTACCTTTTTTATGAAACCCCTTAGACTACTGCATATAAATCTCATCATGCAAGTCTCCATATATAAAAAAGCCATCTTAATATCCATTTGATAGAGATCCAGATCTAAGTGAGAAATGAAGGCCAATGCCAAGTGTAGAGACTGTCTTGACTATATGAGAAAAGACCTCATCAAAGTCAACACCATGCTTTTTCTTAAAACCCTTAGCAACCAATCAAGCCTTATATGCTAGCTTGGGATCCAGGGGTGCTCTTCAACTTGTGTATCCACTTGCATGGCAATGCATGTTTCCCATTGGGAAAAGCAACCAAATCCCATGTATGGTTTTTTTGTAATGAGTTATACTCTGATTACATGGCCCTCTCCAAAGAGTGACTATCACCTCTGTACATGGCCTCCTCATAAGTAAGAGGCTCACCAAAATCTGTCACCATAACAAAGTCCATGGTGGAGGGCTCAAACTAATTAGTTTGATATCAATGTCTAGTAGACTATCTCAAAATAGGATATAGGGCATGTAGATCCAATCCAATATCATGATCATGGGCCATTGGAACATCAACTCTATAGGCTATCTTGCTGGTTGCATGGTAGTAGGAGGCTCCTTGTAAAATATCACCCTACGTACCTCAATTATCTACTTAGGCTACTTAGGCATCTTCTCCTTATGGAAAACAACATCATGGATATGGATCCCCATCTCATATGCATCCTTATAACTAAGAAATATACATTTCATTGATTTAGAATCCAACTTATTGCATCTATCCTTGGGAACATGGCAAAAAACTTCACATTCAAAGTCACACAAATGAGCATATGACACTATATCTCCTCTCTAACCTAACAACCAATAGCAGTGCATGGGGATTTTTTTATCAAGTGTATGGTAGTAGTAACTTCCTGAGCCCAAAAATATTGCAATAAGCCTACTTGGTTGAGCATACAATAGAATCTCTTCTAAATCATCCTATTCATACGCTTTGTAATATGGTTTTGGGGTGGGGTGTAAGGAATGGTCAACTAACATTGTTTTGCGAGCTGTGATCAATGAGAACTCACTCACACAATTGGAAAATGAACAACATGGAGTGCCATTAACTTTGTCGAAGTATAACTCCAAAAAAATAAAAATTTTCTTTACAACTACAACACAACCAAAACACCAACACAAATGAATAGTTATGCCTCTTGTAGCCTTAATTACAACAAAAACATGCTCAATGTAGAATATCTAAGACCTGCAACAATGTTCAGAATGCAAGTTTTGAAAAATTAATTGCATAAAGTCTTCATATCTCTTTTGAGTTGTGATAACAGTTTGAGCCTTAAGTATCAAGTTTTTGAATCTCCAACGAATACAAATGCGTCTCCACAAGCTTATGTGTGAGCCTCCTTACTTCTCACATAAGAAACAATAAAATCCAAAGCTAGAGAAGGGCCCCATCTCATTGTAACTCTCTCCTTATATAGTTTTCTTAACAAATTGTTATCCATGATGAAGATATCTAGTCTTTTCATAGCTCCTCCATGTTACTCGTGCTATCATTATCTTCTTGATGGCTAGCTATCTTTTCTTGCATGCCTTGTGACCTTACTACCTTGACCATTTATGGTCCCCCAAGATTGGTTACAGTTGCCCCTGCCACCCAACTTCCTCACAAAAATAATTGCATGCTTGTCTACTTTTACACTCCTCAGGCAACTCCATGAGATGAGCCACTCAAAATGGTCACTGCCTCTATTCAGCCTTCTCATTAGTCTTGAGACTTGGTAATCAATTCCTCATTCTGTGTAAGTTGCACCCTCTTGAAACTTGGCCACCTTCAAACCTCAAAGACCACTGTATCTCTCTTACAAAAGAAAGCCATCGTGTCACATTGCAGTCGTGCAACATCAACACAACAAATTGCTCCCTCTAGATCACAATGCACAAGACACTCCTAAATTTCACAGGAAAATCACCCCACCGCAGCATCCTCGCTACTATCCGAATATCACAACAAGCACCATCCCTCCTAGAATAGTGCTTACTACTACATATAGAAATTCTTCTCTTGTATAGGTAAGGTGAGCCTTCATAGACCTTAAGCTCCAAAGTAATGTCACTAGATCCCTTCCCATCAGGTAAGACACTAATCGCTTGACTAGAATCATCTATGGTCAATGGATAAGAACTCACACTCCTAGATTCTTCACTCCAATCTTATTCAGTCAAACAAATATTATTCTCCTTAACTACCCTAGGAATTTTCTCCTCACAAACTTTGATTAATTCCTCACAAGTCAACTCATCTCTCCTATATAAAAATATAGTAAACTTCTCTCAGGATAAGCATAACTAACTCTCTTCTCCTCAAAGACTTTTCTCTCAACTAACATTGAACTCAACCTCTCCCATGGTTCTTCAAACCCCAAGGTTAATCCTAACTCTTTCTTTCTCTTGGTCTTCTTCTCTTAATATTTTGCTATCCTCATTGTCTCTTCAAAAGTTTTAGGGTTCTTAACCTCTATATTTACTCTCTAGTCTTCTGACTTTAACCCATTTACAAAATAAAAATATCTTCAATATACCTAGGGGCTATCTCACCTTTTGGCAATGTCAAACTCCAACATTCCCACAACCTTTCAAACTCCCTAGCAAAGTCCTCTATACATTGATTCTCTTTTTGCACATAAGTTTCTATTTTTGCTAAATCTCACTTTGGCTTTCTCTTTTTTTAAATCTAGATAGAAAACCAATTCTAGTGATCTAATAGTCCAACTTCTGTCAAGGTCTTTTCAATTTTAGGCTTCTCTCAAAATCAATTAACCAATTTCATGCTTCTCCCTACAATTGATACGTAAATATCTAAAGTTCATTCATGAAAGAGAGTGAGAGAGATAGTGAGAGAGAATGTAAAGAGAGAAAAATAGTAGGTACAAGGAGAAACTAAGAGAGAGTAAAGTGATGGAGCAATTAGAGAGAGAGAGAGAGAGAGAGGTATGGCCATGATCTACCATTCTGGGGTGATCACACAAATGTATCCATGTTACATACAAGAGAGAAAGAATTTTTTACACAACATAGAGTGATATTTGAGTAGATGTTAAGAGAGAGAGAGAGAGAGAGAGAGAGAGAGAGAGAGAGAGTAAGAATGTGAAGGAGATAGGTGAGGAGGAGAGAGAACAAGAATGAGAGATGAGAGAGAGGGTGTAAGCAATGGAATGAAAAAGTAAAAGAGAGAGTGTCTATGAGTGAATGAGTGAGTGAGAGGGAGGGAAACTAAGAATGTGTGTGTGTGTGTGCGTGTGTGCATGTGATAGAAGGGAGAATGGCGAGCTATTTACAACAAATAGATAGAGATAGAGAAAGAGAGAAAGATAGATAGAAACTATGTCCAAATAAATAGAGAGGGGGAGAGAGAGAGCAAAGGGCATAGAGAGAGAGATAGATAGAGTGATGATAGTGGTGGTGGTGGCAATGCTAGTGCTCGTGAGGTTAGTGGTAGTGATGGTAATGATACTTGAGGTAGTAGTGATGGTGATGGTGGTGGTTGTGAAGGTGGCAATAGCACTATTAATGGAGACAATAGAGTTGGAGATAGGTGGCAAAAGTGGATATGGAGGTGGATATATCTAGGGGTGGAATAAGTGGACTAATAGATGTTGCCCAGAAAGGCTCGCTCAAAAAGCTCACTTCTTGCCCTTTCCCAACTTCTCATATAGCCAACAAATCTTTGACTGAGGGAGATGCCTAGGATAACAAGGCACCCCAAATATAGATTGGCATGGTCTAAGTATCTTGAAGTCCTTCTCAATCAATGATATTGGGAGGTTGTCCTAGGAGAGAAAGAGAACCTTAATTTTGTTGGAAGTTATTATGGGCCTTGAAGTAGTTAAATAGTCTTTGTAACCTTGTAGCGGAGCCTTGAGTGAGTTCTCATTGACCCCAAAAATGTTTATATTTTGGCTGCAATTTTCTAGGACACAAATCTCTAACCATTGGAGAGGGGTGCATTAACGATGCCACTTATTGCTTCAGTATATAGTGCTCTAAGGAGAGGTATTGTGGTTGGAAATAATAATAGTGGAGCCATTAAGCATCATTTCTTCAAAACAAAGCCTTTCGATTTTATACCATTGTTGGCCACTTGGATGATGCATTGGCAAACAAGACTTGTCTCAAGTTGCAAATAACATCAAATTGAAAGAACCAAGACAAATCCTAATGCTTGTGAAACCTTTATTAAAAACTTCCAAGATACTCTATCATAAGCTTTCTCAAAGTTGATATTAATCAAGATATATATTTACTTGATTGCATTATGTAATTGAAAACATTGACTACATTTAGGGTGGGATCTTAAATGCACCTAACATAGATGAAATCACAATGATTTGAATGTAGTAGCCAAAGCAAAAATAATTTAATATGTCAAGAAATGGCATACGCCATTATGTTGTAAGCAAATTAGTCAGCATGGTAAGAGGGTGCCAATCATTGGGTACTCCTTTTGTGTTGCCTTTGCAATGACCTTGGTTAGCCCCTCATTGACTTTAGCTAATATTGCCCCTTTCACCCTAAACTAGTTGAGGAGAGAATATAAATCCAATGCCATTACATGTTACAATACTTGGAAAGATTCCATTGAAAAGCCATCAAGGTTAGGGGTTTTTCTTTTTCACCTTGTGAGCAATCAATTCAAGCATCTCTTCTATTAAAGGTCAATCTAGCCACCACCACAAGCTTTTCTCCTATGGGACTTGCAAAGAGATGTACTCTAGAAGGTTCTTGAACCCTCACACGGAAACAACATGGAGCTTGCACGAGAGTAGTAGGCATGATATTGATTTTGGAAAATTGTGACTAGTTAGAACATACCCCCTACATACCAATAGATGGTTTTTTGTTCCAATGACTACATGATTATCTTACACATCAAGAGTAGTTTGTTAATTCCTTAAGATTGATTGCTATCACATCACCTCATTAGCACTCAATAGTTGCACCATATTCCAGATCAAAGCACCAAAATTTTCTTTTATCAATTAGTTAAAACAAGTGTAAGGACATTACAAACAATCTGAACATGATCCATCCAAGACATATTATGGCCTAGACCCTCACTCATGGAATAGTGTGATAAATAGTGCCTAGCCCATTTGAGTATAATGAGACTTTGAGAAGAACTAGAGGTGAAAGCCAAACTTTATGCCTCCCTTAACCTTTGGGCCACCTTTGTGTTAGAACCACCTAATCATGTGCCCTTGTAAAGAAACCTTTATATACATAATTGAGGTAATTGTAGTACCCCCTAGTGTAGAGAATAACCTTTTAATTAAACAATCCCTTTATGTCCTAAGGAAACCACTATTAAGAAACCTTCTATATCACATGTGTTCAAGCCCTTATCAACAAATTTGTTGTATAGTTTATAAGGGAAAAAAGCTCCTTTTATTGAAGGGTTTATGTCTGTATACTTCTCTCTTAGGATTTTACCTCTTTGGAGAAGAATCTAGATAAAGGCATCCCCTATGTAACTATAGGTCACAAAAATTAAAAATATGTCATATTTTCACTTGCATGGTATGTCATATTCAAAAAACCTAACCACCTCATGCTTTATATTATACACTTTTCCACTTTGAATTTAGCCACACCCCTATATAAAAGAATGAGTAGGAATCTACCCCTATGTATCTCTCGATCACATAAATTAAAGTTATATTAAAGTTCTCATTGGTTAACTTACATGAAAGCATACATTCACAAAAAGTGACCACCGTCTTGTAGCCTAAAGCTATATGAACAAGAACTATACATGCAGCAAAATCCTCTTGTGCAATTTACATCACATAACTTTTCTACTTTATCTAGAGCAAAATCCATTCAAAGAACCAATACCATAAATTCACATATGGACAACATCCAAGATACAAGGTGATTCTGTCGTAATTAAACTACTTTGATAGAGTTCATGGAATGAATACATTGTAGTTTTACTATCAAAACCTATATACTTAATAATATTGTTGCTCGAACTTTATGACCATTAAATACGATAGAGACACCTTAATAACACATTGTTGTTAGAACTTTATGACCATTAAATAGGATAGAGACACCTTAAAAACACATTGTTGTTAGAATTTTATGACCATTAAATAAGATAGAGACACCTTAATAACACATTGGTATGTAGCAAATAACTAGTTACCCAAGAAGACTAAATAAGTATCCTTGTAGAATGGACTCAAGTGAAGCTATTGGGGACTTCACCACACACATCATGCTAGGTCATTTATAAAAATGAGGATACATTCCTATCAATTTAGATTTAAGTAGTGAGTAGAGAAAGAAGGTGTTGGAATGCACATGCTATCCAAGGTCACATAAGAAGAGAGCCATGAATTGTACACACTTGTATTAGCACCAAAACAAAGTTTCCTTGTTTAATATCCGTATTAAATGTGTTTTCTCAATATATTTATTTCATATAACTTTGTCTAATAATCTACTCACCACAAGACAAAGCAGATTAGTATCCTTCCATCTATCTACCAAGCATAATGCGACCAATTTCACATGTGCATACTCATGCAACAAGTCATGAATCATGTGGCACATAGAGAAAAACTCAAAAAAAAAGTAAAAATCATATCATTTTCACAGTGAATTTTAGTAAAAACTATAAATATAAAAGTTCCATGATAGCAACTTTGTTTAATCTATAACAAAAGTGGCCAATGACCATATGAGCAGCATTGAACGTAGTGTCTTATGATTATGTGCATAGTAGTTATCACTATGTAACTGCCAATTGTTGTTAGACATCTCAAATGGTGGCCTTATTCACAACATAGTCATAATTGCTCTCTCTTAAAAGTAAATTCACACTTTCCCTCAATCACAATATTGAGACCCAACACCTCCTTTCGATTAAGAAAAGTATTCGTCCTTGATCTCTAATCATAATCTTTATGGGGCTCTTTTTTTGTTCAAATTCTCCCTAATCTCTTAGGTATCATAGATTACCATATTAGAGAATTTGAAAATTTTCCAAGTCTTGATTTCAAATAAGTGATAAATATTTGACCACATGGCTAAATCTTGATCCACATTTGAAATTGGGATTTGGAAAGGTAACTTATATAGTATTTAGGGTCGACTCCACTTTAAGTAAGACAACAAGATTTGACCATGTGGTCAAATTATAAAGGTATTGGGGTTCCCAAAGTGCATGGAAGTTCCCAAATTCCCTAATATAGTGTTATAGCCAAGGATTTATAATTACTTTCAAGAAAATTTTTGTCACATGGTAAGCTCATATGGAAAAGTCTGGCTAGTCTAGATGCACTCCTAGGCTATAGTTCTAGACAAATGGAAATGTAACATTCAAGTAGGGGGAAAGGGAGAGATCCTTAGGCTAGTCTAAATAAGGAATAGATGAGATACTGACAAAGGGGATTGGAAGAGTGAGAGAAGAAGTATAGGAGAAGAAAGAGATAGAGAGAAAAAAAACTTAATATATTGATTTGATTATTTGTATAGGTTGCTAATACACTCATCAACATGAGTCATCACATGATATATAAGGAGATACATTGCTTCATGGGTGGCATGGACCCCAAGACCGCACAATGAATTCATGACATTGCATGGTAGTCCATATTGTTATAAATGCCACATATAGAGTCATTACAACTCTGTCATAGCATATAGAGTTGGTGCACTCATTCCTATTGCTACTCAAGTTCTTGTAGCTTTAGTGGTTCTAAGCCTCCTGGAGGGCAACAACACTATTTCACCATCATGAAAATGTTCCTTTGCTTAGAGAAGCTCCATTTTCTCATCATTACAGGGCAAACAATTACCAGTATCCTGTTTAGTCCCTTTGTCTACTAGAATATAAAAGCCTCCTTTACTCAATCTTGCACTAGGAGAATCACATCAAACTTACCTCTAGGATTTGTCATCTACTACCTTGTATCAGGCTCCTACTCCCCCACCCCATCTAGACCTCCGTGCTTGTTGATGCCATCCCTAATAAAGCTAGTCCTATTGCAAGTGATCACCTCTCCTTGTCTTCTACACATGAAGGCTCGAGATACTCATGATTCCTCTTGGTTTCGTATACTTGATCAAATACCACATAAAGGCTAGCTCATCATGAATGACAAAGGAAGTAGAGTCATTGTCGAGCCACACAAGCTTGTCGTATAGGTATACAAGCATAGCATAATAGATAGATGGAGAGAGCACGACCTTAAAAAAAGAATTACATTATAAGCACTCTTCATGAAAAATTTCCACCTCCCTCTCCCACAAATAGATTTAGGAATTCTCACAGTCCTTTGCCACATATAGATTTCTTGATGATTACATGTATATTTATCTTTTGAAACACCTATTCCAGCATGAAGAAGGAATTAAAGGAAAATCCTTGTGGGTAGAGGCAATAGAAGTGGCTCAACATCACATCTTAAGAGTAATGGTTTAGTCTCCTTCAAAATGGACTTTGTAAGTATATCTCTTCAACTTTTTTTTGTTTTGGATTTAGATTTTAAAGTTGGTTTAAATAGTCTATGATCCATTTCCTCCAATATTTATTGCAATTCTTATGTTTTTTTAGTATAGGGAAACTAGTCATATGATAAGCAAACTAGAGGAGTGTGCAATGCACATAGGATAATAGTCAATCCGCAACTTGAGAAGCAAGAAGGAGATAGGAAAATGCACCTTCACAAGGAAAAGCGCCACTAGAGGCACCAAGGACTTCCTAGGGATTAAAAGACTATAAAGCCATTGAGAGGGTGCACATCCTTGGCCTAGATCCTGCAAAACCAACGTGGGTAACAAAGTAAAACAGAAACAAGGGACTTGAGTGATAGGAGTGTTGAACGAGAGAAGGTCAATGTACACATCCAAGCCTTGAAGGGAACTACCATACCAAAAAAAAAAAAAAGACTTAAGAGTGCCATCCTAGTTACCAAGGGCTGCAAGGCAACAAGGTGAAAGCACTTGCAGGTGCTAAGGCTACACCTCATTGAATGGAATTAGAAAGTATTCCAAGCTTACAAAGAATCCCCATAGAAACCCCAGCACCTTATCTAGGCTCGTTACCCTCATTGAAATGATTGTCACATAAGAACACCTGAAAACCATGGCAAGAGCAAGCTCAAACAACAACTCCTTGGAGTTTGATATAATGGAGTTTCCAATTAATATTTAGCAATTAGTGTCACTCTATGACAAGCATACTCGTGTTGAACATAGAGAAAGAGAGGTGGAAGAAATTTTCCACACACAATCAATGAGTAGACAAGCAAAGGAACGAGACTGAATTAGGACAAATCTAGTGCATCTTGGATCTAGCAGGAGGAATCACCACAAGACAAGAGACATGAGAATTAGGAATGCTTGAGGCAAACCTTAGCCCATCTAAGTTCTTGATCAAAAGATTGCTAGACTGCACGTCAATAGAAAAGGTTAGAGGTGCACTAGCTACGACACTTCTAATTAGCTTGGGGGCAACACCCGAGAGAATAGGAGCTAGACAAAAAATACCAATAGTCACAAAACAAGTGGACAAGTACATTGCAAGAGATGGCCCTTATAGCTTTGTTGAGTAGTTTGAACAAGTTTGTGATGCAAACAACCTCATGGATGCAAATAAGAGAGCGCAATCTTTCAGGTTGTGTCTTGGACAAAAAGGTCAGACTTGGTTCACAAGCCTCGATGACATTAAGAGAAACAACTTTGATACGCTCAAGAACTTGTTCATCAAGCACTTCTTAGAGGTAAGGTACTCTCATGACCTAATTTTCAAGCTAATGAATGTGAGCTAGAAAGACAATGAGAAGATTTGAGACTACGTTACCCATGTGAGGAGTCCCTATAAAAGAATCCTTGAACCTAAGAGACCTATGACCAAGGCAGTGTCAATAGTGTCTATAAGTGGGGTAAAGAATGAAGAACTATATAAGCCCTTGGCAAGCAATTCAAGTCTGCCAACAAGATCCCTTGGCTAACATGTTCAATGAGGCAATAAGGGGTGGATGATCTGCTAAAGGAAAGAAGCAACAAAATCTTAACACCAATAGGAATCATTGCTTTCCATAGCAAAATATCCACCATTTGTAGCAAGCAGACAACCTTTCAAGCTCAAGAGAAAGACAAGAGTGTGGATTTCTTCTAGAAGATATCTAATCTCAAGCTCAAAGTGATGAAGCTTCAAGATGTTGTGCAAAGACCTACAAGGATAAACATTCAATATATGCACTATTTCAACAAGGGTAGACATCAATCCAACAAGAATACCTAGACCCTTGGCACCAATCATCACCTTGCCTCAGAGAAGTGATGCTCCCATGCATTATGTAGAGGAAGTCCTCAATGAGGAGCTGTATGTCAACCCCTACATCTCATATGATGAAGAGGGAAACCCAGTCCTTATGGACTACAAATCATCCCAATGATGGCAGTGGGTAGAGGAAGAAGATGTGGATCTAGAGGAATGTAGTCACAGGAACCAATGACATGCTAGAATTGTGATCACCCTGGACACACCTCCTCCCGATGCCTAGAAAAGGAACAAATGAACAAAGACAAGGCTCAATTGTGATTCCCTGAGTGTGGCATAACACACTTATACATTGATTTCCCAAGAAGAAAGGTGTCAACAAGTGGATCTAACATTCCATCAATTCCCTTAGGACTGTTTGGGATAGAGACTCTCAATGATGATGCAACACCCTATACCACTTAATGTGATGACCCAAGCACAAGCGAAGCAAGCCGGGGTGACAGCGCTTGGACCTAGTAACATAGATGTATCTTCCATTGACAAGAAGAAGAAGAAGAAGAAGAAGAAGAAGAAGAAGAAGAAGAAGAAGAAGAAGAAGAAGAAGAAGAAGAATAGGAAGAAGAGAGCAAAAGGAAAAATCAATTTAAAAGGCGATAGTGTGACAACATTAGCATAAGAAGATAAGTGCCTGATGTAGAACCCAAGATATCTACACCAAAGAGACTGAGAAGAAGGGAAGAACTAGTAAAGTAGGAGAGTACCCCAATCCTAAGCATCAAATGAAAATTATAGAGAACGTGAGAGGATGGGTAGAAGTGGCTCAACCACACATGGGAGAATCCTTACTAGATTATGAGGACCACGAGATATCTAGCATAGAGCCACCCTCCTTGCCAACCTACTTGAGAGAAGTGACTAGCTATGAACAAGAACCTCACCCTCAACCAAAGAAAACCACCTTGCAGCAGCTCAACCTAGGGATGGGAACTCAACCTCCAAGATGACGAACAACCAACAAGATTGATGGGAACTCAACACAAGTCTCATTGCTCTTGGGGCACCTAATGAGGAAAAATGAGGGGTTGTAGAACACCTTTAAGGCATGGGTTGAGAGACAAGAGAAAACTATGCCACCAAATGGAGCCGATAGCGGCATCCACATAGTATGACACCATCTCCAATGGTAGGATCACTACAAATAAATGCCTTCTAGGAAAGGATTGAGATGCATGTCATCCCACCCATGATGGAATTCGGGGATACAACACGAAAAGGCATAGTAGACACAAGAGCAAGAATGAGCATCCTTAGCCACATTGCACTATAAGCTTGGGAAACTCCATAGATGGAAACTACTAGATTCAATGAACTTTGCTAATGATAAAAATTTCACCCATTCAGAGTGCTTAAGGTGGTCAATCAAGATAGCGAAGTGAAGTTTTATGTGAATTTCATCATGATGGCAGGCACATCAACTATGATATCTTGCTGGGAAGACCTTAGATGAGAAATTCCCGTGTAGTAGAGAACTAGGATAATGGACTAATGTTTTTTGGAAATAGAAAGGACGCATTGTGAGTGAATATGGGCACCCGGAAGACATCACTCATTGACCTTGATGCCATCTTAGCCATGCTCAAAGGAGGATCACAGAGTAGCCCCAACTATGGTCCATTAACTAAGTATGTACCATGTCCAAAGGATGAGTGGGATGGGATGCATGTGCTCACAACCATTGACTTGCCATTCTCTAACGATGAGGATGACCATAAAAGGGTTGTGGAAAAGACAAGCATCTTCACTACCTAAGCTAAATCTCATGTACCAAAGGATGACGCCTTGTCTATGTTACCTCTGTGCATGTTGGCACGAAGCTCAAATATGAAACCATCATCCATGACTTATCATATTCTATCAAACAAACTAGAGCTCCACAAAATCCTTATCTAACAAGAGAATTAGCTTCCAACCTTGCAAGTAACCTAAAGCCTCCTAGGGATCTCCTAGTAGAAATAAGAGATGGAAATCGACCTGAGTGCATGATTTGAACCTACTATACAATTGGGCTCTACTGAGAGAAAATAAAAATGTATAGGATCATGAACGAGAGGAGGATGAGCCTTTGGAGCAGGAGAATTCCGATGATGAGTATGTAAATTGTGACTCTAGAAATGAGGAAAGTGGGGAAGAAGTAGAAACCATAAACTATGACATCGATGGGCGCAAACCATTGAGCAGATAATTATGGACTCTAAGCCCAAAGGTACCAATGCATTTAGGATGGAGAAAGGGGTAATGAGGGTGGATTGCAATTGGACCTAGCTCAAACATCTAAATGCAATGGATTACGAGTACATGGGGCTAACCCAGCTTGTTGCCACAACTTTATATGAAGTAGGATCAGCATCATCTGAGCTTGACCACCTAGTGAGACTTCTTCTTCTAGTGAAGGTTGTGAATTCAACTCCAATTTTGAAATAAGATCTGATAGTGATCCTAAAATTCCAAAACCCCCTAGGACCCAACACACCAAGGCAAGAAAACAATATAAGGAGTCTGATGTTAAAAGAAAAAAGAAACTTTAGCATCTGCCCAAATGATTCAAAAAGTTTAAGAAGGGTGATAGGATAGTGGTGTTTCTAGGGACAAAGAGACAAGGTCAAACCAACAATCCCATCAAAGGACCTACCAAGGTTAAGGAGGTCAACTTGGCTAACGAAGGTAAAAAACCTCGATTAGTATTCATAGCAAATAACCTAACCATGGATAAGGAGGTTAACCTCGTTAGTCTCCTGAAAGAGTTCTCTTATGTGTTCGCATGGTCCATTGAGGAGCTGAAGGGTATTGATCCAAGCATATAACCCACAATATCCCTCAATAAACTCTTGAGTGCAAGATTCATATATGAAATCAAGCACACCAATTAGATATCACATATTGTGATTGTACTCAAGAAGAATGGTAAGATTAGAGTGTGCATAAATTGAGCATAAACTACATAAAACTCAATGCAATGACAAAGAGAGATAACTATCCATTGTCATACACCAAGCACATGCTTGAGAGAGTGGCAAGGAAGGAGGCATATAGTTCCTAGATGGGTTTCCAAGCTATAATCAAGTGCAAAGGACCTCGATAATAGGCACAAAACAACATTTGCCATTGAATAGGGGGTGTTTGCTTACATAGTCATGCCATTTGGGCTAACTAATGCCCCACCAGCCACCTTCCAATGCCTCATGTGTGCAATCTTCAAAGGCATGCTCAGGAAGTGATTAGAAGTATTTGTTGATGGACCTATGTGCTCACACTAATTGGGTAGACCATCTAGAAAAACTTTGTAAAGTCTTTGAATGGTGTAGACAGTACGGTCTCTCACTGAACCCTTTAAGATGCTAGTTTTGAGTAAAACACAATTTTGTCTTAGGGTACACTATGTCAAGGAATGGAATTGCCATGGACTTCTCAAAAGTGAAGGTGATTGTTGATCTTCCACCTCTTACTAACTACAAGGGAGTTCAATGCTTCTTGGGCCATATTGGATACTATCAGTGGTTTGTGTTGAACTATGCCCTAATTGCTAGACCATTATACAAACTATTGATTGTATTTGAATGGACACACGAGTGCCAACAAGCCTATGAACAACTTAAAGAGGCTCTATTATCGGCACCTATCCTATGAGTCCTAGATTGGACCATTACCTTCCATGTGCATATTGATCCATCAAAATTTGTAGTGGGAGTAGTGTTGTGCCAACCTAGCAAATATAACATGGTTTTCCTAGTGAGTTTTGCAAGCAAATAGCTCATTGATGTGGAGATGAATTACTCAACAACAAAGCGGGAAGGGTTAGCATTGGTGTTCGCTATTAAAAGTTAAGACATTACCTTTTGGCTACACCATTCACCTTCTTTGTTAATCATCAAGTATTGCTTTATCTAGTTAACAATCCTTGTGCAATTGGACACATTTCTAGATGGCTATTGCTCTTGTTAGAGTTTGACTCTTTAGTGGTTGTGCAAAAGGCCTACATAATCACAAGAGAGCTTGCTAAAAAAAGGAATCATGAATGATTTGCCTAATGCTCACCTTTTCAAAGTATCCAACAAAAAGGAGCTTTACAAAGCAGACCTCATGCCATACTAGGCAGATGATATAGTGCAGATTTGGAGAACGGGATCCCTAATTGCCTCATCAAAAAAGCTAGATTGAGATGACTCATCTTAAATATTCAACCATATCACATGATTGCATGACAGCTTTATCAATTAGAGTAGGATGAGTTGACAAGAGGGTGTGTCGACGAGAATGAAATGCATGATGTTCTCACTAAAGCACATGGCAGATTTGTAGGAGGACACTGCTCCATGAAAGGTCTTACAGTCCCAATTGTGGTGGGCCACACTATTCCATGATGCTGCTAAGTTTGTTAAACACTGAGATGAGTGCCAGTGTACCAAAGTTCCCATACATTAGGACAAGATGGAGTTGATTCCAGTTATAGCACACCAACCGTTTGAAAGGTGGAGCCTCGTCTTCATTGGACATGTTAGTCTTGCTGCTTAGTACTCATGAGCAAAATACATCATACTAGCCATAGACTACCTCACAAAGTGGGCATAGGCTAGGGCAACAAGAAAAAATGATGCAAGAACTAGCAAGTTCCTTTGGGAGCAATTCATCTTTAGGTTTGGTTGCCCCATTGAGTTAGTTAGCGACCAAGGCACTGATTTCATCAATGAGGTAATGAAGCACCTGTTGTCCACCTTGGTCATCCATAGAAAGTCACCATACTATCCCCAAGTTAATGGTCAAGTGAAAGCTACAAACAAAATCTTCCTCAATGTACTAACTAAAACTATCTCTACTTCACGAAGCAATTGGGGCAATAAGCTAATGGAAGTCTTGTGGGCGTACCATATGGCCTCTGAAACGGGAATGCCATTTAAGCTAACCTATGGAATGGAAGCAATCTTGGCAGTTGAGTTCTTTGTTCCAAGCTTGAGGATAGTTGTTCAAGATAGATGGGAAGGCTAGGAGGCATGGACTGAATGTTTGAACAAATTGAAAAGACTATCCAAAGCTCGGCTTATTACCACACATATGCTCATTTGCAAAAAGGCACAAAGGAAGGCTTGGTTTGACAAGTATTTCAAACAACACACTTTTGAAAAAGGCAATTTGGTGTTCCTATATTTGACCAAGGACCATAAGCAAAAAATGTAGTTTCATGGATTATGGCCATTCAAGGTCTATCAGATTAGTAGAACTAGCAATGTGGAGCTCAAAACACTAGATGGGGAGGGGATTGGCTTCTTCAATTGAAGTTGCATCAAGAAATACTATAACTCGCTTGCACACCCAGTGCATGACTCCCCTATGTTGCTGCCACCTATCAACATACAAGCTGTGTCAATCATTGAAATTGACTTGGAAGATGAGGAACCTATTGCACCAACTTATCTACGACCACGTGTTCTGATTGCACAAGACCATGTTCTTGATGCACTAATATATGAGGGAGTCAATAATAGCATACTCACACATGAGGATTAGACTAAGATAATCGGCTATCTCGACCAATGCTAGAATCAACTCGTATGGGGGAAAGCCATGCTAGGAAAGTACATGATCATGATTGCCATCGAGACTAAAAGCCTTCTTGTTATCTTTTATATGCTTCCAAACATTGAGGGAGTGGGACAAGAGACATTATTGAGATGGATCTTCAAGAAACAAACTTAGTGCAATGTTGATTATAATACCCAACATATTCATCTCGCTCTTGCGAATGTTAGGATAATAACGGCTTTTAGCAAGGGCATTCGAGAGGCCTCAGCCAAAACTTGCACTACCACCAAGGCTATCATCTATCACCAATTCTAATGAGGGGGTACACAAATACTACATAAATTAAATCAAGCTCAAACAACAAAATGAAGGCACGTTAGTGAGCTAGCCAGTGGTCAACATATCCATACAATTAAACACTAACATAGGCTATGGAACTCTGATCTCTAAACCACCTAAGCCTCACACACACTCTTGGAAAAAACAATGTAGAGGGTGGTGCTATGGTCAAAGGACATATATAAGGCCACGATGGGTTCCCAAGACCTTCTTGTGTACCAAGGATACCATCATGAGCAAGACCACAACTTTCGCTCATCCATCTGCCAAAAAAACCACTACTGACCCTGTTCTTACTGAATTGAACTCTATGCTCCCTGTGTAGTAGCCAACGAGTCACCAAGACCCCACAACCGAAGCTAGAATGAAACGACTCCATGACACCGTAAGCAAGAGCCAAAAACTCACCGTGCCACCTACCATTGCCATCTCCTCACAAGTGGAGGCCTAAGAGTCCAGAGGCTACAACCCTCCCATATACATCCACGCAAGCTACATCACTGGATTCCAACTAGCAAACTCTATAAACAACTACACCTTTACCCCCAAAAAGTGTGCCAACAAGCACCACCATTTCAAATTCACTACAACAACCACAACACCTCTAAGCGTACCAACACTGGACAACAAACAAGCAAATCCTCCAAGTAAAGGTACATCACTGGTAAGTAACATTAAACCCAAACTGCTTGTTGAGCTCTTGTTGAGTTATTTCCCTCGTACTTAGACCTTCCATTGTAGAGTTTGATGAAGACATGGCTACTAATACTGGTGAGAGTATTGTCAATAGCATCTATTGTCTTGACAATACCTTCACCCTATTCACTCACAACTATGACTTCTTGGACCTTGCCTTATTAGATTAAGATACTACAATGGTAGTAAGAGGCTTGCCCTAACTCTTGGGAAGAATATGAATTCATCCATCTTCATCAAGCATGCCTCTATTTCCAAAGAGCTCATTGCCACTCAAGTTATTAAAGAACAGGCCATACACAGCCAATTGATCACATCTTTCAAACGTAGCCATGTGGAAGCCTCCAAGATAGAAATAGCATACTAGAGAAGCAAGTCACATCAGAACATGAATTCCCTCAAAAGTGGCTCACCTTACATGCACAATGGTGGGAAAAACATGGCTGTCAGATAAAGACAAATGTGGAGCAATGACAAGCCACCAAGACCATCGAGTACAATCCCACTTACACAATATCCAATTCTTTGTGTGTGCTAGCCATCATCCACAACACTCCTTTGGAAGATCATGTGCTGCTACATCCATACTTAGATAGAGTCCTATGTGAGGAGGAAATACGCATTGCCAATTGCCTAAACACAGGTGATTTCCTCATAGACATGCTCACTTATATCACACATCTGGGCATTAGACCCAATGACATGACCATATGGTGCCATGGAGTACAATCCAAATTTCTATGATTGGCTTTTGCATAAAGGTCCGGCAAAGTCTCTGTAGTATACATACTGTGTGCCTCTCACCCATTCACTTTTACAAACTTCATTTCCTTCTAATTTTTCTTTTTTGTTTGTTTATTTTTGTCAATCTGTAATAACCTCGTGTATTCAATGTTCTACCGCCCTACCATCCTCACCCATGCAAGCTAGGAGGCATTGCTAATTTTCCCGAGAGGGAAGGAAGTATTTAAATGCAAATACAATCATTTCAAATTCAGTCATTCCAATGCAAATGCAGTCATTTCAAATTTAGTCATTCCATAGCACTATTGAAAATTCTCAAATTTTGACAAGCAAAAGATGTAAGGTTATGTATAATAGTTCAAATCTATCTTAACCACAAATTTTCTCATTTCTTATAAGCATACCAAAAAAGGCCAGAGTCAACTAAAAGGTGGCCTGCAACAGACATGGAAAGCCCCAAATCCCTTTCACGAATGCAAAACATGCAAAGTACAATATGAATGTAGACATCCTACAAAACAAAGACATGAGGTACAAGTAGAGACAAAATCTCAGAGAGGTGGTGGACGATGAAAAGAAGGCAAAGGAATTGGTGGAAATGTGCTCCCTAACAAAGTATGTGGAAAAATTTGGAGCTAGGGTCAACCACTCAAAGTGCACTAAGTTCCTTACAAATTATGATGGAGAAAAGAAAATAGGGACCTTCACAGTGTAGAGTGTTAAAGGGCTGCAAAAGGTGAAGATTCCACTTTCATCAAGTTTGGTGCACAAGGCCTTAGGATTGCCACAATGCCCTTTCAAACCAAAGACAAAGAAAGATGTGGTGGCCCAATTCAATTTCATGAAGCAACATATGGGAAATGATGGAATCAAGTTTAAGGCTATACCAGACCCTGCCTTGCAGCTACAATCCAAGTTCATCCACACACTATTTTCAAGTGCTCGGCACAATGCTGCCATGAGTAGAATCTACCTCACCATGTTCAAGGATTTGGTGTCAAGAGACCTAAAGGATGTGGACCTAAATGCTTATACAAGAAGCACCATCCATGTAGCAACTACACTAATCATTGAGCCTACGGCTCTGAAGAAATCAGTGGGAAGTTGTAAACCTACCAAGGGAAAGGCCACTAGGAGAGCAGCTATGGTTGCCTTTGGAGTAATACTTATGGCCGTTATTAAAGAAGCATTGAACCATCTCAACACCCCCAAAGAAGTAGTGACGGGTGCCCGAGAGCATATGGCCACATCCAAAGCACAAAACTCCATGAGCAAGATAGGATCTAGTGAGTAGGGATGATGGGAGTAGACACATGAAGATGAAGGATCCTAGGCCACTCTTAGTAAGAAAAAGTAGAGAATACAAATCCAAAGAGAAAGGAAGACAAAATAAGAGAGAATAAAAAGAGTAGAAGAGCCCCAACAAGTAGAGTTGGAAGCCATAGAAAAATAGAAAGAAAGAGAAAGCCAAAACCAAAGAGGAGCCACAAAAGGATGATCAAGAGAAGAGCAAGAAAAAGGTCTCTAGAAAGACATGGAGGAGTCTAGAAAGATTGAGGTAGAATGGCAAGCCAAAGAGGAGAAAAAAGTTGAAAAGGAATATCACCTAGCCATGCAAAACTCAATAGAAGAGACATGTAGAAGAGAAGAGGCACCAAGGGAAGCTCCACCCGAAATCATCCAACCAAGCATTAGTTCAAGTAGGGCTAAAAGTACAATAAGTGGAGAAGGATACAACTCAGTAGAAGGCAAGGGAAAGGAACCTATCCATCATTTGCCACCACCACCACAGCCTACTCGAGTAATAGAGAGAACCTGGCTACAAATTGTGCTATTACCATTACCACCGCTTCCTAAATCGGAGGGGGTAGTAGCTAGATCTCAAATGAAGGCAGACAATGGGTGGAAGCACTCTACTCGATCTTGTCAAGTAGTCCATCAATAGGATATTTCCTCATAGGATCAAAAAAGGCCTACAATATGGAAGAAGAATAAAGAAGGTGGTGTCTAGAGGAAACACCATCCCAGATTTTCCTCATCATCAAGGAATGGGACAAGACTTTGATGACCTCCTTAAGACATTGGAAGAACAAAGGGATAGGAAGGAGGAAGAAAGAAAGCAAGTAGTACTCGCATTGGACCATTCCATTTAGTATTGTAGAACTTCACCAACTAAGCACATATGTTAATTGGTGCCAAGGGCAACACTTCCTTATTGAAATTCTTAAGGTATGGATGATGCTTCTCAATGCTTTATGGCCAATAACAACAAGGTTCTTCAATGTTTACCCTACTAGAATAGGTTACAATATCTTATCAAAATTCTCTACTTAATAGAGTGTCATTCTAACACACTATCTACATGCAATCTTCCTCCCTTTCAAGAGATGCCCTTTATCTTCCACTATATTTGAAGAAAGACCTATCGAGATCAAGAAAGCCCCTCTTCTAGTTACTAAGCATGCCCTCTTTTAACATTTGTTGCAAACCCACCCTGAAGGCTAATAGATTGTACAATGGCCAATGCATTCCAGTTATAAGTAAAAGATCTCAGTGGTCTAGAGAGTCATAAGCTAATTTGCTGATCAATGTATCCTCCAAGTTGAATTCCACAAACATACCACCTCCCATCCAATCTAAGATGCCGCTCTGCTAAACCAACACTCTTGTTGAAGGTGCTCCAAAGCCTTGCAATCAGATCCTCAAGCCTACTACATTGTTTTTTAGTCAGAATTTTAACATGATTAGTTTCTTGTTTTTGGTTGCTCTCATCTTGCTATTCAAGCTACATTTTTAGACTAATCTCATCGCTCTCATGGTTAATCAGCCCCTCCAAATTAGATCGTATACCCCTCCTTTTAAAACTTGACACCCTCAATACAATCTTTCAGAATGCTCTTCTAATCTTGTTGAGATAGCATAAGGTCACCTTGCAGAATCTAACCATGTATTCCTCTCCTCTTGACAACCACCAAGAACTCCTCTTTGCTTCTTGGATCCCCCCCATGATCAAAACCAACAGTTGTCCTACCTCCAATGATCATGTTGATCAAAAATTGATAATCTTCAATATTTCCAAGCTGACCTTCACACTGGCATCTTTGGAAAATTGTCATTTTCATGCATTGTGGTGCAGGTTCAAGTCACTTATAGCTCCTTTCAAAGGATCATCCTTTTAAGCATGCAAGCAAACCTCACATAGACAACATCTCTCTGCAAAAACAAAACTTAGAGGAGAGAGAAGACTTGAGAAGTGAGAGAAGTAGAGTGTAGAGAAGAGAGAAAGATTGAAAGAGGAGATGGAAATTCTAGAAATTGAGAGAGAAAGAAAAGAAGAGAAGAGAGAGATGGCTGACAACCATGAAAGGATAGAAGAGAAGCTTGGGAGGGTGAAAAGACAAAGTTGTATTATTCAAATGATGAATGTACAAGTGTCCTTCACACCTTTTATACTTAGGTCAATGTGACACTAAGTATTATGCCCCATGCCCCTAATTTAGCTCCTTACAATGCCACAAAAGATTTAAGCCCAAAACTTGCCTTTAAACTTGCTTCACTTCCCCTTGACAAG
Organism: Lygodium microphyllum; assembly: GCF_053477565.2. NCBI lineage: Eukaryota > Viridiplantae > Streptophyta > Polypodiopsida > Schizaeales > Lygodiaceae > Lygodium > Lygodium microphyllum. Next base: position 72,390,886 of record NC_141156.1, read on the forward strand.
AAGCTTACTCATCAAAACATGCCTTAAAAGCAAATTTAGCCCTTGGGAAGGTGGAGAGGTCTAAACCTTGCCACTTTTCTCCTCCAAGAAGCATTTGAGTCTAAATGAAAAAGGTTTCTCTAGGAGTTAGCTAATTCAGAATCCAACCTAATATTCTTTATTGATATCGCACCTATGTTTGAGTTTCACTAGTGGCTTCCACTTGTGATTTTCTCTAATACAATAAGGGATTCTCAAAGCTTTGAACAAAGGATGTTTGCCGATCCCTATTATTATTTTCCAATAACCACTACATCTAAGCTTCCTCTTCATGCTCAATATCAAACTCTCTAGCCACCACATTTCTTGTCTTAAAGACAAGATCACACTGATGGGCCATCTTCTAATGCTTTTCCTCTAGCAAGCAAAATGAGTAGTGGAGTTCTCCAATAGCGTGCCTAAAAAGCATAATTAGAGACTCGCACCATCAAAGCAAGTGAAGTAACACCCTTCAATCCATCTCTTCCTTTCCACATTTCTCAACTATGCAAATAGTTTTTTAATAGAAAGATTCCAACTCCAAAACAAGTGCCCAACAAGTATCATTAAAGCACTTGTTATGAGTATATACAAATATTGTAATCGCCTAATCAAGGGATGCTTCAAATTAACATACAGAAAATTGCGACTTAAGTTTTCAAGAGTCTTAGTGATTTCTAGTTGTTTATCTAGTCCAAAGGGACAAGTATATACTTTTGTCTAAGAATGGCTTGTGTTGGTTCATGTTTATCTATCTAGCCGGAGATGACTTTAAAATGGGAGAAAACCTCAAGAGTTGCCTATGAAATTGAAATTTGTCTACTTTTCTAACTATCTTGATGAAAGGAGAAACACTATGGATAATGCTATTGGAGCTTGATTTACTCTTTTGTTTGCTATTTCTTGTATACCCAGTGGCATTATTTTGTGCAATTTACTACAAGAAGTGGAGTTATTCCTTGAAACTCAAGAGACCTATAAGGTTCAAGCTACAAAAGTGCAACTAAGTGCAAAAGAGTTTCAATGGACATGCTCCTATTGTAACCTGCTTTGATGCACTTAAGAAAAAGGCCAAATGTGAGTGAATATCCTAAATCAAAGACCAACTTGGCATATAGTCTCTATAATAGCAATCCAACATGCATTTATAAAACTCAAGGAGTAGACCGTCAACCCCCAATTGCCATCCTTCATGGACTTAAGAGCATAGCCAAGTCCTTCCTCCATGAAAGGAGCCTCTAATTTGTCCATGTGTTTCTTATTTAGCTTGCATGGGTAACCCTCAAAGAATGTTTTGATTCTATTATCATAGTCCTAGGGCTTAATATATGGCTAGCCAAAGGGTATTCTCTATGGCCATTTGGAGCCACAGAAATTCTTAAGCCCAAGTTTTATTGCTTGTTAATAGGTTAAGCCTAAGTTTTATTGCTTGTTAAGAAGAAAGCCTTTAAGTTTTTGTTGCTTTTCAAAGACCAACCTACCACCAAAAGGATATGTATCGTGTGACCACCTTGTGACAGTGTTCTTTGTGGACTATGGTCATTTGCATGACGCTAAGGCCCCATTTTGGAATATCATCAGAACAATTGTGATTTGAGCCATTTGGAGCCATAGAAATTCTAAAGTTTTTGGAAAAGTTAAAAGGTCTAAGCCTCTAAGTTTTGTTGCTTGTTAAGATGAAATCCTTTGTATTTTACATTGCTTAGGCAAGAAGATCTCTAGGTATCTTCTATAAAGGGTGTAAGAATTCTAATTGTGTTTCATTAGCAACCCTTGCCTCCTTTTTTGGGATGTAAATTCTATTTATTTAATACACATCACATTATAAAAAGCTATCTTGATGGAAGCTATTGTTTTTCTATCCAAAGCTCTCCCCATGCAAAGCATATACTCAAATTGTTTTGGTATCCAAAGCATGCCCCATACAAAGAATGCAAGGCAAAATACATGGTCTCTGTGGTTCCACATGAGAGATCTCACACATCATATTAGAATATTTAATTACACATATGTGGATTGCCCTTAGTTTCATATTGTACCCATACATATATACATACATACATGTACATACATGCATATACATGGATATTACACACACACACATGCATACATAATATATATACAAGCATATACATGGTTATTATTTATACACATACACGCACACACATAGTATGTATATACACATGTACACATGCATATGTCCTCATGTCACACATGTAAATACACATTCCACCATCTAAAATTTCTATGGGCCTACATCTTATTAGAAAGCTTAGAATATGTCTATTATCACATATAGGTGCACATACATGCATGTATACTTAAGTTGGTTACACACCCAATGGCAAAAGCCCAACCCGCACCCAAGTATGGGCATACACTTTTTTGAAACTGGGCGCACAGAGGCAATTGCCCTTTTATATATATATATAGATAGATATATATATCTCTCTCTCTCTATACTTCGATACAGAGAGGCAGTCATGATTAGTGTTCTGCAGCTTTGCTATAGATTTCTCCTGAGATGTACATAGTCATGATTACTGTTCTACTTCCCTCTAGCACAGCAGCCTTTCCCTCTCATCATCATCATCACCGTGGTCGTCGTCGTCATCATCATCATTGAATTCATCAAGCATGATCAGCACCAGAGATGGCGTTGTTGTAGCTGTGATCAGCCCTCTCATCTTTCTCTTTCTCAGCATTGGAATGTTTATGTTTATCCTGCTGGGTACATTTGTGTGCTCTCATGTGAATCAGTCGCCTTATTCCACCATAGCTGGCCATGGTATATGCCTCTAGCCGTAACTCAGATTGTAGCTCAATCACCGAAACATTGTCCTTATAAGTTTTATCTGATTCCCTGTTTACTCATCACGCGCCTTCTCTGATGTGTTTGCTCCTAGCTAGCTTACATGACGAACAGTTTAATGGACGCATCAGTCCTTCCGGACCGGATTTTAGAAGAAACTACTCATGCAACTCATCCTGATCAAAGCACATCGGTGGAAAGAAGAAACGGAACATTAACGCCAACCAGTATAGTAATATCACTGTGCTGTTATCTAATCTAGTGTTTAGTATTTGAATATACGAATTAATGCAATGATTGTTCCTTGATGATAAAATAGTGAATGTCCGATTTGATCTGTACTCATCCAGTAAGATAATAATGTGTTGCCTAATTATAAGCAAGCTTATCTAGATTTGCTGCAGTATAAGGTTTTCTGAAGCTTATTGCTTCGCTTGTATGGGAGCTATAGACTGATCGATTGGATCTATGCATGATCTTCTTCTTTGCAATGAGTCTCTAACAGTTGTGGTACAATTAATTGCTTGCATTATCAAAGTCCTGCACCCTAAATCCACTCTCATGAATGTACAGAACGACATGGGAGTCTATTCACGCTCCAAGTGATCAGCTTGCATGAGCTACTATTGTTTCACTTATGTATGACATTAGGGCTGAAAGATCTGATGATGATGAATGCAGGGAGCTGAGAAGAGGAAGAGGGTCTTGATAGGGTCTTCTCCTCCACAGTGTGTGGACCAATGCAAGCCATGCAACCCATGTGTGAGGGTCATAGTGCCCATCCGGAGTGCATCGCGGCGCCTGCCGAACGAGTACTACCCAGAAGCTTGGAGATGCCAATGTGGTAGCAATCAATATGATCCATAGGACATATTGTTTGATCTACATTGTACAAGCAAGTAGCAGTGAATCATTATGATGTGTTGGTGAATCTAAACATGCAAAAGGCCTATAGTGATACGTGGTCAATACAATTCAATATGACTATATGAATGATATTGATTGATGTGATCACAGTTCATAAAGTTACAATAGGTTAATCAACCCTTATACACAGATATGCCATTATCCATATATTAAACTTGCACAGTCTGATAAGTTATCCTAACGAGACCTTTGAAGAATCTGTGTGCATGTAGCATTTTATAATTGTCCAGCTTTAAAAAAGATGTGGCAGAAATTTGGGGTGGCAGAGCCGCCGTTTCTTACAAGAACCAATAATATAAAGATAATATAAACATATATTATTGCGAAGCGTTCTTTCTGTGTGATATCATATTTATAGATTATGCGCGGCGCGCTGCGCCAGCCCAGTATTTTGTTGTGTTGCTATCATTTTCCGGACAGCCGAAGAAACCTCGGCTCTGCGCAAGCGTGTCAATACTAACGACAATCTTCGCATGCGTGGTCGTGACTCGTGTAGTGCATGCCAAAAAATTAACAAACATTTTTCAAACGAATATGATAGCATTTGTGCTGTTCGCTTTGTTCGAGAGAGAGTTTGAATTCTTCCGCTCGAGCCCGGATGAGCGAATGCAGAAAACTTCATGAGAGAGATTTACTGGCCACGCTCTGATCATCTTCTTAAGACACGCCTACCCGAACTCCTGCAAGGGATCATGCTTTTGCTCCAAATACTAGCTCAGAGAGAGTAGGCAAGAGCCACATCGGCCTTTTCCCATGCGCACATGGGAATTGCTCACAAGCCGAATGATTAGCGGAGCTTGATTGCATTACGACCCTCCTCGGTCCTCAATGAACCTACTAAGGAGCACGATCAATTGAGTGCCTGACTAGACAAGCGCTCGAACTTACATGAACACATCATGTGAACATGGGTGTCCAACCAAGTGATGCGCCCACTTGGACTTGAACTCAAACCTTATGATTATGAGCCTTAGTACTAAGCACTATGCCATGGCCTGCCAAACAACCATCCATCATTCTTTGCAGCACTAGATTCTATTTTTGGCTCCTGCATATGAAATTCTCACTTCCTACATGTAAATCTTTTGGCCCTTGATAAAAATTTTAGTTTGTGACCTCAATCTTCATCAACAAGGCATTGTTAGCTACATAATGCTTCCCCTCAGGAGTGTGCACAATTGATAATCTTAAACCAACATGTGATGCCATATCAATGAAGATTCACCATGAAATAGCTTAGTTGTTCCACTATTGGTCCCTTATGTTATAGGAAGTATGTAAATCTGGTACACATCAACAAGCAATTGACTCCACATGTAGAATCTCTTTCTGAAATGATCCAAGAACATAAGACTTGAGCTTAGTGCACCACAACATGCACTAGTGCACTAATATTCTTGCTCATAAAAGTGAGCTTAAATGCACTTGCCTACCTCTGCCCTACTATGCTCGTGGTGCACTATGCCACACTTTAGCTCACTAGAACATTAGCTTACTTACATACCACCTTGTGCACTAGCCCCCTCCTCAATACACATGGCACACTACTCAATGCATGATGCACACCACTCATCACTGAATAGTACACACACACACACATAGTGCATGCATGAACAATACGATAGAACCCATCCTTCCATCAGTTTAAGTGGTTAGCCCACCTTACATAGCCTAGTGCATGTAGCCCGCAACTAGGGCTAAGCTCCCCACTAATAGAATAGCATCACATAGCGCACAGTGCATACACACAAATAACTAGGACACACAACACTTGTACATAGAAAAGGAACACATGCTGATGCACCTACTAGTTGTCTCTTTTTTCTCTCTTATTCATTGCACCAGTATACATCTCCACAATACATAGAAAAGGGATGCATGCTTGTACACCCTATTCATAGAAAGGGGGCCAAGGGGAATGAGGAAGAAGGAAACATACACCTCGCATTGCATCAACATACATTCCCATGACACATACATAATTTATTGCATTTAGTACTTGCATTTTCATAGAACACTTGCCATAGTTTACCTATAGCCCGTTGTTGCACCACCCCTAGCCTCTCACTACTACACTACACCATGCACTAGTACACCCATCAATGCACACATGCATCGTGGACATAATCTAATGCATATAGGCATTGTTGGGGTAGTCATCTTTAATTTACCTCCTAAACACCTATCTAGCTACATTCAAGGCATCCATCTTACATTGCACCTTTGTTCGTTGCCTCTTGTGTTTAGCCTCAACCCAGTGCCCTTGTGCACAATTATGACAAAAAATTATATCTAGAGTAAGCAAATTAGAAGCTTAAGCTTAAATTCCAACTACTTAAAGATTCTTAAGCCTTTTGCAATGTTGCATCAGTGATATGCTAGATAATGCATCCAAGCTCAAGTTTCTCAAGGAATCATTGAGGATCCTCTCATTTTGTGCCATGAAATTCAAGAAAATAACTAAACATCTTGAATGATCTACGGTCACAATTAGTGAATAAAAAAACTCAATCACAAGGCAAGCTCAAACAACCAAGACAAAGTCAATTCGGCACTCCTTAATAATAGTGGCACCAAAAAAAGATGTCACAGAGTGGTAATCAAAGATTAAACCTCTCCCACAACTCGAGGATAAGAAAAAAAAAAAGGAGTGTCGAATGGATAAATGATTGTGCCTTGACACTAAACCCAACTTAAAATCTTTGAAACCACATAATTGAACACTAACAAACTATCAAGTCGATGACAATAAGCCTCTTATAGCCTCACAATCACAAAAAAAATAAAGCATCTCTTTCTACAAAACAGATTGAATGAATGTCTTGAGCTCCGTTTTTTTCTAGTTTATTTCTACAAAAGTCTTATAAGAACAAAATAGTCACCTTAACTTTACAATTATGACCACACTACTGAACTCAACCTTGCATATGCTAGCTTTTTCTAGGACATCAATTGCTCCACAATATGTGCAATCCAAAGGCCACCCTCCTCCAACTTCTTGCCATGCAAGAGTCTGCACATTAGCTATCACCACAAGAGGAAAGGGACCCCTAATCGGCTAAACATCCTTCATTTATATAGCTTCTCTTCTAAAAATTTATTGTGCTCTTCAAATGAATTTTTAGCTTTTTAAGATTTTTCCGTTTGTCCTTCGATCCAATTCAGTAATAGTCCCTTTTCCACATGCAACATCACCAAATGATCCCATGAAATTTTAGACACAATTGAAGACATATGCCTTTGTAACTCCATATTCGGGATTTTGGGAATTTCCCATCAATATGGGAAAACCAAATCAAAATGGATTTCATGAATTTTGGGAATTTCATTAATTTGGAAATTGGTGCAATTAAACATATTACTGCTTATGGTTGTTTCCAAGAGATTGAAAAAAACTCAAAAAGGCGGTGTTAATAAACATCTTAGTTTTAATATCCTTAAAATATTCAAGGAAAATCTTCAGTCGATGGATTCTTGTAGACTTTCTTTAGCCTTCAATACAACCTTTGGGGGAATTTTAATTTTTTTGGGAGATTTTGTACCTTTCTTCATCAAGAGAAGACAATGCTATCTATTGTTTCCCATCATTCAGGATCTTTTTTGTTACACATCCAATATTTATCCCAACAATTAAAATACACATTTGCATCTGTAGCATTTTGATGACTACAAACTGGTGCCCAATATTGTATACGTACCTTGTTGAAGTTTTTGGAATGTCTATTTGTATCGATCTCACTTTGTGCAACACCAAGCCATATTGGATATACTGGATCTGAAGGTCTAACAAGCACAAAGTCATCTTCCTTAACATCAAGCATTGGTTCAAATGCATGTTTGGGTTGTTTACTCAAAGGACCACAGTAGTGATCATTCAACTCTTCCAATCCAATGAAGTCATCTGCATTATCTACATCTATATTGGTTACATCACTTTGTGTTCTTGGCCAAAAATCTATGAAAAATTAATCTTCTTGGACATTTGGAGTTTGAAGAGCGTAGATCATATGTTTCCAATAATCAATCACTAGTGTTCTAAACTTTGTGAACTCTGCTTCAGGTCCTTGTACATTTGACCATCTTTCCCAATACTTCAAATAATCTTTAACTCCACTTACTACTTCTTGATGATCCTTAACATACTCAAACATGGGCAGCAACATTGGAACACCCTTTGGAAGAGTAGGCTTTCCTACAAGGTCTCTCTTCCATAATTCAATGCCACCTTCTCTTGGTAACCAGTCTGGGGACTTTGGATGCATCTCGTATTGCATGACAGGTGTATCTCCATGCATATAAAATCGAAATTGAAGAGGTTTTGAGTGACCAACAAGTGTATCTTTCGAATCACACAAGTATCCCTCAATGTATCTCTTAAAGTCAGGCACATGTGTCAATAAGAAAGGTGTAGGACTAGTCAGCTGGCATGATTGAAAATGTTGCATAAGATGAGGAAAAGTGAAGGTCATGCTCGTCCTTAGCTTCTCTGAAAATTTGCTGAACATTGCATCGATGTCTTCATGTGTATGACCCACCATGAGAAACCCAAGCTAGATCATCTTGAATGTTCCTCGTGCAACAAGCAATGATAGATATGCAAAGAGATAGCGATTTTTGTTTCTGACCCACAATTATCAAGTTGAAGTAGTAAGTTCTCTGGCAATCGTTTGAAATGATGATGGTCATCATGTGGTGTATTATCTTCCATGCATCATTTATTTTGTGCAACACCTTGATGATGGTCTAGTACTTTTTTCGAGTTGAGGACATTTAGTAGCACAGAGGTTGATCTTGGCATTCCATCTACTTGTAGATCACCATTTGCATGCCTGTGTAGTCGCTCCAAGTTCCTAAAGCACAATGACAATGAGGCAATCGTGAAGTTAGGATCATGAGGCCATAGATCGAGTGAGAAATGTCCATATCTACCTTCTCCATGTCCATGTGTAATCATGCATGTTAAAGAAACTCGTAGTTGAGTAGATCTTTCAGTCTCTTTTGATCGAAGCCTTTGTCAAGATTGTGGGAGAGAAGGAAGGAGTTTCACTTGTAGCTTTCTTGCTTGCACAATGGGGGAATACACACAAAGGTGGAGGCTGAAAATTGTTTTTCTCTTCTTAGTTGTGTAAGCCAAAAAGAAGTCTAGTACAAAGAAATAGAAGAACCCTATATATGGGTCTCAAACCAAACTCAACTAACTAAGGTGGCATACTAACTGAGCCACACACTAGAGTAGATAAGGATAGATGTCATCTAGCTATTATTCATGGGCGGCCGCATCTGCAACTGACAAGTCGGTGACATAAATGCACAACGATCACCCTGGCATATCACGAGTGGAGCTCGATATCTCAACACTCCCCCTCGAGCTCAATCCCAATTCCTGCACACCAAGCAAGTCTCTGAACTTGCGTAGCTTCTCTGCGCCCAATGCCTTCGTAAATATGTCAGCTACCTGATCCTCTATGCTGACATAAACTAGATCAATAAAACCTAGTAAAGCCCTCTCCCGCACATAGTGATAATGCACCTCAATGTGCTTTGTTCTTGCATGATAGACTGGGTTATTTGCCAAGTGTATACTGCTCATGTTGTCACAATAAATGACAACTAGCCCATCTATAGGCTGATGCATATCATAAAGTAGCTTATGCAACCAAGCTACCTCACATGCAGCCATTGCTGCACCCCTGTACTCAACCTCTGTGCTCGACAAGGCAACTGTAGGCTGTTTCTTGCTGCTCCAAGTGACTGCAGCACTCCCAAAAGAGAACACATATCCACTGGTAGATCGTCGATCAGAAATACTACCAGCCCAATCAGCATCAGTGTATCCATGCAATTGTACCTGAACCCCAGTCTCATAAAATAGTCCATACTACAATGTGGACTTCACATACCTGAGTATGCGTCTAGCCGCATCCAAATGCGGTTTCCTTGGAGCCTGCATAAACTGACTTACCAATCCAACAGCATAGCTCAAATCTGGCCTGGTAATAGTCATATAAATCAAGCTTCCTACTATGCGTCTGTACATAGTAGGGTCTTCCAGAAGCTCACCTACATCTGTGCTTAGCTTCACATTCTACTCCAAAGGAACTGAAATAGGCTTACAGCCTATCATCCCATATTTGGACAGCATGTCCAATCCATACTGCCTCTGCAAGAGCTGTATCCCACTTGGTGATCTAATCACCTCAATGCCCAAGAAATAACGCAGCTCTCCCAAATCCTTCATCTCAAACTTCTACTTCAATAGCATTTTCACATGAAGGATATCTTCATCACTATCACCTGTCATAATCAAATCATCAACATAAATGACAAGTAGCATAATACATTTCTCTGTTTTTCTCACATAAAGTGAGAAATCTGCCTTGGAAATCTGAAAGCCAATAGTGACAAGATATTGTTCTATCTTGTCAGACCATGCTCTTAGTGCTTGCTTCAAGCCATACAAGGCATTCTTCAACCTGCAAACAAACTCAGGATGAACAGCATGCACATAACTTGGTGGCTGCTCCATGTAGACCTCTTCTTGCAAATCACCATGCAAGAATGCATTCTTTACATCCATCTGATGTAAAGACCATCCCTTTGATGCAGCCATAGCAATGACTACTCTTACTGTTGCCATCCTTGCAACCGGACTGAATGTTTCTTCATAGTCAATGCCATATGTTTGTGCATACCCCTTGACTACTAATCTTGCCTTGTATCTGTTCACAGAACCATCTGCATTGTGCTTCACCTTATAAACCCACTTACAGCCAATTGCATTCTTACCTTTAGGCAAAGGTATCAATTCCCATGTAGCATTTGCTTCCAAAGCATCCATTTCTTCATCCATGGCTTTCTCCCATTTTTCTTTTCCTATGGCTTGCTCAAAAGATGTGGGTTCTGGTTCCTGTATCACTTTGACCATATATGCATAGTGAATGGCTATAAATCCATCATATTTCAGCCTATCCACAGGATACCTAACTCTAGTTGACCTGCGCAAAGTAGGTTCACTCCCAGGTGCTCTCAAAACATCCCTGGTCTTCCTTACTCCAGGTGTAATAATAGAAGGAATACCCAACTCATCATCAATGCTCTGTTCTGAGCCACTGGATTCACCATCCACATAAGAGTGACCTGCATTCACATCAAACATGGGCTGATCTACCTTCTCTTTTCCTTTTCGTGACACCTGCATACCACTATTTGCACTGCCTTGAGAAGATTCTCCTGATCTCAATCTGCCTGTCCATGGCGAAGAATGTGAACCACTGCTAGAGGACGCTCCAGGTCCACTAATATTTTGTGACTACTGTTGTGAATTCTGTGCAGCATTACTGTTTTGTGCATCTACATCATCAATCACATTTACTGGTTTATACCAGCTACTCATCTCATCAAAGATAACATCTCTGCTCACTGTAAACTTACGAGTAGAAGGGTTATAGCATCTATACCCTTTTTGCTGCAGAGAGTAACCAATAAAGATGCACTTCTCAGCTTTTGGATCCAACTTGGATCTCAACTCATCTGGCACATGTACATAGGCAATGCAACCAAAAATTTTCAAATGAGAAATATCTGGTTTCCTACCAATATACCTCTCCTCTGGAGTCATCCCATGTATTGCTGCAGTGGGAGTCCTGTTCATTATGTAGACTGCTGTAGCAACTGCTTCATCCCAGTAAAAATTTGGCAAGTCTTTTTCATTGAGCATGGCACGAGATACCTCTCCAATATGCCTATTTTTCCTTTCTGCAATTCCATTTTGTTGTGGGGTATGACTGCATGAATATTGCTACTTTATGCCATGCTCCTGCAGGAACCTTGCAAACTCATTTGAGAGGTACTCTCCCCCTCCATCTGACCTTAGGCATTTTATTTGCAAACTTGTTTCTTTTTCAACCATAGCTTTAAGGGTTTTGAAATGCCCAAAAACTTTACTTTTTTTTTCATAAAAAGTACCCAAACTTTTCTGCTATAGTCATCAATAAAAGTGATAAAATAATGACAGCCTCCAAGAGATGCAGCTTTAGTAGTCCACACATCAGAGTGGATTAATTCCAATGGCTTCTTACTCTCTTGAACATGTCTAGGAAATGGTTTCCTTGCCTGTTTTCCAAATTGACAGGCTTCACATATCTTATGCATTTCTGCAACCTTGAATTTGGGCAATCCTGCAACAATATTTTGGGCCTGCATTGATTTAAGTCGTTGTACATTAACATGACCAATGTATTTATGCCAGATATCAATATATGCAACTACACCGGTCCCATGTGCAAACATTGCTGCACTCAATTCAGACATGTATGCATCCAACGTAAACATTCTGCCCTTCTTCTTTCCTTTTGCTATCAAGCGACCTTTATTTTTCATATCCTCAACAAAGCATCCATGAGGATTAAATCTGACCTACAAGCCCTGTTCAACCATTTGACTAACAGAAACTAGATTCTTGGTGATATTCGGGACATGAAATACATCGGACAGGTATTTCTTTTTCCCATCCTGCATAGACAAAGGAATTTTTCCAATCTGCACAATGGGATGTGCAGTATCATCACCAGTCTCCACAAATCCTGGTTTTTCCATTTTCCTTGCATCCTCCATCCATTCTGCATGACCTGTCATGTGGTTTGATGCACCTGAGTCAACATACCATACATCATTGCTTTCTTCCGCACGTCATAGAATTATTCATGTGCTGCACCATAAACAAATGCTCATTTCTGTCATCACCCTGTCTACTAGAAGATGCATAATTCCCTTGTTGCAGTTTTCCATTCATGATGTCATTCTGCTTTTTATAGCAGTCTTTAGCCATATGACCCATTTTACCATAGTAGTAGCATTCAACATTGCTGTTTGCATTTTGGCCTCTTTGCCATCCACCACGACCTCTTTGGCTCCCCCTGCCTCTAGAGTTGCCACGTCCTCCTCCATAGGACTGGTTTTCTTGAGTTTGCTGCATATTTTGATTTCTACCATGTCCTCCAAATCGGCCTCCTCTACCTCTGCCTCTACCTCTTCCAGCATTTGAGTAGAATACAGTTTCTTTTGAAGGTCCTCCTGAAGAAGATGCACCACCATTTCTCTGCTCCTCAGAAATTAGAAGAGCAATCAACTCCTCAAAATCAGGAAATCTTTCACGGACGGAAATGGATGTTCGAAACTATGCATAATCCTTTCCTAGACCATTCAAGGTCACAGAAACTAAATCTTCATCTTCCAGTTGCGACCCAATGGAAGCAAGTGCATCTGCAATCTTCTTCACCTTCATGTGGTAGTCATTGATGCTCATATTTTCTCTTTGCACATTATGCAACTCTTGCTTGAGCTGCATTTTCCTGGCTTGCATATTTGTGCTATACATTTTTGACAAAGTATCCCATGCCTCCTTTGGCATACTTGCATCCTGAATATGCACAATCATAGAGTCTGAAATACTGATAGACAGCCAGTACATAACTTTCCTGGCTCTCTCATGCCATGCTTTAAATGCCTACATTTGCTGTTGATTGGGAACATCAGGAAGAACTGGTTCTTTTTCATTTCCTGCAACAAATTCCCAATATCCTTTTCCCATAAGGAAATTCGTCATTCTAAACTTCCATACTTGGAAGTTGTTCTTGTCAAGCTTTTCAGTGACAATCTGTGAGAGAGAATCAGACGCCATTACAGAACACTACAAAAAAGTTCTGTCACTGCAAAGAACACAGCTTCAGCCTCACAAGGGCTAATCTACAAAACTGACGAAAGTGGTATTTGACCACACAGTCACTTCATAGTGACGATTTTGCATCAACAGGCAACAAGGATGATTCTGTAACTTCCAATGTCTCTGCACACAAGCATACGATGCAATTTCTACAGTAACTTTTTACCGACCTGTAGAACAGTGGTCGCACAGCATAAAACTGGGCCTTTTCCTGAGTGCGTGCAGAAAATTTTCGCCTCCAAAATAGGCCCCGAAATGGCCTCAAATAAAAAAAACAGGGTCGCCAAGGGCTAAAGCCCTTACCCGCAGCATATACTGCCCTCTTGCTTCACCGCGAAGGGCGTCTCAACTTGAGACAATGCACTCTTGCAATTTCCGGCTGTGCTACCTGCAGAGATCTACTCCCAAAATAGAAAATGAAAGCAACATTGCTCCTCTTACCAGAACACCGCGAGCTTGGCTTGCTTTCTTGAGCTCCTTACCACGAACAAGGCTCTGATACCATGTCAAGATTGTGGGAGAGAAGAAAGGAGTCTCACTTGTAGCTTTCTTGCTTGCACAATGGGGGAATACACATAAAGGTGGAGGCTGAAAACTGTTTTTCTCTTCTTAGTTGTGTAAGCCAAAAAGAAGTCTAGTACAAAGAAATAGAAGAACCCTATATATTGGTCTCAAACCAAACTCAACTAACTAAGGTAGCATACTAACTGAGCCACGAACTAGAGTAGATAAGGATAGCTGTTATCTAGCTATTATTCATGGGCGATGTACCAACCGCATCTGCAACTGACAAGTCGGTGACATAAATGCACAACGGTCACCCTGGCATATCAGGAGTGGAGCTCGATATCTCAACAGCCTTAACTTGGGGATAGCTGTCTTTTGCTGGTCCATTTTATCATGTATGATGCACAAGTTTTTATCTGGATATAATGCTGAGGCCAAGCGCCAATTGTAGTATATGTTCCGACAACTTTGTTGCTGTAGCATGTGACATTGACGCTTCTTCAGAAGCACATTTCGCTCTTGAAGACACTTTGTTGCTGCAAGTTGCTCTTTGATCTCTGAGCAACTTGTCTTTGCTAAGGTTACATGCTTGAACTCTGTGTTCCAAATACGATTGAAGGTGGACAAGGACATTTGCTTACATCCAATACCACTTAATGTTGTATTTACTTCTGCCCATATATCCACCTGCTTGTAAACATCTGGGATGACCAATTGTGTCTCCCTTGATCCATCTTGCATTGTTCTACTCTTGTGTGGCATTTGCTCTGCATTCTTCTTAACAAAGTCTCTAAGGATGGCTCTTCCCATCTCTATGTGATCCCAAGCTACTCTTATTACCCCCTTGTTTCCATGCATTGCCCTCCTCACGCCATGTTCAAATTGTGTTTTGTACCTGTAAAAAGATGTCTTTGGGATTCCATGAATCTCATACCATGCCCTTCCACATACCACTTGTCCATTGAAGATAAAGCTGTACTTCCTTGTTCCCAAGTAATCAATCATGCATGATGATTCAAACTTGTCATAAACATAGGTTGTGCGGTCTTCAAATTGCAATCCCCAAAAGTATTTATGTAATTGTTGCATTACTTCTCTATCAGCAAACTGACAACACTTTTCTTAGCAACAATCAATCATGGAAACCTGTGAAATGGAGTCCATAGAAGTCCTCAAGTTTGCACCTTTAGGGGCAATAATTCGAGGCTTTCTATTAACCATACAATATGATCTCTTCTGAACAAAAATTGATTTTTTTGCAGAAACATAATCTTCATTGGTATCTTCCATGTTTTTGGCACAAGCATCTATAGAGACAAATTGCATATATGATTGTTGTTGTAGCAGTGATGTTCCATCATCAAAGGTGACTTGTTTAATAGGCCATCTTTCCAAAGTGACACAATGGAGGTTGTCATATATGTATGTTACTGTGGTTTGATCAAGGGCTTTATCTACCACCACACCAACATCCTCTTCTCCTAGCGATATGGAAAAGCCAATAATATAACCCCTGTCCCAACACACACAGTGTTGTCTTCTGTCCATAGCATCACTCTACGTTCTCTCCAACTTTCATGAATGCTAAGCACATCAATATCCTCAGAAGGTAGGACATGACCTGATTCATAATCATCTCCTCCATCATACCACATCTTTCTTTCCCCATTTTGCAAAACCACCTACAACTTCATGAACCTTCATTGCATCAATTGTTGGGAATGGCAAATACGCTGCTACATTTAAACATTTATCAATAGCCACTGAAATATATCCATCTTCAAGTGTTTCTCCATGGCATGTCTCATTTGGATGTATTGCATGCACTCTACCAAGTGCAACAATCTCATGATCAACTAGCAAAATAAAATTCGTTATTCATGATACCTGTACAAGTGAGAAATTGGAGATTTTATCATTTGTATGTTGTCACCTCTCGAAAAGAAAAAAATAGTGATGAAATTGCTAAATACAATGAAGTATCAAATTTCATTGAAACAAAAAAAGTACTTAAACATTAGATAGAATGAGTCCAACTTCCATAATAGAAAGTATTAATGGAAACATTGTACAGAAAGAAGGGGATAGATTTGACCATATGGCCAAAAACAAACTTTCTCATGAACTGTGCCGGCCTAAAGTAAATAAGAAAAGTTTCTTCTATTATTTTTAGTTTCCTTGATTTTACTTTATTTTATTAGCTACCCTTTGAGTAAGCAAAAACTTCCTTGTGTATTCTCATTGGGAAAAGATATAGCAGATGTTCAAAACTTGTACTATATCTATTCAACACGAGAACAATGATTAAAATTATTTATAATGTGTATAGAAAAAGATTTAGCCACCTGGTCAAAAATCTATTGTATGTATTTCACATGACAAAAAGGATAAAAGTTCATTGTGGTCTCCATAGAAAAATATTTATCCAAATGGTCAAAACTCAAGTCAAATACATATAACAAGGATAAAAGTTCATTGTGATCTTTATGGAAAAAGATTTAGCCAAATGGTCAAAACCTCTATTGCAACTATTTTACACAAGACTTAGGATTAAAATTCTTTGTGATATCTACAAGAAAAGATTTAGCCATATGGTTAAAACATGTATTTAACCTAGATTATAGCAAGAATAATAATTATTTCTGATGTCCATAAAACAAGATTTAGCCAAATGTTCAAAGCCTTTATTGTATGTCAACAAGAATAAAAAAAATTTGTGATCTCCATTGGAAAATATTTGATCAAATGATCAAAACCTTTATTTCATGTATTCCACATGACAACAAGGATAAAGATATTTTTGAGAAACTTTGACCTTGTGCTTAAATGTTGAAACCACAATGACCTCTAAAGAATAGGAGATTTCATTCCCTATGACACAAAGTTATAAATATTGAGGAAATTTTAGCATCAATTAGAAGCTATTTGAGAAGGAAAGATAATTTTTATCATGGTTAAATATTTATAAATCTTATACTACCTACTTATTGATAATAGTAAAATGTATCATATTACATTTTATTTTTAAGTTATACTATTTTAGTTTAAATCATGTTATATTAGTATATCGTACTATGTGCATATTATGGAATATATTATATATATATATATAATTTATTAATAATTAATAAACATAATTTAAATATATTAAATTATATTTTGTAAGATTATGTATATTTAATGTATCTAATATGTAATGTGTAATATCATTGAGGATTTTGAACCCACCTTAGTGATAGTTCGAGAGTAGAATCTCTAGTAGGGTAGGATAGAGAGTATGTAGGCAAAATCTCTAGCTATGGAAATAGGGACAATATCCCAATGGTGGGTTCTTAAGGAGGGGCGAGGGGGAAGAAGGAGCTGGTCTAGGAGAAATGCCCTGGTGAGAGTTTGAGGGCAATGTCTTCCTCGGTGGAGGTTTGGAAGCAATGTCCCTGGTCGGGTTTCGAGATAGTGCCCATTGTAGGGATTTGGGGGCAAAGCTCCCAATGGGGGTTTTAAGCGGTAGGGCCCTTGGTGGGGGTATGCGGGCAACACACCTAGTAGGGGGTTGGGAGTAGTGTCCCTGATGGGGGTTTGGGGGCAACGCCCCTAGCGGGGGTCTAAGGGCAGTGCCCCCGATGTGGGGCTTTGGGGGCAACGCCCCCAACGGGCGGTCCGGGGAGCAGCAACCCCTTGTGGGGGTCTGGGGACAACGCCCCCAGCAGTGGGGGTTCGGGGGCAGCGCCCTCGGTGGGGATTTGGGGGCAACGCCCCCAACGGGGGTTCCGAGGGGCAGCGCCCCCTTATGGAGGTCTAGGGGCAACGCCCCCAGCAGGGGTTCGGGGGCAGCGCCCCTAGTGGGGGTTTGGGGGCAACCCCCCCGGTGGGGGTTTGGGAGAAAGGCCCCCACCGGCGGGGTCCGAGGGTAGTCGGTAGACCCCGGCAGCCAATGATATAGCCATTATGTGATTTTTGGAAAAATCGCGACTTGAAATCTTTAATAAAAGTAAAAAATAGACACAAAAATAAGATCTAAATCTACTCGTATTCCGTAACAAGTTATGGTTATTCGAATAGCGTGATACATTGAATGATTCATTTCATGAGTCGGTCTTTACAACTAATCATGATATTTTTCAAAATGAGTTTCTCTTCCCCTCCCTCTCTCTTCCACGCAACTCTCTAACCTGAGTGTTTTCTCTGTTGCGTTTTTACAGTTGTAGGTTTTACATCTCTAATCCTCTGTGTTTTTATCTCTGCTCCTGTCGCCCCTTTCTTACTGTAGGTGTTGCAGCCCTAATCTTTGGCGGTTCTATCCCCTCCTCTTCTTTGACCACTCTCCATTGTTTCATTTTCTCAAACTGAAACAGATTGTGTAGTGCAATTTCTGGTTCGAATCAGGGTATTATGACCAAAACTACGTGCGTCTTCAAATCAGAAATCTTGCTCCAAGGCTTCAGCAATTCAACAAGGCAGTGAATGATCGCCAGTCCACACCGTGCCTGCTCCTACTTCACGGGTGATTTTTGTTATGCTGGCACACATTACTGACCTACTAATTACAACAAGTTTTCAACTTTTCCCTACTTTATTTCTAATTTTGAGTTAAACTACATTGATAATGACCATTTCAATCCATACAATTACTACAAATCACACTATTACTCTTTTGTATGATTAGTATTGAATAATATGAAGATCAAACACCAAAAGCCTTTTCTTAATAAGAATCATGTATGAAAACTAAATGTAATAAGTATTTTTGTATATGTATTTCTGTAGCAATGAGATTAGGCACTCACTCTTGAGAATTAAATGTCTTCTTCTTCTTCTCGATTGCTTGATTGATCTCCTAGAGCGCTTGTCTTTTTTGTTGTCCAACCACTACCTTGCAAGTGATAGCTTCACTCTACGTTAATATTGAAAACATGACTTCTTGCACTGTTGAAAATACTCTTTTTGTTGTGAATATGAAATATATGATTTGTGTAATGTTGAAAAAAGTCTCTTAGATGTGGATATGGAATAAATGGTTTGTGCAATGCTTTTATCAAAGATGAGGGCTTTCAAAATACTAGCCTTTCTTTCTATTCTGTGATGCTATATACCTCGAGATTTTGCCTCAAGGCTAAACCTAGCCTTATATTTGTTGTATTGTTCCGTAATATTAGAGCATTTTATCAAGTTCTTCTACATTCTATTATACTTTACTATATAGAACTTTCCATTATACTGTATTTTCATAGTAAAAGCATTACCATTAGATTTTATGGTTACACTCTTTATAATTTTGCAATAAGCATATGGCTATACAATACTTAATAAATACTCAATATGATTTTGCCATAGGATGTAATTTGATCTTCTAACAACACATATCATGATCTTTCATCAATTTATAGATTAGACCATATGGTCAAAAAATTTCTTGCAATATAAGGAGTACTTTTTGTTATTTTATTCAATGCAAACTGAGATTTGGCCATGAGGTCAAATCTTTTCTTATAATATAAGAAGTAATTTATGTTCTTTTTTCCAATATACTGTGAGATTTTGCCATGTGGCCAAATCTTCTCCTTAAGCTATCTCTTGGCCAAAATAAGGACTCTTGTAGTATCACAATATCTTGCAACCAATCAAGCACTTTGTTCATTTTACTACAAGAATGACATTTTGCCATTTGGTCAAATGCTTTCTTATATTATCAACCCTTGCTTACTTCCAAAAGGAAAGGCTAGTTTCTACTTAGAATTCCTTAATTTCTATAATTTGGCCATGTGGTCAAATCTTGTCTTTCAACAAACAAACCACTTTTTTGAAATTTGATCCTAAAAATTTAAGATTAAATCTATGGTGGGTTCAATCACACAAATTTTGGGTATGCTAGATTTGGTTGTATGGAAAAATGTTCTAAGAAAAACATCTTCTACATTATCTCCAAAAAAGGAAGACCATGTTCTACTTGGAACACCTTGATTACCTACTATATTTATAGGAAGTTTTGCCATGTGATTAAAACTTGTTGTGCAACAAACAAACCACTTTATTTCCATAAACTATTTCTTTCATTTCAATTTTTCATAGCTTCCTATAAATATCATATCATTTTGCCACAAATTAGCCACTTTTTCCATTCCACCATAAAATAAAAATTGGCCATATGGTCAAATCTTTCATTTTGTTATCAATGCTAGCATCCAAGAATCCCCCATTCTTGTTTTGTTCAGCCATATGATCAAATCTAATCTTATAAATCTTGCAAACCATGAGACCACTTTTTCATTCCACTATAAAACAATATTTGGCTATATAGTCAAATCCAATTTCACAGCATGTTACAACAAATGAATCACTTTCTTCATATGGTTATGAAACTAGATTTGGCTATATGGTTAAAACCAATTTATAGAAATAGTCTTATCTTGTAGGTTTCGCCATGAGGTCAAATCTCCACCTTTCAAGTATTTTTACTTTATCTTATATTGATATCTATGGGATTTGCTACATAGCTATATTTGTTTATATGTGAATCTCATATCACAATAAACAGCATCCTCTCTTTAACTAGCCTTTAAAAACCCTATGGTAAAAAACCATGGCAAAGTTTCTAATCTTATAGATAAGTCTTATAACTAAATAGGATTTGACCACATGGCTAAAACCAATGACAATGTTTCTATAATATAGCTCCTTTGAAGGGAAACTTACATGTGTAGTAATTAAAATGTTAACTTTGGACCAAATGGAATTGTGAGATTGCTACATAACCACATTGATATATAGGTGGATCTCATATTTGACTAAATCTCATTCTTTGATTAAATAGGATTTGACCACATAGCCAAAAATCTTAGCAAAGTTCCTAGAGTATGATCCTTGTATAGAAAACTTACATGGAGAAGAAATCCAATATTAACTTAGGGACAAAATCATCCATGACATTTTCT
Organism: Lygodium microphyllum; assembly: GCF_053477565.2. Lineage (NCBI taxonomy): Eukaryota > Viridiplantae > Streptophyta > Polypodiopsida > Schizaeales > Lygodiaceae > Lygodium > Lygodium microphyllum. The sequence continues at coordinate 72,411,800 of NC_141156.1, forward strand.
ACATAACCACAATGATTTTTCACTATATGTCATACCACACTCACACTCAACATTTCATTATCACTTGACCATTTGGTTAAGCCCATGGTCAAGTCTCACTATTAATAGAATTTGATCTTCTCACCGAAGTCCATGGCAAAGTTTTTACTATATAATTCTTGCAAGAGAAACATAATTAATGCTAACTTAGGGCCAGGATAATCCATGAGATTTGATACATAAGCACACATATTTATGGTTGGATCTCATACCACAGTTAATCTCAAATTTCAATATTTAATTTTATGGAAGAGTCCCTTTGGAGTACATTTGTCTTGTATTTCATAAAATCTTGTGTTGTTGTGTTTTCAATTTTTAACTTAGAAATCTTATACATTTATTTGGGTTTTGTGAATTTTGAATATTTTTAAATCCAACTTTGTCTAACAACTTTTTCTCTTTGTAGAACTATTCAATGGCAAAGAAAGATGGCACATCCAAAAAGGAGACCCAAACCATTGATGGAGTTAGTGGTGATTTTGTGTATCCATGGTATGTGGATGTTTATGATAGTCAAGGAAAAAGGGTAGACAATATTCTCTTATTCACTTTAAAGAGTGATATTGCATTTTATCAACAAGATGGTGTCATAGAGAAGATAACTGATGGATGTGCTAGGAAACAGGGAATACCATGTAATCTTGTTAAGGTCAAGGGAAAAAATGTAGTATACAAACTTGATCCTTTTTCATTTCACTTTGCCCGTATTAAAGAGGATGAAGAATACTCTTTGAAAACAATGGGATGGACCTTATTTGAGGAGGTAAAGGGCATAGAAGACATTATATTAGCATTCCAAGCTGTTCAAAATAGTGAGCTACTTTCCCTATCAAGAAAATGTGATCGCCCCAACAAAAGAATGAAGCTCCAAGATAAACAAATAGACTTGAGATCTTCACCTTCTCCTCAAGAAGAAAATAATTCATGAAATCCCACAAGCTCAAAGTCAAAATCACCTCAACAAAGTTCCTTGTCACAAGCTCTTGTTGTTAGTATGGTTGCTAACACTACTAAGAATGATGCCACTTTACCTTCCATGTTAGAAGTTACACCTGCAAAGCTAATAATTTCTTTTGAGGTCAAGGGAGTAGAAAGAACATTCGTTTTTCCCGAAATAGTTAAGAAGAAGGGAAATAAGGAAGAATTAGGATTTCACACGTTTGAAAAATTCTTTCCATTTGGTCAAACAATACAATTTCCTATTCTCATTGATAGGTGTTATGAGGCACCTCCTTTGTACGCTTATAGGTCACTATGTTGGGATTATGTAGAGAAGCTAACCACGTCTTTCATAAAGAATCCCATGAACCCAACAACAACAGCATATCTTATGCCTTTTGTACAAGACAACAATGAGAAGAGACCCATGCATCGTGATGAGGTGGATGCTAATAAATTGGACACTTATAGTTATTGGATTATATCAGGGCTTCACTCAATTCATGCAGCAAAAAAATATATTCAGAGTAATACTACACGTTGTCTAGCAACCAAGCATTTATACACCATAAGAAATGCTAGAATATTAGTTGATTGTCCTGCGGAAATGTGCATTGAGCTTTCACGAATGACAAATATGGAATCACATAATGTTATGAAGAATGCCCCTTATGTTGAGCAACTTCAACAATTAAGAGATCAGTGGCTAGCATTTGGTTCTCCACCAAAACCCCAACAAGGGCTTTCTAAGACAAGCTTTCAAAGAGTACCATGGCAGGTAATCACATATAAGCTTACCTTCTTTTTTTGTGAAGATTAGTGTGATGCTCTTTCTTTTATTCTATGCTCACTATTTTGATCTTTTTTTTGTAGAGATTTGTGGCATACATTGGAGAAAATTGTGCATCTAGAGATTGCCATATGAATGTTAGCTCCCAAGAAATATTTGATAGTTGAATCAAAATCATGAAGAGATACTCTAGAGGTGAACTTATATCCCAAAAGGAGAGTTTGAGAAAAAAGGGAAGTAAACCTTCTCCTGCTGCATTTTGTTGCCTTATGGGTTTAAAGGATGGAGACATCCTTACACTACAAGAGGAGATCAATGAAGGTCATATCCTTTTTCTTAGAAACAAATGGGATAAGGAAGATATGATTGACATGGAAACAAGGGCTAAGCAAATCAAGCAAGATAGGGTCCTAAAGGAGGAATTAGTCACTCTTTTCAATGCTTCAGTTCCAGAAAGTAGCGCTATGATGAAGACTTGGGAAGAGCCTGTTGATGATTATGATATCAATGATGAAGTCTACACAAATATTTTAGGCATTTGCAATGATTGGGTATCAAAGAAGCTCACACGTGGAGCTAATGCAAGGTCCCTACCACATGGAGCAAAAGATATTGTGAACTTCCTAATTGGAAAAAAGCAAAATCCTCTTCAATCCTCCACTACTTCCCCTTGGCATGTATATGTTGTCAGATGCAATCTAGAAACCTTTGATCTTATACATAATGTTTACAGAGATCCAATTATCATTGGGGTTGTTGTTCTAGATGCAGCACATGGGGTTGAGGGAATGAAATGGGACTCTATAAAGTTTGGAAAGGTTGTATCCACTCTACTACAAATGACATGTGAACCTAAATAATTCATGTTGTTATCATTTCTTGATCGAAAGCAAATGGCAGCTTTGGAAAATGCTCTTGAAAGCATTTCTTGCAAGTATCGCATGCTAGTTGGTAGTGTTGACTTCCTACCAATGGATAGAACGTTTGCTTTTGGATCTATAGATTCTTTTGTGGTTTTGACATTAGTGACCATGGAGAAAAGCTTCATCAATTTTAAGCGATATATAAACAATGTCAACAAGCCTTCCATTTTGGACTTTGAAGGCTTGGACAAGGAGTGCAATGATGAAGATCTTGAAGAAGAACAAAGGATTGCAAAGGCCGTTTTGAGAAAGAAAATGAAAGTTATGGAAACTACAATCAAAGCATTCAATGATGCTCATGAGGTTGTCTTTGATGTATATGCAAGTGGACTTGCATCTAAGGTGGCATTGGTAAATCATATGAAGACTATTGCAGTGGTTTGCAACACTCAAGAGCAAAGAGAGGTTGAAGCACAATTGTGGAGGGTCCATGAGAGTGCCAAACAAAATTCAAACTCCCAAGAGGTTCCTCCCACTGAAGTTCAAGTTTTTGAAGTACCACCCGAGGGCATAGAAGAATCAAGCCAAGATATAGCAAGTCTAATTATGAATGAGAAATTAAGGGCTACTTCAGGTGTTTAAACTCCGTTCCTTCTCCTTTCATCAAGGAAGACACATTGATGTTAATTTTGATTTTTTTCTTGAGAAGTTACTTCCATTAGCATTTGCAATATTTTCTTTCTTTGATGATATTAATTAAAGAAACTATGTCTTTAGTTTTTTACTTTTTTATAAAAGGTACAAGCATGTTTGGTTTTAAAAATCTATTTAAGTAAATATTTTGCCAAATCGGTATTAAAGAGCTCATTAAAATTTATCATCCTTTGTAAGGATAACTATTTAATTGTAATCTAACGTGTAAGAATACTTATCATAATGAAAAGTTTGAGCTAGCTATGCAAAATTTACTTAAGTCTATTTTAGATCTTATTTCAATTAAACTCTTATATGTGTTGTGTTATGATCTTGTCATGTTAGTTTTGGTTAGATTTGTTCACATGGTCAAATCTCTTATCTCTTATAACCTCTTTTACTACATCACTAGTGTATGTCTATGCATGTACCTTAGGATAAGAAAGCCAACAATATATTGCACACCCCAAAAAAGATTCATTGCACCTCCCAAAGGAGTTTTACCTCAGTAGTAAATATTGCAACAAATATTTCTCTCCAATGTATCTTTTGAGATGTGTATATGGAATATTAAGGTAAAATCCTTGTTACAATTCGTGAGTTTAAATATCTATGGGATATAACTAGTTCAAAAATAGAATGGTTAGTCCTTAAGAAGAAACTATGAAAACTTATTCAAAAAGAGTATAACTTATCTCAATTAATTTGTCATGTGTCACTTATATGTGACATAGTTTTGGTCACATGGTCAAAAGTATCATGTTTAAATTTTCTTTTAATAATTAGGACTAATAAACACATTCTTTGTACATGCCATTTTGAAGGCCTTTTTAAAAACTGAGTATGTTAAATATTATAATGATAATATAATTTGTACAACTAATTACAAGAATCTATTGTTAGTATCTCAAGTATACTTATAACTAGCGATAAAAAGTAGGTATGGAAAAATGACTTTATTAGAATAGATTTTACTTCAAAAAATCGTCATATATATTTTTTTCACATCATGATATTACTTTTGATTGGATTTGACCACATGGTCAAATGTCTCTTTTCTTAAGACATCATTTTTTAAGTAGTACCTATTTATGTATTTATCAATGTGAAGTTAAATTGCTTTAGTGTTCTATGCCAGTTTATAGCTCAAACATTAGGTAGAATGACGAGGAAGTAAATGAATCTAATGTGCTTCTTTTTCTTCCTTGTAACTTCAACTAAGACATCTATGGTTGGATATCTAATAGATTCAACAACAGTAGAGCACGATGATGTGATTGATGTTTCCTTGATAGGAAATGCAACATAATTATGTATAATACTTGATCTCAATGGTCTTCTTTTACAACGATGCTTTGCTAAGTCTAAAAGGTTTCAAAGCTTTCAAATGGGAAAGCAATGGCTTGTTCTTCGATGAGGATGTATGGAGTTTCTTAAAGCCTTATTTGCAAGATTCCAAGTGGGAGTTTGGTCAACAGCTTTACATAAGAATGTCATGGCAGTTATTAAGTGCTTGGATGTAACGTGTCCACCCGTTCTCTTGTAGGACACGTCTTAGAAGCCCATCGGGAAGAGAGTCTAGAAAGCGCTGCCCGGCACTTCCGCGGAATGTTACGGGGTTTGCGATCTAGGTCTTCCCGAGTCTACCACATAGCAGAAGCATTCCAGCCGTTCCCACTTAGGACCGACCTGAATCAGGGTTTCCCTAATAGTCAAGTTCCTAGAGAGTAACTAGCATCGAATCCCAGGTGAACTACTTTACGCAAAAACGTCAAGGTCAAAGCGGATTCATGCTGCACTTGGTTCAAGGAGAATGGGAAATGAGAGGGATGCAAAGACCATGCACAAAGTCTTAAGGGACTTTATTCCATAGCTTACTCTTCCTTTTCTTGATGATGTACCAATCAAGGGATATGAAGTCTATGAAAAACATGAGAAGCTTAATGAACACGACTGCAGGACATTTGTGTATAAGTTAGCCATATTCATGATTGTGACAAGATTTTGATAAGGCTAGAGGAGGTTCATCTTACTCTTTCTGGAGCTAAGTCTATTTTTGGGGTTGAAGAAGTTTTAGTCGTTGGACACTTGTGTGGCCCCTACATATGTAAACCTTCATCGATCAAGATATATGCCATCAGTAGAATGCAAGAAAAATGCACAAATATTTCAGAGGTGAGAAGATTTCTTGGTGCATGTGTATTCTATCATGTATGGATACCACATTCTGCTAATATAGCCGAAAATATTTATCAATTATTAAGAAAAGGCCAAAGATTCTCTTGGGGTAAAGAACATGCTCTCACTATATGCAAATTAAAGAAGTTGTTAATTTCAGCCCCCACTCTTAAAAGGACTAATTATTTAAATGGTCAATCCATCATCCTTACTGTGAATATAAGTCCCATTGGGATAGGATGGGTTGTTAGCCAAGAAGATCTTGAAGGTGACATGTATGCAATTAGTTTTGGAGCAAAGATTCTCAATGAACGTCAAGGAACGTATGCACATGTAAAAAGGGAATTGTGGGGAGTTGTAACATCATTAAAGTGTGATTGAGAATACTATATTGGTGCTTCTGTAGTGGTAGAAATTGATTGTCTTCCACTCTTGGGCACGATTGCCAACTGCTCTACACTCGATATTGCTATCCTAAGATGGATTGCATATATTAAATCTCTCAACCCCAAATTAAAGCATATTGCAAGAAAGGAGAATCCAGTTGCTGACATGTTATTCCGTGCAAGATATGACAATGAAGAGGAGCTGATGGAAGAAGATGAAGTTGAAGAATCTATACTTGCTGAATTTCATTCTATGAGTGATGATGAGAATACCTTTTTAGGCTGCATATATAGAACCAAAGCTAAAAACTGCAAGTATGGTTGATCTTTTTAATGGTCTATAGAAGAAAGGTGGTCAACTAGAAGCCAACATGCTCATTACATTGCTCAAGTTCTAGCTCATTTCCTTGAAGAATACTATGAAGAAAATTGGCTCAAGATCTGAAGATTGGCCAATATTTGAGCATAATGAAAAAGAAGGAGACTTGGACTCATGAGGAATTCAAGCATATTAAGAGGAAAGCTTATGGCTTTTTCGTTAAAGAATGACATCTATAGAAGCACACAAAGAAGAAGAAATGAGTGCCTGTCTGAGTTTTAGGTAACAAAAGATTGCAACAACAGGTAATGAAGGAATTTCATGAAAGTTTGTGGGCTGGCCATAGAGGTACATGGGGAACCTTTAATAAAGTCAAAGAAAAATATTGGTGGTAGAACATGTATCGAGATATAAAGAATTTTGTTGAAATCTGTTATGTGTGCCAGATTTATTCTATGGTCAAGCATTAGGATGGGTTACAACTGACTTATCCCTTGTCTATACATTATAGATGGGTTATCGATCTTGTAACCATGCCCACAAGGGTATGGAATATGCAGTTTTAGTGCTTGCAAGAGAAGATCTAACCAATCAAGTTGAAGGTAAAGCTTTAACAACCAAGACCACTCAAGCTGTTTGTCACTTTTTGCTTGAAGAAGTATTTTGTAGATATGGTTGTGTCGGCAAAGTAACTGCAAATAGAGGAGAGTTGGATGCCGATGAGGCATGCAACTTCTTTACTCAATTGGGTATTAAGTTGGCTTTGACATCAGCATACAATCCTGAAAGCAATGGAAAAAGTGAGAGAAGGCATCAACCTATTCTCAAAGCTCTAGCAAAGTGGGCTGACCGGACTACTCACAGTAATGTAACTGGCTATATGCCAGCTAAACTTATGCATGGGTAGCAACCAATTATGCCAATTGAAGAATCTATTCTCACATGGAGTCTTCTACCTTGGGAGGAAGGCATTAGTAGAGAAGAGTTGCTGACTTTGCGCATATGGTAGCTAGAAAGAAGGCCTGCAAGCAGCTATTAAGAAGCTAAAAACAGCAAGACTAAAGAACAGAAGAAGATTTGATAGGCAACATCGACTTCGGCCAAGAGCTATTCAAGAAAACAACTGGGTGCTTGTCTGACGGTAGCCTAGACAATCAATACAGTGCTTCTAGGAAGATGATAAAGCATCGGTTTGGTCCATATGTGGTTAAATTTTTTCACGACAATGCCACATATTCATTAGCTGAGTTGGATGGTACAAACATGAAGATACACATAGCCAGAAAAAGAATCGAGCTCTTCAAATGAAGAGAAAGCTCAACATATGAGTTAGAAGACTTGGATATAATCCAAGAGCATGAAGACATAGAAGAAGAAGAAGGATTCGAAGATGAAGATGAAGACATGACAAATGAAGATCTCTCTTAATCCTACAAATCCAAAGAAGTGGCACATGTCGGAGGATGTGCAGGTTAGGAGGGGGTGAATGTCATGGGAATGTATGCCCAAGGATGAAAAGTAACACTTTTTGTTGTTTCTTAATCACTCTAGAGCTTTCTAGAGAATCCACAAAATAAGTTGTTCTACCTGCTTCAATTACTCTTATCCTTCGCTTCTATTTCCATTCCAACATTATGTGCCATCCTTTGGTTTTTTTGCCATAAGTCAAAAAGTTCCCACCTTGACTAAAAGACAGTGTCATGACAACCTTGAAGTTACAACCCATTTAACTTTGCTTCTTTGACCACAAGTTGTATAAGTCATGTAAATCACCAAGCCTAATACAAGATGGAAAATTGGGTTGCTCGATCTTTAGCCCTTTGATTCTGCCTTGTAAGCTTCTTTGCCACTAAACCCGGATGGAAAGACCGCTCTCTTAAGCCTCTTCTAAGTCTCCAAAGTTGATTTGATTAACCTAGTACACACAAGACATTGTGTAAATAGCTTTCCATGACTTATGACACTTGGAACCTTTTGTGCATTGTGGAAAGGAGGAGCAGTCTGTTTTTTTCACCGCATTTTGCGGGCATCTTCAGGCTGAGACCAGGCGCCATGGATGAAGGAGAATGAAAGGTGTCCAAGCCACCACAACAAAGGGGAAGCTCAAGCCATGCAACCACAAGCATCTTCAGAAATCTCTACTTGAATGGTAAGTATCTCCCTTCCTATGCACTGACGAAAACGGAACTCCACTCTTGGCTAAGTAAAACAGGGTTAATATGTATAAAAAGGAGGGTAGCGGTCCATTAAAAAAGGAGGGGACTCATGCTCGTGGAAGGAGAAAGGAGGAAGCTTTGATCAGTGCTTGTGTCTACATCTTTGGAGTAGCAATTCACTCCTTTGAAGGGAGCCCTTGTTCCACTTCTTGATCTTTTTTATCAAGATTTGTGGGCTGAACTGAAAGGCCTAGGAATGCTCTTTAATGGGCTGAATCTCTGTTTTGCAAAGCATCTCTTGTATGGTTCAAAAGATATGTGCACTTGTGAAGAAACAAGAGAAGGACACTGTCTTATGCATCTACCTCTTGAAGTAAACTCTCTTCTCTATCAAGAGGAGTTATTGGAAAACATAAAGCTTTGATTTGGACTATTATATGCAGCCCATTACTTTCTTTGTGGTTTGAATCATTGTTTTGCAAAGCATCTCTTGTACGGTTCATGAGATACATGTATTTGCGTAGATGGAAAGAAGGGCAATTTCTTATATACCTACCGCTTGATGTAGACTCTCTTCTCTACCAAGAAGAGATCTTTGGGAGTCATTAAACTCTGATTTTGGACTGTTATATTCAGCCCATCACATTCTTTGGGCTGATTCTTGTTGATGTTCCATTTTCTACTCTTATGGTTTATAAAGAGAACATGCTCTACTTTCACTTGAATTGTTGTATCTAAACACTCTTGTCTTGAAAGAGCATTGAAGACACTCTTTGGTATATTATTTGTGTCATCTTGGATTATTCTTGGTTGCCCAAAACATGAAATTAATGGGCTGAAGCTTTATTTGTGATCCACTTCTTTAATCTTGGTAGAACATGGACTGCTCTTGGTTCATATGAGTGACTACGAGCTTTACTCTTTGTGAGTAAATTTCAAGGACATCTTTTGGCACTAACAAGTGATACTTTTGAACCCTTCTTCTCGACATAAAAGAGGATATTCATGGGCTGAATTTTGTAAACACAGATTTTACTTCATCTCCCAACATTGCAAATACAAACTAGACCTGTAATTCTCTCTTCATAGTATATTGCTTCCTCTTCATTCAAGGGAGGGTTTAAAGAAGTCTTTCAGTGATTTCTTGCCATACTTTGGAATCAAACTTGGATGTCCATAACAGTCAATCCATAAGCTGAAGCTTTTATGCATCTGCTTAATTCAAGCTACATTGACTTAAGTCGTGAAACTCATGATCTTTTCATGATAACCCAACAATAATGTTGCTAGTCCTATAACCTTGAATCATTCAAAGGCTGATATAGGCAGTCTTTTTCTTGATCTTCTATCTTCATTGTACTAAACAGTTGAAAAGAGAATGTATCTTGTAGTTCTTCTTCATGCCTAGGTTGAAATAAGCAGTTGTATTCATAGGCAAGGAAGGGCAAGACTCATCTTGTATCGATTGAAGTTTAGCTCCTGTTTGCAATTCATCCATCTTTGTGAGCATAAGTTTCAAGCTTTTAACCCATTTATTCAACCATCTTATGTATAAATCTATATTTCCAAGATAAGCCAAAGTACATGGAGAACTGAAGATTGTGAATGATCCTCTTGAACCCTCAAACACTCACTTGTAACTACACATCCCTTGAAATCACATCCCCATCTATCTTGCTCAGTTTTCTTGCCAAACCCCTATGGTGACCTTCAACCCTATGTGTTGCGACAATGCAGTACAGCTTTAGAGCCATGCCACCTGAAGTTCATGACTTGAGCTGAGAATGCAATTGAACATGGATAATAGTAGCCACATGTGGGTAGAGTCGATAGTGGACTTAGAGCCTGATGTGCTATGCAAAGGAGAGAGAAACCATAATAAATAGAGAGAGAGACAATATGATGCTCAATAGACTTTGATGTCTATGGAGTGGATAGAGTAAACCCAAGGACCTCCATTTTTAGAGTTGTTTGGGTTATTGGACGAGGTTTCTTGTGTGTGATTAAAGTTCAGAGTTATTGGACATACGCTAGTCAATGGCCGCTCTCGTGACTTGCGCAGGACAATTCCATGATTTGTATGACTAAGGCAGATCAAAAAGAGCGCCATGGCGACAGTTTTGAATACGAGAGAGAGAGAGAGAGAGAGAGAGAGAGAGAGGATGCCCCAATTTCTTGCACTGCAATGCTACAGATGCCAAATGATGCAGGTCTTTTCATATCGTTCCTGTTGTCGAGTTCGCCTATGGTTCTTTGGATTATTGTGGTAAAACTTCAAGCCGTTTGGGAACCATGCGCGCAGGTTAAGCAGGAGAAGAAGTCCAGTAACAAGTGGAGCTGCAGCCTGTGCAACGAGAAGCAGTCGGTCCGCAAGGTCTATGCCTCCTCTGGAGCTGCCAAAGACATAAGAAAATTTGTGCAGGATTTCAATCTCTCTCATCATAGCAGAAAGGAGAGCGCCCTCGCTGACGCAGTTGCTGATTTTGCATCCCCTGAATCGGAAGATTTTGAATTTGTTGGCCCTGGCATTGCCTATGGTGATTCCACCTTATCACCCTTGCGCGAAAACAAAGTCTTCAACATCAACAATCTGCAGGCACAAAAACAAAGCAAGTGGGAGGAATATCTTCCAACTGAGGTTGGTTTTAGCAGCCAAAGGCTTGATCTCTAAGCTTTTTAAGTAGCACACATACCTAGCTCATTGGCTGCAATGTATGTCTTACTTGTAATGTGTATGAGCTTGCTCAAGACGTTTTTGCAAGTTACAGTTTTTCTATGTGAAGTAGTTCTATATACTATACATGGTTAATGTGATAATATGATGATCTACTGTCTTGGCTTCAAAGTGTCTAAGACTATTTGATGCCTGTAGTACCATAAACATGTGTACAGTAGATTTTAGTTCGCGGCCAGAAACTAGTCCACAATCTTGAGATTTACCCAAAATGTGCAATGTGAGGCTTATCTTACAAATGTCAAGGGTATTCACAGAAGGAGTACTTCTTTCATGTGGCTCTAACTTCAGTGTTCTTTCTTGACATTGTATAAGAGGTCCATTGCCTAGACTAGATGGAGTGCATGGAAGTTATGCATCAATGAAGGTGCTTGTGCAACATACGTCCTCATTTAAATGTTTGATTATATTCGAAGCATTTTGTATATTCACATAAGATTGCTTTGTCTGAACGATGTGTCTATTAGTGTGAACATGCCAAATGCTATTGCGCATGGCACACTTGAATAGAGGTACTTGCTTGACAATCCACTAATTTGTTGGACAAGCAATAGGCAAGTGACTAGTATAGTCAAGCACTTAGTTGCATCCAAATGTACTCACTTACAAATTTCATGCCAATCTAATTCTAAAGAGGTTATAAGACAATGGAAGAGTGGAGTCACAAATGGCTTGGAATGCGTGTTCTACTTGAAGAGGCTATTGGAAAGATCATTCATGGGCATGACGAATACTCGCCATTCCATCTCATGAGCAAAGCAAAGGTACGAAAATGACCTTGGAGACAGTTGCCGGTTCTCCTTATCCAGCTTGAACACTCCAATCTATTGGAGATTTGGATGACTATCTTTGGGCACAATGGCTTGCCAAGCCAGTCTTAAAACTACAAGGACATCACCCTCGAGATATCTATTGTTTCGTTCCTGTTTCCATTTGGCCATGACCAATACAACATGCATTTTTGCATCGATGATTGTACACTTAGCTCTCATTCTATACATTGTAGAATTTGTATCTCTTGATGATGTATCAACTAAAGCAATCCGTTATAATCACAAACAACGCAAACTTTGCAATGGTCTAATGTGGTATCAACAACATGCTTGCAAAAGCAAAAGTCCCTGTCATAAATTCATCAAATAAAAGGTGAAAGTAACCAAACAAGGCTAAATTTTAAATGCTATGATCCTTTGCTTTTGACCATTCCTTAGTTTAACCTAATAGAGATGTTGCAAGTGATACAATGTGTACCTAAAAGAGATGTCGGGATTGAAGAACTTTGGAAGATCGAGAAGCAAAATGGATTGAGTGGATAGTTCCCTAATTAACAAAATGTTATAATAATTGCATTTATGACTTATTGATCCTTGACTAATATGATAAATGCTTAAGGCCCAAAAATAAAGTGGATGGTTTGAAAATATGGAGTGCAATAAATAGTCAATTAACTTGAGCATATGTTACTTATATAGTTATTGTAGGGCTTATAAATAGGAGATGGCTATGAAAGCATTGATTATGAAGAGACCTTTGTTTCTACTACATGGTCAATATCATTCCATTTGTTGGTGCACTAGTTGCTCACCACGGTTGGTCAATTTGTTAAATGGATGTCAAAAGGACATTTTTGAATGGCTATCCGAAGGAGGAAATTTGTGAAGCAACCACTTGGGTTTTCTTCTGTTGGTCGGAAAGATAAGGTCTTATGCTTGCGGAAAGTTCTTTATGGATTGAAGCAAGTATTGCAATCTTGGTTCTAGAGGATGGATAAGTTCCTTCAAACTCATGGATACTATTTTATCCTTAATGACCTTAACTTATATGTACGTATCACTTCACGACTCACGTGGACAGGCGGTGACCTGTTCGACAAGTCACCCATGACCAGATGGGTCACAAATCTGACTTGACAGTCATTAAAAAAAAAAAAAACCTTTAATTTCTACAGTTGCTTTACCGGGCATCCATACACAAAGGCACAAAGTCAAATTTTGCCCAAGTAAATTGGGGCTTTTCCCATATTTGGGGACTTTAATGCAAAAGTGGACAATCTGACTCAGAAATTGCAAAATCAGTGCACATTTGCCCGTGAAATTCGGGGCTTTTCACATTTTAGTGAAATTTCTTCAATTTCACTGAAATTTGTGCACATCACACCCAAGAAATTTGGGGCTTTTGCAAAATTTCATCAATTTGTGCAAGAATTGCCTAGTATATGCACTTGGGTACGTGTGTTGATGCAATCTGAACGGATTATCCTCTAGAATTTTGGGGCTTTTGATCCAAATTGTCAAATTTCTGCTCGGGAATGCCTTTGGAGCAGAAATTGCAGTAAAATTTTGGGGATTTCACATGTAACTGGTGGCTTGGTCTCTAAATGTGTCAAAAATTGCTTGAGGAGTGCAGCAAAAGACAAATTTTAATTCTGAAAATCTATTTGCAAATCTGCAATTTCTGCAATCTTGGGATTTTCATTTCTAGATGGTACTCTTGTGTACTGTGGCCACTTGTGTCACATTTGGGCTTGCCTTTGTAACTAGTTAGTCAATTTGGGACTACAAATTATGGTTGGAAACAGTGATAGCAGTAATCTTTTGCACATTAAGAAGCTTGAGGGTGCACATAATTTTGCAATTTGGCAAAAACAATGCTACAACATCTTGGTGCAGAAGAAACATTCAAAGCCCATCAAAACAAAGGGAATCAAACCAACAAACATGGAACAAGACGAGTGGGATGACTTGGACGAGCTTGCTTGTTCTACAATTGAGCTCTCAGTATCAAACAACTTGCTCTTTAACATTGGGAAGTTGCATTCAGCATATGCAATGTGGCAAAGGCTTGAAGAATTGTATGCTCAGAAAAGTGCAACTAGCAAGGTTTACTGACTGAAAAAATAGATGGACTTTGGCATGAAAGAAGGTACAGCCATGTCCGTACATTTCAATGAGTTTAACTCAATTTTCGGTCAGCTGATTGCTTTGGATTTCCATATTAATGAAGAATTCAAAGCTACTTTCTTGCTATGTACTCTAACTGAAAGTTGGGATACTTTCAGGACAGCTTTGAGTAATTTGAATACTCAATTGTTATACTCTGATGTAGAGGCAGATTTCAGTATAAGAGTAGTTCTAAAAAAAAAGCACGCAGCAAATATCGTGGAAAAAATGTGGAGTGCCATCATTGTGGCAAAAAAGGGCATTACAAGCGAGATTGCTTTCAATTGAAGAAAGAGAATGATAAAAACAAAAACAATGATGCCAACAAAGCTGAAAATAAGGACAACCAGCCTGCCAAAAAGAGCAATGTGAAAATAGAAGAGGTTAATGTAGTCACTCATGATAATGACAATGATGGTGATGTACTTCTTGCTTCTTCTTTGGATGCACAAGCATTGATTGCAAATTCTGAGAATGATATGCACACTTGGATACTTGATTCAAGTGTGTCCTTTCATGTCACACCACATCATGAGTAAATCTCTGACTACAATGTTGGTGTACGTGGTGTTGTCCACTTGGGGGATAACTATGCATGTAAAATTGCAAGCATTGGCAGTGTGAAACAAGAATTTCAGCATGGCTCCATGTTTATTTTGCATAATGTGAGACATGAACCTCATCTCAAGAAGAGCTTGATAAGCACAGGGCAACTAGATGATGAAGGCTATCACACCACCTTTAGGGATAGCAAATGGAAAATTTGTAAGGACTCCCACATTGTTGCCAAGGGGTCCAAAAGTGATACATTGTATCCTTTGCATGTATCTGGTGTGCGTGACCATGTTGTCGCCATAACCGAGCAGCCAAGTGTTTCTTTGTGGCATAGTCGGTTGGGACACATGAGTCAATCAGGAATGAAAGTACTCTCTCATTTGGGTTATTTACCATCTTTGAGGTATGGTAATTTTGAACAGTGTGATCATTGTATTTATGGTAAACATGCTCAAATATCACACAAAAAATCTCTTTCTCTAAAGTCTTCACCCTTAGAGTTGGTACATTCAGATATAAGTCAAATGCCAGGATTATCTTTAGGAGAAAATAAGTATTTCATTATCTTTGTTGATGATGCCACACGCAAAGCATGGGTTTATCCAATCTATCGCAAAGACAAGGCCTTGGATAAATTTAAAAAATTTCTCGCACATGCTAAAAATCGGATCAACAAGATATTAAAATGCCTTCGCTTCGACAATGGTGGGGAATATATGTTCAAAGCCTTTCAAGACTTTTGTGACAGCAAAAAGATTAAAAGGGAGTTTACTACCCCTCATAATCCACCCCAAAATGGTATTGCAAAGCGTATGAATAGGACCATTTAAGACAAGGTTCATACAATGCTATCACATGTTGCTTTACCCCATGGTTTTTGAACAGAGCTGGTTATGACAACCGTACACTTCATTAATTGATCACCAAACAGGCCTTTGGAAAGAGGAAGGCGGGGGGGGGGGGTAAGGGGGGAAAAGAAGGCAAGGAGAGAGTCCCTCAAGAAGCGTGGTCGGGCAAGCCACCTTCATATGCTCACTTGAAAGTGTTTGGCTACAAGACATTTGTGCACATATGCAAGAAAGAACGCAACAAACTTGAGCCAAAGTCTTATAAATGTATTTTTCTAGGATATGGTGATAAAGGTGAGATGGGATATCAGGGGAAGGGAGCAAAGGGAGAGTCCCTCAAGAAGCATGGTCGGGCAAGCCGCCTTCGTATGTTCACTTGAAAGTGTTTGGCTACAAGACATTTGTGCACATATACAAAAAAGAACGCAGCAAACTTGAGCCAAAGTCTTGTAAATGTATTTTCCTAGGATATGGTGATGAAGGTGAGATGGGGTATCAATTATGGAATCCCAAGAAAAGAAAAGTAGTATGCAACAATGATGTCATCTTCTCGAAAAATCCCATGCACAAACAGCCCGAAAGAACAGAGGAGGTCAAAAGGTTGTATTTCGAGAGGATGTACCAATAGGACAGCAAAGAATGCCCACTAGACAACAACAAATACCTGCTGTAAATGTCCCTAAAAATGCAAGGAATGATGCTGAAAATGATTAGCAAGATCTTGCCCATGATGTCCCACAAATTCAGCAAGAACATGTGCACTTGGAACAACCTAAACCAACTATACAGCATGCTGAACCAGCACAACAGCAAGCTGTTAATGCAGATTTGCAGGCTGAACAGCCAGCAAATTTTGACCACTAGGTCTATCAGTCAACCAGAGTGCAAAAACAGCCAAATAGATTTGTTCCTAGTATAAACTATGTGGCTCATTATGTTATGTTAACAAATTGTGGTAAACCATCATGCTTCCAAGAAGCAATGGATAGACAAGATAGTAAAAAATGGCAAAAAGCAATGCTATCAAAGATGGAATCTTTAATGAAGAATTGCACTTGGAATTTGATACATTTATCAAAAGGACAAAAAGTGCTACATTGCAAATGGGTATACAAAATGAAAGTCACTTCTGGTTCTTTGCCAAAGTACAAGGCACGCTTGGTTGCTAAAGGGTACAAGCAAAAACATAGAATTGATTTTGATGAAATTTTTTCTCCTATAGTCAAAATGACTACTTTGTGAACCACCTTGGGCCTGGTTGCATCTGAGGACATGGAACTCATATAGATGAATGTAAAAAACTCCTTTTTACATGGTGATCTGTATGAGGAGATCTATATGCAGCAGCCTGACGGTTTTGTTGCAAAGCGAAAAGAGCACATGGTGTGTAAACTCCACAAGAGTCTATATGGGCTGAAGCAAGCACCATGAGAATGGCATCACAAATTTGATACATTCATGCAATCTCAGGGATTTCATCGTTCTCAAGTTGATCGCTGCTTATACACCAAGAAGGCAAGCAACCTTATTCTCTTGGTTTTGTATGTGGATGGCATATTAATTGCAGGCAAGGATATTCATGCCTTGGACTCATTGAAGCAAAGTCTACACAATAGCTGTGATATGAAAGATCTTGGTGAGGCAAATCGCATTCTTGGCATGCGTATACTCAAAGACAAATCAAAGGGTCTTCTTTATCTATCACACCAGAAGTATATTACGAAAGTTCTTCAGCGTTTCAATATGGAGGGAGCGAAAGCTATTAGTGTACCACTGCCTCCATACGTAAAACTTAGTGTAAATGATAGCCCTACATCAAATGATAAAAAGGCTGAAATGGCCAAGATACCCTATGATTCAACTGTTAATAGCTTGATGTATGCTATGGTTGCTACACGTCCTGACATTGCATTTGCGGTGGGAGTGGTTAGCAAATACATGGCATATCCTAGGAAAAAGCATTGGGAAAGCAGTGAAGGGTATCATGAGATACCTTAAGGACACAAAGGATTTGTGTATCTACATTGGTAAGCAGAAGTTGCCTATTGTCAGTTTCACGGATGTAGACTATGCTGATCATCCTGACTACAAGAAGTCTACTTTAAGATATGTATTCATGTTCACTGGAAGAGTAGTCTCTTGAATATCTACGCTGCAAAAGTGTATTGCATTGTCTACTACAAAAGCAAAATATGTGGCTGCCAAGGAGGCATGCAAAGAGGCTTTATAGCTTTCACATTTGGTGAGAGCTTGGGATTACAAAGGTTACTATCCTCCATTGTGACAGTCAGAGTGCTATCATGCTAGTATGGAATCCTATCTTTCACGCAAAGACAAAGCACATACAAGTAAAGTATCGCTTTATCAGGGATGTAATTGACAACAAAGGCATTGAACTTGTCAAGGTACATACAGATGATAACCCTGTAGACCTTACGAAGAATCTTCCAACCAAGCAGTTTGCTCATTGCCGCCAGATGATGGGGGTTGGATAGTATATGTGTCTTTCAGCTTTGTACATACATAGACTTAGCTGATTCTTTTCTCTACCTTCAAGCACATTGCCTTTAGGTGGAAGATTGTTGGGAATAAAGGCTCACCGTGCCTTTTACCGTGTTCGGATATAAACGCACCCTTCACTTGTTGTACTTTATATATATTCAAAACCTAAAAGTGGTACACTAGACTTTGTACCGAACATCAAGTGTCGTGCTCACTCTTCCTCTCTACTACTCTCAACTCTCTGCGCATTCACTCAACTCAGAAAACTATCCATCAGTCCACAGCATCAGTGAGGGCACTAGATCAAGCTGATGACTATGGCAACACCAAGCACGAAGGAGACAAAGTATTAAAGCATGTACCTACCAAGGAGGACAAAATACCAAAGAGGATGAATAACTACCAAGTGGAGGGCTAGCTACAAATAGCTATAAATAGCCATAAAAGCCCAAATTTGGCCGACTTGCACTGTAGGTGCGATAAATGCTGACCAACATTTAATGCTGGTCACCCTAGAAAAATGCCGAAAAACACTAGGAGGCCATAGAAAAATCGCAGATCACAAGGACAATGTCTGGTAGGTGGAGGCAAACTAGGAAAAGCAAAAACTGACCTAGAAATCCACACAAGAAGCCTACAATTGAAGTACCTGCACAAAAAGGAATGCTGAACATGAAAATCATGACTGCTAACACCCCCTGTCAAAAGGATGGGGGGTACAAGAGGACCACCGAAGTGTTAAGAGTCAGCTCCCTGCCACATCAACAGTGCCCAAGGTTCTCACGTCTGATTAGTACAGTCCGATGCTAGTACGATACTAATCGGACTAATAAATCTTGGCCTGGCCGATCTTACGTTCGATGAAGGAAAAAATACATATAATTTTAAAGGGAGAACTTGAAAGGATGAATGAGATGGTGGGGGAGGGGAGTGAATTTGTTAGTTTAAAACTTTAATCTTTAATCTTTTCTCTTGAGTCTTTGTGAGAGAAAGAAAAGATAGAGAGAATGAAAAGAAAGATAAGAAAGAAAGAAAAGAAGAATAGAGAAGGTTCAAGAAAGAAAAGAAGAAAAGAAAGGTAAGAAAAGAAAAGAAAGAAAAGAAAAAAACAAGTTAGGGGGACTAAAAGTGGCCAAAAAAGTGACCGCTTATTTGCCGCAAGGCCTAGGCGTATGGGACCTGCTGCCCGCGTTACAGTATACACGGGAGAGCGCATAAAGGACCTTTACACCCAACACATGGCAGGTGACTTGGACACTTGTAGGTCCACCAGCGAGTATGTCTTTATAGTTGTTGGTGGGGCTGTTTCTTGGTGTTCCAGGTTGCAGAACATTGTTGCATTAAGTACCACTAAAGTTGAATATATATCAGCTACTGAAGCTTCTAAGGAAGCTATATGGTTGAGCAGACTTGCAGATGATCTCGGCATGTCTATGGGTACTGCAGTTTTGGGATATGATAGCCAGAGTGTTGTGTATTCGGCTAAGAATGCCATGTATCATTCACGCACGAAGCATATAGATGTTCGATATCACTTCATCAGATAGATTCTAGAAGATGGTCAAATCACATTGACCAAGATTAAAACACAAGATAACCCCTATAGATGTTCTCACTAAAAGTCTAGGCAAAGCTCAGCACGAGCATTGCATTCGACTAGTGGGAGTTGGTTAGCTAGAGGTTCATATTGGATCTTTAAGTAGGAGGTTGTTGGGATATAAAGGCACGGTAACCTCCATGTATAGTACATACACATTGTACATGTGAACGCACCCTTTACGTGCCCTAAGTATAAATACATTTTATTCTTTGTGTTGATACACTCTTATCGTCTCGTGCTTCCACTCTACTCACTCTCTCAAGCCATCACACTCACTCGTTCACTCCTGCTCGAGTTGCGTCCCTATCGCTTCCAACATCTTTTGCATTTGTGCAAGCATTGTAGGTAAAGATGTCTACAGAGACTTACATGGAATTCCAAGCGATCATGGACCGGAAGGTGCCTCTCCTACCGGCTATTCCATCAGATAAAAAGCTTGATGGTGACAATTACCGTATTTGGAGTCTTATGATTTGGCGGAACTTATAATGGAGGAGATCAACCGGCCCTTGGTGAGAGAGGAGTCCAAACTCGTTTCCAATGCTCATGTGGAGTTGACCAAAGCTCAATCTCATTGGGACAAACTGAATGCCAGGATTCGTTATTTTCTCTTTCTGTCTTGTACAACAACCGTGATGATCCATATCGAGCACTTGTTGGTGGCTCGGGAGATAAGGTTGAAACTTGACCAGATGTACAACCTGATGATCCTTATGAAGAGGATTTCTTTGGAGGTGCAGATGCGGACCTTGTTTGTGAATAAGTCTTCTTGACTTCAAGAACACATCAACAAGCTTTGACAGCTTCAAATGCAGGTTCAAAATGTGGGAAAGTCCATTTCCTTCGAAGACATGGCGATCACTTTATTGTCCTAGCTACCGCCACGATTCGATACTTTTTATTCCGCTCTTATTGCATCAAGGAGTGGGAGTTGACTCTTCGATGGGAAGAGTTGGTTCCTATGGTCTTGGACCAAGAGGAACAATTGAAGGAACAAAATGCTTTCAAAACAGAGGCATTGGTTGGTCAGCCTCTCAAAAGAAGGGAAAGGACCAAAAGGAGGAAGACAACAAATCCAAGAAGGACAAAGAGAAAGAATCGGCATGGCATATTTGTGGTAAGACCGGCCATTGGAAGAAGGATTGCCCTGACAAGGACAAGGATACCAAGAAAAGGACACAAAGGATTCTAGAGCGGTGGCTGCACCCTCATCAACTGCTTTTGTACACTTAGCGGTCATTGAGGACCCTACACCAAACAATTTTGATGCTGCGATGACAACTCCCCAAGCTAAAGAGTGGATCGTGGATAGTGGTGTCTCACGGCACATGACTCCTTCAACAGTAGGCGTTGCCCATTTGTGATCCTCACGTGGGTAGATTCTCATCGGAGATAGCTCTTCTATATCTATTGCTGCACGGGGTGAGATGTGGCTAATTCCATATGGACGTGGTGGTACCCACACTTCCAAGGTGTTGCATGTGCTAGGTTTAGGGTATCATTTACTCTCGAAACATAAGATTTGTTCTCTTGGTCTCTTGGTGGAGTTTGACAGTGATGATGTTCGTGTTCTTGATCGTGGATCGAGGAAGGTTCTCTCTTCAGGGTATGAGAAGAATGGCATCTACAAATTGAAGTCCTCTTCCGCTCTCACCTCTCTTTTTCTTACCTCTCAGACACAGTCCAAGCTATGGCGTGCTCGGTTGTTGGCCATCTGAACTATGAGTATCTTCGGAAAGGCGTCGCGAGGATCGCTTGTTCGAGGTTTGTCGAACATCGTGGTGAGCCAGCAGCCATGTGTCTCCTGCATTCGTGGAAAGCAGCATATGAATGAGATTCCCAACAAAGCTTCGAGGCGGTCTACTTCACCTATGGAGCTTATATCTACAGATCTTTGTGGCCCGATGAGGAATGAGTCCTTGAAGGGGAGCTTGTACTTCATGTTGATTGTAGATGACTACAGCAAGATGACATGGGCCTACTTCTTGACGCTGAAGTCGAAGGCTTTCTCCCACTTCAAGGATTGGCTTCTCTTCAAGGA
The DNA here is from genome assembly GCF_053477565.2 of Lygodium microphyllum. NCBI lineage: Eukaryota > Viridiplantae > Streptophyta > Polypodiopsida > Schizaeales > Lygodiaceae > Lygodium > Lygodium microphyllum. Next base: position 72,433,382 of record NC_141156.1, read on the forward strand.
GAATCACTCTAGCTGGAGATTGAAGACCTTGCCATCAGACAAGGGTGGTGAATTTGTTTCCAATGAGTTTGCTCGTTTTTTTGCAGATAGGGGCATTCACTAGGAGTTTGCTAATACCAACACTCCTCAAGAGAATGGCATTTTGGAGTGGAAGAACCGAAGTGTGATTGAGATGGCGTGCACCATAATGGAGCACCAATAGACAATTCAGTTTTTATGGGCTGAGTCAGTGGCTACGGCAGTCCACATCCTAAATCGATCTCCCACTTCGGCTGTTGACAAGATCACACCTTTTGAGGCTTACTTTGGGACTAAGCCTGATCTCTTATTTCAGGATCTTTGGATGTGACGCCTATGTGCACATCCCGAAGACGCAACATGACAAGTTTGAGGCGGCTTCCCGACGACAAGTCTTTGTTGGCTACAGCTCCTAGTTCCAAGGTTATCACTCGTATGATCCCGTAAAGCAAGATGTCTACACGAGCCGAGATGTGCGGTTCGTGAAAGTTCCGGCCACAGAGGGGGGTGAGGAACACCCCGTACTTGGAGATCCATGGGAGAGTTGGACTCTCGAGACAGTTCCTTTGGAGCCAAGCCTCTTAATGGAGATTCTTTTTCAAACTCCGAGTCTTCTCTTCCACCGGCCACCCCAATGGAGATCCTACCGGTGGATGTACTCGAGTCTTCAATGGATAGAGAGCGCCAAGGAGAGATCCGGCTCCTCCTCGTTGGGCCCATGACACCCTCCGAGGTTCAAGGATCCAGGAGGTCCCTAAGGAGTGGGAACCGCAGGATGGACCGCGGAGGTCACTGAGACACCAGGCACATATTAGGGAGCTTGTTTGCTCTAACTACTGTTTGATGTCTCGTGTTATACAGGATAGAGAGCCTACATCAATGAAGGAGGCTTTACAATCTAATCATTGGTGGAAAGCGATGGAAGCCGAGCTGGAGGCTATTGAGCGGAATGACACTTGGTTCCTTGTGCCTCGTCCCTCTCATAAGAAGGTGATTGATGTCAAATGAGTCTTCAAGACCAAGTACCATAGTGATGGCTCCTTGGACAAGCACAAGGCTCACCTTGTTGCTAAAGGTATTGCACAACACCCAGGTGTTGACTTCCATGATACTTTTGCCCCTACAGCTTGCATGCCGACTATTCGTGTTGTTCTTGCTTTGGCTAGTCATAGGAGATGACCTGTTTTTCAATTGGATGTCAAGTTGGCTTTCTTGAATGGTGATTTGTAGGAGGAGATCTATGTAGAGCAGCCTCTTGGCTTTGGTTCCTCAGATGGGTAGGTTTACAAGTTAAAGAAGGCCTTGCATGGCCTGAAGTAGGCTTCGCGTGCTTGGAACGAGAAAATGATTCGTTTCTTAAGGCCAAGTTGGGCTATCAGCACTCTAGGGCCGATCCGCAACTTTATGTGCACACTTCTGAGGGTGGTCGTGTTTTGTTTGTTTTGTATGTTGATGGCTTGATTATTGCAGGTGCTCATATCCAAAAGGTCGAAGAGACGAATGCAGCCCTACACTAGAAGTTCAAGATGATGGATTTAGGACTTCTCCATTTCTTTTTGGGCCATGAGATTTATCAGTCTCAGAGAGGGATTTTCATCTCTCAGCAAAGATATGTACAAGAGCTATTGGTGACTTTTGAGATGGAGGATTGTTGGTCCATTTCTTCTCCTATGGATCCAAACTAGAAGGCTACTTCACACGCCAATTCTCCTTTTGCGGATGCTACTTGCTACCGTTAGTTGATTGGCTCATTGATTTGGCTCCTCAACACACGAGTTGATCTATGTTTTGTTGTAGGCCTCTTGGCTAGGTTCATGAGTGCACCTCAACAGGTGCATTGGCAAGCTGCTCAAAGGGTCCTAGGGTTTCTAAGGGGGACCTCGGACCTAGGGATTCATTATCCAACAGGTGTAGATGCTTCCGATCTTGTTCTTGCCGGTTGGAGTAATTTAGATTGGGTTGGCGATGTAGATCACAAGCGGTCTACTACGTGTTATTGTTTTACCTTAGGTGCTGGTGCTATCTCTTGGAGTAGCAAGAAGCAGCCCACAATAGCCCTATCTTTGACTGAGGCAGAGTATCAAGCTCCGTCTTCTACCACATGTGAAGTTGTGTGGCTTCGGTGGTGGTTGGAGGAGCTTGGTTGCCCCTAGACTCGTCCTACTATCTTGGGGTGCGACAATGAGAGTTGCATTTCCTTGGCACAGAATCCCGTATTCCATGCCCAGGCGAAGCACATAGAGATCCAATATCACTTCATCAAGGAGAAGCTTCTAGATGCAACCATTGATGTGGAGTACTATAAGACTGAAGACAATCTTGCAGATTTGTTTACGAAGGCACTTCCCCAGGCTTTACTTCATTGACATTCCAGATCCCTACATCTGCTACCTTGTCCAAGATCTGAGAGGGGGTGTTAAGAGTCAGCTCCCTGCTACGTGGCAATTTTGCCCAGCAGTCGGACTATCTGTGACTGCAGTTGGCTGCATTAAATGCAGCTGACTTGCCTATTTTGGGGATTTTTCAAGGCATTCTTTTCAGCCTTTTTAAGGCTGAGTTTCCAATAGAGTTCGTCACTTGTATCTGACAAATTTCAGCCTGCAGGTGACGGAGACAACACTCAAGGCTGACAGAGATCGAGGTCCTCAAGGTGGAGACATACGCAAATATTCTCTCTACACCCGTGTATAATTTTGCATCCTTATACATCATTATTCACTCCAGATTTTTGATGTTTCACACACACACACACACACACACACTCTCTCTCTCTCTCTCTCTCTCTCCGTTCACTCTTTGTCACGGTCATTCAATTCCGCATTGCTTCACTCTGACATGAAGGAGAGGGTGGGGGATGGGAAGGGACTAGTAGAATAGATGGTACACAAGCAAGAATGGGTGTAGCAATAGACTGCCTCAGAAAACCCTACATCATAGAAGGGGAATGGAGCCTATAAAGCCCTCTCTCCTACCAACCTGTCAATAGGATAGCTCCTGTAAAAGAATTGTCAATAACAATGGCATGCTTAGTGAAAATCACATGGGTGCTAAGCCTCATAAGACCATAAAGAGAGAGGAGGGGAAAGCCCAAGTTTGGAACATGGAGGGCTTCCAAAAGGGAGCACAACATGTGGTCAAGTAATAATGGCAAAGGGCCAACACCACTAATAGACATCGAAATAATGTCACCAATAGTGACTAGACCCTCTAATGGATGGAGATCCTGTAACAAATCACCTCATGGAGTTGTATGACTCGAAGCATCACTATCCACCAACCAATATTGCTCAAAAGACATGGCAGCCACCAAAGAAGGTTCCTCCTCCAAAGCATGGACATGAAGGAACATTGACTCATGGGTAACACCGGGTGTAGAGGTAGAAGAAGGCTCCTGCTCCCGGACGAAGGTAAGAGTGCTTCTTCTAGCATTTCTCCTCAGGATGTGTCTCCCCTTCCCACAATGTGGGCATTTCAGCTTTTCTGAGTCTAAGTCAAAGCTTGAAGAACTTTCCTACTTCTTTGCCTTTTCTTCCTTTCTTTTTCTTCCCTCCTCTCAAACCTGCTCCAAGACCAACGGTGATAACTCCTCCCATAGAAGTGTCTCGAGGGTCCCCGATGTGATAAGGCTGGTGTAGGAGACATCAAATTGAGGAAATGGCAGCTCAGTCAAAAGGATTATAGCCATGTCTTCAAAAGATATCACCTAACCAAGAGAGGTGAGCTCGCCCTTCATGTCCTCCATATTAGTGATGTGCTCCTTTATGGAAGAGAAGTCATCAATACTAAGCATCCACAACTTCTTCTTAAGGAAAATCTTGTGGGCAAATGTCTTCTGCTAATAAAGAGATACAAGCTTACTCCACACTTCCACTGCAATCTCCAACCTACGAACATGAAAGGACAGAATACGATGAACTCATAAAGATGAAGGATCATGCCCTAGAATTGAGCCAATCCCATAAAGCTATGCAATTCATAGATGTCCCTTCTATAGGATCCTCCCTAGGATGAGGGATAGGTTCAAAATCAAGCTCCCAAAGATCAAAGGAGTCCAAAACACACTACATCTTACAAGACCATTGGGAATAGTTGGAGCTATCCAACCGGTCCTCTTTACAGCGAAGGAAGTACGAGTATCTGAATAGAGGGCACCAAAGGATTCATCTTCACATCGGATGAAGCCTTCTCTGAAAGATGGATAGAAATGAAACAAGCACAAATAGGAGAGTCCTCCCTCCACCCATACTTGTGATAATAATCATGCCTCCGCTTAGTTGAGAATAGCAATCCCCATCTGAGTCATCAAAGTGTTGGGAATAAAGGGCCATCGTGTCTTTTACATGTGCGAGGGTGTGAACATACCCTTAGCACATTTGTACTTTCATGTATATATATATATATATATATATATATATATATATATATGTATATATATATATATATGTATATATATATACATATATATATATATGTGTATATATATATACATATATATATATATATATACATATGTATATATATATACATATGTATATATATATACATATGTATATATATATACATATGTATATATATATACATATATATATATATATATATGTATATATATGTATATATATATACATATATATATATATATGTATATATATACACATATATATATATATATATATATGTGTATATATATATACACATATATATATATATGTGTATATATATATACACATATATATATATATATATATGTATATATATATACACATATATATATATATGTGTATATATATATACACATATATATATATATGTATATATATATACATATATATATATATATGTGTATATATATATACACATATATATATATATGTATATATATATACATATATATATATATGTGTATATATATATACATATATATATATATATATATGTATATATATATACATATATATATATATATATATATATATAAACCTAAAGAGGTACACGTGTCGTTGTACCCAAGAACATCGTGCTCACTCTCCTCTCTACTTTGCACTCTCTCTCTCTATCTCTCTACTATGTGAAACCTTTGCGTGTCTCGATCCTCGCACTCTGTCATAACAAACTAGTATCAAAGCTCACAAGTCGTGCACGCTTTCCGGAGTCATTAACAATCATCACGTTGAGTGACAAACGAGCAAGAGCTTACAGTCGTCAAGCTGTGTCACAAGCAAGCAGGAGTTGCACGTCGCGGGCTGTAGACGTCCCGCAAGCAAGCGACAGCAACAGCTGGGCGCGACAGAGCAGCATCATTAGTGGCACAAGGACACGGCAGACTCGAGTCGACGGGATGCAGGCGTTAGACGAGACTGACGACGCAACAAGCTGGTGACGACAATCGATAGGCGACGGTCTGTAGGCGCCGACGGAAGCGTGGCGACCTGCACGGCACGTCAACAGACCCCCCCCCGGGTCACGTTTTTCTTTCTTCTAAAAAAAAAAAACAGTTTTTACCCCTTTCCTTTGTGGTCGTTCGTGGGTGTAAGCACAGTTCATGATTTTGGGCGTATCTATGCCAGAAACTTGGGGATTTGTCCAGATTTGATGCGAGCAAGACACAACAATGATATTTGTCTCAAAAATTGCAAGGATTTGTGACATTTTGCCTCCGATATTTGGGGCTTTTCATGTACATGCAAGAATTGGCTGAAATTTACCCAATTTCTCGACATTGATGCACATTGGACCCCATGCAATTTGGGGCTTTTGCTGTTTGGGCAAAATTTGTGTGCCATTTGGTCGTTTTATGTACATGCGGGTTTAATTCCATGCAATTTGGACACCTAGCACTTGGAAAAATTTGGGGGTTTTGCTGAAATTGCTCTATTTTGGCAAAATTGACCTATTCTATACATGTCAGAGACAGTGCAGATGTATGATTGATGCTTTAAGCACAAAAATTTTGGGGCTTTTGACCGTGCGTGTCAAATTTTTGCATGTGGGTGCATGTACAACAGAAATTGCAGCAAAAAATTTGGGGCTTCTCATGTAATGTGATGTATTTGTTCTTTTTTTTTTCCGATAAAATGTGGCTGATTATATTACTCAAGAAAACTGATTACAACGGAGAGCTCATGCTCAACAGACTAGCTGGAGCTGATGCAAAGTCACAAATACGTCATGAATACGAGCCTCTCAAGACGATCTGGGGGGGATGGGAGCAAGAAGCCATGGAGGGGGAGTGTATCGCCATCTAGGGTTGCCTGCCTCCATCACGAAAAACAAGTCCAAGCCACCCCAAGTATGCATGAAATGACTACGGAGTTCCTGACGAGCCCTAGACTCGCCCTGCACTTGATTCCAACGGCCGCGGAGGGAGTGGATGATGGAGGTCTAGAGCTCTGCTAAGGTCACATGTGATGAAAGTCTCTCTCCGCCGAAAGTCTCTTGACACTGCACCTTCCAGATATGCCATCCAATAAGACTCCCTATGATCTCCCATACCTCGAAGCAGTCTGTTGTGGGCTCCAATACCTGGCGCAGATGGGTAGAGCCTCCAAGCCGACCACTGCACATGACCCTGCCTCGATGATGAATATCGTGTTCTGCATCTCGACTTCATATAGAAGGTGACGGCCCTGGCTGACTGCTTGCCAGCAGAAAGCTCCCCATGAGATACATCCAAGGTTGAGTGCTATATGGCAAAGGATGCGGCATGCTCCTCTCCACACAAGCTGCACCTCCTCAAATGACCAAAGGCAATGCTTTGGGGTTTCCAAAGGCTGCTGTATGCAGGGCTTACAACCTCCCTCCTTCTGCATCTGGGCAGCCAACTTCCCACCGCCAGGCCTCCATCTACCACCAGCCATAAGAAATACGATACCCTCCGGCCTCCGGCTATCCCATAGGTGGCACCAAAAAGTCCATCGAAACAGCTGCGTGATGTTGTGCTCCGCCCAGTGCCTGCTACGTGATGGCGCCCATCCATGTCCTCCTGCATCAGTACGTGTTTGCCAATCCTGGTAGTGTACTCCAGGAACCTCGGTGGCTTCTTGGCAACTGCAGTGGTTGGCCATAGCCACTCTCCTGGATCCTACTCCAACTCATCAAGTGGTCTACCCTCCCAAATCCAAAGGCGCTACTCCTTGAGCTCCTTCCAGAAAACATAGGGGTCAAGTCGCCATGTTTTTCCCTGAAGGCCCACCACCCGAATCCTCCTCCACGAAAGGGCAACTATTCCCTCATCCTGCTACCCTCTGTCAAGGGCCACACGCCCCCCCTCCCGAACGGTGAAGAAAGTCCCCTGTTGCAGGGCGCCGCCCACTCTACTTGCCACCTATAGGGAGATGCCTGCTGGTAAGAACCTAGCGGCCCATACCTCCCCGCGCTCTATTGGCACTTGTATCGGGGGAGCAAGCCACTCCAAAGGTATTGCTACGTCTATCTCCCTTCGCCTCAACTCCACTCCTCTCTAGCAACCTAATACTCGCTGCAGCATCTCCTCATCTGCCATCCTGTACACCTTCCGCCATGTCCTGATGGTACGAGCCAAGCCAGCCTCCCAACCAGCCCACTAGATGTGGGGGCACTCGCCAATCTGTGCCCCTTCCCAATCTTTGACCTGGGGGTTCCAGATCACCGATTGACAGTCTATCTCCTCCTGGCAGCCTAGGGGACTCTGGATTAGGGCCTTACGAAGGCCCTGCCACACGCGGAGTAAGCTGCATAGGAAAGGTGATCTGGGGGGCGTGATCTGGGCTAACATGAAGATCCATCTTAAGAATGGCCTCCACTCATTGCCAAGCCTTAGTTTGCAATCCTAAAGACCCTCCTGCAGTAGGACCTTCCAAGTCTGCCCTCCCGGTGTGAGGCTACGAATGACTAGCTTGCCCAAGAGGGCCATACTCTGAAATTGTGTCTATGATCCCGAGCCCTCCCTCTGACCAATGCCATATGATAATCGCCTACGCCACCTTGGCCCCGGAGTCTCGAGCCGTCAGACCCGGACCAAAGGAAGTTCTGCACTAGACGGCGAAGCTGCATGTGACATTAATGTGACATTAAAAGTGATATTTAATGTAACATTAAGGTCACAAATATTGAATGTGACATTAAAGTGACATTTAATGTGACATTAAGGTAAATCTAGGGGAACACGCACGAGGATGACCGTCCGGGCTCTTGGGCGCCCGAACGGGTTTAAGGGGAGCCTAGAGAGTAAGAGAGTCCAAGAATAGTAGGACTCACCAAAAGTGGACGGCTGGCAGAGGAAACGGGGAGAGAGAGGTGCCAGCACTTATCTAGGCGTAGTTGGGAGGAGAAACGAATCACTCGTGCTCACGAAGGAAAACTATTTTCTTCTGGCTTCATCGTCTTCTTCTGAGTCATCAGACATTGGTATCAGAGCCGACAGGTAGTGTCGTGTGGACTTGTGGAGTTCTTCATCGATGGTCTCGTGGTTCGTTTCAGTTGACGAGTTGCCAGCCAGGATGCTAGTCGCGTGAGGCTCACCCGCCAGCGTTTCAGTCAACGGGTTTCATACGTCACGCAGGAAATTTCAGTCGATGGGTTTTTTTTCGTCGACCTGTCACGAATCCGTGAAGTGGCTGGTCAAAGGTGTTGGGTGACACGTCACGTAAAGTTTGACGTGACGTGTATCTATGTCACGTCACTTATCGAGGGGGGCAGCTACCTTTTCACGCCTGTCCGTGAACGTCGTAGGCTGTTCGTGGGCCACCAAATCCTGTTCACGCCTGTCCATGAATGCCCCTCCATGAACACACCAACGAAACACGCATTCTTCTCCTTTTCACGGGCTGAAGTTGAAGTTATTTTCTGATATGTGTTTGATCGGTCGACTGCGTGTTCGGAATTCTTCTTTTCAGCCTCGACTGCATTTACATCACAAGTACAAGCTCAGCAGAGAGCAAATTCAGGAAAGGGGCATTGATGGCCTGCGTGATTATTAAAGAAAGGGGCTGAATACTAGTCGTTTCTGCAAAGAAGCTTTATTTCCTGCGTAACCAACTTTGTTCGGGCGATAAAATTTGTTCCTTACTCTTCGGGTTTATTTCCAAACCAACAACAACTGCTTGCCATTAAAATTAGGGAAGTACTTTACTTTGTATGCAAATTTTTTATCTTTGCTTTCCAATTCCAGTGTATTAATGGCAGAAAAAGGGAAAGAGAGAGTAATGGAAGGTTCTAGTTCTGGGGACCACCCTATGGTAGATCCCCAGGAACCAGAAATGCAAGAAGAATAGTGGGAAGAATTTTTTGCTACACGAGAGCAATTTGATGATCTTACTGCTCGTGTGTAAGCTCAGGGGGTTCAAATGGAATTTTTAACCCAAACACTCACTGAAATAAAATCTCAATTAACTTTATTGTTAGAAAGAGATAAAAATAAAATAGAAACCTCCGATGTCCCATCTTCATCGAAAGATTTAGATGTGACTATGCGAGATCCTAAGGAACCCCATCATAAATTGAGGAATAATCCAGTTCTAAAGGATATGAAACCACCTCAATTTCACGGGGATGAAAAAGATAGGAATAAAGATACAATCTTTAATTTCCTCCAAAAATGGGAAGATTTACATAAACTAAAAAATACCCCACCACATCTCCAAGCACTGGAGGCTAGTTTAACTTTGGGGCCCAAAGCATATAAGTGGTGGCAAACTTTAAAGGAGGCAAATAAAATACCTGAAACTTGGGCTCAATTTGAATCCGTCTTTTTGAAAGAATTCCTTCCTGAAAATGAAATGAAAAGAAATTGAGAAGATTGGGATTATGTCAGACAAAAGGGAAGACCCCTGCTGACATATTTGGAGGAATATCGTGAGATAATCCTCAAATTGGAAGGAATAGATGAATTCCAAAAAACAAGAGGATTCATTAGGGGACTAGACAAAGCCTGTAAAAAGGAAGTAAAAAGGAGTTCACCTAAGACGCTGGAAGAGGCAATTAAATTTGCATTAATTCATGAAGATAGTATGCGTCCAGGTACACTCACTAGTCTCACTGATACGGAGCCCAAGTCTAAGGAATTGGAAACCTCAAAATTTGTGGGCAAATTTAAAAGGAAAATGCCATTCTTTAAGGGTAAAAAACAACCTTTTGAAAAGAAACCATATATGAGGCCAAAGTTAAGTCGTGATGACTTTGATAAGGCCAAAAAAGAAAAGTTGTGTTTCAATTGCCTATCCCCTAATCATGCTGCTTGGAATTGCTCTCAAAAGAAAAAGGGGGAAGACAAAGGAAAGGATAAGAACAAGGGCAAGGGAAAATAAAAACAAATCCATGTAGTGCAGACCTTAGAATTAAAGGGGCATGAAAAGTACAAATCTTTAGAGGCCTTGCATATGGATGTACAACATAAGTGTTGTATGTCAACTTCTATGTGGCAGCCTACTTTTGGGCCACATGATTTACTTAGAGTACATGGATTGATAGCGGGAAAGAGGGTTAGAGTCATGATTGATGACTTTGCCACACATAATTTTATAAATTATGCACTTGTCAAAAAATTGAAACTTCCCCAACAAAAGAGTAGGCATTAATATGTTGTTCGTATGATGCAAGGCCAAGACAATAAAATATGGGATACAATGGTATCCAATTTGGAAATTGAGATTCAAGGATATAAAGATAAACTTGATTTCCAAATTATGAACATGGAAAGAGCTGATATTGCTCTAGGGAGGGAGTGGCTATGGGGATTGGAACCATCCTTAAAACGTAGTTATCACCATAATACACTGGAATTTGAAAGGGATGGTAAGACTTTTGTCATTCAAGGTGAACATGAAGTATCTGATAATCCTTTGCTGTGTTCTACTGAAGTTCAGAAGCTGATAAAGAAGGAAGTTTGTGAGATATATATGTTATGGTCTCTTCCTGTACAGAATACTTTTACTTTCTGTAATATAAAGCAACAATTTTCTTATGTTTGTGAGTTGAATGTTAATAATGAATTAAGTAGTTTGTTAGATGATTTTAAAGATGTGTTTCCTTCTGATTTACCAAGTGGCCTTCCACCAGATAGGGGTGATATAAATCACCCAATTGACATAAATAAGGATACACACCCTTTTCTAAACCACCGTATAGGTTAAGTGAAACACAGCATCAAGAAGTTGAAAGACAATTTAAGGATTACCTGGATAAAGGGTTTATTCAACCCAGTAATTCACCTTGGGCTTCACCAATTTTATTGGTAAAGAAAAAAGACGGTTCTATGCGACTTTGTGTTGACTATAGAGCACTTAATAAAATAATGGTGAAGATAAATTTCCTATGCCCAGAATGGAAGATCTTTTTGATCAATTGCAAGGGGCAAAATTCTTCACAAAGATAGATTTAAGATCAGGCTATCACCAAGTAAGAATTAAGGCACAAGATGTTTCCAAGACAGCATTTCGTACTAGATACGGGCATTATGATTTTTTGGTGATGCCTTTTGGCCTCACTAATGCACCAGCTACCTTTATGAAGTTGATGAATAGTGTTTTACGGCCCTATCTAGGACATTTTGTAGTAGTTTTCTTGGATGATATCTTGATCTTTAGTAAATCAAGAGAAGAACATTTGGAACACTTATAATTAGTATTCCAACTGTTAAGAACACATTCCCTTTATGCGAAGAAAACTAAATGTGAATTCTTTGCACAAGAGGTCAAATATTTGGGGTATATTATCTCGAAAGAGGGAATCAACATGGATCCAGAAAAAGTAAGGGCAATTATTGAATGGCCACCTCCAAGAAACCTGGAAGAGTTGCAGATCTTCCTAGGTTTATCTGGATTTTATCGTAGATTCATTCGAGATTATGCCAAAATAGCTGTTCCAATGACAGACCAACTTAAAGGGAAAGGAAAAAGTTTTAATTGGGGAACAGACCAAAATGAAAGTTTTCAAAAACTTAAGGTAGCTATTGCTACAGCTCTAGTATTATTAATTGTGGATCCCAATAAACCATTTGTGGTTGAAGCTGATGCCAATAGGCGCGGTCTTATTACAAGAAGGTCGACCAGTTGCTTTTGAAAGCAAGAAATTAGACCGTGCAAAACAGAATTATTCTGTTTATGAGAGGGAGCTGTATGCAATAGTACATGCAATGAAGAAATGGAGGCACTATCTGTACGGTGCCAAACTTTTAATTTTATCGGATCATGAAAGCATTAAGTGGCTTAATGATCAACCGGATTTACACGGGCGTAAAGCCAGATGGGCCGAACTCCTCCAAGAGTTCGACTATGAGATAAGATATAGAAAAGGAAAGTGTAATATAGTAGCTGATGCACTCAGCAGAATGCCTATCATTAATGAATTGAGTTTTACTCAGTTCACTTCCAACTTGCTTGAATCTTTAAAAGGAAAATGCCAGCTTGATCCGGCATATTCCAACATATGGGAAGCAATAAAAAATGGGGATCCAAATGAAAGTGCTTCTACTGAGGAAGGAATATTTGAGGATGTTCAACAAGGAAATGGAGCATCAGGGGTTGCTCAAACTCGATTCAAGTGGAAGAATTTTACCATTGATAATGGTTATTTACTCTACAAGGGTAGGGTATGTGTCCCGAAAGATACAGAAATAAGGCGCCAGATACTCTTTGAGTGTCATGATACCCCTAGCACGGGACATCCAGGAGTTAATAAGACTTATAGTCTTATTAAACGGCAGTTCTATTGGCCTGGAATGAATAAGGACGTCCTTGACTATGTGGTCAAATGTAATAAATGCCAGGTTAATAAAGCTGAAAGACTGAAAATGGGAGGACTTCTCCATCCACTAGAAATTTCTTCGGGAAAATGGGAGAGTATCTCCATGGACTTTATTGTTGCTTTACCTAGAACACAGAGGGGACACGACTCTGTGTGGGTGATTGTGGATAGGTTAACCAAAATGGCTAGGTTCATTCCAACTTCAACTGATGTTAAAACACCAGAATTGGCTAGATTGTTCGTAGAGAACATATACCGATTGTATGGCCTTCTGGCAAATATAGTTTCTGATCGGGATAGAAAATTTGATAGCCATTCTTGGCGTGCGGTATTTAGGAAATTGGATACTAAACTTAGCATGAGTACGGCGGATCATCCGCAAATAGATGGGCAAACTGAAAGGGTTAACCAAATTCTTGAAGATATGCTTAGGGCATATGTAAGTAAAAGGCAAACAAATTGGGAAGAGTATTTATCGATAGCAGAGTTTGCATATAACAGTGGCAAGCACTCTTCCACTGGATATAGTCCATTTATGTTAATGTATGGGTTTCAGCCCAGAGCTCCTTTTGCAATAGGACTGCATAAGGAAAAGGTTCAGGCAGCTAAAGACTTTTTGGAGGATATGAATAGTATGTTAAAATTTGCTCAAGAAAATATTAAAAAAGCTCAAAATCGAGCTAGAGCATATGCAGATCCTCACCGAAGAGACATCTCCTTTGAAGAAGGAGAATTGGTCTATCTTAAGGTGCGTGAACAAACTAAAACTATAAAAAAGGGACAATGTCCAAAGCTTTCACCAAGGTATTGTGGTCCTTTCATAATACTTAAAAAGGTGGGAGAATTGGCTTACAAGCTCCAACTACCTGCTCGTAGTAAAATACATCCAGTTTTTCATGTAAGTAAATTAAGGAAGAAGCTGGGTGATTTGGATAATCTAATCTTAAATGATGATATTGAGGAGCTATTCAATGACCAATCTAATCCACATGAACCAGAAAGAATATTAAATGTTCGTAATAGACGAACAAGGAACACTATTTATCAAGAATGTTTGGTTAAGTGGAAAGATTGTTCAGAAGAAAGCTCAACATGGGAGCGAGTAAGTACTTTAAAGAAAAGGTTTCCCGATTTACAGTTAGGCCTTCCAAGTATCGTTTTCGAGGACGAAACCGATTCTTAAGGGGAAGGAAATGTGACATTAATGTGACATTAAAAGTGATATTTAATGTAACATTAAGGTCACAAATATTAAATGTGACATTAAAGTGACATTTAATGTGACATTAAGGTAAATCTAGGGGAACACGCACGAGGATGACCGTCCGGGCTCTTGGGCGCCCGAACGGGGTTAAGGGGAGTCTAGAGAGTAAGAGAGTCCAAGAATAGTAGGACTCACCAAAAGTGGACGGCTGGCAGAGGAAACGGGAAGAGAGAGGTGCCAACACTTATCTAGGCGTGGTTGGGAGGAGAAACGAATCACTCGTGCTCACGAAGGAAAACTATTTTCTTCTGGCTTCATCGTCTTCTTCTGAGTCATCAGACACTGCACTACACAAGACGAGAAGCACCAACACGAGATGTACCAGGCCATCGCTAGGAGGACCTAGTTAACCACCAAGGCTCGAGCAGCTAGTGAGAGGCAAGCCGTGCTCCAATAGGTCAGCTTCCTCCGAATAGAATCGAGGACTAGAAGAAACTATTGGGTGGGAGTGATGTCGAGTCCCACCTAGAATCCTAGGTATCGGATGGCCTGCCCTCTGTTTACCCATCTAAATCCAAGGTGGACACCCCACTCTATGCTAGAGTCCGGGTCTGTAAGGAAACTAACAGACTTTCGCCAGTTAATTTTCGCTCCCGCTGCTGAACAAAACACCTCAAAAGCCAACCTCACTCTCTCCAACATCAAATCATCGTCCTCTATGTAGAGTGTTGTATCATTTGCATACTCTGAGTCTAGCAACTCAGTCTCCTCTCTCACTGGAAGTCGAAGGCCGAGTACCCCACTCACATAGGACCTGAGGAAGTGAGACATCGCCTCTGCAAAGAGTAGGAACAGATACAGGCCCAGGGGGCAGCCCTGCCAAACCGATCTCTCCAGTCGAAACTCCTTCCCACGCCTACCACCAATGAGAACCCTACCGATGGCCGATCTGTAAAGTGCGGAGACCCCGCAAATCCAAGCCTGGGGAAAACCCAACCTCACCATGGTGCCCTCTAGGAAATCCCAATCCACCCTGTCATAAGCTTTCTCGAAATCCAAGAGAAGTACGGCTAGTCTCTGCCCACTGTGCTGAGCCCACTCTGTCGCCTCAAAGAAGGTAAATACATTGTCCAAGATACTCCTATCCTGGACAAAGCTTGTCTGTGTGTCATGGATGATGTCTGGCAGTACGGGGCGTAGTCGCCTACCAATCATCTTTGCCAGTGCCTTACAGGCCATTGACAATAAGGTGATCAGTCTCCACTGGGAAAGCTCCAATCGATCTTCCCCTTTGGGGAGAAGAGACTGATAAGGCCTGCCGAAAGGCTCCCTGGCATCTGTCCTGAAGTGAAAATCTCTTGGAAGGCCATCAATAGGGGGTCTTTCACCACTTCCCAATAGGTAGTAAGGAAGGCCTTAGAGAGGCCATCCTCTCCCGGCGAGCATTTCTGCTCATCCTGTGTATGGAAAGCCTCCTCTAGTTCCTTCTCTGTGAATGGAGCTAGGAGGGAGCGTCCCATCTCCTCTGTGACGAGGGACGGGATGTGATCCTAGACTTGTTGCCCACATCACTGTCCTCTAGCTAAGGCTATCCCCTGCTAGAAAAGGCGACTGTAGTAGTTAGCGGCAATCTCTATCACCTTGTCTGGGCTAGAACAAGTCCTCCCATACTGATCTCGAAGGCTGCGCATCTGCTCTCCTGAGGTGCGAGGCAGGTGCACCTGGAAAAACTCCCTGCACATTGTATCCCCCTGCCGCGCCCAGAAAGCTGTTGAGGTAAGGAAAGGGAACTCTGAGCGCCTGTCCTCTAGGCTAGCAATGGCTGCTCGCGCTTGCACCTCCTATGCGTGGAGAGTGGGATCCCCTAGTGCCTCCTGTAGTAATCTCTGCATGGCTGCAAGGTCCTGCCGGAGTGATCTCTCCTTCTCCCAGCTCTGCTGCTTGGCCTGTATGGCTGCCTCTTAGTAGATTCTGCTTGATTCAGCTAGGACCTCTGTAACCTTCTCTGTGATCCAATCCCTCCTGCCCCACTCCCTAGTCCAAAGCTGCTCTATCTGTCTCGTCACCTCCTCCCTCCTATAGATCGAGTCAAGGATCCGACAGGATGGTATATCTAGGCAGATGCTAGGGGATCTAGTGTCAGGAGAACCGGGCAATGATCGGCCGGACAATGCGATGCCCGCCAACTGCACAATCTGGCCTCCACGAGAGCCTCCCCACTCTCCCACATAAAATCTGTCCAACCGCTCCAACAGGACTCCACCTAGCCACCTGTATCCCCAAGAGAAGTCCAACGACCTCTCCCTCCTTTGGAAGGCAAGGTCTCTCCAAGCATCGCGTGCCACATGTCTGGAAGGTGAACTCCAATCCCCCATGGTGGCCCTCGGCCGGACCATAGGGGTGATAGATGCTCCAGGTGGTACTATCAATGTATCTATCAGCCATACTGAAACTCGTGACTCTGTACACTGGTAGAAACGGGCCGCCTGTGCCAGGGACCACTCGATCACATCCCGCGGAGCTCTCCACTGTGGAGGGACTCGAAAGATGATGCTCAAGTACGGGACCTCAACACCAACCCACCAATTAATATCGATCATGCAACCAGGCCACTGCTGCGTCCTTCATCTCCCATCCACTGGGAGATGTGGTCCTCCACCTGACTCTTCAAATCCTCCTCTATCTGTGTTGTCATCCAAACCCTTGAGTGAGAGGACTAAAAGAAAAAAGGCGTAGTTTGGTCCATCTGGTGGTGCTAGTAGATGGATCTTGCCCCTCCTTGGCTTGCGAACCATGAAAATCCCCAGCTCTAGAGGTAGTGGGAACTCTCCGCGCACCGCAACTCTCAAGTAGGACCATGGGCCACTGCGGAAGAACTCCTGTAGCAATAGCTATGCCTGTCTCGGGAAAGTGACGAGCAACAGGGGCAGATGAGCTGGTGGTTGTATGGGAAGGGGAGAACTGCTAGTGCGAGGAGGATATAGGCATGTATGGCTCATCACCTCCTGTGGGAGGAAGGGGGGGCGGTTCTAGGAGGGATCACCAGAACTGGAGGCGGATCGAGGGGGGTGCTCTCTCAGGGGAGGTGGTGGGGGAGAAGAAGATCGAGGGGATGGGATGGTCGGAGTGGCCCCTGGAGAGGGGGGGGCATGGACCTGAGTCAGTGGAAAGGGCATGGGAGGTGGGGGGGTAGGTGTGGGCTCTCAGGTAAGGTAGTTTGTGGTGTGGGTGGTGGATGTGGGGAGCTACGGCCCTATCGAGTGGAGCAGGCAGGGGGGCTGTGGAGTGCTCTACCGAGGGGGCGTCGCTCGCCCTCCTGCTCCCTACTGTCGAGGCTGCATCTGCGGAGCTAGCTACGCCCCCTCCTACCGTCTCCCTCTCTGTCGTCTCTGGACCCGTGTAAAGCCATCAGCATCCACATGTGGACCTGTCAACGCAGCCACCTTGGCTCCGAAGTGCGTACAGTCTGCTGCCTGATGCCCAAACTCATGGCAATGCAGGCACTGCCTTGGTTGCCCGGTCACAGTGACTTGCTGCCTAAAGGAGTGGCCTCCTGCCTCTATCTCCAAGAACTTGGGTATACCTTGTGTCTTTCATGGCCATTCGTACCTCGGGAACTCCTGCAGCTGTCACAGCAGCCGTGAAGGACGCAAGAAGAACTATGCCGAAGAGCCGACCAAAGTCCTCCACTAACTAGCGGTACTCTACTGCCAGTCCGGGAAAAAGTAAAGTGATTGGGTGTCTGAGAAATCAGCTGTGAAGCTCAAATAACTCCACTGTGAAGCCGCTATACCAGGGAACCATGTGAATGGCTCCCTTCATGAAGCATAGGGCGAGCTCTCCACTAACTCTCGAGCTGCGTCCGCAGAGGTGAGATAAACCATGAAGATCCCACAGCCCATGAGGACTGTCTCTATCGTCTGCGATGTGCCAATGCGCAGCGTGGAGTGGAGCCAATCCCGAAGCTGGGCCTTGGCTAGAGAGTGCCCTACCACCTGACCGAAAGTTGTTGTTTCTTTAAGCTCCAGCTCTGTGGTGCGGACGGCCAAGAGCTGCTCTTCAGAGAGAACAACGCACAAGGTATCTGACTAGGGGGCACTCGCAGAATGCACCGCCGTCTGACCAGAGGTTTCCATTTCACTTCCCTACTAAGAACCTACCAAACACGTTGTTGTACTGTCGCAAGGGGGGAAGGGAGGGATTCTATTTTCTGATGTCGATAGAGGCGCCCGAGCGCCACGGATGGCAGTATGGGAGACGTGTAGGCAGGTGGCTGCAGGGTGGAGGAGACGGGAGAGAACGCGGGTGAGGTACCAGGGCGGAGGGGAGGGAGAGGGGGGACCAAGCGTGTGGCAGGTACCAAGGCGTGGAAGGTGACCAAGGTGGGGGGGAGGTACTAGGCGGGAGGGGGGGAATATCATGCGCGGGAAGGGGGGAGGGGGGGGGGAACCTGATGGCGAGGAGGCAGGTGAGAGGGACGAGGAAGGCGCGACGGCCAGTCGGCAGAGGGCAGTTTGATGGAACACAAGGCGAGGGTAGCGGCACGTTGGTAGAAGCTATGTATTTGTCCTTGGAACAGCTATAATCAATTGTGGAGTGTTGTAGCACAAGGTTTATTGCTTCTAAAAATTTAATTGCAAACCTGAAATTTCTGCTTTTACATGGTTATTTATTGCTGGTTGATACTTGCTTGTACCTTGGTCACTTATGTGCAATTTGGGCTTGCATTTGCTGAATTTTTTTGTCACATTTGGGCTGAAAATCATGGCTGGCAGCAATGACGGCAGTAATCTCATGCACATTAAGAAGCTTGAAGGAGCACATAACTTTGCAGTCTGGCAAAAATAGTGCTATAATATCATGTTGCAGAAAAAGTAGGCAAAGCTGATTAAGACCAAAGGGGCAAAGCCTGCAGACATGGAACAAGAAGATTGGGATGAGTTAAATGAGCTTGCATACTCAACCATCGAGCTATCGATTTGTGATGCCTTGTTGTTTAACATTGAAGGTTTGGATTCTGCCTATGCTATTTGGACTCAACTGGAAGAACTCTATGCCCAGAAGAGTGTTGCAAGCAAAGTTTATTGGCTGAAAAAGCTTATGGATTTGCATATGAAAGAGGGTACAGCAATGTCTACTCACTTGAGTTAACACTATTTTCAGCCAGTTGGTTGTCTTGAAGCTTTTGATTGATGAAGAATTTAAGGCTACGTTCTTGTTTTGCACCCTGCCAAAGAGTTGGGATGCATTCAAGACTACTATGAGCAATTCTAATGCAATCCTTCTATATGCTGATGTAGAAAGTACTCTACTCATGGAAGAAATGAATCAGCAAAACGATGCATCCAGTAAATCTTCCAGTGCTTTGCATACTAGGGGCAGATCACAACAAAAAGGCATATCTGATAGCAAGGGACGCAGTAAATCACGTGGTAAGGATGTTGAATGCCATCATTGTGGCAAGAAGAGTCACTTTAAACGTGACTGCTACAAATGGAAGAAAGAGAAAGAAAAGGGCAAGAAGACAGATGATAGCAAGAGAAGAAAGAGAGTCAACCTAAGAAGAGCAGTGTCAAATTTGAAGAGATGAATGTAGTCACTCATGACAGTGACAGTAGGAGTGACGTACTCTTTGTCTCTTCACACTAGTACACATGCTTTACTTGCAGATACGAATGACGACATGTATACTTGGATTCTAGATTCAAGTGCTTCCTTTCACGTCACCCCTCATCATGAGTGGTTTTTTGACTATACAAGGGGTCGACATGGTGTTATTCATCTTAGGGACAACTATGCATGTGACATTGGGTATTGGCAGTGTGCAATTGCAGTTTCAGCATGCTTCTATCTTCACACTTCAGCATGTACGGCATGTACCTCAGCTCAAGAAAAGCTTGATTAGCACAAGGCAACTAGATGATGATGGATTTTATACCACCTTTGGTGATGGAAAATGGAAGATCTATAAGGGATCTAGAGTGATTGCCAGAGGTTGTAAAAGTGATACCTTGTATTCTCTCCATGCATCTAATGTGAGCGATCATGTTGTTGCCGTGATTGAGCAACCAAGTGTTTCTTTGTGGCATAGCCAGTTGGGACACATAGAGTCAAATTGGAATGAAAGTGCTTTCTCGTTTGGGTTACTTGCCTTGTCTTCGTTATGCTAATTTTGAGCATTGTGATCATTGTGTTTATGGTAAACATGCACAGACGTCTCATAAAAAGTCTCTTTCGCTAAAATCTTCTCTAGAGTTAGTACATTTCGATGTATGTCAAATGCCAAGGTTATCTTTAGAGGGAAAGAGATACTTTGTTACCTTTGTCAATGATGCTATACAAAAGATATAGGTTTACCCTATTCGTAGCAAGGACGAAGTGCTTGACAAGTTTAAAATATTATTAGCATTGGTTGAAAATCAGACTAATAAGACACTTGAGTGTCTTCGCTCTGACAATGGTGGGGAATATGTGTCCAAGGCCAAAGGGATAAAGAGGGAGCTCACTGCCCCTCATAATCCACCCCAAAATGGAGTTCTAGACCGTATAAATCGGGCCATACAAGATAAGGTCTGTACGATGCTTTCTCATGCTACTTTATCTCATGGTTTTTGGGTAGAGGCTCTTATGACAGTCGTACACTTAATTAATCGGTCACCAACCAGGGCTTTGGTGGGGGTAGGGGTTGTTGGGTTGGGTTGGGGAAGTTCCCCAAGAGGCGTGGTCGGACAAGCCACCTTTGTATACACACTTGAAAGTGTTTAGCTGCAAAGCACTTGTGCACATACGTAAGGAAAAACGCAGCAAACTTGAGCCAAAGTCCTATAAATGTAACTTTCTAGGATATGGTAATGAAGGTGAAATGGGATACAGATTATGGAATCCCGAGAAAAGGAAAGTAGTACACAGCAATGATGTTATTTTCCGAGAAGATCATATGCACAAACAGCCCGAAAAGACTGAGAAGTTCCATAGGGTTGTATTCCAAGAAGAAATAGCTTTTGGATAGCAAAATGTGCCCATTGTACAGCAGCAAATACCTGCTGTAAATGAACCTGCAAATGCAGAAAATAATAATACTGGAAATGATCAGCCAGCTATTGCCCATAATGATAAGCCACTAGATGTGCAGGAACAACTAGGACAGCAAGTTGTTAATGTCACAAGACTGTGACAACTAGTACCTTTTTGTTGATTTCTTTATTACATATTTTATTTGGTTTTTCTTTTTGGAAGGATCCCTCTTGAAATCTAAACGCTTGAGTTGCATGGCCAGTTTGTGAAATGGACAGGAATGTCTAGTGAGTCAAGATTGGACAGTTAAGTGTTAGCGGATCAGAGACTAGCCGTACAGTCGGACTGTACAGTTGGACTGCCACGTGGCAGTCCGACCTGTACCAGTACAGTCGGCTGCATTTAATGCAGCTGACCTGCCATTTATGATCGCCCAGATTCTGGCTATTTATAGCCGACTTTTCAGCAGTCTGCCTACACACTTCTGTACGCAGGTTCCAGGCTGGAGATACGTGCAGACTCTGTCTCTGTTCGCAGATTTCAGACAAGAGATCGTGCAGATTGCAGCGGACTTCGAGGTGAACAGCAGGTTGCATTGTCGAGGTAGAGACACGCAGTCCAGCGCACTGCGCCCGTGTACATATCTGCATATCTTTGTATACAGCACACTTATACAGCAGATCTTCATCTTCCACTGTCTCTTTCTCTCTCCTCTCTCTGCGTTCTCTCTCTTTCATTCTTACGCTTCCGCACCGCTGCACTCTAACATGGTATCAGAGCAGTGTAGAAGGGCTAGCTGAGTGAAGAACCAACCTAAAGAAGAGTTTCCATCGCGACACAAGGTTGCGTTTTCAACGTTTGAGGGCAAGCAGGAGGGCTGCGCCTCGGAACGAGGCTGAAGCGAGCGTGGGCGAGTGGGAAAGGAGCCCAGGTGGTGGATTTGCTGCTGTTTACTGCTGTTTGACAAGCAGGAAGTTTGAGTTTTCAGCTTTTAAGTGCAGGTTTTACTTTTTCATCGCCTCCGGCGGGTGAAGAAGTTTCGGGATGTGGAAGAGCCCTAGCAGGCTGCGTTTTCACACTCAGAGGGGGCTGCTTTTGCGTTTGTAAAGGCATTACAGATGAAGATGTCTATAGAGATTGACTTGGAGTTCCAAACGATCATGGACCGGACGGTGCCTGTCTTACCGGCTCTTCCCGCATATCAGAAGCTCGATGGCGACAATTACCGCATCTAGCGCGTGATGATGTTAGCCATCCTTGAGTCCTACGATTTGGCAGAGCTTGTACAGGAAGAGATCGACCGGCCCTCGGTGAGAGATGAGTCCAAACTCTCTTCCAATGCTCGTGCGGAGTTGGCCAAGGCATAGTCTCACTGGGACAAACTGAATGCCCGGATTGGTTCCTTTCTTTTTCTGTCTTGTACTACAGCCGTGATAGCTCACATCGAGCACTTGACGGTGGCTCGGGAGATATGGCTGGAGCTTGATTAGATGTCTAACTGGATGACCCTTATGAAGCAGGTTTCTTTGGAAGTGCAGATGCGGACCTTGTCCGTGAACAAGTCTTCTTTGTT
Organism: Lygodium microphyllum; assembly: GCF_053477565.2. NCBI lineage: Eukaryota > Viridiplantae > Streptophyta > Polypodiopsida > Schizaeales > Lygodiaceae > Lygodium > Lygodium microphyllum. The sequence goes on from NC_141156.1 coordinate 72,455,908, forward strand.
GCAGGAGCACATCAACAAGCTTAGACAGCTTCAGATGCAGGTTCAGAATGCGAGGAAGCCGATTTTCTCCGAAGACATGGTGATCACACTTTTGTCCCAATTGCCGCCACGATTCGGTGCTTTTTACTCCGCCCTTATTGCTTCAAGGTGAGAGTCCACTCTTCGGTGGGAAGAGTTGGTTCCTATGGTCTTGGACCAAGAGGAACAACTGAAGGGACAGAATGCTTCCAAGTCGGAGGCACTGACAGGTCAAGCCTCTCAGAAGAAGGGAAAGTACCAAAAGAAGAAGAAGGGGAATAACAAGTCAAAGAAGGACAAGGACAAGGACAAAGAATCCACATGCCATATTTGTGGAAAGACCGGCCATTGGAAGAAGGATTGCCCTGACAAAGACAAGAAGGACACCAACAAGAAGGACACGAAGGATTCTGGAGCGGTAGCTGCATCCTTATCAGTTGCGTTTCTTCATCTAGCTATCATTGAGGACTCTACACCAAATGCTTCTGATGCTGCGATGACAGCTCCCCAAGCTCGAGAGTGGATCGTAGACAGTGGTACCTCCCAGCACATGACTCCTTCATCAGATGGTGTTGCCCAGTTGCGACTTTCACGTGGGCAAATTCTCATTGGAGATAGCTCTTCGGTGTCTATTGCAGGATGGGATGAGATGCAACTTATTCCAGATGGACGTGGTGGTACCCATACCTCAGAGGTCTTGCATGTACCAGGTTTAGGGTATCATCTACTGTCAGTTCATAAGATTTGTTCCCTTGGACTTTTGGTGGAGTTTGACAGTGATTCGGTGCGAGTCCTTGATCGTGGGTCAAGGAAGGTTCTCTCATCAAGATATGAGGAGAACAACATCTACAAATTGAAGTCTTCTACCGCTCTCTCTACTCTTCTTCTTACCTCTCAGACACAGTCAAAGCTATGGCATGCTCGGTTTGGTCACCTCAACTATGATTATCTTTGGAGGGCGTCAAGTGGACAGCTTGTTCGAGGGTTGCCGGACATAGTGGTGAGCCAACAGCCATGCGTCTCGTGTATTCGTGGGAAACAACATAGGGATGTGATTCCCAATAAAGCTTCATGGCGGTCTACTTCACCGATGGAGCTTGTATCTACAGATCTTTGTGGCCCTATGAGGAACGAGTCCTTGAGAGGAAGCTCGTACTTCATGTTGATCGTAGATGACTACAGCAGGATGACATGGGCCTATTTCTTGGCGTTGAAGTCAGAAGCTTTCTTCCACTTCAAGGATTGGCTTCTCTTTGAGGAGAACCGATCGGGCCGGAGATTGAAGACCTTGCGATCCGACAAGGGTGGTGAATTTGTTTCTAATGAGTTTGCTCGTTTTTGTGCAAATAAATGTATTCACTAGGAGTTTGCTAACACCAACACTCCTCAAGAAAATGGCATTCTTGAACAGAAGAACCGAAGTGTGATCGAGATGGCGCGCACCATGATGGAGCACTGACAAACACCTCAGTTTCTGTGGACCGAGGCTGTGGCTACTGCAGTCCACATCCTTAACCGATCCCCCACTTCAGCCGTTGATGGGATGACACCTTTTGAGGCTTACTTTGGAACTAAGCCCGATGTTTCTTATTTTAGGGTCTTTAGGTGTGATGCCTATGTTCACATTCCCAAGGCTCATCGTGATAAATTTGAAGCAACTTCCCGAAGACAGGTGTTTGTTGGCTACAGCTCTCAGTCCCAAGGCTATCGTTTGTATGATCCCGTCAAGCGGGATGTGTACACCAGTCGAGTTGTGCGGTTCGTGAAGGTTCCGGCCATAGCAGCGGGTGAGGAGCATCCCGTTCTTGGAGATCCAAGGGAGAGTTGGACTCTCGAGACAGTTCCTTTGGAGCCCGCGCCTTTTGATTCCGATTCTGTTTCTGATACAGAGTCTACTGCTCCATCAGTCACCCCCGAGGTGTTACCACCGGTGGATATCCCAAAGTCTTCAGCTGATGGAGAGAGACGAGGAGAGGTCTGCCTCCTCGTTGGGCCCGTGACACACTCCGTGATTCAGGGTTCGAGAGGGTCCCTGAGGAGTGGGGACCGCAGGATGGTCCGCGGCGGTCACGAAGGCACCAGGCACATTCTACGGAGCTTGTTTGTTCTAACTATTGTTTGATGACCCGTGTTATGCAGGATCGAGAACCCACCTCCGTGAAGGCGGCTTTACAGCCCGCACCATGGAAGAAAGCTATGGAAGCGGAGTTGGAGGCTATTGAGAGGAATGACACTTGGTCACTCATGCCTCGCCCCCCGAATAAGAAGGTGATTGGCATCAAATGGGTCTTCAAGACCAAGTACCTTAGCGATGGTTCTTTGGACAAGCACAAGGCTCGCCTTGTTGCTAAAGGTTTTGCACAGCGCCCAGGGATTGATTGTCATGATACTTTTGCCCCCACTGCTCGTATGGCGACTATTGGAGCTGTTCTTGCCTTGGTTGGCCATAGGAGACGGCCTGTCTACCAGTTGGATGTGAAGTCAGCCTTCCTCAATGGTGATTTGAAGGAGATCTATGTAGAGCAGCCTCCTCGCTTTGGATCTTCAAATGGGCAAGTCTACAGGTTGAAGAAGGCCTTGTATGGCCTCAAGCAGGCTCCACGTGCATGGAACGAGAAGATTGATTCGTTCCTTCAGTCACAGTTGGGATATCGGCGTTCCAAAGCCAATCCGCAGCTTTATGTACACACTTCCAAGGTTGGTTGTGTGCTTTTTGTGTTGTATGTTGATGATTTGATTGTCACAGGTGATCATGCACAGAAGGTCAAAGAGACGAAGGCAGCTTTACATCGGACGTTCGAGATGACGGATTTGGGTCTACTCCATTTCTTCTTGGGCCATGAGATTTATCAGTCTCAAAGGGGGATCTTCATCTCTCAACAAAGATATGTACAAGAGCTCTTGGTTTCTTTTGCGACGATGGAGGATTGTCGGACCCTTTCTACTCCTCTAGATCCAAGCCGGAAGGCCACTTCCCATTCAGCTTCTCCCATGGCGGATGCTTCCCGCTATCGTCAGTTGATTGGATCATTGATTTGGCTTCTCAATACTCGTGTTGATCTTTGTTTTGTTGTTGGGCTCTTGGCGGGGTTCATGAGTGAACCTCAGACGGTGCATTGGCAGGCTGCCCAGAGGATACTTCGGTATTCGAGGGGGACATCTGATTTAGGGGTTCATTATCCAGCAGGCACAGATGGTTCAGATCTTGTACTTGCAGGTTGGAGCGACTCGGATTGGGCTGGTGATGTGGACCACAAGCGGTCTACTACAGGTTACCGTTTTACCTTGGGTGCAAGTGTTATCTCATGGAGTAGCAAGAGCAGCCCACGGTAGCCTTTTCCTCTACTGAGGCGGAGTATCGGGCCGCGTCTTCCACCACATGTGAGACTGTGTGGCTTCGGAAATTGTTGGAGGAGCTTGGCTGCCCCCAGACTCGTCCTACTTTGCTGCAATGCAATAATGAGAGTTGCATTTCCTTGGCACGGAATCCTGTTTTCCATACTCGGACGAAGCACATAGAGATCTAGTACCATTTTATTAGAGAGAAGCTTCTGGATGAGACCATCTCTGTGGAGTACTGCAAGATGGAGGACAATCTTGTGGATTTGTTTACGAAGGCACTTCCCCAGGCTCTACTTCGGAGACATTCCAGATCCCTCAGGCTTCTGCCCCGCCCAGGCTCTGAGAGGGGGTGTTAGCGAATCAGAGACTGGCCGTACAGTCGGACTGCCACGTAGCAGTCCGACCTGTACCAGTACAAATGCAGTCGACCTGCCATTTATGATCGCCCATATTCTAGCTATTTATAGCTGAGTTTTCAGCAGTCTGCCTATACACTTTTGTATGCAAGTTCCAGGCTGGAGATACGTGCAGACTCCGTCTCTGTTCACAGATTTCAGACGAGATCGTGCAGACTGCAGAGGACTTCGAGGTGAACAGCAGGTTGCATCGTCGAGGTGGAGACACACAGTCCAGCACACTGCGCCCGTGTACATATCTGCATATCTTTGTATACAGCAGATCTTCATCTTCCACTGTCTCTTTCTCTCTCCTCTCTCTGCGTTCTCTCTCTTTCAATCTTACGCTTCCGCACCGTTGCACTCTGACATTAAGGTCCAGTATAAGTCTGGAAGAGACTGATGGCACTGTAGATTGACAAGCCTGCAAGAGACTTGTGAAAGTGTATATGGACAAGTGTATTGAAGAACTAGCCTGGAAGAGACTAGTTCAAAGTGAAGATGGACAAATCTTCAAGAGATTAGTCCATGTGGGGTCATTAGTGGAAATTCACTTTCACTTGAGCTACATTACAAATTTGGATGTAGCCATAGTCTGCAAAGATGGTCAGAAGACTAGTGGGGATGCAATGGAAGCAATTCCTAAAATTTAGGGAGTTACTATTTTTGGACCCCAAAATCTGTCCGCGTCATTATCTTCGTTTTTGCACGAGGATTAATCCTCTGGTTGTGCGGAGGTCAAATTTTGAACCGAGGATGGAGAATTTCAGACCGAAAGGTTTAAACAGGAAAATTGTTACATGTATGCCATGTGTCACAATTTGGGCATAAATTCCCAAAAGAGAAAGAGAGGGCAGCAGAAAAACGAGTTTCAATGCATGGGGGGACTCATTTTGTGAAAGGGAGATAGATAGCTGCAGATGGAGAGCTCTTGAGAGCTGGTCTATCTTGTCTATGATGCACAGAGGGTTGAGCTTGCTTCTTACTCTCTCTCTTCCTCTCCCTGACAGTATGGTTATGCTGCAGAATCAAGGGCCTTTCTTCTGATTCAGGTACAACTGTGTGGAATATGCTCCTCTGGTCTGTGCCGAGGTCAAATTTTGAACGGAGGACGGAGAATTTCAGACTGAAAGGTTTAAACAGGAACATTGTTACATGTATGCCATGTGTCACAATTTGGGCATAAATTCCCAAAAGAGAAAGAGAGGGCAGCAGAAAAACGAGTTTCAATGCATGGGGGGCTCATTTTGTGAAAGGGAGATGGATAGCTGCAGATGGAGAGCTCTTGAGAGCTGGTCTATCTTGTCTATGATGCACAGAGGGCTGAGCTTGCTTCCTACTCTCTCTCTTCCTCTCCCTGACAGTATGGTTATGCTGCAGAATCAAGGGCCTTTCTTCTGATTCAGGTACAGCTGTGTGGAATATGCCCCTCTGGTCTATGCCGAGGTCAAATTTTGAACTGAGGACGGAGAATTTCAGACCGAAAGGTTTAAACAGGAAAATTGTTACATGTATGCCATGTGTCACAATTTGGGCATAAATTCCCAAAAGAGAAAGAGAGGGCAGCAGAAAAACGAGTTTCAATGCATGGGGGGCTCATTTTGTGAAAGGGAGATGGATAGCTGCAGATGGAGAGCTCTTGAGAGCTGGTCTATCTTGTCTATGATGCACAGAGGGCTGAGCTTGCTTCCTACTCTCTCTCTTCCTCTCCCTGACAGTATGGTTATGCTGCAGAATCAAGGGCCTTTCTTCTGATTCAGATACAGCTGTGTGGAATATGCTGTTTTTGCATGAGGCAAGAGCCTCTTTTCTCCAGGAACAGGAGCAGTTGTTTGCTGTCCCAGTAGGGACAGGTGAGGGTGGTAACTTCACCAAGCAGGTGTCTGAAACAGCATTGAACCAGAACTGATTCTGGACTGTTCAGAGCGTATTTCAGAGCCCAATTGATGTCAGAATCAAGGGGCACTTGGCCCAGATGATGCAAGACAGTGCAGGGAACAATATGAGCTGAGAACAGGTGTCAAAACAGGTATGAACCAGTAATTACAGTGGGCTGAATAGTACAGGGAACAGTAAGAGTTGTAAACAGGTTTCAGAACAGGTCTGAACCAGTAAATACAGCAGGCTGAAATGGTCAATTCTGCACTCCAACCAGTAGATTCAGACTTGGGCAGAGTTTCCCCTCTTGGTAAACTTGATTTGGGTCAGTAATTGTACTGTTATGCTGTCAAATTTCACCTAGAATAGGTGAAAGACGGCCCATTGTACTTTCTCTTTTTAAAAATAAAGAAATACCGCAAGGGGCGCCTAAGTTAGGGGCCAATAAGGTGTCTGTGTGGCAACAGGAGCATTCTAGCTTCCCGTGTTTCTTCTTGATTCTGTGTCTTTAAGTTCAGGTAAAGTGGGCGACTGTTAAATTGGGTGAAAGCATTTATTTATTTTGGTTGTACACTACTGCCCTTCCCAGTGAACAGGCCGATTACAGTCAATGCTGATTTGCAGGCTAAAATGCCAGGACAGCCACCAGCAAACAATGATCATTCGGTTAGGAGATCGTCTAGGGCTACTAGACAACCTAATAGATTCGTTCCTTGTGCAAACAATGTGGCTGATTATGTCATGTTGACAAACTGTGGTGAACTGTCTTGCTTCAAGGAAGCAATGGACAGACAAGACAGTAAGAAATGGTATTAAGCCATGTTTTCAAAGATGGAATCTCTTGAGAAAAATGGCACTTGGGACTTGGTGCAGTTGCCTAAAGGGCAGAAAACACTTCCATGCAAATGGGTTTACAAGATGAAGGTCACTTCTAGTTCCTCGCCAAAGTACAAAGCAAGATTGGTTGCGAAGGGATACAAGCAGAAACATAGAGTTGACTTTGATGAGATCTCTCCTGGAGTCAAGATGACTACACTGAGAACCATTTTGGGCTTGGTTGCAACTGAAGATATGGAGCTTATACAGATGGATGTAAAGATTGCATTCTCACATGGTGATCTGCATGAAGACATATATATACAGCAGCCTGAAGGGTTTGTGGCAAAAGGGAAAGAGACGATGGTATGTAAACTCAAAAGGAGTTTGTATGGGCTGAAACAAGCACCAATAGAATGGTATCATAAGTTTGATACATTTATGCAGTCTCAAGGTTTTTATAGAAATCAAGTGGATCACTGCTTGTACACCAAGAAGGCCGTAGAGGGCAGCCTGATTATCTTGGTTCTATATGTTGATGACATGCTAATTGTTGGCAAGGATACTCGTGTCTTGGACTCACTGAAGCAAAGTCTTCATGGCAACTTTGACATGAAGAATCTTGGTGATGCAAATCACATTCTTGGCATGCAAATACTCGGGGATAGGTCAAAAGGATTACTCTATCTATCTCGGCAAGAGTATATCTCCAAGGTTTTGCAACACTTCAATATGGAGGGGGGGAAAACAATTGGGGTTCCATTGCCTCCATATGTGAAACTTAGTGCAGAGGACAACCCTACATCTGATGATGAGAAGGCTGAAATGGCCAAGATACCATATGCTTCAGCTGTTGGCAGTTTGATGTATGCTATGGTTGCCACACGTCCTGACATTGAATTTGCAGTGGGAGTGGTTAGCAAATACATAACAAACCCTGGTAAAAAGCATTGGGAAGCAATAAAAGATATTATGAGATACCTCAAAGGCACAAAGGATTTGTGCATCTGCTTTGGAAAGCAAAAGGCATTTGTCGTTGGCTTTACGGATGCAAACTATGCTAGTCATGTGGACTACAAAAAGTCCACTTCTGGGTATGTGTTTACCTCCCAAGAGGAGCAATCTCTTGGATCTCCAACCTACAAAAGTGTGTTGCATTGTCTACTATAGAGGTTGAGTATGTGGTTGCCACTGAGGCATGCAAGGAGGCTTTATGGCTTTCACGTCTAGTGGGAGAGCTTGGCATTATAGAGTTACCTGTTCTCCAATGTGATAGTCAGAGTGCTATCATGCTAGCACGGAATCCCGTCTTTCATGCAAAGACAAAGCACATACAAATGAAGTATCACTTCATTAGAGATGTACTTGACAGCAAGAGCATTGAGCTTGTCAAAGTACATACAGATGATAATCCTGCAGATCTTCTCACAAAGGGTCTTCCAACAGAGCAGTTTGCTCATTGCTGACAGATGATGGGAGTTGGATAGATATATGTATTTCAGCTTTCTACATACCTAGGCTTAGCTGATTCTTTTCTTCCCTTAAGGCACATTGCCTTTAGATGGGAGGTTGTTGGGAATAAAGGGCCATCGTGCCCTTTACATGTGCACGGGTGTGAACACACCCTTAGCACATTGTACTTTCATATATATATCTATCTAAAAGCCTAAAGAGGTACACTCCTCATACCCAAGAACATCGTGCTCACTCTCCTCTCTACTCTGCACTCTCTCTGTCTCTCTGCTGTGTGAAAGCATTGCGTGTCTCAATCCTCGCACTCTTTGTCGTAACACAAAGCTTGAAAAAGAAACAGACATGTTCTTCTATAATCACCCACAAAAGAAAACCCGTTTTCTATAAACAGCCCCAAAACAAAAGGAAGTGACTACAAGATACCGAGATCTCGATGTAGAAGCTCCACCTATGGGGAAAATACTATTGCACACTAAACGCTATTGCCTACCACCACAAGGATGCAACACAAAGCGATGATGGAGAGGCTATTGCCTAAGGGTAGCGACTGTCGCCAAGGGGAACTATAACCTGCAGCCAAAAGGTTGCGTTTTCAGCAAAATTCTGATAAAAAACTACTACCTAGTGCCAAGAGGTCACCTCTACATAGAAGCAATCGACAAGGCTTCAAATGATGTCGCTCCTACACAAAACTTCAAAGATGGTGCATTTTCAATAAACACAAGGTTGAATACTAGTGTTTTGGATATGGATGGTCTCCTCTACAAGAATCAAAACATTTGTGTCTCTCAAACAATAAAACCATGTGAGAGTGCTCAACGAAAAGAAACGGAAATACAAAGACAAAGGAATAGAGAGAAACTAAGAAAAGAATAATGAAATCTACATTGAACAAGGAAGGATGTTGATATAAACGGGAAAGTGAAAGGAGATTGATCAATCCCTGCGCACAGCCCACAATGTCAATGAGGGCACCAAATCAGGCTTATGACGATAATAGCACCAAGCATGGAGGAGATGGAGTGTCGAAGTGTGCACCTACCAAGGAGGATGAATGACTGCCAGGTGGAGGGCTGGCTATAAATAGCCATAAAAGCCCAAAATTGGCCAACTTGCACCTGTAGGTGCAATGAATGCTGGCCGACCAGCATTTAATGCTGGTCGCACTAGAAAAATGCCAACAAATTTACCAAGAGGCCACAAAAAAATCCTAGATGGCAAGAATAATGTCTAGCAAGTGGAGATAGACTGGAAAAAGTAAAAATTTCCCTAGAAATGCACAGAGGAAGCTGACAACTGAAGGAAATGCATAGAAAGGCATGTTGAAATAGAGTTGCCTCCTCCATTAAAACACATGACCGACTATCAAAGCTCCTAATCTCCTCTTCTAATTCAAACTAAGGCTCACAAGCAAGAGATGACAAGGCATGACAATCATGACTGCTAACAGAGCATGCTCATATATGTCTCCTTTTCAAAAGCAAGCAAATACAACAAATCAAACAAAAACAACATACATAATAATAACCTATGTAATCCATAAACATTAACAAACCCTTTGTTACATTTATCCACATTTACACCCAACTCCTACTTTGTTGCATGCCGCAATAGCTCACCTACAAAGCATACTACCATCACACAAGTGGGCTGGTGCAAATGCAATATTATCTCCACCTAATTTGCCTAAAATAAGGACTACACACATGAGAATGAATGACAAATGGAGAAAGTGACAAAGCTCCCAAATTCCTCAACTAACTAAGACTAAGCAAGGATGTTGAGATATCGAGCTCCACTCGTGATACGCCAGGGTGACCGTTGTGTATTTATGTCACCGACTTGTCAGTTGCAGACGCGGTTGGTACACCGCCCATGAATAATAGCTATATGATAGCTATCCTTATCTACTCTAGTTCGTGGCTCAGTTAGTATGCCACCTTAGTTAGTTGAGTTTGGTTTGAGACCCATATATAGGGTTCTTCTATTTCTTTGTACTTGAGTTCTTTTGGCTTACACAACTAAGAAGAGGAAAACTGTTTTCAGCCTCCACCCTTGTGTGTATTCCCTCATTGTGCAAGCAAGAAAGCTTCAAGTGAGACTCCTTCCTTCTCTCCCACAATCTTGACATGGTATCAGAGCCTTGTTCGTGGTAAGGAGCTCAAGAAAGCAAGCCAAGCTTGCGGTGTTCTGGTAAGAGGAGCAGTGTTGCTTTCATTTTCTGTTTTGGGAGCAGATCTCTGCAGGTAGCACAGCTGGAAATTGCAAGAGTGCATTGTCTCAGGTTGAGACGCCCTTCGCGGTGAAGCAAGATGGCAGTATATGCTGCGGGATAGGGCTTTAGCCCTTGGCGACCTTGTTTTTTTGATTTGAGGCCATTTCGGGGCTTGTTTTGCAGACGGAAGTTTTCTGCACGCACTCAGGAAAAGGCTCAGTTTTATGCCGTGCAGCCACTGTTCTACAGGTCGGTGAAAAGTTACTATAGAAATCGCATCGTATGCTTGTGCGCAGACATTGGGAGTTTCAGAATTATCCTTGGTTCCTGTTTATGCAAAATCGTCACTAGGAAGTGACTGTGTGGTCAAATACCACTTTCGTCAGTTTTGCAGATTTTTCCTTGTGAGGGTGAAGCTGTGTTTTTTGCAGTGACATAATTTTTTGCAGTGTTCTGTAATGGCATCTGATTCTCTTTCACAGATTGTCACTGAAAAGCTTGACAAGAACAACTTCCAAGCATGGAAGTTTAGAATGACGAATTTCCTTATGGGAAAAGGATATTGGGAATTTGTTGCAGGAAATGAAGAAGAACCAGTTCTTCCTGATGTTCCCAATCAACAGCAAATGCAGGCATTTAAATCATGGCATGAGAGAGTCAGGAAAGTTATGTATTGGCTGTCTATCAGTATTTCAGACTCTATGATTGTGCATATTCAGGATGCAAGTACGCCAAAGGAGGCATGGGATACTTTGTCAAAAATGTATAGCACAAATACTCAAGCCAGGAAAATGCAGCTCAAGCAAGAGTTGCATAATGTGCAAAGAGAAAATATGAGCATCAATGACTACCACATGAAGGTGAAGAAGATTGCAGATGCACTTGCTTCCATTGGGTCGCCAGTGGAAGATGATGATTTAGTTTCTGTGACCTTGAATGGTCTAGGAAAGGATTATGCGCAGTTTCGGACATCCATTTCCGTCCGTGAAAGATTTCCTGATTTTGAGGAGTTGATTGCTCTTCTAATTTCTGAGGAGCAGAGAAATGGTGGTGCATCTTCTTCAGGAGGAACTTCAAAAGAAGCTGTCTTCTACTCAAATGCTGGAAGAGGTAGAGGCAGAGGTAGAGGAGGCCGATTTGGAGGCCGTGGTAGAAATCAGAATATGCAGCAAACTCAAAAAAACCAGTCCTATGGAGGAGGACGTGGTAACTCTAGAGGCAGGGGGAGCCAAAGAGGTTGTGGTGGATGGCAAAGAGGCCAAAATGCAAACAGTAATGTTGAATGCTACTATTGTGGTAAAATGGGTCATATGGCTAAAGACTGCTACAAAAAGCAGAATGACATCATGAATGGAAAACTGCAACAAGGAAATTATGCATCTTCTAGTAGACAGGGTGATGATAGAAATGAGCATCTGTTTATGGTGCAGCACATGAACAATTCTGTGACAAGTGCAGAAGAAAGCAACGATGTATGGTATGTTGACTCAGGTGCGTCAAACCACATGACAGGTCATGCAGAATGGATGGAGGATGCAAGGAAAATGGAAAAACCAGGATTTGTGGAGACTGGTGATGATACTGCACATCCTATTGTGCAGATTGGAAAAATTCCTTTGTCTATGCAGGATGGAAAAAAGAAATACCTCTCTGATGTATTTCATGTTCCGAATATCACCAAGAATCTGGTTTCTGTTGGTCAAATGGTTGAGCAGGGCTTGCAGGTCAGATTTAATCCTCATGGATGCTTTGTTGAGGATATGAAAAATAAAGGTCACTTGATAGCAAAAGGAAAGAAGAAGGCAGAATGTTTACATTGGATGCAGACATGTCTGAATTGAGTGCAGCAATGTTTGCACATGGGACCGGTGTAGTTGCAGATATTGATATCTGGCATAAACGCATTGGTCATGTTAATGTACAACGACTTAAATCAATGCAGGCCCAAAATATTGTTGCAGGATTGCCAAAATTCAAGGTTGCAGAAATGCATAAGGTATGTGAAGCTTGTCAGTTTGGAAAACAGGCAAGGAAACCATTTCCTAGACATGTTCAAGAGAGTGAGAAGCCATTGGAATTAATCCACTCTGATGTGTGGACTACTAAAGCTGCATCTCTTAGAGGCTGTCTTTATTTTGTTAGTTTTATTGATGACTATAGCAGAAAAGTTTGGGTGTATTTTATGAAAAAGAAAAGTGAAGTTTTTGGGCATTTCAAAACCCTTAAAGCTATGGCTGAAAAAGAAACAGGTCTTCAAATAAAATGCCTAAGGTCAGATGGAGGGGGAGAGTACCTCTCAAATGAGTTTGCAAAGTTCTTGCAGGAGCATGGCATAAAGCAGCAATATTCATGCAGTTATATCCCACAACAAAATGGAATTGCAGAAAGGAAAAACAGGCATATTGGAGAGGTATCTCGTGCCATGCTCAATGAAAAAGACTTGTCAGATTTTTATTGGGCTGAAGCAGTTGCTACAGCAGTCTACATAATGAACAGGACTCCCACTGCAGCAATACATGGAATGACTCCAGAGGAGAGGTATACTGGTAGGAAACCAGATATTTCTCATTTGAAAATTTTTGGTTGCATTGCCTATGTACATGTGCCAAATGAGCTGAGATCCAAGTTGGACCCAAAAGCTGAGAAGTGCATCTTTATTGGTTACTCTCTGCAGCAAAAAGGGTATAGATGCTATAACCCTTCTACTCGTAAGTTTACAGTGAGCAGAGATGTTGTTTTTGATGAGATGAGTAGCTGGTATAAACCAGTAAATGTGATTGATGATGTAGATGCACAAAATGGTAATGCTGCACAGAATTCACAGCAGCAGTCACAAAATATTAGTGGACCTGGAGCGTCCTCTAGCAGTGGTTCACATTCTTCGCCATGGACAGGCAGATTGAGATCAGGAGAATCTTCTCAAAGCAATGCAGATAGTGGTATGCATGTATCACGAAAAGGAAAATAGAAGGTTGATCAGCCCATGTTTGATGTGAATGCAGGTCACTCTTATGTGGATGGTGAATCCAGTGGCTTAGAACAGAGCATTGATGATGAGTTGGGTATCCCTTCTATTGTTACACCTGGAGTAAGGAAGACCAGGGATGTTTTGAGAGCACCTGGGAGTGAACCTACTTTGCGCAGGTCTACGAGAGCTAGGTATCCTGTGGATAGGCTGAAATATGATGGATTTACAGCCATTCACTATGCATATATGGTCAAAGTGATACAGAAACCAGAATCCACATCTTTTGAGCAAGCCATGGGAAGAGAAAAATGGGAGAAAGCCATGGATGAAGAAATGGATGCCTTGGAAGCAAATGCTACATGGGAGTTAGTACCTTTGCCTAAAGGTAAGAATGCAATTGGCTGTAAGTGGGTTTATAAGGTGAAGCACAATGCAGATGGTTCTGTGAACAGATACAAGGCAAGATTAGTAGTCAAGGGGTATGCACAAACATATGGCATTGACTATGAAGAAACATTCAGTCCAGTTGCAAGGATGACAACTGTAAGAGCAGTCATTGCTATGGCTGCATCAAAGGGATGGTCTTTACATCAGATGGATGTAAAGAATGCCTTCTTGCATGGTGATTTGCAAGAAGAGGTCTATATGGAGCAGCCACCAGGTTATGTGCATGCTGTTCATCCTGAGTTTGTTTGCAGGTTGAAGAAAGCCTTGTATGGCTTGAAGCAAGCACCTAGAGCATGGTCTGACAAGATAGGACAGTATCTTGTCACTATTGGCTTTCAGATTTCCAAGGCAGATTTCTCACTTTATGTGAGAAAAACAGAGAAAAGTATTATGCTACTTGTCATTTATGTTGATGATTTGATTATGACAGGTGACAGTGATGAAGATATCCTTCATGTGAAAATGCTATTGAAGCAGAAGTTTGAGATGAAGGATTTGGGAGAGCTGCGTTATTTCTTGGGCATTGAGGTGATTAGATCACCAAGTGGGATACAGCTCTTGCAGAGGCAGTATGGATTGGACATGCTGTCCAAATATGGGATGACAGGCTGTAAGCCTATTTCAGTTCCTTTGGAGCAGAATGTGAAGCTGAGCACAGATGCAGGTGAGCTTTTAGAAGACCCTACTATGTACAGACGCATAGTAGGAAGTTTGATTTATATGACTATTACCAGGCCAGATTTGAGCTATGTTGTTGGATTGGTAAGTCAGTTTATGCAGGCTCCAAGGAAACCACATTTGGATGCGGCTAGACGCATACTCAGGTATGTGAAGTCCACATTGCAGTATGGACTATTTTATGAGACTGGGGTTCAGATACAGTTGCATGGATACACTGATGCTGATTGGGCTGGTAGTATTTCTGATAGACGATCTACCAGTGGATATGTGTTCTCTTTTGGGAGTGCTGCAGTCACTTGGAGCAGCAAGAAACAGCCTACAGTTGCCTTGTCGAGCACAGAGGCTGAGTACAGGGGTGCAGCAATGGCTGCATGTGAGGTAGCTTGGTTGCATAAGCTACTTTATGATATGCATCAGTCTACAGATGGACCAGTTGTCATTTATTGTGACAACATGAGTAGTATACACTTGGCAAATAACCCAGTCTATCATGCTAGAACAAAGCACATTGAGGTGCATTATCACTATGTGCGAGAGAGGGTTTTACTAGGTCTTATTGATCTAGTTTATGTCAGCACAGAGGATCAGGTAGCTGACATATTCACGAAGGCATTGGGCGCAGAGAAGCTACGCAAGTTCAGAGACCTGCTTGGTGTGCAGGAATTGGGATTGAGCTCGAGGGGGAGTGTTGAGATATCGAGCTCCACTCGTGATACGCCATGGTGACCGTTGTGTATTTATGTCACCGACTTGTCAGTTGCAGACGCGGTTGGTACACCGCCCATGAATAATAGCTATATGATAGCTATCCTTATCTACTCTAGTTCGTGGCTCAGTTAGTATGCCACCTTAGTTAGTTGAGTTTGGTTTGAGACCCATATATAGGGTTCTTCTATTTCTTTGTACTTGAGTTCTTTTGGCTTACACAACTAAGAAGAGGAAAACTGTTTTCAGCCTCCACCCTTGTGTGTATTCCCCCATTGTGCAAGCAAGAAAGCTTCAAGTGAGACTCCTTCCTTTTCTCCCACAATCTTGACAAAGGACTCCCCCTTAGTAAGTGAAGATACATCCTCCTCATCTGAAGAAAGCTCCCCAATTGACAGTTGTGCATTCCCAAAAAGGTGAGGGGAGGCAAAGGGGGTAGGGATACTCTCTGAAGGAGTAGAGGAACCCATTAGCAGTGGTAGGGAAGCTAGAGTAGGAGGAGAACAAGGGGGTGGTGGAGAGTGAGGGGGAGGGGGAGAGGGAGGGGGGAGGACCGATAATGGAGGGGTGTGGAGAGGTAACCTAGGGGGAAGGAGAGGTATAGAGGGCGGGGGAGGGGCAATTGATGATGAAGAATCACTTGCACTTGAACCGTCAATTGAATCCTCCAAGGTCACAGCCTCGTCAAAGATCACATCCCTACTCACCTCAATCTTCCGTGTTGTAGGATCATAGAGTCGATATCCCTTTGTGGTAGTGATGTACCCCATGAAGAGGAGCTTTCTCAACTTAGAGTCAAGCTTGGTCTTTCTCTTCTTCTTGTCCACATCAACAAATGCATCACACCCAAAGATGCGAAGTGAGACACATAAAGCTTTCGTCCAAATAAAGCCTCATATGGAGTCATGTCCTACAAAGCTGAGATAGGAGAATGGTTAAGGATGTGAACCGCAGTCGCCACCACCTCACCCCACAGGAAATGAGGTAATCCTCGATGCTCCAACATCGATCGGGCCATCTCCAATATGGTCCGATTCACACACTCCATCACAACATTCTCGAATTGTATGTTCGGATGGGTATACTACATCCCAATACCGTGAGATCCCTACAAAACTTAGAAAAGAGGTGAGAAGTCAACTCTTTCCACCATGATCGGCTCGAACGCCACAAACTTTGAAGGTCGTCTGCTTCTCAACAAACACCTTCCACTCATAGAAACCGGAATACACCTCGCTCTTGTACTCCAAGATGTATGACCACACATAACGACTGAAGTTGTTAGCAATCAACATCAAGTAATTAGCCTTCCCAAGGGAGGCCATTCCCATAGGTCCGCAAAGGTCGGTGTGAACCAACTTGAGTGGTGTAGAAGCCCTCCAAGTGGCAACCTAAGGATGTGGTTGCCGATGATACTTGCCCCTCAAGCAGCTTTGACAAAGGGTGTGAACATGAGGGAAATCTCGAAATCCCTCCACCATCTTCCTCCAAAAAGCTCACCGGATCGCATCCTTGTTCAAATGACCATACCAAGCATGCCAAAGTAGCCCTAGCTCGTGGGAAGACCTCTCGACTAAGGTTGTGAGTGTATAAAGCCCACCCTCTTGTGTGCATGTCCAAAGAGCTACGCCTGTAGATTCATCCTCCACTGTAACTACATCTCTAGTGAAGACCACACATATACCTAGCTCAGCAAACAAACAAAAAGTTAAAGCCCAACTTAGATACATAAAGAACTTTGGCAGATGAAGACTGCCCGTCTAGTAATAGGGGAATGGTCCCTACTCTACGAACTGGAATCATAGAGTTGTCACCAATGGTGACAATGCCCCCTCTGGAACTCAAGTCCTAAAGCCAATCCTATCAAAAGGTCATATGAGAAGAAGCTCCACTATCCACGAGCCAGGGCTTCTCTTAAGTGAAAGAAGCAAGGGTTGTCTCTGTGAGAGTGCGCAACGGAAGAAGAACACGAACACAGAGGAGGAGAGAGAGAAAGCAGAAAATGAAGGAAGAAAATCTGCACTGACTGTAATGAATGCTGAATATACCAAAGTGGACTGATCAGTCCCTGCACGCAGCCCGGAGCGTCAGTGAGGGCACCAGAACACACTGGAAGCAATGGCAGCACCAATGCCGGAGTGGGAGAGGAGGGAGTGTGTGTTGAATCTGCAGAATAATGTATGAGAGAATGACCGGGGGGGCTGCTATAAATAGCCCCAAACCAGCCAAAACTTGCCGACCTGGCTGAAACTCGCCGACCTGCCCAAATATGGGCCGACTGCACACAAAAAAGGGCCCATTTTGGGCTGAGTGCCACCCGAGAAGGGAATGCAGACTAAATCAGCAAACACAACTGACAGAGCTCCTCTGTCTCCTGCCGGACTCTGGCAGGAGCTCACAACCAGGAGATGACAGACTGAGAATGAAAATAGAGCAGGCTAACACCCCCTCTCAGATCCTGGGAGGGTCTGAAGACCTAACAACCTTATGTAATGGAGCAAAGAAGCCTGAGGCAAAGGCTTCGTGAAGAGATCAGCCGCATTGTCCGCCGTGGGACAATAGACCACCGCCAGCTCCGAATCCACGATCCACTCTCGAACATAGTGATACTGAACCTCAATGTGCTTCGTGCGAGCACGAAACACCGGGTTCTTTGCCAGAGCAAGAGCACTCTGGTTGTCCATGCGAAGCTTCGTAGGTCCTGTCTGGGAAAAGCCAATCTCCGCCAGCAAGCGATGGAGCCAAACTGCCTCCATAGCGGTTGAACATAGGGCCCGATACTCAGCCTCTGTAGAAGAAAGTGCCACAGTAGGCTACTTCTTGCTGCTCCAAGAGACAGCACCAGATCCAAGGGTGAAAGCATAACCTGCAGTGGATCGTTGCGAATCCACATCACCTGCCCAATCAGAATCACTCCATCCAGAAAGGGTGATCCCATCTCCATACATGATCCTGTAGGATCGAACCCCCGGTAAATACCGAAGAACACGCAAGGCTGCCCTCCAGTGATCCTATGTAGGAGTCTTCATAAAAGAAGACAACAAAGTCACCACAAAAGAGATATCCGGCCGAGTGTGAATCAGCCAGATGAGAGAGCCTACAAGGCACCTGTAACGAGTGGCATCTGTAAGGGGGATTCCATCTGCCAAAAGCTTGGACTCAGGGTCCATGGGGCAAGAAATAGGCCAACACTCGGCCATACCAAACTCCGAAAGAAGCTCGGAGATGTACTTGTGCTGCGAGATAAAGATGCCCTGTGCCATCTGATAGATCTCCAGTCCTAGAAAGAAGTGAAGGATCCCTAGATCCGTCATGTCGAACTCTTGCCGAAGAATGGACCGAGTATGCTCCACCTGCTGAGTGTTGCTCCCTGTAATGATAAGATCATCTACATATAAAATAAGGAAAACACAAAGAGAACCCACAACCCGAAAGTAGAGGTTGGGATCATGATCGGAGCGTTGAAAGCCACTCTGTAGAAAGAAGCAGTCAATCCTCTGGTACCAAGCACGAGGAGCCTGCTTCAGGCCATAAAGGGCCTTCCGCAGCTTGTAGGCATGATCCTCCTTCCCCTGCATAAGAAAACCAGGAGGCTGTGAAACATAGATCTCCTCCTCAAGGACGCCATTCAGAAAAGCTGACTTGACGTCCATCTGATAAACAGGACAACGGTGGTGAGCTGCAAGAGCCAAAATAACTCGACTGGTAGACATCCGAGCTGTAGGAGCAAAAGTCTCGAAGTAGTCCAATCCTGCGCGCTGTGCAAAACCCTTGGCAACAAGCCTAGCCTTATGCTTGTCCAAGGAGCCATCTGTAAGATACTTGGTCTTAAAGACCCATTTCACACCTATCACCTTCCATTTCTTGGGACGCAGTACAAGCTCCCAAGTATGGTTCCGCTCGATGGAATCGAGCTTTGCTTGCATAGCCTGTCGCCAGATATCCTGTGCAAGAGCCTCCTCCACAGTGGAAGGCTCGGAATCCTGAAGAATCTGAGACATAAGATCATAGTTCACACATAGTGAACTATCCTGCTGGGCCTATAAGCGGGCTGATCTGCGTGGACCTGTAGAAGAAGCAAGAAAGTGAGTAACACCTAAATCCTGCATGAGCCGGCGATACCATAAAGGAATCCTGAGAGACTCCTCCTGTTGCGAGGGAGACCGAGTAGTCTCCGGAACCTACAAAGCACCTGTGTCTGCGAGGGACTCCCCCTCACCAAGTGAAGGTAGATCCGCCTCATCGAAAGAAGGCTCCCCAGCTGATGGTTGTGTATCCCGAGGAGACTCCGGAGGAGAGTCTGAAGGGGTGGAAGAACTCGTAGAAGAAGAAGTCACATCCGCCAAAGGGGGAGGGGAAGCCGTAGTAGGAGGAGGAATGGGAGGGGGAGAAGGCGATGACAAAGGAGGGGTGCTAAGGGGTATCCTGGAAGGAAGAGAAGGTAGAGAAGGTGGGGGATGGTCTGTCGATGTCGAAGAAGCACCTGTAATAGAACCATCAATCGGATCCTTAGAGGCCGAACCCTCATCAAAGATCACATCCTGCTCACCTCAATCTTCCATGTCGTCGGGTCGTAGAGCCGATATCCCTTCGTGGTCGTGCTATAGCCCACGAAGATAAGCTTTCTCGACTTAGAGTCGAGCTTCGTCTTCCTCTTCTTCTTGTCCATATGGACAAAAGCATCACACCCAAAGATGCGAAAGTGCGACACGGAAGGCTTCTTCCCAAAGAAAGCCTCATAAGGAGTCGTGTCCTGTAAAGCCGAAGTCGGAGAGCGGTTGCGAATATGCACCGCTGTAGCCACCGCCTCACCCCAAAGGAAATGAGGAAGACTCCTATGCTCTAGAATAGATCGGGCCATCTCCATCATGGTCCGATTCGCACGCTCCACCACACCATTCTCTGATGGTGTGTTCGGATGGGAATACTCCACCCGAATGCCGTGATCCCTGCAAAACTGAGAGAAAAGGTGAGAAGTGAACTCGCCACCGTGATCAGCTTGAACGCCACGAACTTTGGAAGTTGTTTGTGTCTCCACAAATACCTTCCACTCGCAGAAACGGGAGTACGCCTCGCTCTTGTACTCCAAGAAATAAGGCCACACATAACGACTGAAGTCGTCCACAATCAGCATCAAATACTTGGCCTTCCCAAGGGAGGCCGTGCCCATAGGTCCGCAAAGGTCGGTGTGAACCAACTCAAGCGGAGAAGTAGCCCTCCTAGAGGCAACCTGAGGGTGAGGCTGCTTATGCTGCTTGCCCCTCAAGCAGCTAGGGCACAAAGTGTAAAGAGGAGGGAAATCTGGAAGTCCCTCCACCATCTTCCTCCGAGAAGCCCGCCGAATAGAATCAAGGTTCAAATGACCATACAGAGCATGCCAAAGCAGCCCAAGTGCGTGGGAAGCCCTCGCAACCAAGGCTATGAGCTTATAAAGCCCACCATCCTATGTACCTGTCCAAAGAGCATCACCTGTAGAAGCATCCTCCACTGTGACTGCATCTTGTGTAAAAATGACTCAAGTACCTAGCTGAGTAAGACCATGCACAGACAATAGGTTAAAGCCCAAATCAGGTACATAGAGAACTTTGGCGGAAGAAGACCGCCTATCAGAAAACATAGGTAGAGTCCCCACGCCTCGAACAGGAACTGTAGAATTGTCACCAATGGTGACAGTGCCCCCTCTGGAACGAAGATCCTGAAGCCAATCCTGTCTGAAGGTCATATGTGAAGATGCTCCGCTGTCCACAAGCCAAGGCTTCTCCTGAGTGGTAGAAGCTAAGGCTGTATCCTCCTCAACAAAAACATGTACAAATGCAGACTCTATCGTGGCGGGGGCCGCCTTCGAGTCCTTCTCCTTGGGCTTCAAATGGGGGTACTTTTGCCAACACTTCTCCTCGAGATGAGTACCCTTCCCACAGTGGGGGCACTTGGGCTTCTTCTCCTTCGCATCCTTCTTGTCCTTGGCCTTCTCCTTCTGTTGCTTCTTCTTGCCGCCACCTGTACCTGTAGTAAAAGCCTTGGTGGAGCCACTGGCACCCACCTCTTTGAGTCGCTCGTCATGCTCCAAGACAAGCGGGGAAAGTTCCTCCCATAGGAGTTTCTCGCGAGTCCTCCAGGTGATGAGGCTGGTGTAGAAGACATCATAGCGGGGTGATGGCAGCTGAGTCAACAGAATCATCGCCATATCCTCGGACGATATCACACGACCAAGAGAGGCTAGCTCACCTCGCATGTCCTCCATCTTCGTGATGTGCTCCTTCATGGAAGAAGGATCATCAAGACTGAGCATCCGCAACTTCTTCTCCAAGGAAATCTTGTGGGCAAACGTCTTGTGTTGATACAAAGACGCAAGGTTCTTCCACACTTTTGCTGCGGTCTTTAACCTGTGAACATGTACAAGAACCGAATCATGTAAACTCATAAAAAGAAAGGAACGGACTCGAGAGTTGAGCCTATCCTACAAGGTTGCACGGTCCATAGAGGCTCCATCTGACGAATCCACGGGAGGACGGTCGATGGGCGAAGAAACAAGCTCCCATAGGTCGAATGTATCGAGGATGCACTCCACCTTGCACGACCAGAGGGAGTAGTTGGAACCATCCAACTTATCTTCCTTCGGAAAGGAAGGGAGAATCGGCACCTAAATAGAGGGAATCAAAGAAGGCATCCGCACATCTGAAGCAGTCTTCACGGAAGGCACCTTCACGGTAGATGGAACCCTCTGAGATGCATGGACTGAAGAGGGACGAGTGCGAGGAGTCTCCTCCCGACGTCGAAACTCCTGATAATCCCGCTTCCGCTCAGAGGAATGATGAGAAAGGAGCTCATCCTCTGAGTTGTAAAAGCCTGAAAACTGGTAAGACATCTTCCAATCTGCAAAATACCAAACACCAAAGAAAACTGTGCCGAAGCCGAAGTATGACCAACAGTATGATCACCAACCACCAAAACGCAAGCTGTGATAGCCTACAAACACCTGGAGCTGCAAAACGCAAAGTTAGCTGATGAAGATCACCAGAACAGAAACCGCCAGCACCAAAACGCAGCCTGGGAGTGGGTCACTAGCAGGAGATGAGCCGCCAGGAGTGGAAACGACCACCAGATCAGGAAAACGCAGCCTGATGATATGTCATCCAGCTGAAGGAGAGGCCGCCTGATGGTAAACGCAAGCAGGAGGGGTCGTTTGATGACGTGGCAGCCTCGGGAGTAGTCGTCTGCAGCAAACGCAAGAAGAATGGCCACCTAGAGGGGCCGCCTGGGCAGTTGGAGATGAGGCAATAGCAACAGAAGAGGGGTGAGGTATCTCTCCACAAGGTTAGGTCCTCCGTGCTCTCAGTCAGGCTCTGATACCATGTGAGAGTGCGCAACGGAAGAAGAACACGAACACAGAGGAGGAGAGAGAGAAAGCAGAAAATGAAGGAAGAAAATCTGCACTGACTGTAATGAATGCTGAATACACCAAAGTGGACTGATCAGTCCCTGCACGCAGCCCGGAGCGTCAGTGAGGGCACCAGAACACACTGGAAGCAATGGCAGCACCAATGCCGGAGTGGGAGAGGAGGGAGTGTGTGTTGAATCTGCAGAATAATGTATGAGAGAATGACTGGGGGGGGGGGGGTGCTATAAATAGCCCCAAACCAGCCAAAACTAGCCGACCTGGCTGAAACTCGCCGACCTGCCCAAATATGGCCCGACTACACACAAAAAAGGGCCCATTTTGGGTTGAGTGCCACCCGAGAAGGGAATGCAGACTAAATCAGCAAACACAAAACTGACAGACCTCCTCTGTCTCCTGCCAGACTTTGGCAGGAGTTCACAACCAGGAGATGACAGACTGAGAATGAAAATAGAGCAGGCTAACAGTCTCCTGCTCGACAAAGACATGCATGAAGACAAACTCTATCATGATAGGTGCGGCCTTCAAATCCTTCTCCTTTGACTTCAAATGGGGGTACTTCTACTGGCACTTCTCGAGATGAGTGCCCTTCTCACAATGTGGGCACTTGGGCTTCTTCTCCTTCTTGTTCTTCTTGTCCTCCTACTTCTTATCCTTGGCCTTCTTTTTCTTTTTCTTCCCACCATTAGTACCTACAGTAAAAGCCTTGGAGTCAGAACCACTAGCCCCTACCTCTCTAAGTCACTCATCATGCTCCAAGATAAGCGGTGAAATCTCCTTCCATAAGAGCCTCTCACAGGTCCTTGATGTGATGAGACTGGTATAGAAAACATCGAACCTAGGAGATGGCAACTACATCAACAGGATCATAGCCATATCCTCAAAGAATATTATCTGTCCAAGAGAGACAAGCTCACCTCTCATGTCCTCCATCTTGATGATGTGCTCCTTCATAGAAGGAGAGTTGTCAAGACTGAGCATTCACAACTTCTCAAGGGAAATCTTGTGGACAAAGGTCTTGTGCTCATACAAAGGCAAAAGCTTGTGCCACACCTCCATTATTGCGGTCTTCAACCTGCGAATATGAACTAGGACAAAGTCCTAAACACTCGTAAAAAGAAAGGATTGGGCTCAAGACTTGAGCTGATCCCACAAGGCAACATGGTCTAACAAGGTACCATCAACTGGATCCCCTTGCAGACGGGAAATAGGCTCAAAAATGAGCTCCCAAAGATCAAAGGTGTCAAGGATGCACTCCATCTTGCAAAACCACAATGAGTAGTTGGCACCGTGGAGTTTATCTTCTTTGGGTAAGGAAGAAAGAACAGAAACCTAAATAGAGGGTATCAAAGAAGGCATCTTCACATTAGATGGAGCCTTCCTTTCAGATGGGACCCATTGTGAAAGGTGAGCAAAAGATGGATGGGTTCTCGGAGACTCCACCCATCGAAACTCCCTATAATCATGTCTCCGCTCAGAAGAGTGTTGAGACAAAAGCTCCTTGTCTGAGTCATCAAAGCCTTGAAACTAATGGTAAGACATCTTCCAAATCTGCGATCACCTAGAATACTGGATTTTGATGGAAATAGTGCGGAGGTCAAACAACAAATTGCTACAAGAGGTGTAGATAGGCCGTCTGCACAAGAAAAGACTGGCACCTACAAGATAGAGGGTGTTGCAGTCTCCAAAAGAGGAAAATTGGCTGCAAAAGCTGACATGGCAGCAATAAATGCTGCCACCTGGGGTATAGAAGCTACCGCATTGACCAATTAGTTGACGATTTAGCACCAAGGAGGATTGCCTCTACCAAAAACCTCCAAAAATGGCTGCATTTGCAGCAAACGCAAGGTGTTGGGCCTATGTTTGATGGCTATGTATGCTCCTTTGCAATAGATCTCATCTGTGTGCTCT
Organism: Lygodium microphyllum; assembly: GCF_053477565.2. Lineage (NCBI taxonomy): Eukaryota > Viridiplantae > Streptophyta > Polypodiopsida > Schizaeales > Lygodiaceae > Lygodium > Lygodium microphyllum. Next base: position 72,480,153 of record NC_141156.1, read on the forward strand.
CACTTAGGCAATGATAGGATATCAAAGTGCACAATGGAAGAAGGAACACGAACATGGAGAGAGAAGGAGAGAGAAAGCAAAAAATGAAGAAAAAAACACTGCATTGACTGAAGATGAATGCTGAATACAATGATGTGGACTATTCAGTCCCTGTATGCAGCCCGAGGCATCAATGAGGGCACCAAAGCAGGCTGAGATCAGTACCAAGTCAAAGAGTGTCTCGAAGCCAGAATGTACTAAAATCTACAAGAAAAAGTGATCAATCAAGTGTGGATTGTGGCTATATATAGCTAAATACTTTTAAAACTGGCCGATTGATAAAAAGGCCTCTAAATTTAGCGGACTTGCTAAAGTAGGCAATATGACTACAATAAATGCAATCTGACTGCACATAAAAAATGGGAACATAATGACAAAATATCCCAAGCAATCATGGAGGAAGTAGACATTGTCAAGGGGTGAAATTCAACTGACTGACAAGAAATGCACAAGAAATGTGCCTAAAATGGAGGAAATGTATAGAAACGCACACTAAACTATCAGAGCTTCAATGTCTTCATCAGACTTTGACAAGAGCTCACAACCAAGAGATGAAAAACTAACATGACTAAATATGGCAAGCTAACAAATCTAAGGGCTGTCCTGGGGTATCTTTAGACGAGTGGACAACGAGATCAAGTGTTGTGGCTACATGCCATGTTTGATCAATGCAATATTGTTCCACTAGCTGAAGAGCATATTTCTATTAAGACACAAAAATACAACCCTCAAAACAAACTATCTTCATTCCCAAGAAACAAGACAACAAATCAAGGTCTGCCATCTCAAAAGTAGCACAAAGCTTGGCCTTAATTTCCGCTATGGTAGCAGAATCTAAGCCAATAATCAACAAATTGTCTACATAAAGCAAGATATAGCTAACCTCTTCTACCGCCTAGGCAGTCCATGTGTCGCCTGCAGCGCGTGTGACCTGCTGGGGCTTGGTCCGATTGCTACCTGCTGGTCCACTGCTACCTGCTACTTACCGGTCGACTGCTACCTGTTGGCTTCGGGAAGTGTGCACAACCTATGCTCTGATACCAGTTTGATGGGCAATTTTCTGGGCTGAGATTGAATGCACAGAGAGTTGAGAGCAGTAGAGAGGAAGAGTGAGCATGACACTTGATGTTCGGTACAAAGACTAGTGTACCACTTTTAGGTTTTGAATATATATTAAGTACAAGTGAAGGGTGCATTCACACCCGAACACGGTAAAAGGCATGGTGAGCCTTTATTCCCAACATGGGCTGCATGCAGGGATTGATCGGTCTCCTTCCGGTTTCCTGTTTGTATCAGCATTCTTCCTTGTTCAGTCCAGATTTCATTCTTCTTTTCTTGCAGTTTCTCTTTGTTCCTTTGTCTCTATGTTTCTGTTCCTTTTTGTTGCACACTCTCACACGCTCTATGTTTCTGTTCCTTTTTGTTGCACACTCTCACACTCTCACACGTTCAGCAACAAAGTCTTGTGCTAAATAACTTTTTGTTCTAGGAGCTCAATATCTTAGTGATTGCTTAAATTGGGGTTTGCACATGGGAGAGACCTTTTATGTGCTTCCATTTCTGTCTGCATCCTTGGGATATGTCTAGTGTATTGGTTAACATGAGCAAGGGACATCCATGTGTCTAGTTGGTTATATTGTTCAATCATGGTGTCCAGAGGCATTTGGTTATCTGCTGTCCTGTCTAAACATGCAACTGTCCACGTGCTATATATCTGAGTCTAGTTTCAGATTTTGGTAGGGTGGAGCTTCTTCATTAATACTTCTTTATGAGACCTCCATCACAGCATGTGTTTGAGGAAGACTAGTACTGTTTTCAATCAGATTAACTTTAACTGGATATATGGATTTTGCTAGCCTGTTGTCAGAAACTTTACCAGTTCAGACTCTTGGGTCATATCTGATTGTCTGACCTGAAACAGATCTATAAAGTGCATGTTGAGTCATCAGAAGATGCATCTGAGAATATCAAGTTTGTGACTTCTATTCCTGAACCTTGTAGAAGAAAACGCAATCCTTGTGTGGCAGAAGAGGTGGGTAGAAAGTTTCAATTGCAAGGGGCTGACAAATCTGGTCCATCATCTTCAATCATGAAAGTTCACACCGAAATTTCAAGTCGAGACTCTGATGAATTTGTGAACAGGATGCCAGAAGGCAGGGAAGCTTCTATGTACTCCAATAAAATAGAAAGACAAGCCAGATCTGGATTGGATATTCAGAATCCTTTAGCAGGGCCAGTTGAGGGCATCAAATCAAACCAAAACTCGGAATTCTGTGCAAAGAAAGTACCTCAAAAAAGAGTTTCTGGAATACATTTTGAGAAAAATAGCGAATGTGTATCAAAGAGGTCTTTTGTCAGGTCAAACTTCTTGGATTCTGAAACTGTACCATCAGACACACAAAGACAAGGTGAAACTGTTGCAGAAGCAAGCAATAAGCCAATATCAAAGTGGGCAACATTCTTAGGAGATGTGGACCTGCAGCTTGGAAGAGAGAAACAGGAAAGCCCTATGTCAAAATGGGAGAAATTTGGGACTCCTGGAGAAGCATCCAGTCAGGTGCAACCAAAGCAGGCAGTCACAAAAGGAAAGAGCAAAAGTCAGATGGCAACATCAAAGTGGGAAGAATTCTTGTCCTTTGATGAGGAACCATTGTCCAGAATCAATCAACGTGAGGAGACTGCAAATATCTGGTCCATGAGAGCTGCTAGCAGTTTGCAAAGCTTACCTGGATCAATTAAAACGAAGCTAGATGAGCTAATAGATACAGAGATTCCAGCAGAATCAGTTGATGAAGAGGTTCATCCGCTCTTTATGTAACTGAAAATAACTGTGGGGTATAAAGAGTTTGTGATGTTGTAGACATCCATCTTGAAGCTGGCAGGTGGCATGGCTGCTGCCATTACTTTTGGGAATCAGTATGAATGGCTTCTTTGTATCATCTTCACTCACAGAAGCTGTTGCCCAATCTAATCTCAAGTTATCAGTTGATGACTCCTTATCTCTGATCATGTGGGTACTGAGTGATTTTCTTGTTCCATTTTGTCTCATAGAAGCAGTTTGACTGATGGACAGGCTCAAAAGTAGTGCCATGATGACATTATATGCCCTTTTTATTGTTTTGGGGTGCTTCCATGGACCATGAGAGTTACTGCAAATGGTAGATCATCTGAAGCTTTTCCTCTTTTTACATCAATTTGTCCTGTGGCACCTCTTTTCTTTGCAAGTAGGGTTGTTTGGCTTGGATAGCCATAAAGGAAGAAAATAGTATTGGTATAGTAAAAGGGCTTAGATTTCCTACTAATTGTCGATGACATGATGGCCTTGTGCATAAGAATGATCAAGGTATTACATAACTCAGAAGGCTGCCCGTGCATTGCTCATATTGTCATCAAGACCATTTGAGGCCGTTATGATTTTCAATCTTGAACAAATGTAATTGCAATGTTTTTAATCAGACAGCTTTCTTTAGACTGGATGTCAGCTTCACTGAAAAAGAATGATACTCATCATTATCTGGAGGGGATGGACATGTCCTCTTAGAGCCATTTGGTAAGAAATCTGATTGCTTATTCTGGGAAACATGGTAAGGCAAGCCCTTGGGCTTTTTTCAAGCACCCTCACATATTTTCCCAGCCAACGAGAAGTTTCTAAAATTGCTGTTCAACTTATCTTGCCACGCTTCAAGAGGTTTCGGATGCTTCTATAAAGGCTGAAGGAAAGTTTGTCAAGCTCATGCTAAACTCAAACTTAAGCTGGGCCTCCACAACAAAATGGACCATAAAACTCTTATACCGGTGTTCACTCTTTAGGGACATTTAGCCACTCAAAATGGAGGAAACATTCTTTTATTTGCACCTGTAAGTTTAATATCATGCTTTCTACTCTTCTTACATTGTACTATTCAAAACTTGTGAAGATCCATAAAATGGCTTTGACCTTGTACAAGGCATGTAAACTCTAACACATCATTTATCCCCAAGCACACATGCTAATGGATGATGCACGCTACAATTGATTTGATGGGCAGATAACAGTCCCCTTGACCCACCTCAAATTATCTCTTATCATTCTATCCCTTATCATTCTAGCCATCATTCTCAATAAGCACACCCCCACAAAGCCATGGAAGATTGTGATTATACATATGGCAACAGTCCACCAGCAATCTGCAAATTATACACAACGTGAGGGTGATTGCCAATTCATTTTAGTTTTTCTTTCTTGAACTGGATAATGCAAGGAGGCAATGCTGAACAGGTAGTTGCACTTCTCCAACTATGTGAAGCGAGAAGCCTGTCATGAAGCAAGAGATTGTAGTTTTAACGGATACTTCTATCAAGAGACTTTTCGATGTGAAAGACAGTCTTGAAGCTCAACTGCCTATTATAAAGAGAATACTTATAGCTTTATTCATAAGATCACATGCTTGCAACTTAGTGACATGAACCCAAGTAGGCCACCCAAGATGTCCTGACACATACCCAAGTTGATGACACTAACCCAAGTAGGCCACCCAAGAGGTGTTACCTCGAATGCTGCATCGAACTGCTCACAAGGGCCTTGCTAACTGCTCTATCTAATAAGAGATTGCTTTGATTGGCCCTAACTTGCACAAACGTACCTTACTTACCCAAGCGTACAGTCTTCTAACTTATCCCAATGAAGTGGTGGAATACTCGTTAGCTTCCTTAAACCAACGAACTGGTCAATCTAGTATCTACCAAGGTCGTTAGGGAAAGAAAAGGTACTTTAAAGAACACACAGTATATCTAATTGAACGGTTTCGGCATTGACATACCCAAACTGATTTGATGGCTGTAACAACCGATAGGGTGTAGCACTCTCGGTACACCCAAGATACTTCAGTGCACTGAGCAGTTAGTGCAAGAATATCCCGATATTTATGAGAAACTTAATATTTCTGGATTTAAAAGGGGCAGAATAAGGTACGCATCTCTTCTGGAATCCTAAGCAATGATACGAGTGAAGACATAGGCTACCATTTGATGCATCCATGGCTAATCCACAAAACTTGACCAGTTGATTCTGCTGCTTTGCAATTAGTCAGCTCCTTTGGAATGATCGACCAGTGCAGCCTACTTTGGAGGCTGCTATCTCCTATGAAACCAGGCTTTCCATTGGCATCTGCCTATTCAATGCAAAGCGCTTACATTCTATATAGCAAAGAGTTTATAGAGGGCATATGCGCCGAAGTTGCTAAGATGATGGATGCACGATGGGAGTTGGTAACCATGTCCTAGCTTGTAATAGCCTTACTTCATCTTCATCATTCTATTTCATGCACATAGACCAAAACCTCGAGTCTCTTTTCCCTTGAAATAGTTGTGTGCCCATAGAAGCAAAATGGAGAAATTGAGAGTGGAGTTTGCATTTGCATTTAAATACCATAGAGTTGTAAGATTTGAATGCCACTATCTCCAACTTGGTGGTTCTATCCTCGAAGATGTGGACGTCTTGGAGTTCTATAGTTTTTGCCAATTTGAAGACAAGTACCAAGTGCTATGGTCTCAACCATGGTCCTATTTACTACTTGGTTTCCTTTCTTCTAAGGAAAGCCTTGACCAAGATCCTCTCCCTCAATCTTATGTATATACTCGTGATTGAGAATATCTACCCTCAAGGTGGTATATAAAAGACTTGGTTATTCCTTTATTTTCATGATATATTTTTATGCTTGCATTAGATACATGTACCAATCACAAATCCATGTGCAAAATTACTTCGTCCACATATGGATCAAAGTCAAAGGACGTTAAATTGTCTAGGATTCTTAATAGAGCGTTATTACCTTCAATATGAAGTAGAAAGAGTACTTTTAACAAACACACTTGTCATTTGATCTTTCCAACTAAGGCAACTTATTTGTAGGAATATGATACTCCCACTATTGCATGGAAGAATCTAGCAAGGCTATTTGAAGTAAACACAAATGTTAGAAAGCTACAACTCATGAATCAAGTGAAAACCTATCCATTAATGATTATGCCTTGAAGATCAAGAGTATTGTGAAAGCTCTTGGACATATCATTGTGGTAGTTGATGATGATGATGTTGTGTGTGTATGCTTAGGTGGACTTAGAGATGAATATAAGAGGTTTAAGTCATCTATGAATATGAGGGATGATATTTTTGATTTTGCAGACTTGATTTCTATGTTGATACTTGAGGAGAAGAATCTCGGCTTGGATTTCTCTTCTTCTCAAAGCAAGAACAATTCTAAACAAGTGTTTTACTCTATTAACATAGGTAGAGATCGTGGCAAAGGCCAAGATGGTGATTGGTTAAAGTTATGATGTATAATAAAACAGAGTGAGATAGTCTCAAGGAAGGGGGAGTCAAAGACACTAAGTTGTAAATTTTAATAGGCAATAGAATTCTAGTGATAATAGGGAGTGCCGACATTATGCTTAGAAAGGCCATACTTCTAAAAACCGCTTAAAATAGAAAGCTAAAATAAAAAATAAAAAAAGGAACAAGGTAATTATACATCTAGTAATAACAGAAACAACGATGACAAAAGCAAATAATTATTTGTTATGCATCACTTTATAAATACTATGATTGCTAATGGTTCATCAAATAATAATGTATAGTATATAGACTCAGTTGCCTCTAACCACATGACTTCTCATCAAGAGTGGTTTAGAGAAATGTGTAGTCTAGAGTCTCCAAGCAATGTGGAGACAAGGAATGATGCAACTCGGCCCATTACTCATGTTGAAAATGTTCATTTGAGTATGCATGGTGGTAAAACTAAGTACTTGGTTGATGTGCTATATATATCAAATATTACAAAAAATTCGGTTTCTATTGGTCAGATGGTAGAACAAGGATTGTAGTTTTGGTTTCACATTTGATGGTTGTATATAGAAGATCCTAAAAATGGTTGCAGGTTGATTGCAAAAGGAAAATGCATTGGCAGATTGTTTACTTTTAATGTATGTCTACCTGAAATGGATGCTTCCATGTTTGCACAATGTTTAGGGGGTTGTGATTTATATTGAAATTCCGTATAAGAGAATTAGTCATGTGAATGTGTAGCAATTAAAAGATATGCAATTAAATAGATTGTGGATGATTTGCCTAAGTTTAGAGTTGATGGGATGTATAAACTATGTGAGGTATGTCAATTTAGAAATTAAGCAAGGCATATATTTCCACATGAAAAGCATGTGTGCAAGAAGCCACTTAAATCGATACATTCTGATGTGTGGGATCCTACAAAGACTACAACTTTGAGTGGTTGTAAGTATTATGTTTCCTTCATTGATTATCATACTCACAAAGTATGGGTTCACTTTATACGTGAGAAAAGTGAGGCATTTACTCACTTTAAGAGCTTTATGGCTTTGGTTGAGAAGGATATATGGTTGCATATTAAAACCCTAAGATTGGATGGAGAAGGTGAATATTTCTCCAATGAGTTTTTTGGTTTTTTATAGAAAAATGGTATATAGAGACAATATACATATAAATATACTATGTAACAAAATAGAGTTGCCGAGTATAAAAACAAGTATATTGCAGAGATAACTCATGCATTGATATCAGAAAGAAACTTGTCTCATTACTACAAGGCTAAAGTAGTTGCTATTGCTATATACACTATGAATATGACACCCACTTTGCTATACATGGTATGACACCCTAAGAGAAGTTTATGTGTAGAAAGTCAAATCTATCCCATCTAAAAGTATTTGGATGTATTACTTATATACATATTCTTGATGAGTTGTGTAGTAAATTGGATCCCACATAAAAAAATGTGTATTTGTTGGATATTATTTTGAGCACAATATGGATTGCCACAAAATACTTATGTATTGATGTACTGCTTTGTTTGTAGAACACTAACCTAAGCCACTCCTTGCACAACAAATGGAGCATATAGATGACCTTTTCCATGATGCCCAAACTTGTTTTGGTGCATCCAATGAAAGCCTCTTTGAAATATATAATCTAGATATAATACACAGCAACACATTTATCACTCTTTCAACTTCCAAACAAAGAATGGTTTTAGTATCTCAAAGAATTTAAGTGATAGCATAATTCTAGGATAACTGTTGTTGAATCTTTTGTAAAGCTTAGCCTATCACATGAAAACAATCCAACTTAGAGCTCAAACTTTCACGATAAAACAAACCAAATATTTTGATGCGAACCCATGAATTCAGAATAATATCAAAATCTGGTACTATTTACAAAGTACCATATTTTGGTATTGTTCTTGCCAAATTGATACAAAGTACCAAACTAGTACGAAGTACCAAACTCGAACCGAGTACCAATTTGGTATTATAGAATACCAACTCCAATTCAAGGCAGGGAACCAAATCTATTGCAATACCACTTTTGGTATATTATAGAACCAATGCAACACAAAAAAGCAACAAATTTGGTACTATGCATACAATTTGACATTAGCAAGGTACTTTTGATACTATATGTAAGTTGTACTATTCATTTTAGCTTTATATTTGGTGCACATGCTTGGGTAGTATATAGGGTACAATAAAGTACCAAATATGTTGCAGTACCAAGTTTGGTACTTTATAGAACTAGTGCAATACATACAAGTACCAAATCAGGTACTGCACATTTACTTTAGTATCCCGTAAGGTACTTTTGGTACTGTATCACTCTTGCTATTCAAATTAGTTTCATATTTGGATCATATTGCATTGTTGGGTACTACTAGGGTACAATACAACACCAAATATGTTATAGTTTGGTATTGCACATACATTTTGTTACCAAAACTTGTACTATTGATGTTGTATGTAACCACTCTTGCCATCCAGTTGAGCTTCGAATTTGCTGCACTTGATAGTTGAGCTCTCATACCATGATTTGTTTCCTTGCTTCATTGCTCCCACTTCTTTTTTGCCCAATAGTTGTGGATATAAGCTTGATTAGAGAGAGGTTCATGGATTAAAGAAGGGGCACCAACTTTCATGGTAGTCATTGTTGATGTAGCTTGCTCTGAGTAGACAAAGGTGGAGGGGTTGATGTGAGGTTCCATGCTACGAGAGAGAGAGAGAGAGAGAGAGAGAGGGCTATAGTGTGCAGCAACTACAAAGACTGAGTGTGTGCAAAATAGGTTGAGCATTGCAACTCTCCTCACCCTCTAATGTTATTGAGGTCCCACCCTTTTGTTATGAAACATTTCAAAAGAGGTCACCTTTCCAACCCCCACGTGATTTAATTCTTTTTTGTCTCTCTTTTCAACCTTTACATCTTCTTTAAAAAACACTTGGCTTTACACACAAAAACCACCAATCCAATGCGGTGTCAAGGACACTCCTTTTTGTCTCACCAAGCCTTGCTTTCAACTAGTTACATGGACAAATGTTTTTATGAGAAATCTCAAGGTCACATCAATTGACCCAAAGGATGAAGAGCTAGTTGAACTTGCATATGTTACAGCCAACATAACGACAGAGAGAGAAGAGAGAAGATGTCACAGATGCTCTTAGAGATGAAGGCTTTGATTTCAGGATTGTACTGACAATAGATACTAGAAGCACATTGCTCATGTTCTTTATACTTCCATATTGCGAGGATGTTGAAAAATGTCCTACTTCTAAGAAGCTTCAAGTGGATAGCTAAGTGTAATATTGACTTTGATACTAAAAGAATACAATTGAGCCTCCCTAATATCAAGATTATTAATACTTTTAGTAAAGGGAATATTTTATTCCAAAGGAAAAGCAATCAAATTGCATCAAGATCAACCCATAGTCTTTGAAAGAGGGGGATAAACAAGTGCTTTAGGAGTAACTTAAACTGTAAGAGGCAAAGAGGAAACCTATAAGCTTCTTGAAAAAACAAAAAAGATCACTAAGTGGATGTGCCTATTGCCAATAATGGCAATGTAACAGCCTCTAGCTTGCCAAATAGACATAGAAAATGGCCCCACCAAAAAAATATAAAAGATGAAGAGCGTTTCACTATGGTTATCAATGAACAATGATCTTGATGCCATGCTCGATTCCCAAATCCCTCTTGCATGGTGAAGGACATTATTTTGGCAATCAATGGATTTAGTTACCTAGACTGGTTATGTTGACAATCAATAAATTTAGGTACCCATATCATCTCAATTGACCCCTCATGGAACATAGTTTGTTCCATTTCCAAAATTGGCAAAAGATGATTTCAAATCAAATAGTTTTGAATTAGCACCATGTGTGAAGCCAATTAAGGAGATGAAGAGTCTTTCCTCGATAATATCATTGTGAATCTTGAAGTCATGTGCAATGGCTATATTGAATCAGATATGACGAGTAGTTGGGTCTTGGGACAAAACTTTGGAAATCTTGATGCCATAATGTCTCTCAAACCCTCCTAGCCATTATCCCACTACAATAATTCTTGCTCTAAGAAGAACGCCCATGTTGTAGCAATTCGACCTCGGAGGTAATGAACCACCCCTACAATGCATCCTTGTACAATACTCAAGGCCTTAGGTTGTGTGATAGGAGTGAGCCTCAATTTGTGATGGGCCCAAACAATTGATTCAACGAGTTCTTGCTAGTATCCATGACCATTGAATAGAAACATTAAGCTAAAGGCCCAAACAAAATGGGCTCCTAAAAATAATATACCATATGTTGAGAGAGAAGAATCGTATGATTAGGAAATCATGCAACCATCCATTAATTGTTGTCAAACACTCGCGCGGAGTTTCCCCTGGTTATATGGTTAACTACTCCATGCTTACTTACATTACCCCCAAACATCGGATTGCATTTTCTAGCTAAAGTGGAATACTAGTTGTCAAAAGTCCCTTGGTTATCTATTAGAAGAAGTTACTAGAGCTACCCAAGATTATAGCACAATGTCCCATGATAGGTACCAACCCACATGAGAAACCAAATGTATCTAAGAAACCCACACTACCTGTTCAGATGTTTGCAATCACACCTACTTCAGTTTCTTTGTAAGGAGCATTGAGGGCTTAAGACTAGAATCCCATATGCATAGTAGAAGAAGTGCTACCATCCAGTTTCCTATAAAGCATTGTATTTGCTCTCTTTTCTAAGTAATGATAGTACTCTTTTCTTTCCAATAAAGTGTTTGTGTCATTTTCCACACACAAGATTGTGTTTATGAGTCCAAGTCTCAATCTTGGAACCTAATTCACTTGTGTGACAATTTGTCTTGTTAGTGTCAATGTCTTCATGAGTTCATTCTTCCTCTTTCAACCTCCATAGCTTGGGTCATAGCCATGTCCTAGATCCATGTTTCAATATGGTATCAGAGCCCATTTGGGCCTATTCTCTCAGTCCCTCTCCAGCTCAATCGAAGCTTGTGGTGAGTATCTAACTTCATCTCCATCCCTATCTCTACTTGATCTTCCATGGCAGCCATAGCCTGCAGAACCTACCTTGGTTGGAGCCTCTTGTTCTCACTCTAGAAGCCATAATACATCACACTTTCTTCTCTGAATGTGTCCTTCTGCTCAGGACGCAGTATCCTATTATGCCATATTTCGACATTGGTGCTGTTTTGGTCCAGACATTGGCAACATTCTCCATGGCAGCACAAGTCTGCATGCCCAATTTGGTTGTATAGTTGGCGATGGAGCTACATGGTACAATCTCGCGACTGAGCATATGGAAAATTTAGCCCATGGCTTGAGCTCCTTGGCCAGTAAGTTTTGTGGCAAATGCCTTCTCTTGTGACTCGCTGCAAACAAAAATGCAGACGGGTTTGAAACCCTAGAAGCAGTTTGCAATAGCCACTTTATCATAAGCTCATTTTCCACTTCTTCTTTCACTCCCATTGGGAAAAACTAACATGTCACTCTTATCTGCTTCAAAATAAGAGGTCTCAGCAAACTTTGGGCCATCAAATCATTGAGGAGAGGAAGTGCTTGAAGATCCTTTGAAGTCTTGAAGAAATCAAACCTCTTACATCTCATCCTTCTCATTCTTCTTACCCTACTCAAGGTTCTGCCACTTTGAGTTTCTAACAAGCAGTTCATCAAGCAAATCGAGGAGGGGAATAGAAGACCTATTGAGCATTTACCAAGCATTTGGCTCCATAAGTATCTCTTGATACTAATCACTTAGTACTTTTTGGCACTTGTGCTTATTAGCACACTCAAGATTATCTCTTGTGTTGCTCAAAATCTAAGAATTTTGGTGCTAATTTTCTGCTGATCCAGTCATCTAATATGGGCAAAGACTCTCCAACTGCTCACTTCAAAGGAGTCGGGTTTCACACTTGGAAGACCCGCATTAAACTCATCCTGATGAAGAAGGGCCTTTGGGTCATTACCACTAGAAAAGTAAGTCTCAGGCCATTATCAAACTGGAGCTAGACGATAGCTATATCCACCATGTGGATAACTGTGATAATTCACAAGATACATGGAAGAGATTTGACACCTTGTTTGGTGCATAGTCTAAATCATCAAAGTATGGTCTCTTGATTGAAAATTTTAGGCTTGAAATGAAGTCCAGCACATCACTTGCCACACATCTAAATTACATGGAAGGACTTCTAACCCAACTTGAAGGAATCAACATTAAAATGGAAGAAGATGTTTGCATTGGTGTTCTACTTAAAAGTTTGCCTCCTGAATATAATAATGTATCAATAACTCTAATGAATATGCCAAACCCTGAGCTTGTTGATATCCATGCATCACTATTAGAGGAGGAAAATAAGCTAAAAACTAAGGAAGAACCAAGCACCTCTAGAGATGAACAAGCATTATATGTTGGCAACATGTACGAAGGCAAGAAGAATAAGCTTTTTTGTGAGTTCTGTAAAAGGACAACATGACACACCGAGAAGTTTTGCCATGCTAGAAAGAGGTCCGAAAAGGCCTATCTAGTTGTTAAAGAAGAAGAAGAACATGGAGCAAAAGAAGAAGAAGAAGACCACCAAGAGAAGGAGAAACCTCATCATTTCTTCTATTCGGATAGACTCTTTCAGCCTTGCATTGCCTAGCCCTAATGCTTTGGACATAAACTTGTAAACTCCTCATGTAGCCCTCTACTACAACCTTTGTACACTTTGTGAGGCCCCTGTTACAGCCTCTGGATGTCCATCATGTTTTTGGTACCCACACTTAGCCTTTCCTGCAATAGCCTCCTCTGGTGTTTTGCCATGGTTATGGTGTGCCCACACTTTGCAGGTGTTGCTTTCACTAAAGCCTCTATATGCTTTGTACTTTTGGTTGTGATTGAGGAGGGCAGGAGAAGTGCTACCATCCAGTTTCCTATAAAGCATTGTACTTGCTCTCTTTTCTAAGTAATGATAGTACTATTTTCTTTCTAGTAAAGTGTCTGTGTCATTTTCCACACACAAGAGTGTGTTTATGAGTCCAAGTCTCAATCTTGGAACCCTAATTCACTTGTGTGACAATTTGTCTTGTTAGTGTCAATGTCTTCATGAGTTCATTCTTCCTCTTTCAACCTCCATAGCTTCTGTCAAAGCCATGTCCTAGATCCATGTTTTAACATTACCAAACTTGAAGTTGAAAAGGAAACAACAATAGCACTATACCCCAACTCAACCCAAGAAAATGGGTCCTCAAGGGAAGATATTGAAACCATCAAACCCAAAAAAGCAGCAACCCATGGTATTTGTGAGTCCATGTGAATAACCAAAGGTTGCAAAAAGCTAACATTGCCAAAACCAAGATAGGAAATGCAACATTAGCATCACCCATGCTGCTACTCAAACCAATAAATTGGATTCTAAAGGGAAAGCAATTGAAATACTAAAACTCTAATAACAATAATCCCATTTCACTATCAATTCTGCAATAGAGATTTCGTAAAAAAACATCTACTACTAATCCACTATTACAGGGTCATTCTCAACTACTACCACTATTAAAACCTTTAAATTGATAGCTATTATTTCTCCATCAAGAGTGGAATAAAAAAAATCCCATATCTTGATTGTGACTACATGCATCAACTCAACCAAGAAAGAAGCTTGAAATGCTTCAATGGGAATGCATACAAAACTGGAGTTGGAGAACAATTGATGCATCAATGTCGAAACATATTTATTGACCACAAACATTAGCAATCTTAAAGCCTAAGTTGATCAAGAGAGATATATCGAAAATGGTAGATGACATAGGAAAAAAGTAAAATTGGCCCATGATTAAGTGCCTCTAAGACATTGATGATACAATGATGATATTTGATCAATTCGTTGAGGAAGCAAGGAGTGCTACCCACCAAAAGATAAAAAATTCCTAACAGTGCCAATGACACAAGAGGGGCAATAATGCATCTACACCCATCAACTAATGATTATCAAGATCCTCTCTACAGGTACAACTACTAGTGTTAACTTGATCCCCCCTCTTTCTTGACACAATCCCACCAAACTAGCCTAGGGGAGATATAAGTGCTAGAATGGAGAATAGAAGGATTAGAACTAGAATGGTAGAAAGTGAGGCCTAGAATCACTTTGGTACATAAGAGCTAGAATGGAGAGCAGAAGGATAAAGTCCATTTGAACTAGAATGGTAGAAAGTGAGAACTAGAATCACTCATACAAATAGTAATATCTCCTAAAATCATGGACATGTATGTATTCTAATGTTTCACAAGAGGCCCACAAGTCATGAAGATCTAAACACAAGTTTGTATGTCATGAGAGAAGTTCATGCCACAACTACAAAAGCTACCAGCATGTAAAAGAGAGGCGACCAAACTTGTTGGTGGACATGCACTGAGGCTATCCACTCAAGAAACCCTATGTATATAATGTGTAAATTGAATACAATCCCTCATTCTTATGTGTGAATTTTGAGTATTCAAGATTTCCCTTCATCTTCCTATTTCCATTGTCTTATCTATTTGATTGAACTTGATAGTGGAAAAGTGTTGAGGCTACCCACTCAACAAACCTTATGTATATGATGTGTAAAATGAATAGAATCCCTGATTCTTATGTGTGAATTTTGACTATTCAAGCTTTCTCTTCATCTTTCTACCTCCATTGTAGAGGAGAGAGAGAGAGAGAGAGAGAGAGAGAGAGAGAGAGAGAGAGAGAGAGAGATTGTGATGGATTTGGAGATTGAAGCTCTCTCTCACTTTTACTCATCTCCTTCTCTTTTCTTCTTCCTATCTTATCCACCATGTTGATATCTTCTAGTCTCTATATCCATTCTTGAGCATGAAAAATAGTGGGATGGCAAGGGAGAGAGTCAAGGATTCTGAAGGGGAAGAATTCTCCTTCTCTTTTGTTTGTCTACCTCTTCTTGGTAGCTTGGAGTAGAGCATCATGATAAATTGAGAGCTTAGCATAGAAGAGGCATTTGCTTGGATCATGTGGTAACTTACTTTTTCCTTATATTGTGGATGACAACAAAGAAAGTGAGCATGCATATGAGACTACTACACAATTTGAATTTTCCATGCTCACTTGGTCTTCATGGGGATAGAGAGAGGGAGAGAGATAGAGGGGGTGGGGAGAGAGATAGAGAGAGAAATAAAATGTGCATAGAAGACATGGATAGCGTTGAAACAAAGTTGGAGATGTAGCTAAAAGGCCAAGTATTTAATTTTGTACCATCATGTGGATGTGCAATTGCAATAAATGGTTGGACAAGAAATCATTGTAAGCCATTGATTAATGTAGTAATTATATGTCAAAGAGAAACTATATGTAAGCCATTAATTAGTGAAGTAACTATACGTCCAAGAAGAAGTGTTTTTGTAGAAGTAGTTGATACATTCTTGCAAGAAAAGATGGTGCATTTCATTAAAATATTTAGGAGCGATTGATAGAAAAGTTAGGAGGTCTAAAGAATGTAATTGATATTGTATCCAATAATGCTTCAATTCATAAGAGTGTAGGTGAGCATGTAATGGCAAATTATCTAGTAGTGATTACTTGGGTTCCATGATCCATTCACACTCTTAATTTATTGTTAAAGTATGTGGGAAATTTTCCATTTCCACTAAAGTAATTTGAGCACAAAAGTTAATCAAAATCCATAAATATATGCATGGGGAAATTGCTCACCCATGCATGGGGGGAGTTCCCTTATTGTGCTATCCTCTATTGGAATACACCACTTAATATTTAGTAAAATTTACTTTTCTTATTTGTCAATGTTCATGATGTGCTACGAGTTGCAAACTTGTTGAATTACATTTGACTCTAAATGTGGGAGTTATATACATGTGAACATACTTGTTCAATCAAGCATATGAATCTTTTTAATATGTTATTTGTTTGACTTTTGTAATCACTATTTGATAACATGCACATACACACCCCATCACAAAAAAAGGAGGCTTGTAGGTAACAACTTATGAAGTGTTCAAGTTAAGTAGCATTTGTTGAATAGAAAAAGATTCTAAGTAATATTTTGACTCCTTTGATACTCTGCTTGAAATACTGACTCCATACATTTTGACTCCTTTGATACTCTGCTTGAAATACTGACTCCATACATTTTGATATAAAAGTTAACACCAATAAAAAATGAAGAACATCAATCAAAATTTAGAAACTTTTTCACTTTTTGTCTTTGATAGGTTTTGGCAAATTTAGTCTATATGCAATTCTTTTTTTCCGTATTCTCTATGTAGAGAGTAATTCCTAATAATGAAATTATCTATTCCAATCATCAATGTTGTTTTTGCATAAAAATGCATGCTCTTTATAAACACTTCTTAATGCTGGTAAAAGACACAATCTTTGATATTTTGCATATGTAGCATGTTGTACATATTGTATGTTGTAGGCGTTGCTTTGGAGATATGTTCACTTAGTCCCATTTCTTTTTACAATACCATGTCAAAGTTGGAAAGGCATACTATAGGGATAGTTATTTGTGATGAAAATTTTACTTTCATACATGCCCAACAACTTAATCATCATGAGCATTTTGTCATTTGGCTTTAAATTCTTGGTTGATCCTACATGAAGCCCTGCAATTGACCCAAGTAATTTGAGCAATTTACATACTATGGATTAACTCAATGATAAGTTTTTGAAAAACACATTACACAAAGTACAAATATATTATTAAAAAGCTTTATTATGGTCAATCACCACCATGAGAAAATCGTCAAAGTCTCAATGCCAAGAGAACATTAAAGAAAGTCATGGTGTGATGTGAATATAGCGTGGGATAAAGATGGGATGATCTCACTCTTGAGAAAATCATTGAGCTTAGTACGTTTCAAGAGTGGAGGTCAAGTATATTATGTTTTTGTCAAGCTCACATGTAGAATTCATGTTTGAAATAATGCTAGTTTGTTCATTGAAATAATCTCCTATATTTCAAGTCTAATCATTGAAAATTTGTAGCAATTTGATATGAAAGTCAAGGTAAGATGAAAACATAGACTACCTATGCTATCACAAGATCGACTCATCTCCACAAGTGTAAAGTGTGTATTATGTAATGTTATGGAGCTTTCAATGATGTGAAGTTTCCAAGATGTATATTGTTCATGAATGTAAAAAATTCATGTGTGTATGTACACATGTGTAGGTTTGTGCATTGAATAAACATGCTAGTAAGGAGGCATGACCCCATGGCACTCATGGTTTCCCCTCATTTCCTTTGCATCCAACAAGCCTTCTTCTTGTAGAGTTAACTCAAATGCCTACTTAGTCTTTTGAGATGTCACTATATGGTAGTTTATAATAGTTAGTAATAGTTCAAACTATTCAAGGGTGCAAACCAATGCAATGATGTACCTTTTCTAACATAAGTGCTTGTTCAATGCATTAGAGTGCAATTTTGTTCTTTTCTTTGAAACCTAAGTAATCCAACCTTAGACTCAAAAGTTTGGGCTCAACAAGTGTAGATGATCATCTACTACAATTTCACATCTAGCCTTAAAATAAAAACACTCCTTTAGACCCTAATAAAATCATACCTATCCTACATATGTGATATTAAAAACTTAAATTATGGGTGTAAGATACATTTGAGCAGTAATTATGGTTAAACGCTTATGCTAAAACTTACAAATATATAAGGAATTGAATTTGGGATTTAGTTATGTAGTTGATTCATTTGGTATACCCTACCACTGAAGCACATGCGCACACATATCTACATATACGAATGACGACATGAACACATAAGCATGCACACAAAACATATAGTTATGTGTTGCATGCACACTTACACACATTTTCACACAAACAAACACACATGCATGTTCCATATTCCCTGAAATGTGCATGCGCACATACACACAGGTTTTGGTTGTAGCTACTAAGTTTTGAAATACAAGGGGCAATCATTACGTTAATAACCCAAGAGTTACACATGAGCCCTCCATACTTTCCATGGACACCGTAAGAATGTTCCTCCACCATGTTCCTCCACCAGTGTGTGCTTGTGGGGCACTATTGTCTTGTTTAAGTTTATTAAAATCAGTGACAAACATGTTGCTTCAATAAAAGGTTTTCAACATATTCCAAGTATGCCCGAAGTCTCTGTGATAGGCCAACATTGCAACATATTCCAAGTCTACAAGCAACTCGACTTCCAACACTCCAATTAAAGGACAAGAGTACAAAAAGGTGTGGGGAAGAAGGGGGCCTAGGGGAGGTGTGGTGTGCCAATGTGTGCGACTATCTATGTGAAAAGTCGTGGGGGTAGTGGGTTTTGTTTTGTGGGTTGGACTTAGAGGAAGGTTATAGTCTATATGTATGCATCTGTGTGAGAGAGAGAGAGAGAGAGTGTGTGTGTGTGTGTGTGTTTTCCATCAGTTTCTCCTGCACAATCCCTTACTATATCAGATACCCTTACTGTTGAGCTGATCTAAAGTTCAAACGAATCCAATTAACAATATTGCATTCAATCAATCAGAATCTCTTGCTGTATCAGTGAGTTATCAAACAAGCAGACTGTCATTAATCGGATCAGCAGACCTGCAGTTGGCGAGTGCTCATATTCAGAGAAGCATGCTTAAAGCTGTGATGCGCCATTACCGCAGATTCCAGCTCCTGTTCCTTACGCTTCTTTGGGCGATAAACCTGGTCCAGAGCTCGCGCCTTCTGATGGGTAATTATTAGTACTGATCGCGCATGCTTTATAGCTTCTTCTAGCATTCATCCTGCGTGCTTAGTTAATTCTTCTGACTCAGTGATGTAATACTCTCTCATATACTCTCATACAACAACCAGAACATGATCCACTCGGTTCATATACAATTATCAGCAGCATAATCAAGGACTGCGCCATCTTCCATCCTTTGCCACTATTAAGCTCAGCTTTCTTCGGCAATAAGATCATCCCTCCTTCTTCTCGATCGCCAGCTTATGGCTAGCTATCAGATCAGAGTTTCTTGATTGTCTCGTGATTGTTTTAATATGCAGCAAGATAACCTTTCTTCTCTGCAGTTAAGATAATCTCTACTTAATTCTTCTCGCCTTATGACCCGCTATCAGACAGTTTCTCTTGAGCGTCTGCTCATTATGTGCTTCTGACTAATCGTTTCTGTTCATTCCTCCTCGTTTTTGCACATTATGATCATTTCTCCATCTCCCAGCATTACGCCGGTTCCTTGGTAGATTTGTTTCCTGTGTTCCCTGAAAATTTTGTCAATAATTATGCTGCAATATTGGGCGTTATGGTCCATTCGTATAATATTGTTTCTTCCGTTACCTTGATTATTTGTCAATTATTCTGATTCATCCTATATTGCAGCTGCCTCTTCACAAGTGCAACTACAAGTTGGTGCTTCTGCTGGCGTCCAAAGGAGTGGCCACACTGCCATCACCAAGCAGGTAAACCTCTCCTTAGCATCTCCCAAGTCAAAGAGCTTGTATATACATCTATCCCAAGCCAATAACTGATTAGGCTGTGGGACTCTTTAGGGATGATGGACTTCCACAATTTTGCTAGTATGTTTCATTTGAGAACCTTAGGACCCTACCTAGCCTAGTTTGAAGAGCATGCTAGTGTCATTTTTGCATTATGCCTCACTTAATATAATAAATTTAAAACTAAGCCACAACAAGTTGTTTCACCTTATGCTTAACATAATCTCATAG
Source organism: Lygodium microphyllum (assembly GCF_053477565.2). Taxonomy (NCBI): domain Eukaryota; kingdom Viridiplantae; phylum Streptophyta; class Polypodiopsida; order Schizaeales; family Lygodiaceae; genus Lygodium; species Lygodium microphyllum. Next base: position 72,500,230 of record NC_141156.1, read on the forward strand.
TCTTGGCTAACTTAATCGTAGCATTCCTTGATCTCTTTCCTTTACTCCTTTACTTCTTACTTGCAGCAAAAACTTGTCGAGCTCCTTGCTATTGCTAATTACAAGGATGAGATTGTCAAGGAGGTGCCATCAGCATCAAGTAATGAAGGGGAGTCACAAACATATACTAATATTCAAGCCCATGAAACCCATCTCCGAGACTCACTGCACAAGCTTCAAAGTGAATGCGCAACTTGTGTGCACTCAATTAGGCCAGGTTCCCATGCTTATCATGAAGTTCCATCAGGTCCTAACCCAATTAGTAACTCCCTCCAAAACAAGTGAAAACTTGCTTATGAAATTATTTTGCATTCTTTCCACAATGTATTTATGTCATGCTTGACAAAATTGTCATAGGGGAAAGCATTTCCCTTCTAATGGCCTTAAAATTTAGGGTATTCTTTTTCCAAAATGGAAATAAGGAAGGAAAACCTGATACTTTGGGTGACTCCTAAGGTTCATGCAAGGAGACATGTCTCCACATGTTCTAAATCAATGGTATAAACCTAGATTAATGACTTCAATATTTTCCACATCTACCCAATGAGCTTTTGTTATGTCCATTCTAGGATTTCTAAATGTCATTATAGGAAACAAGATTTCTAAATGTAATCATAGTAAACATTGGATTTGTATATGCTTTGACAAAGTTAAATTCACAAAAGGACTTCAGCTTTAATCTATACATTTGTTTAATTGTCGCAAGGCCTTATGAAGAAAAGTATTGGAAGGATAACTAGCTAAAGTTAATAAAAATGATATTCTCATGAGTTTACCACTTGTACTTAAAAAGGCTAGGAGCAATATGTTGAAATATTTGGTACAGTTTGAGGGTAAGAACCTAAGCCTTGACTTTTACGTGTGTTTGTAATAAAGAGAAGATTGAGAAAGTTACTTGCGTTTAGGATGTCACATTGGGGCCAAACTTTGAGGTTATGTCATTTGAACTCAGTGTTGTGGTACCTATTAGGAGAACCATATCAAGCTAGATCAAGAAGAGGGATGTAATGCCTTTTGAAGCTTGCATGACTTTATTGTACTTGGCTAGGATCACATCACAAAGTTCTTGTCTGGCCACCTTGTGTTGAGGATTCATGTGATGTAACGAAAGTAGTTGCTTGTAAGAGGTGAGAGGAGGCAAATTGTGCAGAAAAAGCATAGAATGGTTTGTTTAAAAGTACATGTGTGTGTATGCATTATTGTATAATACATGAAGGATTTTGTATCTCATATGAGAGAGAGAGATCTCAAATATGTATGTTACGTTTTCATATCTAGTATGTGCATTTGTACTCATGTGTGAATGTGAGAGAAAGAAAGGGAGGCATGTGTATGGTGTATTTAAGATAGAGGCTAAAGATAGAAATATGAGAGAGAGAGAGAGAGAGAGAGAGAGAGAGAGAGAGAGAGAGAGAGAGAGAGAGAGATTTTTTATCCCCAAGGAATCAAAGTCAAACTTTCAAAGTAATAGGTTTTTTGCTCAATTTTATATACAAAAATGTTTGGTGTTCGTGCTCTTTTTGTATATGTATGAGAAGTTTTGAATTGCTATTAATTCAAAATTCTAGTTGGTACAAATAGAGTAAAATACTGTTTTTTGTGAGCACTTAGAGAGATGTGCATGTATGTACTATATGTGTATGTATATGTACATGAGAGAGAGAGAGAGAGAGAGAGAGAGGGTGCATTTATCTACTTGTGTATGAGAGATATCTCTTAAGCATGTGAGTATTGTCTCTCAAATTTTTCTCTACACTAGCATGCAAGCATGTACTAGGCACATGTGCAGTATAATTACTAACAACAAGTGGCCGAGCAGATTGGGTGAGAGTGTATGTGAGTTATGGGAGATCAAGGTATTCGGAATTACGCAGCTCCATAGTGTTCCAACTTCAGGTAAAAAGGCAAGTGCTACCAAACCCATCAATAGGTATTGGCATGTGGATACAAATGGGTGATGTGTATGAGACCTAGAAAAGGGTATGATGGTGGAGTGTTGTTGTTAATTATATGTATGTATGTATGTATGTATGTACACATACATCACGAGACGTAATAATAGTTGATATGTGTATCACGAGAGAGTGAAGGAAGCAAGCTGGAATTTCATGTCACACCTCACCCGATGCCGCGTACGAAAGAGAGATTGTCTCCCCGCTCTCCCTTTTTGACACCTCACTGCCTTTCCCAACAGCGCATACACACACACACACACACACACACACACACGCTCACTAGTAATATTAAATTTGTGAGCATACGTTATCGTCTATCCACCCTCCCCTTTGACAAAACATCGCCCCTCGTACCCGACAGGAATCCCCATCGCCCAATTTTGACAAGTCTTCCTCCCCCCCCCCCCCCCCCCCCAATCCCGCGTTCCTAAAGTCCTTCGCACCTACGCTTCCGATGGACCAAGTCACGGTCCAAGAAATGCTTTCCTAATAAACCCTTTATACATTAATTCAATTGTTCATATTACACTTGCTCCCTTTATGACTACTAGCTACCCTCCCTATCTCCTAGACCCCCTAACCACGCGTTGCATGATTTGCAAGCTCTCCACCACATGGGATTGCCCACATTATCGAGCCAAGCTACACTCATCACTTCCCTTGGATTAGTCTTAACACCTGAAGAATACAAATCTAATGCACAATAGTAATGCCCAAATTAATCACAAATCTTTCTGTATTACATTGTCTCGCATCCAAGAGTTCATTTAACACATATTTCAATAAAACAAAATCACAAAACATATCATAGAAATTTATCCATCCTAATGCAGCACCATCAAATAAAATAAGAGTTAATCAAATAGCAATGAAATGGATTTCAAGCAAGTTGTAGGTCACTTTAATTTCCCATACATTAGATAAATTTAGAGAGCTATTCGCTTTGTTTAATTAAAGAGTCTCTGAAATAGATCAAACTTCTAAGTGAAAAGAAACTTGATAATCATGAGAGGATTCCAAAAAACATTTAAAGCCATAGCCATGTCGTATCCATATCTCATCTTAACATGCTGTTCATGGCACAATGTAGCCATAGTTGAAATCAAAGAAGGTTTATACAATAGAAGGTTGCATGAAACACACCTCATGCATAGTGGTCTCATGACTATGCACCATCATGAATACTAGGAGGAATAACCTTAAGATCTCCATAGTGGGAGAAGCTACAAATGTATGTTCAAAATCATCAAAGATGTGTGCAAAGCCTAGGGTTCCACCATTCATACTAAGCCCTAATTCCCTAGGTTTAGCATATTTTTCATGCCCTAAAAAAAGCTATATTACAATCCATCCCCTCCCAAATATGCTTAAAGAAGAATATAGCAAAAATGGTGGAAGTTGGATATACTTGGTAGATTGTCACAATTTTCGAGCCATTTTAAAAGTCATTTTGATAAAATGGAGGCTATAGGACTTAAAAATAGCTAAAACCCACTTCTACATTTTGTAATACAAGGTTCTTTCTTACTTTCTCAAAGCTTTCCTTCAAGCTTCCATGGTTATTTCTTCTCTCATCTCTCAATCCATCTCCCATAAAATGTTGACATTGTAAGCTTCATGTCAATAACCATTGTTGATAGTTATTGCTTTGTGGTCACATAGCCATTTCATTAGTAGTAGATAGGTCTAACAATAGAGAAGAAACAACCACCATTCATGCTTAGTTGGTCATTGAGCTACCTACCCACCCAAGGAGTATTAGAGATGATGGGACTATGAATAGCAAGCAAAAGTGAATTTAGTCTAAAGCAAGTGTGGATATAATCAAATAGATGGCATTTGTTTTATGTAGCATTTGAGTGCATCTTCAATCATCTTTTATCTTGCTTTTTAGGTAACAACACAAGCTTTTTCTAAGGTTGGACATTATCATGTTCAAGACAACAGTAAGGGTGTTTTTAGTTAGAGCAACTTAGCATTGCTATGTGGATATATGTCTAATGGTTGAAGACCCTTGAAGAGTTTAAGAGCAATAATATCTGAGCTGTGTGCCCATGAAAGAAACAATTTTTATGGATATGCTATCTAGACATGGTAGAGCTTTATGGTAGAGCTTTTGCATATTAACCACATGAGATTGGCTAGGTGGATCCATGCATTGTTGCACCTATGGCCATCTTCACTATGTACCATGGAGCTTGTGACCGATTCCAGTGCCAAAGGCTCATTTGGCTAGGTACATGTACCATGGGGCTTGTGGCCAATTCTAGTGCCAAAGGCTCATCTACCTAAGCCAATTGATGTATTGAATGAAAAGATTAAAATGGGGAACTTGGAGCCTCCTTTAGCTCCTTATTCAAACAAGTGTGATTTATAGTGTCTAAGAAAAATGGGACCTTTGAGATTTATTCAAAATATGCATTAAGTTAATAAAGTGACCATTAGAAATGTAGAGGCAAGTCTTGTTGTGGATGAGTTTACATAGGCTTTTGCTGGGAGAGCTATATACTCTTTGGGTGACTAATATTTTGGTTATGATTATTTCATGTTGGCAATAGAAAGAAATGATCTCACTACTATGAAAGCACCATTGGGATTAGTGTGGGTGTGTACTTTACCTTAGGAGGGCCAACAAACTCTATTGCTCACATGATGAATGCAATGAATAAAGTATTACGAGATCACATACCACATCTTACTATTTCTTTTCTAGATGATGTGTTGATGAAAGGGTCTGCAAAAGAGGATAAATATGAAGAATTGGATGAATAAAAATGTAGGAGATTTGTTGTACAACACATTGCCAACTGTGAAAAGATCTCAACTAGACTAAAAGAGGTGAATCTTACTCTTTCTAGAGAGAAGTTAATCTTTGGGGTGAATGAGGTTTTGATTATGGGACGCATTTCTAGTCCTTTGTATAGTAGGTGGCCATCTCTAGCAAAAGTGGATATTACTGATAGGATGGAAGAGACTTGCTCATCAATTGTATGTTGAAATAGCAAAGTGGGAGCATGAGAGTGTGCACAAGAGGGAGAGAGAGAGAGCTTAAGTACAAGAAGAAGATCTTGCTTAATGAGTTGTTCACAAGTACAAATAGTACACTCTCTTCTACATTGAGAGTGACCTTTAGGCTATTTATATAGCCTCTAGATGGCTAGGGTTAGGGTGTTCCCCCTACCCTCCCTCATTCACACCCAGCTACCCTTATCCACCGTTGCATACATAGGGTTCACATGCCTATCTCTCTCAACACCCCCCCTTAATGCCCGAGTGGCATTGGACTACAAGACATGTTAATATCCCCCCCCTTTCAACAAAGTGGGATGCCTTTATAAATCACACTACAAGAGTGCTTATAAGTAGAGTATTTTTAGATTTAGAAAAGTTGATCATATGTGGGTTGGAGACAAGGTTGGCCTCCAATGCTTTTGGTACTTTAGGAATGGTATGACATTTTCTTACATTTTTTACACTTCATTTTATCAAGATATTTTTTCCAATAGTTGCTGACAAGATGTCCCTTTTTGTGGTAGAAAGAGCATTTAGTGGATACAATATGAACCAAGACTTAGTCACGGGCTATTGAAGTGGATGCTTGACTAGTGCTATCTTCTTTCTGATTTCTGTTCCCCTCATCTAAACAAGATTGGATGGTGCTTTCCAAAGTTGGATTAAGGACATTTGTAAGAGTAGTTACAAGGGTTGGAAATACATTCTTTACAGCCTGAATTGAGGATAGTTGTGCCATGAGCCCCTTCATGTGAGAAGTGAACTTACCTAGGTCTTCTCCTTATTTATACTCCAAGCTAAAAATTTTGATCTTAAGGAAAATTTTACAGTTGTTTCCTATAGCACCATAAAGCTCTTCAAGCTTATCCCATTTTTCATTGGCAGTGGAGAGTCGATCAATATGATGGTAGGGACCCATTCGGATGAAGCATGATGATGGCTTGGGCTCTTTCATCATCTTCTACATCAAGTGGATTTGATGGATCAATAACCTTGGTCCCTTTGATGAAGGGCCAGTAACCCCATTCCATCATTTTATATTTCACTAGTACGTACCATAGATGAAAGTCTTTTTCATCAAACTTACGAATTTGAGGTCTAACATTGGCATAAGACATGGCCATCATAGGAAGGTCTTACAATTGATCTAGGCAATGGTAGTGTCTAGTGTTGATATATTTGCAATCACACCTACTTTAGTCCCTTTGTGAAGAGTAGTGAGGGCTCAGGACCAAAATCCCATATGCACAGTAGGAGAAAGTACCACCACTCAAATCCTATAAAGCATTGTACTTGCACTCTTTTTCTAATGCAATGGTAGTACTCTTTTCTTTCCAGTAAAGTGTCATGTCACTGTCAATACACAAGATTGTGTTTATGAGTCCAAGTCTCAATCTTGGAACCTAATTCACTTGTGTAACAATTTGTCCTAGTCAGGGTCAATGTCTTCATGAGTTTCTTTTTCCTCTTTCAACCTCCATAGCTTCCGCATCTACCATACTCTAGATCTTGCATATTTCACATCTAGTACTTTACACAATGGCCAATAAGTGCAAACCAAATGAAGAAAATGATCTATGTGTTCATAGATGCCACATAGCCTCACAATTGTGTAGACTTAAAACTGCAAGGATGAGAAAGGTTGAAAGTAATTGTATGATATTTGAATACCTTGACAAGAAGGAAAGGATGGTTAGATGATGAGTTCAAGAGAATCAACAGAAAGTCATATGGCTATTTTCTAAAGAATGGGTTTCTTTGGAAGAACCTAAGGCATAAAAGAGCCAATGCTAGTCACAATCCTCCAAGAGGAGGAGACTTTAACAATAGAGTGGAGATAGAGCCTATGCATGTGTTGTTGTGGTTGATGAAGTAGATCCTTCTCAAAGAGAAAGTCAAAAGAGGATCTATCCATGTAGTTGTAAATAGCCAAAGTGTGGGACCTTGGTTCTTTGTCATCCAAATCCCAAGAGATCATCAAGCTGTTTTTTTCCAAATCTTAATTGATTGCTACCCATTTATTTATTTCTCCTAATTTGGTGAAAGATCTTATGTTGAATCTAGAACCGACAAAGAGACTTTTGGTAGAATTAGCAAATTGAAGGGAAACATTATCAACTCAAGCAGTCAATAATACCCAATTTCAATTAGACAAGGGAAATAACTCGAGCCAAATTTAGGGTTATACCACTAGGATTTTATCACTTTCAATTAGAGATGGATTGGTTAGGTTGCAACCAAGAAAACATACATTATAGGGAAGTGCAAGTCACTTTCAAACATTAGCTAGGCAGAATAGTTTGAGTCACAAAGAAAGCCACAAAAATCTAGAATCTAGCTAGCTAAAGCAAGTTTAATCTTGAAAGGAACGAGGAAAGGACTCCATGCTTATCTAGTTAAACTCAATGAAGCAGAACACTCTAAGGATGAGGCAAAGCCATCGTGGTTAAGTGAATATGTAGATATTTTTTCTAAGGACTAAACTACACCTTGAGCATAAAGTCGACCATGCGATCAAACTAACAATTGAAGCAAAAATGGTCACAAAAGACCTCACAAGATGTTTATCCCTAACGCAACTAAATTAAATGAGCAATTAAAGCAATGAGTGGATCAAGGGTATGTACATCCTCCTAGCAATTCACCCTAGGGTGCTCTTGTTCTATTCCAAAAGAACCTTAAGCTTTGCATTGATTATAGGGGATTGAATCATGTTATTGTATATAATAAGTATTCCATTCACAAAATTGACAAATTGTTGGATAGCTTACAACCTACTGTGATCTTTTCAAATATCAACATAAGATCTAGGTATTATCAAATCCAAATCAAGGATGAAATCATTCTAGAAAAGCCAGCATTGGCTAGGAATGAAAGTTGATGTATTAAGATATGTAACTCAATCTTTGAGTTGCCAATGGATCAAAGCTAAAAGGATCAAGCTACCAGGATAGCTACATCCACTTGATATTCCATAGATGAATTGGGAATATATTAGTATGGATTTTGTGGTCAGTCTTCCAACTGTGCATGGAGAATATGACAATTTTAGTAATTGTGGATACATGACAATAAAGGGAGTGCATATCATTCCTGTAAAATCTACTTTCAAAGAATCTAACATCCTTAGATTATTTGTCAAAGAAAATTTCAAAGTGCATGATTTTCCAAAGAGATTTGTCAGTGATAGAGATTCATTGTTCACTTCCGAATTTTGGACATATCTCTTTCAAGCTATTGGTACTTACCTTTGTTTCAATAATGCCTATTATCCCCAAACTAATGGGAAAATTGAACAATTCATCCACGTTCTAGAAGACATTCTAAGGGCCTGCTATAGTAGGGAGCCAAAGAAATGGATATCACTAGTAGAGTTTGCCTATAACACTTCATACCAATAAAGTATTGGCATGACTACTTTTTGAGTATTTTTTCGGGAAGCATATCTATCTCCTCTAAGTTTTTATGATCCTATCATGAGGATCAAGGCATCCACAAAAATGTTGGAGGAGATAAAAGAGCAAACCAAAGTAATTTGCTAGAACATTAAAGGAATCCAAGGCATATAAAAGGCCTATATAGATCCCAAGAGAGCTCGTTGGACTTTCAAGGAGGAAGGACATGGTTTTCTTGAGATTTCAACCATAGAAGAGTTCTTTGTCCCTTGACAAATATCAAGAAAATCAATCCAAGGTGCTTGGACCCTCCAAGTTTGTCAAATGTCTTGGTAGGAATTCTTACAAACTAGAACTTTTGTCTCATCTCAAAGCATACAATACATTTCATATGAGTGTTTTGAAAGCCTATATCCCTAACCTTGAGCATGTCCTAGATGATGGAAGAATTATAATATCGACTGAATACGTCCACTGGTGAGCACAAAGTGGCAAGAGAGTCAAGCTCGAGCATGTATTTATGAAGATTTGGCAAATATAGTTTCTTGAAGAAAACAACCATGTGCTATTATCCATGAGGTAGAAAGCTATATGATGTAACATAGTTATTGGCAACCATAATACTTCCACTACAAGTACAGGAGATGGAATCTTAAGCATATGAAGCACTTTCACCTTTCTAAAAAAATAAAAAAAATTTGTTAACCCTAATGCGAGATTGAAAAATTCAAAATTCAAAATAGGGAATAACGCGGAAAAAGGCAATGTCAAAAGCGCAAAAGGTCAAGTAGTCGAAGGTAAAGACACATTTTAAAATACAACGGCATCACCAAAGTAGAAGAGTTCTAGGCTCCCTCGTGTGAAAATTATAAAATCTAGACAAGCATTGAAGAAGGAATAAGGCAACAAGAAGGGAATAGGGAAAGAGGACCTTGACAAGATGCCCCCGGTCATGTAAAAAAGGGGGATGGATGCCCAAGGGATTTAGAGCTTGTATATAAACTCAAAAAGTGAATGAGAAGATCATTCTTTGGTGTGTGACTAAAGTGGCTTCTTCTTCCTCTCTTCTTCTCTCCTTCTTGCTTGTGTGTGCTTGTGCTTGAGAAAGGGAGTGTGAGAGTGTGAGGGAGTGAGTGTGTGAGCGTGTGAGGGTAAGGGACCGTGGAGGAGAAGCTCTCCATCTTCTCCTCTCTTCTCATATTCTCTTCTCTTGACCCATGCATGGCTATGGAGGATAGAGCTTAAGGGAGGAGGCATGAGGTTGCTTAAGCTTGCAACTAGGATCGTGGAGCTATCGGAGTGCTTGCGGGAGGAGGCCACTGATACAAGCATCAAGGTAAGCTCACTACACCCGTGGGATTGAAGCCGTGTTGGCTAGGTGAGAGATATCCATTAGAGCTCACTTGAAATTCTTGAACAATAAGTGGTCCATGGGTCTTAGAGGTTGAACACATGACCTTCCACTACATTTTGGCTCCATTGTCGGGACCAATAGATTCAAGCTTGAGCACTTGTGTGCTTCAAATCGAGCGTCGAAGTAAGGCTTCATCCCCAAACTAGTGCTTGATGTACGTAGGAGATTTTGGAGTTTAATCTTCAACGCAAGTAAGTATTTTGGGTTTTAATGATTGGGTAAGTAGGATCAACCATTTTAGTACTTGAGTTTTGATTTTTGTTGCATCTAGAGTAGGATAGGATCAAAAGATCGAAGCGAATCGTTTTAGGGTTATTGTTGTAAACAGGCCCAAAATAGGAAAAAATAGGGGGAAAATGGGGTTGAAATCCATTGACAAGGCATGAGCACTAACAGGGCAATAATTTGGCATTGGAACAAATGTTTAAGACTCAAGGAAGGGGGGTTGAAGGCTCATTTTTAGCTTCTATAAAGAGAGAGAGAGAGAGAGAGAGAGAGAGAGAGAGAGAGAGAGAGAGAGAGAGAGAGAGAGAGAGAGAGAGAGAGAGAGAGAGAGAGAGAGAGAGAGAGAGAGAGAGAGAGAGAGAGAGAGAGAGAGAGAGAGAGAGAGAGAGAGAGAGAGAGAGAGAGAGAGAGGGTCCAGGGCCAAAGCACGGATCGATTGTCGCGCACGGGTATTTTCTAGCCGTGCTAGGTATTCTGGAAGTTTGTGTGGCCTGGCATGCCCAAAATCATCACCATCAATTCGATTTTTTGTATTGACTAGAACCATGGCCATCAGAATTGGACACGACTGATAGAGTTTGATTCCTAGAATTAGACTCTGATGCCAGATTTTAGATAATCAAACGGTCCGATTTTGGAAATCGGACCACTCAGACACCACCCAACCTATCTAATCAGACACATGGCTCATCCAATTCGGATAATCGAACAATCACATGCCCAAAATTGGACCACTTGAAAATTGGACATGTCAAAATCAAACAAAAAAAATTCAAACCATATGCACTCAAACATCCAATTCTAGGAATTGAACACTGAGAATTGAACCCTATTAAATCAGACCAAAGGTTTATTATGAAAATTGACTAATCCAGCATATCCCAAGCAAAACAAAGCACCTTCTCTGGCAAGAAAACCTTTCGGTAGCCTTCTAGATGCATCGAACATCTTGTGGAGCCTCCGGATTGCACACAGTGGAGACCTTAGAGACCCTTGAGAGTGGCCAACAACAATTGAGCCTGGAAGCATACCTGGCCAAGAACGTGCAAGGGAGTAAGAGAGTTGCATCTATCATCGTGCATTTGCACCCCACACTATTTTGGACACTTAAAGTGTACTTAAGAAACTAAAAGCCTGATTTTGCACAGTGCATGAAAAGAACACCACACACACTCGAAGTGTACATAAGTCATCTCATTGGCTTGTTAATGTTGAGGCTTGGTAAGTTGTGACAAGTCACGACCCCCCTCCTTAGACTTGGTTGTGGATCCCTCTATTAGTGGCTTCGTGGGCATTGATGGAGTTGTGCTACCCTTACTAAAAGATGTTATGATGCATACATTGTTGATGGCAAGGTGAATGCATTGTAACTTCTAGTCGACATGGCAATGTACTTGTTTTATAAAGGCGCAAACTAGCAGCGATTTCTTACCAACATCTTTTGTGTTCGGCAATACATAAAAGATTATGGGTATGCTTTCAGACTTGATAGAGGTTGCGACTTTGCACTTTTCCAAAAGTGCGTATGATTGCCCCCAAAAGGACTGAGTTTAGTACTCGTGGGCTATAGTTGTGGTTAGCCAATTTGAGCCCAATGATCATGAGTTAAGATGTGGAAATCAGCTTCCTCATCGATCAATACATTGAAAGTATGTACTCGCTGGGTGGTGATTGCTGTACGGAGGTAAGCGGTTCCACTACTTCTTTAGCCTCGTCTTCAAATTCTATAATTGCGGCAGCTCAAACTTTCATAATAGGGGACTCTAGCATGGGAGGCTTGTGTAGTGGATGTATGGGAGGGTAGTACTTCTTTATGTGGCTACCATTGAAGAAGCCTATGCCCTCTCCATCTAGGGTCTTGAGCTCTACATTGCTAGTTTGGTTGATGATGCAAACTCTAAAAGGCCCCAATCCCCTAAATTTCATCTTTTACTTGTGGTCTTGCACTAATTATAATAGCACAAGGTCATCTTGATTGAAGTATCACTGCTTGACATGCTTGTCAAACTAGCTCTTACGTCATGCCTTCTCGCAAATCAGTGCATGGGTAGCTAGAAGTCGAGTCTCCGATAGGCGTTCTAGTTCAACTAGGTGTTTTATCCATGCCTCATTTCCATCCCATCTCTCTTGAGTGGCCATTTTCAAGTTAGAAACAAAGAATTCTATTGGTAAAATGGCATCAGTTCTGTAGGTCAACCTAAACGGAGTCTATCCTACAACCATTTTATAGGTTGTTCAATAGGCCCATAAGGCTGCCACCCATCAGCTTGTAGTCCCAATGGTTGCATGAAGCAGATACAACTTTGGTCAAGACCTTCACTAATATTTTGCTTGGCCATTCACTTGAGGATAGTTAGGCAAGGATTTCTGATGTATGATCAGAAAGGTAGACATGAGGTGAGCAATCACTTCATTGATGAAATGTGTGCCTTGATCACTAACTAGTTCGATGGGGTAACCGAATCATGAGATCACCTGCTCCCACAAGAACTTAGCTGTGGTTCTAGCATCGTTCTTTCTAGTGGCTTGTGCTTTTACCCACTTTGTGAGGTAATTTGTGGCAACTATGATGTACTTGACCTGCGAGTATTGTGCTGTGGGACTAATTGGCATGATGAAGTCAATTCTCCATTTTTCGAAATGTTGTTTTGCAATGATTGGGGTTAGCTTCATCTTGTCTTTGTGAATTGGTGTTTTGGTCTGTTGGCACTCATCATAGTGCTTTTTAATTCATGTTGTGTCTCAAAAAAATGTAGGCCACCATAGTTGAGACTATAGTACCTTGCGAGCTGTCATGTCTCACTGAAGTGTCCTCCAGCAATTCTATTGTGTGCTTTTGCAAGTACGTCATGATTTCATGCTTGCACACACATCTGCATAGCAAGCCTTCTTGCCTTAACCTATAGAGCTGTCCTACTATGAAGTAATAGGGTTGCATCTTGAGGGCGAGTCACCAAAGTGGGCCTTTTCGATGGGTCTTTTGGGTAGTTCCTGTTCAAGTACTTGGACTATGTCATTTGCCTAGTATGGCATCAGGTTGGCTCTAAACAAATCTTTCTCACTAGACAGGTTAAAGAGATGCACATCTGGAAATTTGTCGATGATACCCTATCTAGCGGCTTCTCCTCTGGGTATGCGAGACATGTGATCAGCCATGTAATGTTGTTTCCCCTTGCACACAACCACAGAGAAGTCGAATTCTAAGAAGAAGTAGTAATCATCCAGCAATGCATCTTGTAGCACAAGGTTTATTAACAAGATAGAGAAAGGCTTGATGGTCAACAAAGAAAGTAAAAGGCGTAGCCAATAGATAATGCCGAAATTTCTTCACATCAAACTCCATGGCTAAACCTTGTCTCTCCACGGAATAATTGTTTGCAAGATGATTGCTAAAGGTAGAAGGGATGACACAATGTTTACCTTGGATACTACTATTCCTATGTTAAAGGCAGCCATGTTGGCTCGTGATACCAAAGTAGTCACAAATGTGGAGATGTAGCATAAAGTGAAATTGGCCATATAAACATACAAGGGTTGGAGTTGTACTTGGTTTGCTAAAATTCAAGTATATGGAGTTAGAATATGTATGTTATGTTTACAAGTTTGGGAGGCAAGCAAGACTTTCATTTATCAAACATGTCAGAAATAGTACTAGACCATTGTAGTTGGTACATTTAGATGTTTGGGGTTTGGTGCATAATGCATCCTTGAATGGTGCAAGATGATATGATGTCTTGTTTATTGATTATTTCAACATATATACTTGGTTGTATATTCTTAAGCACAAGGGTGAAGTGCTAGATGTTTTCAAGGACTTTAAAACACATATTGTCCATGAGTTGTCCGCTATCAAAACTCACTGGATAGTCTAGATTCTGTTTGCTAGGTTGACACAACACTGCCCCCATGACAAACTTTGAGGCATCAATGTGGATGTGGAAGGTTGTGGTCTAGTCTCGGGCCTATAGTATTGGGGCAGTTTTCAGAGCCCTTTTAAACTATTCATATGCACGTTGGCATTCCTTGGTCCATTTGAATATTATCAGCAGTTTGTAGAGTGGTCTAGTGATTAATGCATAGTCCAACACAAATCATTGATAGTATGATGTATGCCCTAGGAAGCACTGAACTCTCCCTTGTAGTTGGTTGGTGGTGGAAGGTCAACAATAACCATAACTATTGAGAATTCAGTGGCAATGCCGTTCTTGGACACCAGGTGCCCTAGGATGCATCCATGCTTCATCCAAAAGTGGCACTTAAGGGGGTTCAATGAGAGACAATACAGTCTGCATCGTTCAAAGATTGCACAGATTTTGTTTAGGTAGTCTTTCTAACTCAAGTGAACACATAGGTAATCAACAAACACTTCTAACTCCTGCCAAAGCATGTCCTTGAAGATGGTACACATGAGCCGTTGAAATGTGGATGGTGTGTTAGTCAACCCAAAGGGCATGACCATGTAGACAAAGACACCTCACTCAGTAACGAATGCGTGCCTGTCATCAGGATGTACTTTGCACCTGATTGTAACCTAGGAAGCCATCCAGGAAACTATAGACTTCCTTGCTAGCTACTCTTTTGAGTATATGATCAATGTACAATAGTGGATAGTTGTCTCTCTTCATAACAATGTTAACTTTCTTATAATTAACGTACACTCTAATTTTTCCATTCTTCTTGAGGATGATTACGATGGGTGAAACCCAGTCCATGTGCTCAATTTCGTAGATAAATCTTACTCTTAAGAGTTTTTCTATCTCTTCCTCGACCACATGAGCATGCTTGGGATTCATCAGATACGATCGCTTCTTGACCGACATTGCGTCAGGTGTCATGGGGATGTTATGAGTCACTATACTCGGATACACTCCCTTCAACTTGTTAAGAGACCAAGTGAACACGTCTATGTACTCTCATAGGAGAGCAATGAGTCTTACTTCTTCTTGCATGCTCAAGTCATCGGTTATAAAGACCGGTCGGGTCATCTCCCCTTCCTTAACCAAATTGACCTCTTTTACTTTAGCAGGTCCTTCTATAGACTCGCTTGCTTACCATTGTCATTTGGCTCCTAGCAAGATCACTACCTTATCACCTTTCTTGAATTTCGTGAATCATTTTGGTAGGTCTTGCGGTTTTTTCTAATCTCTAGCTTTCGACTCCCTAGTTTGCAGTCCCTTCCTTCCTCCCTCAACCATCGATGCCTTTAGTGGACTGGTCCCTTGGTGCACTTTATACTAGTAGGAGGTCAAGGTATCTCGGGGTCACTGTCTGAGCTTACTTTAAACTCAGAATCAAACTCTTCATCTTTGCTAGAAGAGGGAGCGTCTCCTAGTGGTCGTACCTCTAACGGTGACTCGATTCTCAATAGGGGCGTGGCTAAATTAACCTTGCTTGCTCATAGTCTATTACCCCTACATGGTCTAGCCAAGTGAGATCACATTTGGGTTTTGAAAAATCCTCCTTTGATTCTAGATGCTTTGGAGCTCTTTGACTTTGAGTCTACTCTAATTTGCTCAATTACTCGACCATCATGTTGTATTCTATTGTATTGGTCTCCTCTTCATCATCCTTGTTCATAGAGTAGCAATCTTCATACTCATCGTCTGAACTATCCTCATCCAACGACTACTTGTCACCTCTCAAGCCTCGATGGTCCATTTCTTTCTCATTGACAACTAAGGCCTAATTGTACATCAAGTTCAGATCATGCACCTTGATCGACCTCCACTTGGGTTCATCCAATAGATCCTTGAGGGGTTTGAGATTAGCGACTGGGTTGCCAGCTAGCTTGTCCATCAAGTTCCCTAAGATCTCGTGGAGCTCTTGCTTGTTGTTCAAGATCTGGAATGTGATAGGGGTGGGCCATTCATTAGGGCTTCTAGCCATCATGCATAGTGGCACTGGGGGTTTGTCCTTGGGCTCATCGATTGCGTTAGCAGCTTGTTCATATTCCTTGTTATCCAAGAATGGCAGATCGATCATGGCTAGCATGTGTATCCAATCACGATCATCCTTAGGGCAAGGGATATACTTCATTAGCGACCTGCATGATTTTCTAACTTGAGTGTCACCCTTTAACAAAGTTGAGATGATATCGAGGTCAATTGGCATAGTCTTCCAAGTGTCCATTTCTACTCTCAGTGCTTCCATTCGATTTCCTAAGAAGATCAGACCGTTGTCCCAGTCTTCTATGACTTGTGCATTCTGCATTTAGGGTCAACCTAGCAGGATATCGTAATTGACTCCCTTCATGACGATGAAGTCTACTCAATTGGACTCCTACTATCTTCAATGGTCAATTTCTTAGCACTCTGAATGATTTGACCTTCATTCCATTTTCTAGCATGACATTAGACCTAGCATTCTCAATAGGCGGGTCACCCCAGACCTAGAGCATCGTGTGGCTAAGCACACTGACTCTTGCTCCCATGTCTACGATTCCTTTCCTTATGTTTTGTCCTCAATGTGTTTTGTCCTAGCATGGAACACTGGATTCCTAGCTAGCTGTATGTTGCTCATGTTGTCACAATGCATGACAATTGGACATCTCCTTGTACATCCAAATCATCTAATAACTTTTGCAGCCATACCACCTCACATGCTGTCGTAACAACACCTCTATACTCAACCTTTGTACTCCACAAAGAAATTGTAGGTTGCTTTTTGCTGCTCCATGTAACTGCTACACTACCAAGGGAAAATATGAATCCACTAGTAGATCTTCTGTCTGACATGCTACATACCAACCCAATTTGCATCTGTGTATCCAAAGACTTGTACATCCTTCCTTGCCTCATAAAAAATTCCATAATGTAAAGTGGACTTCACATATCTCAATATACGTCTAACTGCATCCAAATGAGGCTTTCTAGGCATTTGCATAAATTGACTGACAAGGCCAACAACATAGCTCAAGTCTATTGGCATTGTGATAGTAATATAAATCAAACTCCCTACTATCCTCCTAAACATAGTAGGGTCTTCTATCTCATCCCCAACGTCGCCACTCAACTTCACATTTTGCTCCAATGGTAACGAAAGAGGCTTACATGCTATCATACCATACTTGGATAACATATCCAAGCCATATTGCCTTTGGGATAGCCATATACCATAATCATATTTGATCACCTCGATACCAAGAATGTATATCAGCTCACCCAAATCATTCATCTCAAACTTCTTCTTCAAGAAGTCCTTAACTTCAACAATCCCATTGTCATTGTCACTTGTAATAATCAAGTCATCCACATAAATGACTATGATGACCAAACCTGCATCTCCCCTTCTCACATAAAGTGAGTGATCGGCATCAGAAATACAAAATCCAATATTGACAAGATACTCTCCAATCTTATTAGGCCATGCTCTAGGTGCTTGCTTCAGCCCATAGAGCACCTTTGTTAACCTGCACACATATAGGGGATGCTCTAAATCCTCATAACTTGATGGCTGCTCCATATACACTTCTTCTTGCAATCCACCATGCAAGAAGGCATTTTTAATATCCATTTGTTGCAAACTCCAACCTGTCACTGCTGCCAAGGCAATCACACATCTAATAGTTGCCATCCTAGCAACTGGACTGAATGTCTCTTCATAATCTATGCCATATACTTGAGCATAGCCTTTTGCAACCAGTCTAGCCTTATACCTGCTAACAGAACCATCTACATTAAAGCCCATGAACCCAAGTTCCAATGGGTACCTAAATATCAAGGACCGTTGCCAAGAAGCAACCAAGTATGACCTTGCAAGGCTAGGAATCCACCCTCAAAACCTAGGAGGCAGAAAATAAACTATAGGCATTGATGAACAGTCAAGTTGCGCTAGGTCCCCAAGACTTTATTGCATGCGCAAGGCTATTATACAAGGGCAATACTTGGATATGGGTACCCAAAGCCACGACTACCAAGTGCACTATTCAAGCGCAACCTTAAGTGTGCCCACACAAGCCTGCATGATAGATCAAAAACCGAAATCCCAAACAATGCAAGCTATAGAGCCCATAGGGTCCAAACCCACTATGCTTGCGAAGCCTCAATGAGTCTATTGGTCAAAACTACAGCTTGATGTATCCAAACCACCTCAACCTAGTGTTGCCAGTGCCCCCAAGGCCTCCTAAGTATCTAGCAACACAACAACTACATCACAACCCTCACCTAGTGCACAAGTGACTACACCACTTCCTCAAAAGCAACTAAATTCTCCAACCTCAGGCGTGGATGTGTCTAGCCCAGTCAACAATTCTCGACCTCCTATTGTCAAGATTGTGGGAGAGAAGGAAGGAGTCTCACTTGTAGCTTTCTTGCTTGCACAATGGAGGAATACACACAGAGGTGGAGGCTGAAAACAGTTTTCCTCTTCTTAGTTGTGTAAGCCAAAAGAACTCACTTACAAAGAAATAGAAGAACCCTATATATGGGTCTTAAACCAAACTCAACTAACTACGGTGGCATACTAACTGAGCCAGGAATTAGAGTAGATAAGGATAGCTGTCATCTAGCTATTATTCATGAGCGGTGTACCAACCGCGTCTACAACTGACAAGTCGGTGACATAAATACACAACGGTCACCCTGGCGTATCACGAGTGGAGCTCGATATCTCAACACTCCCCCTCGAGCTCAATCCCAATTCCTGCACACCAAGCAGGTCTCTGAACTTGCGCAGCTTCTCTGCGCCCAATGCCTTCGTGAATATGTCAGCTACCCGATCCTCTGTGCTGACATAAACTAGATCAATAAGACCTAGTAAAATCCTCTCTCGCACATAGTGATAATGCACCTCAATGTGCTTTGTTCTAGCATGATAGACTGGGTTATTTGCCAAGTGTATACTACTCATGTTGTCACAATAAATGACAACTGGCCCATCTGTAGACTGATGCATATCATAAAGTAGCTTATGCAACCAAGCTACCTCACATGCAGCCATTGTTGCACCCCTGTACTCAGCCTCTGTGCTCGACAAGGCAACTATAGGCTGTTTCTTGCTGCTCCAAGTGACTGCAGCACTCCCAAAAGAGAACACATATCCACTGGTAGATCGTCTATCAGAAATACTACCAGCCCAATCAGCATCAGTGTATCCATGTAGCTGTATCTCAACCCCAGTCTCATAAAATAGTCCATATTGCAATGTGGACTTCACATACCTGAGTATGCGTCTAGCTGCATCCAAATGCGGTTTCCTTGGAGCCTGCATAAACTGACTTACCAATCCAACAGCATAGCTCAAATCTGGCCTGGTAATAGTCATATAAATCAAACTTCCTACTATGCGTCTGTACATAGTAGGATCTTCCAGAAGCTCACTTGCATCTGCGCGCTTAGCTTCACATTCTGCTCCAAAGGAACTGAAATAGGCTTACAGCCTGTCATCCCATATTTGGACAGCATGCCCAATCCATACTGCCTCTGCAAGAGCTGTATCCCACTTGGTGATCTAATCACCTCAATGCCCAAAAAATAACGCAGCTCTCCCAAATCCTTCATCTCAAACTTCTGCTTCAATAGCATTTTCACATGAAGGATATCTTCATCACTGTCACCTGTCATAATCAAATCATCAACATAAATGACAAGTAGCATGATACCTTTCTCTGTTTTTCTCACATAAAGTGAGAAATCTGCCTTGGAAATCTGAAAGTCAATAGTGACAAGATACTGTCCTATCTTGTCAGACCATGCTCTAGGTGCTTGCTTCAAGCCATACAAGGCTTTCTTCAACCTGCAAACAAACTCAGGATGAACATCATGTACATAACCTGGTGGCTGCTCCATATAGACCTCTTCTTGCAAATCACCATGCAACAAGGCATTCTTTACATCCATCTGATGTAACGACCATCCCTTTGATGCAGCCATAGCAATGACTGCTCTTACGGTTTCCATCCTTGCAACCGGACTGAATGTTTCTTCATAGTCAATGCCATATGTTTGTGCATACCCCTTGACTACTAATCTTGCCTTGTATCTGTTCACAGAACCATCTGCATTGTGCTTCACCTTATAAACCCACTTACAGCCAATTGCATTCTTACCTTTAGGCAAAGGTACCAATTCCCATGTAGCATTTGCTTCCAAGGCATCCATGGCTTTCTCCCATTTTTCTTTTCCCATGGCTTGCTCAAAAGAAGTGGGTTCTGGTTCCTGTATCACTTTGACCATATATGCATAGTGAATGGCTGTAAATCCATCATATTTCAGCCTATCCACAGGATACCTAGCTCTCGCAGACCTGCGCAAAATAGGTTCACTCCCAGATGCTCTCAAAACATCCCTGGTCTTCCTTACTCCAGGTGTAACAATAGAAGGAATACCCAACTCATCATCAATGCTCTGTTCTGAGCCACTGGATTCACCATCCACATAAGAGTGACCTGCATTCACATCAAACATGGGCTGATCAACCTTCTCTTTTTCTTTTCGTGATACCTGCATACCACTATTTGCACCGCCTTGAGAAGATTCTCCTGATCTCAATCTGCCTGTCCATGGCGAAGAATGTGAACCACTGCTAGAGGACGCTCCAGGTCCACTAATATTTTGTGACTGCTGCTGTGAATTCTGTGCAGCATTACCATTTTGTGCATCTACATCATCTATCACATTTACTGGTTTATACCAGCTACTCATCTCATCAAAAACAACATCTCTGCTCACTGTAAACTTATGAGTAGAAGGGTTATAGCATCTATACCCTTTTTGCTACAGAGAGTAACCAATAAAGATGCACTTCTCAGCTTTTGGATCCAACTTGGATCTCAACTCATCTGGCACATGTACATAGGCAATGCAACCAAAAATTTTCAAATGAGAAATATCTGGTTTTCTACCAGTATACCTCTCCTCTGGAGTCATTCCATGTATTGCTGCAGTGGGAGTCCTGTTCATTATGTAGACTACTGTAGCAACTGCTTCAGCCCAATAAAAATCTGGCAAGTCTTTTTCATTGAGCATGGCATGAGATACCTCTCCAATATGCCTGTTTTTCCTTTCTGCAATTCCATTTTGTTGTGGGGTATGGCTGCATGAATATTGCTGCTTTATGCCATGCTCCTGCAGGAACCTTGCAAACTCATTTGAGAGGTACTCTCCCCCTCCATCCGACCTTAGGCATTTTATCTACAGACCTGTTTCTTTTTCAACCATAGCTTTAAGAGTTTTGAAATGCCCAAAAACTTCACTTTTCTTTTTCATAAAATACACCCAAACTTTTCTGCTATAGTCATCAATAAAACTAACAAAATAATGACAGCCTCCAAGAGATGCAGCTTTAGTAGTCCACACATCAGAGTGAATTAATTTCAATGGCTTCTCACTCTCTTGAACATGTTTAGGAAATGGTTTCCTTGCCTGTTTTCCAAACTGACATGCTTCACATACCTTATGCATTTCTGCAACCTTGAATTTGGGCAATCCTGCAACAATATTTTGGGCCTGCATTGATTTAAGTCGCTGTACATTAACATGACCAATGCGTTTATGCAAGATATCAATATCTGCAACTACACCGGTCCCATGTGCAAACATTGCTGCACTCAATTCAGACATGTTTGCATCCAACGTAAACATTCTGCCCTTCTTCTTTCCTTTTGCTATCAAGCGACCTTTATTTTTCATATCCTCAACAAAGCATCCATGAGGATTAAATCTGACCTGCAAGCCCTGCTCAACCATTTGACCAACAGAAACCAGATTCTTGGTGATATTCGGGACATGAAATACATCGGACAGGTATTTCTCTTTCCCATCCTGCATAGACAAAGGAATTTTTCCAATATGCACAATAGGATGTGCAGTATCATCACCAGTCTCCACAAATCCTGGTTTTTCCATTTTCCTTGCATCCTCCATCCATTCTGCATGACCTGTCATGTGGTTTGATGCACCTGAGTCAACATACCATACATCATTGCTTTCTTCTGCACCTGTCACAGAATTGTTCATGTGCTCTTGAGCTCCTTACCATGAACAAGGCTCTGATACCATGTCAAGATTGTGGGAGAGAAGGAAGGAGTCTCACTTGTAGCTTTCTTGCTTGCACAATGGAGGAATACACACAGAGGTGGAGGCTGAAAACAGTTTTCCTCTTCTTAGTTGTGTAAGCCAAAAGAACTCACTTACAAAGAAATAGAAGAACCCTATATATGGGTCTCAAACCAAACTCAACTAACTATGGTGGCATACTAACTGAGCCAGGAACTAGAGTAGATAATGATAGCTGTCATCTAGCTATTATTCATGAGCGGTGTACCAACCGCGTCTACAACTGACAAGTCGGTGACATAAATACACAACGGTCACCTTGGCGTATCATGAGTGGAGCTCGATATCTCAACACCTATAGGCCAAAAACCTTCTTATGAGAGATGATCGATTCTTACCTTGGCCTTGGACTTGGCTAAAAATATGGGTGATGACGTGGTTACTTGCCTTCAATGCTTGGATGCTACATTTACTATACTTGCTACTTAAAGTAATGATCGACTAGACCTAGGCCTTTTGGAAGAGCCTTTGGCCATGGAGGTACATACAGTGGCTTGCTCTTAGGAAGAATTAGAATTCCTATTTGTTAAGGCTCCCCAAGTAGTTGAGGAGCTAATTGCCACCTAGATTTCCCATGAATAACTGTACATATGATGATTCATCACCTCATATAACAAGAGCACAACCCCTACCACAGACCAAGAAATTGAAGAATTGAAACAACTTATTGAAAAAAACAACTCCTCTTTCCTGTGGAAATGGTATACTCTTTGACTTTAATGGGAGCTAGAGGGTTGCCAAATCATGACTAATGCTAAGTAGAGGCATGCCATCAAAACCTTGGAACAAGGCCCAACTTATGTAGCTCCAACCTCCTATAGAGTGTTGACCACCATTCGCAAACAACCCCTAGAAGAGCAGCACATCATGACCCACCCCTATTTAGATTGCATGTTGACTGAGGAGGAGCTACACATTGCCAGCAGGTGACTTTCTAATGGATGTCCTGACTTACCTCACCCACGTAAGCATCTGACTTGTCGACATTGACCACTATGCTCAAATGGAGTACAACCCAAACTTCTACGCTTGGTTCATGTAGAGGTGAAACACCATGAGCATGCATCGACGAGCCTTCACTCTTCAACCTCTAATCCTAAGAAGGATTCTTCTCATCTCCAAGGGGGAGGGGGTAAGGTGTGGAACATAAAAACAAACCCTAAACCTCAGTCAACATCCAAAAGTAGAAAAGAATGGATAAAAATCAACTTCTGATTGAGGAAAAGTGTCATACATTTTTTTAGGAATGCGTGGATTGTTTAAAGGAAAATTCTCCTTCCATATTTAAGCATTTCAATTTCCATGAGCATTTTGTTTCCATTTCCTACATGTCTTTCTGCAAAAAGTATCTGAAGAATATTGATGGTGAGTTATGGCTTCATGATAGGCACCTACAATGGCAGAATAGAAGAAAACCATCAACTTTCCATTTTCAAAGGAAGAGCAAGCAAAGTATGGCCTCTCAGTGCTAGGGTCTACAACCAATTCAAGTTCAGGCACATCCTAAATTTGGAAGACGTATTCATGGAGAAGCAAGCCATAAGGAAAATCTTGAATCAATGCAAGTTACAAAAGTATGTGGAGAACCAAGTCGTGGACTACAAAAAGTGCAAGAAGTTCCTATGTACCTTCAACAAGAACCACAACACTATAATTGTGCGACAAGGAGAGGCCACCCGCCAAGTAGAAGTTGAGCTGACCCCACAGCTAGTGGAGAGAGTGTTGGGCATGGTCAAAAAAGTTGAAAGACAGACAAAAAGGGATGTGTATAACATGTTGGGAGTGGAATAAGTGTAGGTCCACACCAATGATGTATCAACTTAGCTAATATCTCTGACCCTGAAGTCCAGTTACAAGCCAAAATGGTCACATGCCTTGTTTTCTAGCCAAAGGTACAACACATTGATGAGCAGAATCAATGTGCAGATGCTAGAAAGCATTGCAACCAAATCTTTTGATAAAGTAAACTTGAACAACTTCATACGGAAGACCATTGAGACTTCAGTTAAGGCACTAGCTACAAGTGGAAGACTTGCGGGTGGATAGTTCTCGGCCTCTAAGGCAAGGAAGAAGTCGTCATCTAAGGCCTCAACCATTGGATTTGGTGGGGTCTTGACTGCCATCATTAGGGAGGAATTGGGGGAAGCACAAGGTGACGAAGGATTTGGCAAGATACCAGACATGTCCCCTCTCCACCAAGAGCAGGAACGATCTAGGGAGAGAATCGTGAGTGACAAAGAAGGACAATAGGAAACATGATGTCGTGCCACTACGTAGACACGGTGTGAAAAACTCTGGAGTGCATTATCATCCGACTGTCTTATAAATGTAGAGAGCCAATGTGATCTGACCATTAGTGCTAGTGTCCGTGGCATGGATTATCCAAAAATACTAGATTTTTGGATAATTATAGCCTATTTTTAATATTATTTATTGTAAAAATATGAAAAAGTTAGAAAAGCTTCTAGATTAGGATGGCATGCAAAAAGCAAGTTGCTTTTTCAGCCACAGTTATTGGAATTTTCATAAAAAAGAAAAAGGGACAAAATCGTGTGCATTGCGATCACTATTGACAGGCTGAAAAATGCACTTTGAACTAGAAGAAGAAGAAGAAGAAGTGATCTAGGAGATCCCTGACCAGGTTTCTTGGGTTTCAGGTGTCTTGAGGTTTTACCCCCCTTCCGAAGCCAACGGATCCATTAGATTTGGGTTTTGAGCAACAAAGAAGGAGCTGCTATTTCTTATCCACGTTTTTTTTCTACGAGGGAGCTCTAGGAGATCTAATGCTTGGAGAGTGCTTCTGAGTAGTGCTAGACAAAGGATTTCAGGTTTTGTCAATACATATTGATTTGATTCATTGTGCTTTGTCTTTGTTGTGTTTACCCCTCGTCTTTTATTTTTCTTCTCTTCCATCTCCTATCTCTACTTCCTTCTACCTTTGATCCCAGGTGAATACGACCTTTCGACAAAAACCCCTCTGACAATGGTCTCTAGCCACGGAGGGGCCAAGAAGTCCAAGAAGAAAACCCCCCAAAGGAGAGTGGAAGAGGAGAGAAGGAAGAAAGAAAAAGCTAACTACCTCAAGGACCAAAGGGAATCCAAGGATGCAAAAGAAGAAAGAAAGAGAAAAGCATACAAAGAGGCTGAGGTGCTTAGGGGAGAGAAATAGAGAACATAGCCATCCGCCTATTGGTGGAGCATCCCTCCAAAGAAGAAAGAAAGAAAAAGCTGACTATCTCAAGGCCCAAAGGGAATCCAAAGAGGAAAAATAAGAAAGAAAGAGAAAAGAAGATGAAGAGGTTGAGGAGCTCGAAAGGAGACAAGAAGAGGACATAGCCAAGGGCCATCCGCCTATCAATGGAGTAGCCCATTAGAGAGGAGGAGTTGCCTAGCATGAGCCTACATAGATAAGACGGCCTGGGGACAACCCAGGGACAAGCTCCCAAGTGCCAGAAATCATGCCACCCCTAGTAGCAGAAGGCAAGGACAAGGGTTTGATTGACCCCATTCCACCTATCCTAGTGCCTATCACCCTAGTCTCTGCACCCACCAAAGGCACTTTAACTATAGTAGACACAAGTAACCTCATGGCCTGGGTGTGGTATTTGGTCAACAAAGAGATAGCTCAAGATGCAAGCAAACAAACATTAGTGATGGGAGCAAAGACAACGGGAGCTACAGATGCGGAGTCATGACAAGATCCTAAGAGATAGAAGGTAGAAGCATCCACAAAAACTATCCCTACAACATTGCCATTGTCTACAAATTATGACAATTATGTTAAGGAACTGCAAAGGAGGAAAAGAAGATGGTTGTGGCCAAGCTAGAATCAAAGAAAGATGAATTAGTGGCTTTCCAGCTCAGGAAAACCCACCAAGTAACCAGGTATCAATGAGAAATAAGTGAGCTAAAGGCAAAGATTAGGGCTAAGGAGGAGCAAGAGGACAGTTGGTGAAAGAAACTTGAAGATGAGAATCAGGAAGAACTGATGGGACTTCAAAAGGAATACAAGCCCTTGATCCTACAATAAGAAGAGCTACAAGGACATATGGAAACGGTCCAACATGCCATGGAGGAGCTCACAACAACCGGAGAAGAAGAGAAGGCCCAAAAGTATCATGAAAACATGGACAAGTTGGAGAAGAGGGTGGATGTGGAACTAGAAGAGTAGAAGAGACTAGAAAGAGAGCTCAAGGAACAAGAATGTAGAATAAGGGCCTTAGCTCAAAGGCAAAATGAAAGCTTAGAAGAGATGAAAAGAAGAGCATGTGAATGGGTGTTCAAGAGTGAAGGAAGGGTAAGAGCCTTAGCGAGCCGACTAGCCCTTGCAGAAGGTGACAAGGTGTTAACAGAAAGCAAGGAAGAGGCCACCCAAATAAGCTTGGAAGCCCAACAACGTGCCTTCCTCAATACTCTCTTAGATGCCACACAATCAGAAGAGGGGAAGGCTATTGAATCATTAAGGAGAAAGCTAGAGGTCGCCCACAAGGCTCTATGACACGGGCTGCACATCCAAGCACAAATAGCAAGGCCCAAGGAAGCAGAGCCACAAGAGCATAGGGGAGAGGAGATGAAAAGATTGACTAAAGAAGTAGGGCCAAGATTTGAAATGGGGCAGAAAGACAAGGAGTTAGTCCCATAGCCTCCCTCTCCACAGCCTGAAGTACAACAAGAGGTAAACACCACTATTGAAAGAAAAGCAGAGATCATAAGGAAGATAACAAACATGCTGAAGCATGGCAGAGGCTGAAAGCTAAATGAGCAATGGCCCCAAAAGCACCCATCCCTCCAAGAGAGAAGATTGTTTCCCAATAGACTAGAACACAGAACTCATAGTATGGGAGTAGAAGGAGAGCGGTCGTGATTAATGTAGGAAGAAGGCTAGGAGACAGGTGGGTTGCCGAAAGAGAGAAGAACTCTACCTCACGGGGCACAGAGGCTCTTGAACTATTGGGAGAACAAGGTGTGGGAGCTTTCGCTCAACCGTCGAGACCCACGGACCGCTTATTGTTTCAAGTGTTCCAAGCGAGCTCTAATGGATATCTCTCACCTAGTCGATGTGCCGTCGATCCTACGAGTGTAGTGAGCTTACCTTGATGCTCGATTGAGTACCCTCCTCTCTCTTGCACTCCGGTAGCTCCACGATTCTTGATGCTAGCTCAAGCATCCTCAAGCCTCCTCCATCTCCAAGCTCCATCCTCCATAGCCGCGCGCGCAAGAGAAGAGAAGAGAAGAGAAGAGAAGAGAAGAGAAGAGAAGAAGAGAAGAGGAGATGGTGAAGAGCTTCACCCTCTTGATCTCTCACTCCCACACACACTCACTCCCTCACACTCTCACACTCCCTCTCTGATGCCAGGAGGCATATTCCACGGTGGATTTCGTGAGGTTTTACGGTGGATTTCGTAAACTTAGATGACCGGGGCTCATACACAAAGTGGATTCTTTGTGCGAGAAGTTGATGGGGACGCCTGTCCTTTTCGGGCATTTCATTAATTTAGTGTGTACGTGGGTGATTCCATAGCGGGTGATTCCGCAAAATACATATTAAATTAATAAACGTTTATGAGTTTAGAGTGCACACTCGTAATAAATTAAGGTTAGGATTTATTTCTAACCAGTTGATTTATTTATGTAGCTGAAGACTGCTAGGTATTCACTTTTGTCGGTTTAATTGTATTATTTTACTAACGATTGTGAATGCTTCAGATGATGTGTAGAGATAGCAGCAGTGGCGGAGGAAAGCATTGGAGTCTAGTGAGTATTCGACCTATGGATTATATTTTGATAGGCGCCACGCCTATATTTTGTTATGTCTATTGAGGCATCAATTATTTATTATTATTTTGTACGCGCCTATGCGCAAGGATATGTTATTTCTATTTGGACATTGTGTTGGGCGTGCCAGATTCCATGGGTACCGTCCATTAGCTTTATTTTCCTATTTTTGTAGAAAGCAAACTCAAAAGCTAAAAGCTTGTCATATTTTTGTAAATTGGGCTATTATTGAGCATGAAGATGGAAATATACATAAAATACATGCTTTGTGAAGTGCACACACAAGGCATGGGGGGAGATTAAACCCAATTGGTCTCTTGCTTCTTGTCGTTCATGCTTTTACATTGTTTTTTGTGCAAAAAGGTAGAGTTCATTGTTCTTGGGGACCTTCTGGGATTCACTACGTGAGCATACTGCGACCGATCTGCGCACCAATGGTATCAAAGCGAAGCTGAGATCAAGAGCTTCCAATCGCTACCCATCTCGGGCGAAGGCGGAGCTCCAGGAACGATCGGGATCTACAGTCAATCTCGTTGCGAACCGTCGATACAGGCAGACTTCTGGTGATCAAGAACCCCTGTTTCTACTGTCAGATCGCGAAGGACCAGGCTGTGCTGGTGGAGGACCACGCATCCATCTCCTTCATCAAGTCGTGGACATACTGTGAGAAAACAAATTTAAAATCTTTATTCTCTCATAAGTTTAAGCTTAAATTAAGCTTAGAAGAAGCTTAAGAAGCTTAATTGCTTCACAACTTGACAACGAGGTATCTGAGGACGTCCGAGATTCTCACGACGGCATAAAACAGCTACCCACGTCTTCATCATCTATGCCATTTTTTTCCCACGATTCATCTTCTCCATTAAAGCTTAAGCTATAAAGCTTAAATCACTAAGCTTTCCTCAAGTTGAACAAAGCAAGCAAGTCACCAAACTCCGGGTCCTACGCATCAAAAGTCAAGTTCTGCAAGTCTACTGGAATCAAGTCCTGCAAGTTCATCAAGTCGGCCTAAGTCCTGTAAGTCTGCAACTCTGCAAGTCGCCTAAGTTTGCAACTCTGCAAGTCAGACTAGTCAACTGGAGTCAGAACTGACTAGTGCTTAAAACTCCTAGAAGGGCTGTTCCTACGCAAAAACTCTGAACTGGAAAGTTGTTCGTGGCAAAGTGTTCTACCTATCTACAGGTTCACTGAAGTATTTTCAGCAAATGAAGACGGAAATATTGCAAATTTTCTGAAAATTGAGAAAGAAATACCCAAAAATACATAGCCTTGTAACCCCGAATTTGAGCTACGCTCATCCCGCTAACCTGATTTTGAGTGAGAAAGGTTTATTGAGTTTTACAGGATGACGACCCCACATATGGATGATCCTATGGCTGAAGACGACCTACCTGAGCCTACCATGGAACAAAAGCTGGATCTAATCATGCTGCAATTGGAAGAAGAGCGAAGGGCTAGGCAAGCATTGCAAGCGCAATTGACAAAATTACAAAGAGCGTCTATCGACAAAGAAGAACCTCAAGTTGAAGATTTGATTCGACGTACCATCGACGCCACTCTTGAAGCACAAACCATTCGCAAGGAATCAAAGATAAGTAAAGGAAGTTTCAAATTTCGCACTTTCAATGGCATACGAGAAGGAAAGACTGTTTTATCATTCATTAGCCAGTTTGATGACTATTTCCATGAGGAAACTTATCCAAAAAAAGATAAAATCAAGTGTGTTACTAATCATCTGATAGACAGAGCATCACTTTGGTGGACTGTAGTACGCAAGAGCATAGAATGTCCTGCTACTTGGGAAGATTTCAAGAAGAAGTTCATGCAGAATTTCCTTCCACCGCAATTTCATGAGAAGGCTATCAAGCAATGGGATCTACTTCAACAACGGGATCGTGAGCCTATTCCACAGTATACAGAGCATTTTTGGAATGCACTCCTACAGCTACACATGCTTGAAGACGTACCAGAGACGACACATAAGCGGAAGTATATGTTTGGACTTCTTGGACATTACTACGCTGAAGTGAACATGTTCAAGCCTGCTACCCTTGAAGACGCCATCTCACTAGCTCACGACACTGAAGATAAGTTACGCGGAAGAGACAGGCGACCACAGCAATTCCAAGCCAATGGTAATTATGGATCTAAACAATTCAATTCCAATTTTAGAAGGTTTAATCCAGGTCGTTTCTCATCACCATCTTTCCGCAAGAATTGGGCTAAACCACCTGCATTACCATCCAATGTCAATCCAAATCCTAAGCCTATTCCACAAGCAAATCCAAATGTACCCAGACTTCCAGCCATTGCAAATAATGTAACCAAAGCCAAGCCAATAGTATGCTATAAGTGTCACCAGCCTGGGCATCTCGCAGCAAATTGTCATTCAAAGAAGCCACCAGCACATATCAACTATCTTCGAGCCATGGACGAAGACGAGCATGAAGATATGCCTGATTTCACTGAAGATGAGGATGATCCTACTACTACTTCCGACACTTTACCAGGTATGCCTACTCCACATTCATTATTGACTATGAAATGTTTGGTGCATGGAAAGGAAAGAACTATCTTGCATGATGACGGTAGTACTCATGACTTTATTTCCGCAAAATTGGTAAAGGAATTGAAATTACAGACTGTACCTACGCATTATCGCATAAAAGCTGCATTTTTAGGCACTAGGTACAATGGCACACAAGAAGTACAAGATTTAGAGATTCAAATTGGTTCATATATTGAAAGAAGAAATTTCTTAGTTGTTCCATTACAGTCAAGCGACATTATTTTAGGAATGCCTTGGAGACACCAGCATAATCCAAATATAGATTATTCCACGCACACAATGAATATTAATTTTCAAGGAAAATCTATTACATTATATGGTATGCATGCATCTAATATTTTTCCACTGCTTTCACATACTCAAGCAAAATGTGCATTACGCAAGAGTACTAAATCATATCTCATTTGGGTGAATGAATTGCACGCAAAGGAAAATCATATGCACCCTAGGCATAAGGAATTTCTTGCATATTTTAAGGACTGTTTTGCAAAAGACCTACCACCAGGTTTACCACCTTCACAACCAGAAGACCATAAGATTGATTTAATCCCTGGCACACAACCACCTTGCAAAGCACCATATAGGCACAATCAAATAGAGAAAAAAGAAATCCAGAGTCAAGTTGAAGAATTACTAAATAGAGGTTTGATTCGACCTAGCAGTTCTCCATTCGGTGCACCTGTACTCTTAGTTAAGAAAAAGAATAATACTTATCGTATGTGTATTGACTACCGAGCTTTAAACAAGATCACTGTAAAGAATATGTATCCTATACCTAGAGTTGATGACCTTATAGACAAACTGCAAGGATCTTCTATATTTAGTAAAATTGACCTTAAGTCTGGATATCATCAGGTGAGGCTAGATAAATTTGACGTATTTAAGACTGCATTTAGAACACAGTTTGGCCATTACGAATTCTTAGTCATGTCATTCGGATTGACTAATGCACCTGCCACTTTCAGTAGAATGATGAACTGTATCTTTTTGAAATATCAGTATTGTGTGATTGTTTTCTTTGATGATATTTTGGTGTTTAGTCAAAGTGAGAAAGAGCATTATGAGCATTTGTCATTAGTTTTTTAATTACTGAAAGAAAATCAATTGTTTGCAAATCCTAAGAAAATAGATGCAATATTGCATTGGCCTGTTCCTAAAAACGTGCATGAGTTACGCTCATTCCTTGGTCTTGCTAGTTTCTATAGGAAGTTTGTACGCAATTTTTCATTACTTGCTTTACCATTAACCAAACTTCTTAAGAAAGGAATTGTTTATCAATGGACTGAAACTCAGCAGAAATCTTTTGACTTATTGAAACGTGCATTAACCAATGCCCATGTTCTACAATTGCCTGACTTTCATAGACCATTCTTTCTAGTTGTGACCGATGCTAGCAGATCAGGAATAGGAGCCGTACTAATGCAAGACAATCATCCAATAGCATATTCTAGTTCTAAGCTGAAACCCTCTGAGCTGAAATATTCCACTTATGACAAAGAACTATTAGCAGTTGTACAAGCATTAAAACAGTGGAAACACTATTTAATGGATTCAGAATTCATGATAAAAACCGACCAGGAAAGCATTAGACATTTACTTAGCCAACCCCAAATTTCTGACCGTCATATCAAATGGGCTTCCTTCATTCAAAGTTTTCATCCTATCATTCAATACCAACTTGGAAAAGAAAATGTAGTTGCTGATGCATTGAGTAGAAGACCTGCAATTCATAACATTTCTATCATATCTTTTGATTCTTTGATTGCTATGAAAGATACATATCACCAGGATATTACTTTTCATTCTGATTGGCGAAAATTAGTTCAAAATAATTTCATTCCTGTTGATTCATTGTCATATAATGATGGATTTATGTTTTTTGAAAAAAGACTGTGTGTTACTATTCCATTCCGATCTTTTGTTTTAAATGAAATTCATTGTCCCCCATATCAAGGTCATAGAGGTATCATATCTACATTACGCATGTTAACTGAAGATTTTTATTGGCCGCATATGGATGCAGATGTATCTAATTTCGTTTCTGAATGTTTGATTTGTCAAAGAATAAAGAGACATCATGGTAAACAGTATGGTTTACTAATGCCTTTGTCTATTCCATCTAAACCTTGGGAACATATTTCTATGGATTTCATTACTGGTTTACCAAATACTAAATCTAACCATGATATGATTTGGACAGTTGTAGATAGATTTAGTAAGCAAGCATATTTCATTCCATGTAAGAAAACTTTAACAGCATCACAAGCAGCACAGTTATTTTTGAAAACTGTTTTTACTGACCATGGATTGCCAAAAGTGATTATTTCAGATCGAGATTCTAGATTCTGTAACAATTTTTGGATTACACTGTTTGCAAATCTAGGCACAAAGATTGATTTCTCATCTGCATTTCATCCAGAAACAAATGGACAAACAGAAGCCACAAATAGCACCATTCTAGATCTTTTACGTGCATATACTATCTCTAAACCTCAGACATGGGACACTCACTTGCATTTATTACAGTTTGCATACAACAATACACCGCACACATCTACAAAGAAAGCATCTTTTGAAGTCATTTATGGATATAGATTATCTACACCTGTTGCATATAGAAAAGACAAGCAATGAATTTCAAAGTTGATGATTATGTTTGGCTGAGAATAGAAAAACGTAGACTGCAAAGTGTAGATAGACATCCAGTTGTCAAATTAGCTCCTAGATTTTATGGACCATTTAGAATTATTCATAAGATTAATGATAATGCATTCAAGTTAGAATTACCATCTCATTGGAAAATTCACAATACATTTCACATTAGTTTATTGAGACCATTTAGAGGCCAATTACCTATCCACCCTGTTTATGAAAACCCACCTTTACTAGAAGAAGAGATTGAAATACTTGAACTAGAAGCCATCATAGACACCGACTACATGACCACTAGAACTGGCCAAAGATCTAGTAAAATTTAAGAACCATCCTGTAGAGGAAGCACAATGGATGCACTCTAGAGACTTAAATGCTTTCCCCACTCTGTTAGCTCCACATTGAGCTAATAGCAATTGAGGTCAATTGCTATCCCGCCCTGGGGATATGATGCCAGGAGGCATATTCCACGGTGGATTCCGTGAGGTTTTACGGTGGATTCCGTAAACTTAGATGACCGGGGCTCATACACAAAGTGGATTCTTTGTGCGAGAAGTTGATGGGGACGCCTGTCCTTTTCGAGTGTTTCATTAATTTAGTGTGTACGTGGGTGATTCCATAGCATGTGATTCTGCAAAATACATATTAAATTAATAAATGTTTATGAGTTTAGAGTGCGCACTCGTAATAAGTTAAGGTTAGGATTTATTTCTAACCAGTTGATTTATTTATGTAGCTGAAGACTGCTAGGTATTCACTTTTGTCGGTTTAATTGTATTATTTTACTAACGATTGTGAATGCTTCAGTTGATGTGTAGAGACAGTAGCAGTGGCGGAGGAAAACATTGGAGTCTAGCGAGTATTCGACCTATGGATTATATTTTGATAGGCGCCACGCCTATATTTTGTTATGTCTATTGAGGCATCGATTATTTATTATTATTTTGTATGCGCCTATGTGCAAGGATATGTTATTTCTATTTGGACATTGTGTTGGGCGTGCCAGATTCCATGGGCACCGTCCATTAGCTTTATTTTCCTATTTTTGTAGAAAGCAAACTCAAAAGCTAAAAGCTTGTCATATTTTTGTAAATTGGGCTATTATTGAGCATGAAGATGGAAATATACATAAAATACATGCTTTGTGAAGCGCACACACAAGGCATGGGGGGAGATTGAACCCAATTGGTCTCTTGCTTCTTGTCGTTCATGCTTTTACATTGTTTTTTGTGCAAAAAGGTAGAGTTCATTGTTCTTGGGGACCTTCTGGGATTCACTACGTGAGCATACTGCGACCGATCTGCGCACCACTCTCTCAAGAGCACACACAAGCAAGAAGGAGAGAAGAAGAGAGAAAGAAGAAGACTCTTTTTGCCACACACCAAAGAATGAGCTTCTCATTCACTTTTCAACTTTATATACAAAGCCCTAAATCCTTTTTGGGCGGTCATCCCCTTTTCCCTCTTTTACATGGCCTAGGCCCTTTTTCCCATTTCCCACCATTCTAATTTATCCTATTCCCAACTAATGCGTACACTTTGCACAGGAGTGAGCATGGCACTCTTTTACAAAGATTTGGGGGCGCCCCCACATTTTAATGGTGCGCCTTTTTACTCTTTTGTTGTCTCGGGGCAACACCAAGGCTTTCTGAGGGTCATGCATGAACATTTAATTTTTTCGAGGTTTGGTTACCGGTCAAGGCACATTTTTTTGCTTTTATCCTGCGCCTTTTTTGCTATTTTATTTATTTTTTGTTTTCCGCTCCTCTGTGATGCGGGAAACACGGTAACATTACCCCCCCCCCCCCCCCCCCCCCCCCCCCCAGCCAAGTGCCAGTCCCATGGCACTGCGGTGGGACGTAGTGGCTAGTTAGGTTGGCCGCTAGGCGGAATAGGTAGATGGATGACACTGCTTCCAAGGTGGTTGGGTGAATGATAGGTGATGGAGTTTAAGGACGATGACCAGGAAAGATTCCGGCATGCTTTAGGCTCCATGAAGATACTCGGCATCTTTCACACTATTGTGGCACCCCTTATGTAGCCGGTCGTCCTTCGAGTATCAGAAACGCTTGAAGCAATAAGCAATCCCTTAGGAGGATGGTATTGGAGGGATTTATTCTAGAGAAACCCCCCGAATGCTGTTTGCCTTGAAAATCCGTGGCTTTGATTGAGGATCCTTGTCTTTGAGTTGAAGGTCTTCATCTTTGAGTTGAAGGTCTTCAGGCTTATGGAATGAATAAGCGATCCGTAGATCTTGAGGTGTTGGGCATGGATCATTGGAAGATGAGGTTCCAAGATCTATGCCAATGGCAGTTCTACCTTGACTTGGTTCAATCGTGGTAGCCATCAGCAAGTAGATGGCTGGATGCCGGCACACGAAAAGAAGTTTTTGTCATTAAAGGATGCCATGGGTGATCCTCTTCTGCGGAGTAGCCATTTCTTGAAACTCGAACATAACCTGCAAGAAAAGTTGTGCACTCCCTAAGGGGTGTGTCTGTCTCATCGTGTAGTGTGTGGTGCCCGTGGCAGTGGAATTGGGAGATGGGTCTAACCTTGGTCAAGCCCTTGGTAACATCCCACACTTGAGGACCCAATTCGTGCTTCGTTGGAGGTGCGGTGCAAGTCTTAGGGTGACAGGTCTGAAAGTCCTGCCCTTGATGTGCCCTAAGTGTGAAGTGGGGAGGGGGCTAGGGAGAACCCCAGGTGCGGTGACTGTGGTGCATTCTTTTTCCTTCTTCTTTTCTTTTTTTTCTATTTTTTTTTTTGAAAATGATAAATAGGCCTAATTGTCTTCATCGGCATGAGGAGGGGAAGGGGGTCAGATAGATTTGCTAAAAAACTGGCGACTTTGCATGTAATCTTTCAGATTCATGCGGACATGAAGAGAAGTGGTGGAGAGGAAGGGGTGGTTGCACCTAGTGAATTGGTTGTCGTTCATGTCTTCTAGGAGGGCTAAGCAAAAAGAGGGAAGGAGACTAGCCCTCATCATGAGACGAGCCATGACGCAGTTGTCTATAGCGTTAGGGTCAAAGAATAGGGGAGGTAGGCCGCGCTCTTGTGGAGTCAGGTCCTGCTTAAGAAGTAGCCTAAGTAACCTAAGATAATTACAAGTTGTTACAAAAGCGGGGTTAGGACATGAGGAGAAATCTGCAAGAAAGCGCATCATAGACTCATCTAGGCTTTCTGCCGGTAAAAAGAAGGGCATGCTCAAAGGATACTACAGTGGAGTTATAAATAATGGGAAAGTCATACCGCCCGTGGAGGGTGGCATCAAAATCTACCCCTACTCTTC
Source organism: Lygodium microphyllum (assembly GCF_053477565.2). Taxonomy (NCBI): domain Eukaryota; kingdom Viridiplantae; phylum Streptophyta; class Polypodiopsida; order Schizaeales; family Lygodiaceae; genus Lygodium; species Lygodium microphyllum. The sequence continues at coordinate 72,536,610 of NC_141156.1, forward strand.
GAGGGTACGCCATGTAGGTAGGGTTGTTCTGCTCGAATGGCAGGGTGTTACAAAACGCCATCCAGGCGAGTATGCTGATGTCGCATACCCGCCTCCTCCACAGGGGTTGGCTTTTCTAGTTTTGTACAGTGTGTGGGATTTCAAAAACCTTATCTTGCCAATAGTCGGCCGCTTCTGTGTCCCAAGAGGTCAGGGTCTTTTCCAGCTCTTCCAGCAAATTTTCCCCAACCGGCCACCGACCGCGATTACCTCGTCCATCACCTTGAGCAGCAGGACCCTCCGCAGACTGTTGGGTAGGAGGAAACTGAAGGGGAATGGATCCTTTCCTAGTTCCTTTATCTCCCACAACACCAGTTCTGTGTGGAATCCTGCGGGAAGATCATCAAGGCACGATGGGAGAGGTGCAGACGGTAGCACGGTTGGCTTGGCTCTCAGTTTTTTTCTCGCTTCTTCCACCAGCTTTTTGCGTCTTTCCCTAGAGACGGCTTTTCTTTCCACAGATGGGTCCGCTTGTGGCGGCTCTTGAGACTGCGGCGAGGGGGGTTGTAGGACTACATCCTCCCTGAATCGATTTATATCGATTTCCAGTTCTGCTTCTTCCCCCTGCCGTTCTGCGTGTGCTGCTTCTTCCTCGAATCCGAGGGCGTCGATCTCCTGGGGGGTTAGGCTGGCCAGCATTAGGTATTTTCGCTGTTCATCCAAGCTCAGCCTAACCTCCGCAGGTAATGGTGGCATCTGTAGTCTAGTGTGTAGGGCTCTTCGTGCCATGCTGAGCTTTCTTTGCATCACCTCCAATGGCTCTCCTTGCACCGCGTGGGTGGCATCCAGGATGGTGTCGAGGAAGGCCTTCTGTTGAGTGCTGAAGGCCACTTGGGCTGCCTCTGCCTTGCTCTCTGCGATGATTTTCTCATTTTCTGCCAGAACAAGGCGCCGCGCCAGTGTCTTCACCCTCTTTTTGTTGTGCGCAGCCCACTCCTCTACTTTTGTTCATCACTTCCAAGCCCTCTCCCTGTCTTAGGGTTAGCATCATAAGTTTCTGCTCATAATCTTCCAATTCCCTGACTAGCCTCTCTTGTTCTTCTCTTTTAGAGGTGAGCTGGTCTGTCAGGCGTTCGAGTTCCTTCTACTATTCCTCCAAGCCTCGTTTTCTTCCTTCGTCCCTGGCATTTAGCTCTGCCACAAGTGCATCAATCTGAGCAGATTTTGCAGCAAGCTCCTGGTATTGCACTGTTAGGAGCTTGTGTTCTCTTTGCATTTTTACTAACTCCTATGTCTCGTTTTTGAGCAGCTGCCTCCAGTGTTCCTCCCTCTCATCCCTAGCCTTCAGTTCGTGTCTAAGGTCTGCAATCTCCCACTGCTGCAAGGCTATCATTCTTGTTTTATCTAGCTGGAAGGCGGCCACTGATTCCTTCTCGGCTGCCAACTCAGCCATGGCTATCTTGCATTCCTCCTTAGCTTTCTCCAATTGGGAGAGCAGCTCGGCGATGTATTCGTCGTAATTCGCCGATGGCGTCATCGTTGTGTGGATGGGCGAGGTTGATGCTTCGACTTTTTGCTTTTTGGGCTCTTACCTGGACTCCGCATCCATAGCTGGCCTCTTCTGTCCTGTGGCCGTAATCTTTGTGCTCTGTCCCTGGCCCATCTCCTTGTTGATGAAATACTGCATCCACGCCACGAAGTTTGACACATCTGCACTGGTTGGGATGCTGGGGGTGATGGTGGTGAGTTTAGTGGAAGGCCCCAGGAGGGTAGGAATCGGATGGAGCGGGGCCTTGCCCTTGCCTTTAGGGACTGGAGGTGGCACAAAATCTGGCACTTGTGTGCTAGACCCTGGCCCCTCTTCTCTACGCGGGCTCAGGCTCCTTAGTTCATCTGCTTGGCTCTATTGTTCGATGGACCGGCGGGTGGCTTCCGCCAAGTCCTCTTCCTCCTTCCTTCGTAGCTCTTCCTCTTCCTCATCCGCTTTTCTCTTCCTTTCCTCCTCCCCTTTTCTCCGCTCTTCCTTCTTTTTCCCTTTCTGTTCTTTTGCCCTCCTTTTCTTCTCTTCTGCTTCTTGTTTCAATGCCTCCTTTGCTTTCTGTAACTCCTCTTTTTTCTTCTCCTCCTCCTGTCTCTTTGTCCTCTCTCTCTCCTTTGCTTCTTCCAGGGATTCTTTCTTCGCCCTTTCCAAGTCTTCTCTCTTCTTCTTCCTGCCTTCATCATCCTTCTTCTTCTTCTGCGTCGCCTTCTTCTTGGTTTTCCTAATTGTCTTTTTGCTAGTCTGTCCCTCCCCTTCTTCTTCTGTTTTAGTTCTGTAGGTGGACCTATCTTTGTCATGGTGAGGAGGTGACCTCTCTGGCGTTTCTCCTTCTCCCTCTTCCGCCTCCTGTGCTTCCTTTACTACCTCCTGGATGAGTGCAGTCAAGACTCCTCCATAACCAATGAAGGAGGCTTTGGAGGAGGCTTTCTTCCTTTTCGTAACTTTAGAAGCCGGAGATTCTTCTCTTGTTGGTGCACTTCCTAGGGCTAGTGCTTTGGCCGCTTGATCAATCATTTTTCTCACGTACCCATTCCAATCTACTTTGTCTAGGGTATGGGCTGCTACATTCTCCAGCACTGGTACGCTAATTCGATGCATTAAGGAATTGTAACACTGGCTGGAGAAGAGCACATGTACCAACTTGGCCTGAAACCTAGCTTCTGTGTCAGGGATATCCTAGATGCTTATGCCGTCATTTGTGAGCACCTCTTCTTCATTTTCAGCATGGCATAAACATCCATTTTTTGTTTCCTTTCTGTCCTTGGTACCAATCCCAAAGCCTTCTCCACCAAGGCTGGATCCAACCGAACTTGTACCTGCTTTGCACCCTCTCCTTGGCCCACTGTTACAATACCACCTTCTTGGTCTGGGTTGTATGTTCTGAGGAATTCTACGCACTTTAGGTGATCCGGCTCCTGCGAGAAATTTTCAATATACTTTGTGAGGTTGCATTGTTCCACCACCCTCCTGGCTGTTTCCTCCTTGGCCACCACGACTTCTATGTTGTGGATGGTTCGGAACTTGAGCTGGTCGAAGGCGCGGTTCTCTAGATGGATGCCATATTGCTCCCTTCTCTCGTCTATGAATGGGAGTCGATGGGCACGGTCTTGCTGCGACATTTTATGCTCCTGCCGTAATTCGTAACTTTCATTAGGATTTTTCACATATCACTTCATTGGTTGCGTGAGAATAAAAACTCTTGAATGAATTTCTTAGGAAGCCATTTTTTCATACTATATGCTTATGCTTTTCACTACCTTTACTTTACTGTATCCCTTTTGATTCATTTTCCATCTGATTCCTTTCACCTTCACCACATACCCCCTTCCCTTTCGTCTTAGAAAAGAATCCTTCCTAGGATTGGGGGTCAAAAGGTTAGGGGCTTTGGGCCTGTTGGGGTAGGAGTTACTTGTGAAGGAGCCAAGTGTAGAAATTTGGATTGTATTCCAGTTGAGCGGCGTGGTCTAGATCACAGGTTCGAATTCCTATGTGTGTGACGTATGTGAGGACATCTGTGAGGAAGTCACCAGAGTCGACCCGACTTGCGATGTGGAGTTCTTCCTCTGTTAAGAGGCGGTCAAGATAGGGATGCCCCTTGATATGCGGCCCCGAAGAGTGGTTAACACTCTATATGAGGTAGGTGCTACGTAGGTGGGATCATACTCTGCCGTTTTGATGGCTCGGTGTTGCTCGGCGTTGGTCATTAAGTGACATCCGTCAACCTCCCATTGCAACCTAAGAGTATACCATTGCCTCAAGAAGGGTGATTCAGTATCAGCAAGGTGGGATAAACTTGCGATCTCTTGGTCAGTGATAGCAGAAGTGGTCTGTGGATCGTATGACGTGATGAGACATTACTTAATGGCTTGCTCTTTGGAGACCTCGATACCGAGCAACTCAGTAGAGCAGAGCGAGAAGCCTATACAAAGGCGAATTCAAAAGTCTCCCAAGAGTAAGGCATACTGCACACTTCCATTGCAAAAGGTTCCTCTAATAGACCCAAGTCCAAGCGGTCATAGCTGAGGGCTAGCGACACGAAGGTGGCATCGAGCCGTTTAATGCAGTCCACCACATCATCTCCGGTGTCCTCCGCAAGGTCAGCGGCTAGCGCTAGAAATGACTTCCATTCATAGGAGGGCGTAAGGCCGACGGGTGGTTGAGGTTTGCTAGAACTAGAGGCTTTGATAGTACATAGTTGAGGTTGGGAGTTTCCTTGAGCCTGCAACCGGGCTGTTTGGAAGATGGGCAGGTTAGGGTCAGTCACAGTAGAGCTGGGCTGCTGTAGTCAGCTTTGCTACAGAGAGTCGGATTGACTAGGTCGGATGATGCCACCTGTGACAGTGGCTGTTGCTTGGGTCGATAGGTTTGTGCGACTCTCTTGGGCTGAAGCGTAGATGAGTAGGATGGCTGGGGCTCTGGAGAGCACTGCAGCCTATGGTCTTGAGGTGTTGGGGGACGTGGGCTGATCAAGCTTGAGGGTGGCGTATGACTAGTGCCTTTGGCCGTAGGGGCCTTAGGGATCCACAGTGAGGCATTTTCCTCATAGTAGCCTTGTGCATGCAAAAGGGCTTTAGGGACCCATCTTTGCTTAATCACACGGCTCTTCCTATGATTGCATCTTGGCCACCTAGGTTTAGAGTTCTGGGTCTTATGCAGACAGGCGCATCTAGTCCTAGGCGATTCTCGAGGCCATTTAGGCACCTATTGAAAGCGAGGCTATTGGGCCCTTGCTTTGGTTGCTGCGGTCTGCGGTCTGTGGTTTATGGAAGTCGGGGAGCGGCAGACGCGCACTACCCCCTCCTTAATCTTGCCTACGGATGTTTCTATCGGTGGCCCTGCGGACGGTGATGGTGTCGCGTAGCCCTTGCTGAAAGCTGTGACAATGCGCACGTTGCCGATTGCTAGGTGGATGCGCTGCGACTCATAATCAACATTGTAGTGAGTTTGCTTTTTGAAGGTTCACCCGAGCAATGACTCCATGCCTACGTCTGTAGCACTGGGCAACACGTAAAACATCATTGGAATAGTCTCAGACTCGATAGAAACGACAACTCTGCACTTGCCGAGAAGTGCGTAAGATTGAGCCCCATATTGGCTTAATTTGGTAGTTGTGAGTTGAAGTAGTGGTTTGCCAAGTTGGATCCAATGCTTGTGCGTTAAGACATTGAAGTCTGCTCCCTCATCGATCAAGGCGTTGAAAGCGCATGTTTGCTTGGTAGTGATCATGACACGGAGGTAAGTGGGTTCTACAACTTCCTCATCATCATCGTTGACTTCAGTGATTGTGGCTGCTCGTATTTTGACCGGCGGTTCTAGCATTGGTGGCTCATGCAAAGGATGAGTGGGAGGGAAGTACTTCTTGACACGACTGCCATTGAAGAAGCCTATTCCTTCACCATCTAGGGTCTCGAGCTCGACATTGCCGGTTCGACTGATTGCCCGAACCTTGAAGGGTCCGAGACCTCTGAATTTCATCTTTTGCTTATGTCCTTTAACTGAGTAGAGGAGCACTAAGTCACCCTATTCAAACTCGCGCTGCTTGATATGCTTGTCAAACCAGCTCTTGCGTCGGGCTTTCTCGCAGATAAGCGCGTGGGTGGCTAGAAGACGAGTCTCTGATAGGCGTTCTAGCTCGACCAGGCATTGCGTCCATGCTTCCTTCCCTTCCCATCATTCTTGGAGTGCTATTCTTAGGCTAGGGACAAAGAATTCTAACGGTAGAATTACTTTAGTCCCATAGGTCAGCCTAAAGGGGGTTTGGCCGACGGCCGTTTTATAAGCTGTGTGGTAGGCCCACAAGGTTGCCATCAACTTGTTGTCCCAGTCGCTTCATGAGGCTGAGACTACTTTAGTCATGACATTGCTAAGAATTTTGTTAGTTGATTCTGCTTAGCCATTAGCCTGAGGATAGTATGGTGAGGATTTGCGATGGATGATGAGAAAGGTGGATAGGAGATATGCTATCACTTCGTTGATGAAGTGAGTGCCTTGTCACTAATCAGTTCGATGGGGCAACCGAAGCGTGAGATCACTTGCTCCCACAAGAACTTGGCGGTCGTCCTAGCGTCATTTTTTCGTGTGGCTCTTGCCTTTGCCCATTTCGTGAGGTAATCTGTGGCTACTACGATGTACTTGGCTTGTGAGTACTGTGCCGTAGGACTGATGGGGCCTATGAAGTCGATTCCCCATTTTTCGAAGGGTTGGCGAGCAATGATTGGGGTCAAATCCATTTGATCTTTACGAATCGGGACTTTTGTCTGTTGGCACTCGTCACAATGCTTGACGAATCGCATGGCATCATGGAAAAGCGTGGGCTACCATAGTTGAGACTGCAGCACCTTCTGTGCTGTCGCGTCCCCGCTAAAGTGTCCTCCTGCGATGCTGCTGTGCGCCTTTGAGAGCACATCGTGCATCTCATGCTCACACACGCACCTACGCAGCAATTCGTCTTGCCCTAGCCTATAGAGTTGGCCTGCAATCAGCTGGTAGGGCCGGATCTTCAGGATCAAGCGCCTAAGTCGTGCCTTTTCTATTGGTCGCTCAGGTAGTCCGTGCTCGAGCACTTGGACTATGTTGTCTGCCGAGTATGGTGTTAGGTCAGCCTTAAATAGATCTCTCTCACTGGACAGGTGGAATAAGTGGGCGTCAGGTAACTCGTCAATGATGCCTTGTCCAGCGGCTTCTCCTGTGGGTATGCGGGACATGTGATCAGCCATGTAATGCTGTTTTCCCTTTTGTACCACCACGGAGAAATCGAACTCTAGGAGCAGGAGGAGCCATCGAGCTATGCGCCCTATAGCACAAGGTTTGTTCACTAAATAGAGCAGGGCTTGATGGTCCACAAAGAAGATGAAAGGTGTGGCCAATAGATAATGCCAGAATTTCTTCACGATGAACACCATGGCTAATCCCTCCCTTTCTGTTGTCGAGTAATTCATCTCCATCTCCGTGAGTTGTCTGCTAGCAAAGCTCACTGGGTAATCTAAGTTATGCTCACCAAGTTGGCACAACACTACCCCCACCACAAACTTAGAAGCATCGATGTGCACGTGGAAGGTAATGGTCCAATCTGGGGCTCGCAGAATTGGTGTTGTTGTTAGAGCCTTTTTCAATTCTTCGTATGCCCATTGGCATGCTTCGGTCCACTCGAAGACAATCAACAGCTTGTACAATGGTCTGGCGATCAGCGCGTAATTTAGCACAAATCGTCGATAGTATTCTGTATGGCCTAAAAAGCATTGAACTCCCTTTTAATTAATTGGGGGTGGAAGGTCAACAATAACCCTGACCTTCGAGAAGTCAGTGGCAATGCCGTTCTTTGACACCACGTGTCCTAAGATGCATCCGTGTTTTACCCAAAACTGACACTTCAAGGGGTTCAAGGAGAGACGATATAAGCAGCACCGTTCAAAGACTGTGCGGAGTTTGTCTAAGTGTTCATCGATCCAGGTCGAATGGATGCACAGGTCATCGACAAAGACCTCTAATTCTTTGCGAAGCATGTCCTTAAAGATGGTGCACATGAGGCATTGGAAAGTGGCGAGGACATTGGTCAACCCAAAGGGCATGACTATGTATGCAAAGATGCCCCACTCAGTGGCAAAGGCGGTCTTGTGCCTGTCGGTAGGATGCACTTGCACCTGGTTGTACCCTAAGAAGCCATCCAAAAAACTGTAGGCTTCCTTGCCTGCCACCCTCTCCAGCATGTGCTCGGTGTACGGCAAGGGATAGTTGTCTCTCTTCGTAGCAGCGTTCACCTTCTTGTAATTGACGCACACTCGGATTTTTCCATTCTTCTTCATCACGATGACTATGGGTGATACCCAGTCTGTGTGCTCAATTTTGTAAATGAATCCAGATCTCATCAGCTTGTCAATTTCCTCTTTGACAGCATGCGCGTGTTTTGGATTCATGGGGTACGGTCGCTGCTTGATCGGCGTTGCATCCGACGTCATGGGTATGTTGTGAGTCACAACATTCGGATCTACCCCCTGCAGCTCTTCTAAGGACCAGGCAAATACGTCTATGTACTCCCGCAACAGAGCGACAAGACTCAATTCTTCTTTACCAGTCAAGTCATCGGCAATGAACACTGGTCGGGGTGTCTCCTTTTTTGGGGCTAGGTCTACCTCTTTGACCTTGGATGGTCCTTTGATTGGTTCGCTCGTCTGCCCTTGACGTTTGGCACCTAACAGAACCAGTACCCTATCCCCTTTTTTGAATTTCATGAAGCGTTTAGGGAGGTCCTATGGCTTCCGCTATTCTTCTGATCGTGTATCCCTGGGGTGCTTTGCCTTATCCTGCCTTAACCGTCTGTGCCTCAGGTGGACGGGTAAGTCCCCCTTGGTGCGTCTGGTCATGGGCGGCCTAGGGATCGCTAGGTAACTATCCAAAGTAACTTCCAATTCAGAGTCAAACCCTCCATCTTTGCTAGAAGTGGTGGTCTCCCCTCGTGGTCGCAATTCAGATGGCAATTCAGTTCTAAGTATTGATGTCGTTCCTGGTTGGGCTAGGCCTGCTTGCTCAAGGTCTATGGCTCCTATGCATTCCAACCAAGCACGATCACATTTCATGCGCATGACTCCTTGCTCCATTCTAAGGGCCTGCCTTTTCTGCGGCTTGGCGTCAGCTCGTATCTGCTTAATTTCTCGTCCTTCAGTGTCATATTCTATGGTATCTACTTCACCCTCGCTCTCATCACTGAAGGATTGGTAGTCTTCGTATTCCTCGCTGGAATCTTTGTCATTCGACTGCTTGTCGTCTCCTAGGGCTTGGTATGCCTCGTGTCGTTGGTCAGGAGCCAGGGCCCAGTTATACCTGAGGTTCAACTTGTGCACCCTGGTCCATTGCCACTTGGAACCCCCTAAGAGATCCTGGAGTGGTTTGAAGTTGGCAGCTGGGTTGCCAACTAACTGGTCCGTTAGGTATTCCAGTACCCCCTGGATTTCCCTTTTGTTGGATGGTACTTGGAAGGTGACAGGCTTAGGCTTTCCATGGAGGCTTGCTGCCATCATGCAGATTGGTGTAGAGAGTACTTCATTGGTCTTGCCGATCTTTTTGATGGCCTGCTCATATGCCTCATGGTCTGAGAATGGCAGGTCGATGGTAGCGAGAACGTGCATCCAATCCCGCTCATCCTCTGGGCATGGGATATACTTGGTCAAAGACCCATAGGGCTTCTTGACCTGAGTATTCCCCTTGAGCATAGCAGAGATGGCATCTAGGTCAACTAATGAGGTTTTCCAAGTGTCCATCTCTATTCTTACTTCTATTACCAAGGAAGATCAAGCCGTTACCCCAATCTTCAATGACTCTAGCATTGCGCATCTAGGGTCGGCCTAATAGGATATCGTAGTCCACTCCCTTCATGACTATAAAGTCGACAGAGAACTGGACACCTGCTATCTTCACTGGCCAATTCTTCAGTACCCCGAATGGCTTCACTCTCATACTATTTGCTAGTGTGACATTAAACCTAGCAGCTTCGACAGGCGGGTTTCCCCAAGTCTGAAGCAGTGCATGGCTAAGCACACTCACCCCAGCTCCTGTGTCTACGATTCCCTTTCTTGTTGTGTCACCCAGGGCTAGGACCTGCAGGACTATGTGCATCTCAGAGCCTTCCCAAAAGGCGTTGATGTGCAAGGATTTAGGCACGAAGTGCAGCATCAAACTCGGCAATTGCGTTTCTGCATTCTGATCTCGAGGGTCTGCCACGACCTGCTCTTGTGACCCTTCGACCCACTGCTTAAGGTCTTGCCATAGGATAGGGTGATGCTTAAGTAGATCTCCCAGGCTAAGTATTATAGGGGTAGTCACTAGAGTGGTCAAGAGATCGTTAGATACTCATCCTTCCCTCAGCCTAGATTGTCCGGGGCAATGGCCGTGGCTAATCTGCGGCCCTGTTGCGTCTAGGCTTGATCTTAGCGGCACTACTTGCGGCATAGTTGCTTCTGCCGGCTTAGGTTGAGGTGGTGATATTGGCATGCTTACGCTGGAGAGATCATCGATCTCGTCCTCTATGATGGGCTCAGCGTCTTTGAGATGCTCTTGAGCCTCCCTCACCCATTCTTTCACCTTTTCTATGGCCTCTAATTGTCGCTTTGGATGTGGGTATTCCCCTACCTTTGCGCTTCCCTTTTCGGCTGTCTTAGGGGTTGAAATCTCTGCCTCCGCGTCTGAGACCTTCTTCCTTGTAGGTAGAGTCGTAGCACTCTCGGTCTTTAGTGTGTCCTTAGCTTCTGATCTCTTCTTTTTCTGCCTGCAGCTTTTCTTTTCTATTGAGGTTGCGTCAAGATTGCTAGGTCCTGGCAGAGAGATGCCGGCATGCTTCGTTTGGGCTTGGTTCATAACCCGTAAGGGAATAGGTGTGGCCTCCCCATCGGGGTTTTCGACACCAAACACCCCCAATGGGACGGATGGCAAGTTGGCTGAGCTAGAGGATGGCTTCCACTTCGGGCAGTCTATGAAAAGATGGGTGATTCCGCACTCTGCGCACCTTTGGTCAGCCTTGTCCCTGTTTTGCTGCTCTCTTTTAGAGCAGCGTGATGAGACATGACCAGGGTGTCCTCAAGTCCAACAAGTGATTGGATCTTGCGGCTGCCCTCCTAGGCCTCTACCTCGTCCTCGTCCTAACGCCATCACCGACACGGGTCGATAATCCATGAGGACCACGTTGCCCTCGTCGTCGTGCGAGACGTAAGGGTATATGTAGGTCTCTTCATCATTAGGCTCCTCCACGTAGTGGACTGGAGCGTCGCTCGGTGGATGGGCCACGTACGGCGGACTAGGCGGTCTAGGAATGCCTGTAGGATTTATGTCCATTCTAGGGACGGCTAGTCTCATATTGTTAGGTGTGGGAAGAGCCAATGGGGCTCCCCTTCCAAAGAATGGTTGCGGCCTGTTAGCTAGATAAGGCTGGCCATAGGGTTGCGGGTATGGAAGTCTTCTTGGTAGTCTACAATGTGTGACATCATGGCCGAACCTACCGCAGTTAGTGCAAGGTCTTGACCTAGGGTCTTGACACTCGGCCGGCAAGTGGTTTCCGCCAGAGTACACGCATTGGACGTGCGGGCGCGTTGGTAATCTCAACATGTCTTGTCTGTCTCGGTGGCCTTCCCCTTATCTTGGGATGGTGGGATTGATTGCTCACTAGAGGCCGATGTTCTCTCTGAGCTTTACGGGTTGGTCTCTTCTAGATTTGAGCTCCTAGAGCTCTACTCTTTCTGCTAGTCATCGACTTTGATGGCTTCCTCAAAAACTCTAGCCACCACCTCCCGCTGCAAGCTTGAATTGCCTGCCAATGCCTTATATAACTCCTCGTCTCTAATTCCGCTGATGAATACAGTCGAAACTGCTTTGTCAATCGGTCACTCGCCTAGAGGGATTCTCTTAAAGAGACTCCTCACATGGGTCACGTTGTCGTGGATGTCCTTCTTCTCTTTCTGCTTGACGTTCATCAAGCGTACTAGCAGGTTATCGGAGTATCCGGGCTCGACGAATCTCTTGACGAAGAGATCCTTGAGATGATTGAAGTTGGATCGTTCCACGGCATCCAGGCTTGTATACCACATCCTACCCTTGTCGTTGAGGCAAAGCCCGAGCGCTTGCAAACGTTGAGTCTGGTCATTGAGGCCATTGGCTTCGCAGACTTGCTCAAACTGCTCAACAAAGCTGTATGGATCGTCATGCTGTTGGTACTTATCGAGTTGCTTGGCAACAATCGGTATTTTGTCCTGGCTCTTTGAGCCTTGGTTTGCCCCCAATCCTGCAAGCAAAGACGTAGCTAGTGCGGTGGCACTCTGCTCTACTGCGGTGTTATCGAGCAGTCGTTTCATGAGGAGCTCGCTCAATGTCAAGTCTCCCTCTAGTGCTCTCTCATGGTCCATTCGGTTTCGGCCAGCCAAGTTCAACACTCACTACACCTCATGCAGCTCCATGCTTTGCCTTTGGTTCCTAGCCTGCCGATCCCTATTATACTCAACTATTCTATGCAGTGCCTTGTGGGCTAGCCTTCTCTCCTCCTCTAGGTTTGCAATGATTGTGTCTTTTGTCCTGCCGTGGTGCTCATACCGGGCGTGCGCGTCGTAACTACTCACCATCTGCTAGATAGCATCTGGGAAAACACTCAAATCGAGCTTCTCATTAGACCGATGGTCTGAGCTTTCTTTCGTCATGGTCGAATTCTTGCGCCCCGCTGCGCTGTCGATCAGGTTGAATAGTCTTGACAGATCCTCATCGTTGGCGCTCCTTGCTTGGTCCTATCCTGCGATTCAATTGTTTGTTTATGTCTTGGGTCTTCTCCTATTGGTGGGTTCCTTTAGTGGTTTATCTAAGTAAGTTACTTTGGTTATTGAATACATACCTCAATTTATGGTCACTCGGTGAGTGTGTCGTTTTCTTAAGTGTACTTCAAGTGCGGAAATTCAATGTGATTGCCGCAAGAAATTCCTCAGCGTCTTACACACTCTCACTTGTTTAGGACTAATAGGCTTGTAGGTCCATTTTCTGGCTGTTTAGTCAGGGTTTAGGGTTTTCTTGTATGTTTCCTTATTCGCTTTCGGTCGATCAAGTTTCACGGCTCAGCGGCTCACATCTACGTCCTGGGGTCTCGCATCTGCCCACTTCTAGCCCGCTAAGCGGCTGGCACTATAATTTCTCTCATCATGTGTGCCAGAATCAAGTTCTGAGCGCCTAAAGGGTTTTGACAGGTTGCGGTAATGTGTATTTTTCGGGTCGGGTCAAATTTCTGACAGATTTGACAAAAAGTTGCACTTGGACCAATTGGTCCGAATTGCAGGGTCCGAGTAGGTCACTTGGACGGCGAGCTGAGGCACGGGGTCGAGGGCCGAATTTCCGGAATTGACTCGGACGATTTTGATTCGGATGGGCTGAATGGCGGGTTCGGACAGGGTAATCTGGATGGGCCGAACGGCGCTTGGCCAAGGGTCAAATCAAGGGCATGGCCGAGAGCCGAATTTGAGACTTGGACGGTTCGTTCGGACAGGCCGAGGCCGAATGTGCCATGTGGCAAAGAGCTTTGACTCGGACAGTCGAGTAGGTTGACTCGAACAATTGCCTCGGACGGCGGTCCGAGGGTCGACTAGGGTTTGGCCAAGTGGGCCAAGTGACAAGGGCCGAGGGCCAATTCTAGGACTTGGCCCAGGAGAGGCCATTCGGACGGGCCGAATGTGGCGCATATAACTCGCGCGAATGCGATTTTGATCGTTTCACCCAATGTAGGATGGTGCCATGGTCATGCACTTGCAGATCCTATCTAGGGAAGTAGAGGGAGAGGTTTCTATACCTGAATGGGCCGGTAAGTGCGTTGGTGATGTGATTGAATCAACATAGGCTAGAGCTCTCTATCTCTCTCACACACACACACACACACACACACTGAAATGGCACAAATGAGCTTTCTTTTGGCCTCCTGGCTCTTCTATGCCTTCCCAAATGCGGCGTTGATGCCCCCAATCACTCACTTGCCGATCTTAGGCCTTATTAGCGAGCATTTTACACATTTTTCATGATTTTTTTTCCCTGTTTTGCCCTATTTTGAAACAGTAAACCCTACCCTTTTCCGGTTCGATTTCCTAACTCTAACCTACGCTAAATGCAACAAAGATCGAAGGCAAAAAACTGAAATAGATTCTCAATGCTTTCCAATCATCAAACAACCAAAATATCCCAAAATACTTACTTGTTTTGAAGATTAAAAACACCCAACTTCCTACCTATCTCAAGCTCCATTTTGGGGATGAGTACCCTACTTCGATGCTCGATATGAGGCGCGCAAGTGCTCAAGCTTGAATTCGTTGTCCCGGCAACGGAACCAAAATGTGGGAGCTCTCGCTCAACCGCTAAGACCCACGGACTGCTTATTGTTTCAAGTGTTCCAAGCAAGCTCTAATGGCTATCTCTCACCTAGCCAATGCGCCGTCGATCCTACGAGTGTAGTGAGCTTACCTTGATGCTCGATCGAGTACCCTCCTCTCTCTTGCACTCCGGTAGCTCCATGATTCTTAATGCTAGCTCAAGCATCCTCAAGCCTCCTCCATCTCCAAGCTCCATCCTCCATAGCCGCGCGCGCAAGAGAAGAGAAGAGAAGAGAAGAGAAGAAGAGAAGAGGAGATGGTGAAGAGCTTCACCCTCTTGATCTCTCACTCCCACACACACTCACTCCCTCACACTCTCACACTCCCTCTCTCAAGAGCACATACAAGCAAGAAAGAGAGAAGAAGAGAGGAAGAAGAAGACTCTTTTTGCCACACACCAAAGAATGAGCTTCTCATTCACTTTTCAACTTTATATACAAAGCCCTAAATCCTTTTTGGGCGGTCATCCCCTTTTCCCTCTTTTACATGGCCTAGGCCCTTTTTCCCATTTTCCACCATTCTAATTTATCCTATTCCCAACTAATGCATACACTTTGCATAGGAGCGAGCATGGCACTCTTTTACAAAGATTCGGGGGCGCCCCCACATTTTAATGGTGCGCCCTTTTACTCTTTTGTTGTCTCGGGGCGACACCGAGGCTTTCTGAGGGTCGTGCCCGAACGTTTAAATTTTTCGGGGTTTGGTTACCGGTCAAGGCGTCTTTTTCTGCTTTTATCCTGCGTCTTTTTTGCTATTTCCTTTTTTTTTCTGTTTTTCGCTCCTCTGTGCTGTGGAAAACACGGTAACACAAGGTCATGGAAGTACCCATAATGGTGAAGGGCTTTGAGTGCCAATAAAGGTGGAGAAGGCACATCTGGGATGGCAACATGTATGCCTGGATGTCATTCTGCAACACCCTACCCTTCGAGAGGAACAACCCCACCTACATGCCATATCATAGAAGGATAGGAGTGGACTTCAATCAAGATGTCCATGGATAATATGACTTCCCAAAAATTTATAATGTCAATGCCACTAAGCCCGAGGAAGCACTTACCTTTTCTAAGCAGGACTTGTATGCCTCCATTGACCACATCCTCAATGAATTCAGCTCTTTCTTGGACCCTGTCTTCCTCACAACTTGTAATTACCATAGGTTCCTTAGAATATTATTAAGGCAAGACCCTACTTCGCACAAATACCACCTCTTGTTGCTCTTTTTTTATCTCAATGCCAACATAGATAGTTGTGTAATGGCTAGGCTAATGATATGTGCTGCCCTCTTGCCATCTTTTTGTGTAGCCCTCTTACACGACAAGAGTGACTACCGTTTCACTAGCTGCAACCATCCCTTTTTATCCACAACCCCTCTCAATGTTTGAATGGGCCTAAAAGGATACATATAGGGGAAAAACTTGCTTCGTAGGTCCCATAAACCCCCCGCTTCTCCCTCTCATGACCATGACAATGAAGACTAGCTTCTTGTCACAATTTATTTCAAAGAAGAAGAAGAAGAAGAAGAAGAAAGATGGAAAAAGAAAGAGAAGAGAGAGGAGGAAAGGACAAGAACAAGAAAACAAAGAAGAAAATCACATAAAAAAGTAAGAAACTCATGAGTGTCATAGTCATTACACCTAGGGGTCCTCAAGTTGGGTGTGTCCAATGGCTTCAGTCAGCTCAGCCAGCTCCATCCCTAATCCCCTAGCCCATTTTGATCCCCCACTTCATACTTAGGGCACATCAAGGGTAGGGCACACCTAGGGAGGTCAACCTTGCCTATGGTTAGACCTATCTCGTTAAGCTGCACCTCCCCCCCTGTACAAAATGGGTCCTCAAGTGTGGGACAACAGGTGTGTGGCTAAAGTGGCTTCTTCTTCTCTCCTTCTTGCTTGTGTGTTATTGTGCTTGAGAGAGGGAGTGCGGGAGTGTGAGGGAGTGAGTGTGTGAGGGTGAGGGACCGTGGAGGAGAAGCTCTCCATCTTCTCCCCTCTTATTCTCTTCTCTTCTCTTGACCCACTCATGGCTATGGAGAATGAAGCTCGAAGGAAGAGGCATGATGTTGCTTGAGCTTGCAACTAGGATCATGGAGCTATCGGAGTGCTTGCGAAAGGAGGCCACTCATACAGGCATCGAGGTAAGCTCACTATACCCATGGGATCGAATGTGTGTCAGCTAGGTGAGAGATAGTCATTAGAGCTCACTTGAAACACTTGAATAATAAGTGGTCGATGGGTCTTAGCGGTTGAGCGTGAGCTCCCACTACAATGTCAAATGGAGTGGAGCAAAGACATCACAACACTGGTACTATCCCACTCTTAACAACTATGTAGCATATCTACCTTTGCAAACATATCATAACACTTCCACTATCAACAATAAAACATCAAATAGAGTGGAGTAAAACTAGCATAATATTCGTGCTATTCTACTATCAACTATAAAACATTGAATAGAATGGAGCACAAATAGCATAACACTGGCACTATCACTACAAATGATAGAACCTGAAGTATCATCAAAATGTATATCAGTGCATGGTGGCTGGTAACCATAAAGGCAACAAAACTCCATCCTCCAAGGCACAGTCTCATCAATGGAAACACATTTTGGTTTTCTTCTTTTGACACTAGTATCTACTGAAGTACTTGCCATGTGCTTGGTCATGTCCTCTACATAACATGGCAAATAGCTATGATGGATAGTTTATTTTTGGAAAATATAATATTACCAAGATACACTTAAGACATTGGGCTCGTTCACGTACTACTTGGATGGGACATCTCACATGAACGCTTTAGCTCCTTTCTTGTCCTCAATACCAACATCCATAGCTCAAATTGTATCCATGTCAAATAAAGAAAATGATTATCACATATCTCAACATCACTCTCTATCACCATGCAATGGTGTCCATATACATGGGTGCCTTCATGCAAAGTGAAGTTCCACCTCCAAGCTCAAGTATACAACCATTAGGAGGGAAAAATGCCTCCATGAGCAACAACATATGTGAGGCGCTTTTCTCTAGTGGTTGTGGGAGCTTCTTCCTCAATTTCCAAGACCCATAGACCACTTATTGTTTCAAGCATTTTGAGCCAAGTGCAATGGCTACCTCTCACATAGTCGTACGCACTCTCATACCTAGGAGTGTAGTACCATTATGCTTGATTGAGTTGCCTCCTCCAACAACCTCTCTGGTAGCTCCACGATTCAAGGTGTAATCTCAATCCTCAAGCTCCAAGCTCCATGCCACATTTCCACACACAAGACAAGAGGAGAAGAAAAGAGAAGAGAAGAATAATAATAAGAAGAATAGAGGAGAAGATGGAGAGCTTCTCCACCATGGTCACTCACCCTCACACACTCACTCCCTAACACTCCCTCCCTCAAGCATAAGCTAAAAAAAGCAAGAAGAAGAAGAAGAAGTAGAAGAAGAAGAAGAAGAAGAAAAGAGCTCATTTTGGCTGCACACAAGAATGAGCTTCTTCATTCACTTTTTTCCTTTTATACAAGCCCTAATCCCTTTTGGGCACCCATCCCTTTCCTACATGACCGGCTATTTTAGCCTAGGTCCTCTTTTCTTATTCCCTTCCTATTTGCATTGTTCCTTCACCCATACCCATCTACATTTACAAATTTCATAGGAGGGCGCCTGGTGCTCTTTTACAAATATTTAGAGTGCACTTTTATATTTAAAATGCATCTTTCCTCTTTTGCGCTTGTCCTAAACTTTTAAGGTTACCCTTGTGCTTGGCCCTTTTTCCTCTTATGTCTTCACTTGAGCCACATTTTTCCCATTTTTCCTACTTCTTTTATTATTTTTTCTTTCTTTATACTAGGGTTGACATTACCCCTCTGTTAGTCAAGTACACATCCCATGGAACTCGTGGACACTTATTGATGAGGGCTCGAGTGGTTGAAGGCTTGCCATGTGGGCCAGTGATGGGGCTTTGTGGAGATTGGATGGGGAGAAGAAGCATCACAAAATGGATGTGAGATTGTGGAGGCCGAGAGTACGTTGAGTGGATGGCGGGGGCCTCCAAATTCAGTGGTCCGGTCATGGATTGTTGAATGTACCTGAAAAGAAAAAGGAAGTACACTACCTAGAGGATGTGCCTATCTCATCCTGCAATGTAAGGTGTCCATGTGAGACTGGGAGTTGGGCCGAACCTCAAGGAAGCCTGTGGTATTGTCCCACACTTGAGGACCTAGTCTATGTACAAGGGGAGGTGCTGTGGGTGTGACTTAGGGAGACAAGTGAGCGCAAAAATCCCTAGGTATGTCTTTCCCTTAATGTGCCCTAAGGGTGAAGTGGGGGACATGGAGGGCTAGGGGATTAGGCACGGAGCTAGCCAACTGAGATACCATCGGATGCACTTAGCTTGAGAGTCCCTAAGTGCATTTTTTGTAGCACTCCAATGTTACATGAGAAGCTCTTTGTTCCTTTCTTTTTGCTTCACGTGGGTCTTTGTGAGTTACATTGGGAGGGAGCGCGCTATGCTCTCAGTAGCTACATTTTGAGGGGGCCTAAGAGATTTGCTAAGAAATGCATGGCTTTACATGTATCCCTTTTGGCTAATCCTTACATTGAGAGGGGTAGTAGAGAGGAAAGGATGATAACATTTTGAGAACCTCCTATCACTCATATCCTTCCAAAAGGCAGAGGTAATCACAAGTGGCAAGGAAAGCGTGGTGAAGGCATGCCGTGAACTAGTCCAAAAAGTGGGTAATGGAAGGTCAGAGGTCTTGTAGTCCAAAGGTTAAGAGTGGGAGCATTGATGTTGTAGATAAAAGGAAAGTCATATTTTCCATGCTTCCTCTGATCAAAATCCACAATGTGGCACCTCGAGTAAGCCATGTAGGTGGGGTCATACCTTTTATATGGTAGCATGTTGCAAAAAAGTCATCTATGCCTCAAATTTGGTGTTCTTGATTCTTCAACACCATTTAGATTAGGCTTCATAGCCTCTGACCTTTCTTGGATCTTCCATGACCTTATCCTCCCAGTACCTCATAGGCTCTCTTATCCATAACATGGGATTTCTAGCCCTCTCGTTGAGCCACTACTTCTCTAGCCTCTTCATGACCTGGATGGCTCCTTCAACCACCACTGGAGAGGGTAGCTCTCTATTCAAAGTAGAAGGGTAGAAGAATTCAAATTCAAATGGCCTACATCCATTCTCTTGCTACTCCCAATGGTTTAATTCCAGTGCCCAATTGATAGACAATTCTTCCTCAGTTCGCATCATCTGGGCATTGGGCATGTCTTGTGATCTAGCATTAAACTCTTTTTTCATGAAGTCAGCCAACTCTCTGCATTTTCTTTTGGCCTCGATGATTCATTCTGTGATGGTGGAAGGATCTTCTTCTTCTTGGCCTTCTGCTTCCATTGTCAGAGGTGGGGGAGGGCAAGGGGAGATCTCTATTCACCAGGCTATGCCTTTTTGTTGGCAAGCTGCTCAAAATCAAGCCATTTGTCCCTTGGTGGTTCTTCTTGGGCTATTGTGGTTGGCTACTCTTGATGCTCTTGTTCTCCAATTCCGAGCTGCTCTAACTCCTCTATCAAGAGCCCCACTTGCAACAAAAGTTACGTTCGTTGCACCAGGCTTGCTGGTCCTAGGGGTCTGCTCTTGGATCCTATATTTTATGGCTCTCCTTAGACCTCTAGCTTCCTCTTTAGCCCTTACATAGGGTCATCATCCCCATCTTGAGTTACATGAAGTACTGTATTGAGAAAGGCATATTGTTGGACCTCTATTCTTGCCTTTCGACATCCAGAATAGTAGGTCTCTTTGTCCCTATTATTAGGGCTCCACCAATGGGTGTTGGGCCAAGCTTCTTTGCCTGGTTCAGGAGGTATTGCACCCATGCCACCATGTTGCTTTGGTCCACTCCCCCTTTGAGGTATCCTAGGTGGTGCTGGTGTGGCAATCAAGGATAGTGGTGGTGGGTTCATGGGATCCTTTCCCTTGCATGGTGTTGAGAGTGGAAAAAGTGGAAAATTTTGACTGATTTTTGTTGATTTTGAGGTCTGAATGATTGATTTTTGATGGATTTAGAGTGATTTATGGTTGTTAATGGAAGTGTTTGAGAATGTTTTGGATGATATTGATTATGTTTTGGAAGTTCATGATGATTCTCAGTAGAGATATGAAGCTCTGTGATGTTTTAATAGGTTCTGATTGGTTATGTATACCTTCTGTATAGCTTCTGTTTTGTTCTGATTTTCTTCTGTATGAAGCATGGATTGATGATTGATGAAGATTGAGTTCTTTTGGAAGCTTATTGAATAGTTTTTGATAGTTTGGAATGATTTTAGTATGAGTTATGAGGTTTTGTAAACCTTCTATAGAGCCTCTGTCTCTGCTCTATCTCTGCTCTGTAACTGTTCTGTATCTGCTCTGGTACTATACTGTACTGTTTTGTAGACCTTCTGTAAGTGTTCTGTAGAATGTATGTGTGAATTTGGGAAAGTTTTCTAACTTTTGGAAAGGATTAATCTAAGTTCAAAAGAGCTCAATTCGAACTTTTGGAAAGGACGAATCTAAGTTTTCTAACTTTTGGAAAGGATGAATCTAAGCTCAATTCGAAGACGAAGAAGGATTATTTCCCTATCCCTTTTACCGACCAACTATTGGACACAGTGTGGCAAGCCATGAGCTGTATTCTCTCTTGGATGGATTCAGCAGATATAATCAAGTCCAAATTGCAGAAGAGGACCAATCCAAAACAACCTTCACCAGAGAATGGGGGACCTATGCCTATAGAGTGATGCTATCTTTGCTCTGTAATACTCCTGCCACCTTCCAACGAGTAATGATGGCTACCTTCCAGAATCATTTGCATGATTTCATTGAGGTGTATCTTGATGACTTTTGTGTCTATAGCTTAATTCGTGAGCATTGGGGACACCTAGAGTAATGTTATGATAGATGTTGAGAGTATGGGATTTCTCTCAACCACGACAAATATGTCTGGCCTCTCATCAGGAGTTCTTTTGGGCCATATTGTCTTGGCACAAGGGATTGCAACAGACCCGACGAAGATTGAAAAGATTGCTGCTTTAACAGCACCAACAAAACTCAAGCAATTGAGAGGATTTCTTGGCCATGTGGGCTACTACAGAACATTTATTGCACATTTTGCAACCAAGGCAGCCCCTCTGCACAAGCTCCTAAGGAAAGATGCAGATTTTCTTTGGACTGATGTGACTGTGAAGGAGCCTTTAATGCTCTAAAACAGTGCCTTATCCAAGCATCTATCTTGCAACCTCTTGACTGGACGAAGGAGTTCCATGTGCACACAGGTGCATTAGTTGAAGGGCTAGGTGCTGTCTTATGTCAAAAGGGCCCCTCTAAATTAGATCAACCCATTTATTATGCAAGCCGAAAGGTCACTGATAGGGAATGGAACTACACAGTGACAGAGCTTGAATGCTTAGCAATGGTGTTTGCACTGGAGAAGTTTCAACACTATCTATTGTCAATGCATTTCAAGTTCTATGTGGATCATGAAGGCCTCTCCTTCCTGATGAACAAAGCAAATGTTAAAGGATGACTGATGAGATGGTTGCTCCTATTCCAGGAGTTTGATTATGAAGTGGTCACTAAGTCTAGCCGTTCCCATGTCCTAGCCGATCATCTATCACGGATCCCTCAAACAGAAGAAGAGGAACAGGATGATCTTGACCTTCCCGATGCTTCTTTGTTTCTAGTGGAGACAATTACTCCCTAGTATGCAAACATAGCCAATCTCCTGGCAACTCAATAGTATCCTCCTGGCATCTCAAGCCGTGAGAGGAAGAAGCTTTTGTTAGAATCAGCCCCCTGCACTTTGCTCGGTGGTGCACTGTACAAGAGATGCAAAGATGAAGTATTGCGAAGATGTGTTGCAGGGGATGAAATCGGCATAGTATTGAAAGCATGCCATGACGAACCATGTGGTGGACACTTCGCAGGAGAAGCGACAGCCAAGAAGGATCTGCTAGCAGGATACTGGTGGCCAACCCTCCACAAGGATGCATACGACTACTGTAAAAGATGTGATGCTTGTCAACGAATGGGGAAACCCACCAAAACAACTGACATGCCACTGCAACCCATTCTTCCCTAAAGCCATTCGAGAAGTGGGGGGATTGATTTCTGGGTCCCATTGATCCACCTACTAGACGGAAGTAGAACATATACATCTTAGTATGTACGGATTATGTCACAAAGTGGTGTGAAGCTAAAGCCGTGAAGCGGGACGATGGTAACAACGTAGCCCTGTTCATGTACGAGAATATTATCACCCATTTTAGTAGTCCCCTTGAGTTAGTAAGTGACAGAGGTACTCATTTCCTTAATAAAATCATGGAGGAGCTGTATAAGATCCACCGTCGCAAGTCCACTCCTTACTACCCTAGAGCCAACAGCCAACTTGAAGTCATTGATCGCATCCTTTGCTCGATTTTGATAAGAACGATTACCACACATCGTCGCGACTGGGACGACCGACTTACAGAGGCCCTCTAGGCATACAGAACCTCCCATAAGGCAACTACAGGACAGACCCTTTTTTAGTTAGTTTATGGTACAGAAGTCGTCTTCCTTGTTGAACTGGAATTGCCCTCTTTGCAAGTGGCAGTTAAAGAATGCTTGGGGGATGATGAGTCATTGCAACGCCGTCTCCTGCACTTGGAATGCTTGGATGAGATACGACAAATGGCCCTACAGTGCATGGAAACCACTCAAGCGCGACGCAAGGCCTATCATGATAATTTCATCAAGCACAAGGAGTTCAAAGAAGGTGAACTTGTCCTAGCCTATGATTTGAGATTTGGCAAGTTTCCTATCAAGCTTCAACAATGGTGGATGGGTCCATACAATCTACTTGCTATCAATCGTAATGGTTTTGTCCAAGTGCAGACCGTTGATGCCTCTGATGATCCTTTCTTGATCAATGGCTATCATCTGAAAAAGTACTTCCCTCCCTGGGGATGTTGACAATCACAGTCGACCTACCCTTTCCCTTTTGGGCGTCGCACTGTCCTTCTCGTTGTGCTTCTGATAGCCCTTATGATTCTCCTCATGAGGTGGTCTCATTCTGCTAACCCCTCGCAGAAATATCTCAACCCGACCTTGTTCTCTTCTTGTCTGATCCAACAACGATGGCGAGGTTAGTCCTGACACATGGTATTTCTACCATTTTCTTTCTTAACAAAAAAAAAGAAAACAAAAAAAAGAGGAAATAAAAAGAGAAAAAAAAGAAGAAAGAAAAAAACAAGGGAGAAAAGGAAGAAATTCCCTGTCATAATAGGCCTCGTTCCAAGAAAAGGTGGAAACACCCTTGGGCGGGAAGCTAACTGTGGAAAAGGTGGTAACACCCTGCAGTTCAAGATAGCTGACTCACCAGTAGAATCTTTCCAGTAAGTAATTTGAAGCCACCTCCCTTGGTACGCTGTCTCTGCAATATCAGTCCGTCTGGCCTTCTTAATAGATGACTCTTCTTACAAGTCATTGAAGTATGAGATTTGTAGGCTGCCTCCCTAGGTACGCCTCGTCTTCAAGATCGTGATGACAACAGTCGATCTGATCTTCATCACCAAACCCTTGAGTGATGCGAGCTTTCATCCTAATAAGATGGGGATGTGCGTATGGGCTGCCCTCTGTATCTTTCAATAGAACGTGAGAAAGAGGGTGGGGTGAGTGACTAATTTTTCCCTTCAAATCAAATGAGAGGTGAGATGTGTAAACAGAGTGTTGCATGCACGGGATGGGCCTCTCAATGCACAATGCACAATCTGTTATGTGCACTGCACCATAAGGCTCCATGGCCTTCCTTCTTGCACTGTATATCGGCACAAGATGGGATTCACAGTTGCACCATCAAAAGCGCACAAGGCATACAACCTCTGCACAAGTGACAGTGAGGATTACATCAATGGGTTTCAGGAATGGGTTGCCCTCTGTATCCTTCAACAGAGCGTGAGACAGAGGGTGGGCTGAGTGTGACTGGCGTTTCTTCAATCAATTATCGAGAGGTGAGGATTTGAGAGACGTTACGATGATTGGAGTTAGGTACGTTTCTGTTTCCTTATGCATCCACGGGCTGGGTCTTTGCCATAAGCATAGGACACGTCACTCTATTCTGTACACTATACTGCAAGGCTCCCTGGCCTTCCCACTTGCACCTATGCCAGAGGGGTTGGACGTATTGATGCACCATTAATTGTGCACCCTGGCATACTCTTTGTACACCATCCCCTTGTCGATACCTCAACTAGGTGTGAGCTTTGGGTTTTCATCATTATTTCTTCGAGTGATGTTAGTAATGGGACGAGTGACTGCTCTTTCATTCCATTTGCGTGATCGTGAGTTGAGTGAAATATCCCTCGTCATTGATGAATTTCCTGCTATTCCTTCAACCAGCTACCTCCCTAGGTGCTGCCGCATGGTCCCTGCCACGAAGGACGAAGGATGTGTGTTGTGAATACACTTTGTTGCCTCTTGCAATCGACAACAACACAATACACAATCTCAATAGTTGACATTCCTCCTGGCAATATGGGCCAAGTTTTTCTAACCCTACACCTTTTGTTTCTCAACAACGGTCATGTCTTAAGTGTGGGGATGGTCGTGGTTGGTCTGATGTGTGGTCTTAGATCCTTGATGTTTGGTTTACCCTTCCTATTAAGGTTTTAAGTGTGGGGACGCGTCCCTGCGCGTCTATGATGCACACCCCCATGCATATACCCTGTTTTGATCATGCATCTACACCGTGACTTCATTTTACCTTGATGGGGTCCCTTCTCCACTCCTCCATTCTAATTCACCCTGTCCCCGGGGTTGTTCCTTGACCGTTTGCCTTTATTCTTTGTTTTTATGCTCTTTCATGTAAACACACCCTATGTTCATCGGAATCCCAATCCAACCTTATAATCTTGTTCGTCCCTTCGAACTGCCTATTTTTCCTTTTTGCCAACCCCTATTCTGATGGACGGTTCTAAAGTTATTAATTTTTGAAGCAATTCTCGTAAATTAGACGGTTTCCAATGTGAACGCATTTTCCTTGCTTCGGAACTCTGATCTGATGTACCATCCCTATCCTCCTTATTTCCTCTGACATTTTTCCTTTTTATTCTGTGTCATTCCAATGCACGGTTCATCTGTTATTAATTTTTGCGGATTTTCGAGTCCTTTTCGTGTCTATTTTTCACAATTTTCCATGTGAACTTGCCCTATTTGCACTGGAATTCTAGTTTAACTTGACAACCGTGTCCTGTCAGCCTTTTCTCCACTTTTCCCTTTTTCATCACCCCGCTTCTGACTGTTGAATTTTTAGTTATTAAAATTTCAGAGTGTTTTCGGGCTTATTTTTTGTGTTTTTCCCATGTGAACACCCTGATTTTACCCCGGACCCGGTGTTGCATTTTTCCATCATTTTTCCCTCATCTTTGGACACATTTTTCCTTCTTATGGTTTTTCGATCTGATGTACAATTTGGGTTTTATTAAATTTTCTTCCTTTTTGCAGTGTGACCACGTTTCTCATATCACATGTGAACGCTCCTATTTTTGGTTTTACGCGCCTCAGGACACCCCCTGGCATCTGTGGTTTGTGTGTCGCCGCTCCTGCCTCGTCTGATCCCGCCGATGCAAAGGGCCTGGTTCATGGTACTTCCATGGTATTGACACCTCAAGGGTTAGGGAAGGCTTTGTCTTTTCCCTACGAAGGAGAGCCCTTTGTTACAGCTAGACAATTATTCTCCAACGATGAGATTTTCAAGCTGTTATAGAAGCAGACCAAAGAGATTTTGGATGTCAAGAAAGTGATAAACAACTCAAGAGTATCTTTTTCCATGATCATTGATCCTCTTTGGAAGTTAGTCTGCTTGTTCCTCCAAGAAAGACTTATGCCTGCCAAAACACCATCTCATTATTTGTCCAAAGAACTCTTTATAGCTTCCAGGATGGTGTTAAAAGGGGTGGCTATTGATTGGAGTACTTACATGCTTACAAAGATGGATCAACATTTTGTCAAAGTAACCATAGGAAATGTCACAAATGTCACTTATGGTTCCAATTTATATGCTTTCTTGACGTACTTAGGCCTTAAGAAGGGCGTGCTATCACCTCCCCCATCTGATCCAATACCTCCCCCTCCACCTTCAGAAGAGTCAGAACCTATTGACATAGAGGATCTTGATTCCCCTCCTCCATTGGTCATTCAGCAGAAGCGCTTGAAGCATGTGGCAGATAAAACTCCCTCAGTCATTCCCTCTCACAATTCCTACTACATCTGGCAGTGACCTCCCTGCTTACTTCACATGTAATAATTTATTCAGGGCACATAGAGAGGGTTCTTTGAACATATTAGTCCCTTCATTGAATAGTTTAGTATCAGGAGATGCTATTCCATTCCTTTGTAATGACATCCAGAGTTTGATTGAACTCTCAGTGACAGCTTGTGTTCAACAGCTATATGCTTCTTTCTACGAAGAACTGATGCAGTCTAAAGACCAGTTGCATAAGGCAACCTTAGAGTTAGCCTTTGCTAAAGACACACTTGTAGATCTGTTTAAGTAGATGGAGCAGTAGACCCAAATGATTGAGACCCGGAGAGAAGAAATATCTTCTTTGAAGATTCAGTTGTGATAGAAGCTCAGTCAGAGATCACTAGAGTCTCGGAGGAGAAAGAGAGGATATCCAAAGAAGCTCAAGAGTTTTAGACTCTTTTAGATGCAAAACTGTCAGCCTTACAGACTGCTCATAACACAGTGGAATCACAAGCTTCCCAGATTAAGCAGTTGCAAGACCAATTGACGCAGTTACGGTCTATTCCTCCAAGCCCCAATGTTCCTATGATTCCTTCTATCTCTAAGCAGGACTTGGTAGTTCTCCAGAGACAGGCCACATTGTGTCCATTGTTTCAAGATAAAGTGGAAAGATTACAGTCCAGGATGGATTTGTTATGGTTTACATTTGAGCATTCCAACATGAATACAAATGATGTCCTTAAACGAATGGGTCTATCTTTAAGTCAATGAGTCATCATACCTGATCATATAGCTATCACAATCTAGTTTCTTCCTAGAACTATCAAACTTGAAGAACTTCCAAACTTCCCTAGTGAATACCTTCGATTTAAAAAAAGGATAAACCTCCTACTCACTTAACGATAAATGTATCTCACTTCCATGGTTAATGATGATGTATCTACCAGCTAGTTGAGAGCGGAATTTAGGTGACGGGAAGTGCTTAAAAATAGCTAAAAATTATGAATATCAAGGGAAAAATATTCACTGTCAAAGGCGGCGGCTCGATCTAGGACGATTTTAAGCGTCAAAGTGCTTTAAAGGCGCCCGAGCGACACTTGTTGATTTTTCATAATTTTTTAGATAGTCGTGCGGGTTGACACGAGCTACTGGCCAATGCGGGATGCTAAGCCGGACGCCCATGATTTTTCAGAGCTCAATTCGGAGTCCGGACAGGGAAATGGCCAAGGAAACGGTCAAGATATGAAAAGGTGGACACTTGGGAGGCCAAATTTGAGCATGCCTTTTGAGTTTGGACCCCCCCCAAAAATTTTATGCACCTTATGAAGCAAAAAACGTGGAGAGAGAATGAAGAGACATGAAAAAACGTGGAAGAAGATGGCGCCCTAAAAATGCGCCATGAATGGATGAGAGGCATCATGGCTGCTGCAAACAACCCCCCCAATGGATTATGGGGCTTCATTCCCCTCTGTCTGTGGACTCTATCGCCGCCTCTCGCCCAAGAAATGGTGGTCTCTATGAAGAATTCTGATTTCAGTCTTTCTCTCTCCTCCCTCTCTCTCTTCTAAAGGCAAGTTCATGTGGGGAGAAGAAGGAAGAAGAAAGAATGATGGAGGCTTGTCCGGCATGGATCGGATTTCTCCACGGGCTGGAAATGGTGATTGGTGATTGTGCTGGACATGAAGTGCTACTGATTTCCAAATCTACAGCCATGGACATGAAACCCGAAACACGCAAATAAGCGGTAATTTAAAATTTTCAAAGGAAATTTGAGTTTTTATGGCTTTTGATGGATGAAATGGTGTTCATGTGGGATAATAATTGTTCATGTTATTGTTTTCTATGAGTTCTTGCTGGTCATAATCAAAAAATCAGAAAAATATGCATTTTATGGTTCAAAATAATATGCTAAAACACGTAAAACATGAAAAAAACAAGGAAAAATGAGGGTTTTTGGCATAAGAATGGGGAAGTAAGTAGGAACATCAACTAAACTTTCATTTTTCTGCAAGAAGGAACTAAGGGCCACAGCCCATAACCTGTTTTGAATTTTCAGTAATTAAATAAAGCATAAAAATAAGGGAAAATACAAGAAAATGGTGGAAAAACCCTAAAAAATAGGGAAAAATTATATTTTGGGTTCCGAAAAATAAGGATAAATAAGAGAAATGTTTGTGAATGTTTGTGGGGAGTGAAGCATGAGGATTTGCCTCAGTTCAACCCCACCTTCTTGTTCTAGTGTGGTTTTTCCCGCTTTTTATACATAAAATGATGTCAAAACACCCTATAAATCTATCCAACGACGCAATATTTAAACGGGGAAGGGTAGAGAAGTTGAAATATGTCTAAATGCCGTGTGAGATGATGGAAAAGTTGCTGATTTCTATGCATAGCATTTTAGGACGGTTGATAATTAAAATTAAGAGCTTAGTAGCACGAGGATCACCTCGGTGCTAGGCCCATGCAACGAAGCACGAACGGTAGTTGGAAACCATTAAAAGAATGTTTTGCACTTGTGCACGATACTGTTTTGCTAAACGATTGAGCACTAGGCATCCACCAAATGCATAGAGCATGAAAAGAATTTAAAAGTATCAGTGATTAGCTCCTGGACATGCATTGCAATTGGTTTATGAGGACATGACCTACGTTGAGAGGCAGTGAGGTACCTATGCTGTAGGAAGATGCGGGTCCTAAAGGGGAAAGAGAAGCAAGGACAATGGTACATTCCTGGACACGTTTATTTGGTACCTTGAGCGACGTTTGTGCGAAATGTCTAAATGTTGAGCGACGCATCGAGGGGCCAATCCCCAAGGTATAGGAGAGTCGCAGAGGGTTGACGGCATTCAGCCGTAGGAGGAACCCCATGTGTATGTGATTCGAGCCTATTTGGCTATGTGAAAGGGACTCCCTTTGAGGAGTAATATTGGGTTAGGATCAGTTGGACTACAACGTATTACAAACGCAATGTTTAGGAAGGCAGAGATTTCGACAAACGCTCCTGGCCGCGAGGCCGAGAGGTTGTCTTGTGCGTAGTGACGAGGCCCGGCTAGTGCATGAGCCAGTGCCGGCCCGTTTTTAGGTTCATCAGTGGTGCGTCTACCGGGAGCCGCTTAAAAGTGGCGGTTCTCGAATCCTGGTTGTTTAGGGACCAACTAGCAGTTTATGCCAAAGGATACTGAGATTGATCCGTTATTTATTGATAAGCATCGTCTAGCAAAAATCCAAAAGCAAGAAAGAGACGAAAGAGCTAGGCGACGTGCTGAAATTTTTAGGAGATATTCCCCTAAGCGTAGCGGTGCTGAACCCTTACGAGGGAGTGAATCTAGTGGTCTTAGTACCACAAGCAGTAAGTTAGGAGAAGGTGGAAGCTCTAGTGCTCCCCTTCCTTCTATAAGCCAGTCTATATCAAGTGCGGGAGGCGTAACCCCACCGTCCCCTATTCCTAGTGCAAATCCAATCCTCGTCATGGCGCAGCCTATTGCAATTCCAGCAGGGACGACGGATTTGCCGGCTCTAGGTTACCCGCTACCCATTTTTAATGGGCTAGTTGAGGAAGATGCGGAACTCCACATAAGGGATTTTCAAAAGATGATGTTTAACTGTCGCATTCAAGAAGAAGGACATTTAATGATGTTCTTCAATATGACTCTCAAAGGAAGAGCCGCTATATGGTATCATGGTTTAGAAGCCGGAACCATATTGAACATTGATGCATTTTATGGAGCTTTTTGAAGGGAGTTTGCCCCTGAAAGGGGTGGGCAATATTGGTTGCGTGTACTCAACGTGACCCGCCAAGAACCACACGAGGATATTCGTGCTTATGCGAAGAAGATAAAAGAGGTTTTCCGTAAGTTGGACACCTCTATTCCTATCCCCGCAGCTGCCCAATTGCAATATTTCCTACATGGGTTGGACTTTAATATCCAATTGCAGTTGAGTAGTGTCCCCTTGGGGGATATAGATACTGCCATTACACGAGCACAAGAGGTGGAATCCCGACTACAAGCAGCCTATGCTTCTCGAGGCAATTCAAATATGGGTTTAGTATTGGGAAACAATATGGCAATGGCCAATGGCAGTAGTGGTCAAGGGATAGCGATGGCTAACCCTAATGGGAGAGGGAACATGATACAGAATGTGCCTTTATTACCATCTCCCCCTAGCATGTCGATGCCTACGGGCAGTCAAATGGCTTCAAGTGGTGGAGGCCAGGCGGTCAATTCTAATACCATGCCTGTGGCTCAACAACCAGTGCCTAATCGAATTGTTAGGCCGATGGAACGACAGAGTAATGACCAAGGCTATGAGTCGAGTTCTTCCAATGTTCTTGGAGAGGTTAAGGACATGATGAAGCATTATACTGACATGATTATGGAGCAGTATCGGAAAATAGCCGTGGATGTCAACTTCCTTAAAAAACAACAAAACTTGATAGGAAGTAGATACCCAGATGAGGGTGCACCGTCGAGGTTTAGTTGCAAATGGTGTGGTGGGCAGCACTATCCAAGGAATTGCCCAAATGTTAAGTGCAACATTTGTGGAAAATCCGGCCATTTAGCAGCTACTTGCTGGAGTAAGATCAGTTCTCTCCAGCGTGGTAGTCGGCAACCAGGGCCTGTTAATCATCGTGCCCAAGGAAATGATTCCCAGCGAGAGGATGGCCTAAACAAATACTTCAACGACCAAAGACTACAGTGGAGGAGCTACCAAGTGGTAGTGGGGTTAGTTTGATTGAGGCTGTACGCGTTAACGATGCTGAAACCTCTAATTTGCGAGCTGTCCTTACAAGAGGTCAAAAGGGCAGAGGAGCCAACAAGGATAAGCCTGTCGACGGAAACCCTAAACAAGGTGACAAAGGAACGCAAGTTTTGGATCCTGCCCTGGAAGGGGGACCTTTGAAGCCCGTAGAAAGTAAAGCCGATAAGGAACCACCAAAGAAGAAGGTGAAAGTTAAGAAAGAGGCAATAAAGCCAATTCAGCGACCTAAAGAGCGGATGGTTTGGCGTGAAAAGCGAGCTCTATCGAACTATCATGAATTCGATTTGGCGAGCTCTCTTTGCGAAGTCAAGCCGGATGTGAATCTTTTACAGCTTATTAAGCTTTCCCCAGGAGTACGCAAGGAATTTAGAAAGATCCTGCGTATCGGGTATATCGTAGAACCTTTGGGAATTGCGCGAGTTGGTGATGACTGGTTTGAGCATGCTGAGAAGCATTGCCCAAGGGTTGCAGCCTATGTCGATGGGATATTAGTAGATTATGCCATTGTCGACACGGGATCATCTGTTAACATTATGAGTTCTGAACGAACTGATGGAAAGGTTGGGTCTTGCGATCCAGAAAGATACCTCCACAATTCTCAGAATGGCAGATGACAGTTTGAGACAGCCGGAAGGCTGCATTACTAAGGTCCACGTCACTGTTGCAAATGTAGAATGCATGTTGGACTTTAGGGTGATTCGTTTTGCAGGCCGTCCAAGTTACCAAGTATTACTCGGACGACCTTGGATCTTGCAAGCGGACTGCCAAGTGGATATACCCGCCGGTCGGCTAATATTCGGCAGAGGTGCCCAACGTGTGGTGGTTGATGCTTACCCTGAGTCCCCGCAGAGTGAGAGAGCTCCTCTATCTTCTACAGAATTGGAGACATTAGAAGATTTATCTGGTAGTGAGATATCATCGAGTGATGAGTCCAAAGAGGGATCCACCACGGAGGACATCTATCAGATCACTTTGAATGAGCCGATAGAGGGCCAAGATCGTATAAGAGATGCAGATGTTATCGAGCTAGACCTTGGTACGCCTGATGATTCGCAGCCAATCAAATTAGGTTCTATTCTCAGTTCAGCAGAAAGGGAGGACTATGTGGCCCTGATCCAGGAATTCCGTGATATCTTTGCCTGGAGTTATGATGAATTGAGAGGCATCCCTCCTAGTCTTGCTGTTCATACAATTCCGTTGAAAGAGGGCAGTCGTCCTGTACGGCAGAAAGTAAGGCGTATGCCTTTCGAATTGAGGGACGGCCTGTTTGAAGAGTTACAGAAGCTTCGAGAAGCAGGTTTGATTTTTCCTGTCCAACACACGGAATGGTATTCGCCAATTGTGATTAGAAAGAAGAAGAATAATCAAATCCGTTTATGTGTAGACTTTAGAGAGCTGAATAAGCAGACAGTTAAGGACTACTACCCGTTGCCATTTATTGACCAGATTTTGGATCAATTAGCGGGTAGGGCGATATATTCGTTTATGGATTGCTTTGCAGGATACAACCAAATGGCAATTGCAGAAGAGGATAAGTTGAAAACAATTTTTATCACTGTATTTGGTACTTTTGCGTACCATGTGATGGCCTTTGGTTTATGCAATGCGCCTGGTTCGTAGCAACGAACAGCAGATAAGACATTCGGTGACATATCCCCTGAAGAGTTGAAGGTGTTTATTGATGACTTAGGGGCTGCCACCATGAGAGAAAGGCAGTTGATCATTTTGAGAAAATGCTTTGAGCGCTGTAGACAATTTTGCATCGCCCTAAACCCACGGAAGTGTGTTTTTGGAGTACCTTATGGGCTATTGTTGGGTCATGTGGTCAGTTCGGTAGGAATTGCGACAGACCCCGAGAAGGTTAAAGTTATAGTTGCCATGGGTCCACCACGCACTCCGAAAGAAGTTCATAGCTTTCTGTCTTCGGTTGGTTATTACCGTAGATTCATAAACGCCTTGGCAGAAAGAACGTTGCCGCTTACAAATTTATTGTCCTTTAGCTGTTCGTTTGTATGGGGTGACCCTTGTAAGGTAGCATTCGAGGATGTGAAACAAGAGCTAGCAAGAGCGCCCGTCTTAAAAGCACCTAAAAGAGGTGAGGTGTTTTATATATTTTCAACAGCCACGATGTGTAGTATCAGCTGCTGTTTAGCCCAAATTTGGGAGGAGAAGTGGTACCACCCGATTGCTTTTGCTAGTCGGAAGCTGGGGGTATCCGAAATCAATTACACTTACATGGAGAAGCTGTGTCTAGCGATGGTCTTTGAGACCAAGAAGTTCAGGCATTACATTCTCTACGAGAAAGTCGTGCTTTATACGAAGGCGGAGGGACTTCGACTATTGATGAATAAGTTGCAGCCGCCTGATCGTCTAGCAAAGTGGTTGATCACTTTGCAGGAATTTGATTATGAAATCAAGAGTAATCCACCAAGGTTGCAAGGCATCGTGGAATGTCTTGTGGACTTTGGGGAGCCGAAAGAATCTGTGGCTGAAGGTAGTGACATGGAGTTGTTATTTAAGATAGATACGGCCTCTATTCCCTCCTGGTATGCTGCAATAACGCATTATTTATCCACGGGAGAGGCGGGATCCGAACTATCTAAGGCTGAGAAAAGGAAAATTAAGCAGTAAGCGTTAAAGTTTGCTTTGATCGCAGGTACATTATATCGGCAAGGGGTTGATGACATCTATCGCCGGTGTGTGATGCCTGACGAGGTACCATTCATTTTGGAGGAGTACCATGATTCTGCTTGCAGTGGCCATTTTGCTGGACAGCTTACAGCACAAAAGGCTTTAAGAGCAGGTTATTGGTGGCCTGTCATCTTCCAGGATGCGTTTGCGTATGTTAAGTGATGCGATATTTGCCAGCGGCATGATAGTCGAGAGAATAGGAAACGACCACTCACCCCTATTATGGCGATACTTCCATTTGAGAAGTGGGGAATAGAATTTGTGGGTCCTATTACTCCGTCATCGACTACGCAAAAGAGGTACATCATTGTCGCAACTGACTACTTCACAAAGTGGTCAAAAGCACGTGCAACAAGGAAAGATGATGCTAAAGAAACTGCTAGTTTCCTTTTAGAGCAGATAATATGCCGATTTGGTCCGCCGAAAGAATTAGTGTCGGACCGCGGAACCCATTTCCTGATTAAGGTGATCAAAGGTTTGATAGAGATGTGGCAAATCAAGCATAACAAGACAACCCCATATAATCCGCAAGCCAATGGGCAGGTTGAAAGCACCAACAAGCAGCTTGTGGGCATCCTGTCCAAAATTGTGTCGGAAAAGAAACGGGATTGGGATAAAAAGTTATATGTGGTAGTGTGGGCTTATAATACGACTTTCAAACAAGCCACTGGCCATACCCCGTTCAAGTTAGTATATGGGGAGGAGTGTGTCTTGCCTTTAGAAATTGAGCTGCCGACTATTCGGTTTGCCATCAATCATTCTTTGAGCGATGAAGACACACTTTTTGAGCGCTTGACGACACTGGCACATTTAGATGAGCTTAAGCTGCAGAGCTTATTGCACCAAGAAGTAGCGAAGCGCCGAATGAAGCAGCTACACGACCTCAAAGCCAAGAAATACACCTTCAAGAAAGGACAGCTTGTTCTGTATTATGACGCACGACGTGAATTATTTCCAGGCAAGCTAGAACCCAAATGGGATGGGTCCTATAGGATCGTTAGAATAGGAAAGAATAAATCTACAGTGTTGTTAGCTGACCTTGAGGGGATAGAATTTAAAAATAAGGTTAATCTTAATAAGATTAAACCTTATTATTTTTTATTGCACTAATGCTATGACTGCTTTACAGGTCTAGGCGAGATCGATCAAACATCTGCAAGGAAATCTGATAGAGGTTGATGGGTCGTCTGATCCCTTATTTAGAACACCTATATTTGGAGCAGAGGTATCATCAGGGGAAGCTCATTTGGTGGAGCAGAGGATACAAGGTGATTGAGCAAGAAGGCGGGATATTTATTTGGGATATCAAGGTCTTCTGCCATCACTGCCTACAAATATTGACGAGCATCCCTGTTGAATTCAATGATGATGGAGGGATGGAGCCTACAGTCCACCCGTTGAATATGCTGAATTTCGATTACCATAATTATGAGTAGAGTTCAGGATGGCAGGATATGTAAACCCTTTATGGACGTACACCTTGTACTTTGATGGGGCGTCCAGGGGTGCATGCAAAAAAGGAAGTGTAGGAGTTGTCATCCGAGACCCCCGACGATGCATTGTCATGAGGTTAGCTGTTTATCTCGGGGTGAATTTTACCAATAACATGGCAGAATACAAAGCCCTGATTATGGGTTTGAATATTGCGAAGAAGGGTGGTATCCGCCAGTTGTTGGTGAAAGGGGACTCTCAGTTGGTTTTAAATCAACTCAATGGGACGTACATGGTACGAAACCCCATCCTTTGTATGTACCATCATACTGCCATAGCCCTGCTAGACGAATTTGATAGAGTGTCTTTTCAGTTGATTCCACGGAATTGGAATCGGTTTGCCGATTCATTGGCTAATTTTGCGTATGAAGAAGACCTATTCTTTAATTGTGGCCCTTGTCCCGATATATCTATTGATGGTGAGACAGGACCTGGTCGCTTATGGGGTATGCTTTCTGAACATGCCCTCTTTGGCAGACGATGGTTGATTTGGGTGATGCAGAGGGTAAGCGAGACTCATCTGCCTTTATTATCTCAGACCCACAGACTGATTCGACGACATGTGATGCGAACACCTCTTGCGATATACGCAGGAGGGATAGGTCATAATTTAATGCACCTAGTTTAGGGCTATGCGCCTTTGTTCCCCTGGGAATAGTATGCTTTGATGTCTATCATGGTTGTTTCCAGGTGGATGTTCTGCATAGTATTGTTTGATTTCATTAGGCCAAGAGGGCTGATGCAGTTTTGTAGCAAAGTCATGTCTGATTTCATTAGGCCAAGAGGGCCATTTCCCTGTCTAGTGCGGGTGCGTTTAATTGGGTTTTTGTTTTAGTGTTGTGCTGGACAGATTTCGTGGTTCATGGAATTTTGTGGAGCCTGGAGGAGCCTTTGCTGTGATGGAAGCTTCTTGCGGCCAATCCAGGTTATATTTCTCCTTTACGAGTACCTTTCTTTCATGTTATATATGTATTTGTACTTGTCGAGGGGATACATTTTTGTTGGGGACCGGCAACCAAGGCATGAAGTCCAGGTTTAGGTTAAGTATGTTTGAGGGAGGTCGGAGTAGTCATTCCCTCCTGTAAAGACATTGTCAGGCATCGAAAGACCTGTTTTAGAAGGAAGTCCTAGTGGCCCTGTTCTGCTAGCCTGCTAGGCAGCCGTTCTAGGAGTTCTTGTTAGTAGTGAGGCAGTTAGAGAAGCCTGCCAGAAGATAATAATAATGATGCCAAGAAATCCTGAATATCCTAAAAACTGAATATAAATACGAAGGTGTGTAAAAAGGGGTTCTAACCCCTATCAACGAAAAGAAAAGAAATGAAAATATATAACTAGTTGATCATTGCCTTGCGAGGGCTTGGTAGGTTCCTGGGGACGAGTTAGACCCGGGGCCGATACCTTGTCTTCCTAGGGGTGGCTTCTTGTTGGAAAAATAATATCAAAACAAGGAAGGTTGGAGCGAAAATAAAAGTGAGCGTTAGAAAAGGATTAAGTGTCGCCTTGCGAGGGCTTGGTAGGTTCTTGGGTGCCGAGACAGGTCCTGAGGCCGATGCCCTGTCCTCCTTGGGTCACTACGCTCAGCTCCCTCCTTTTTACATGCCCAAGTATGTTCATCCAATACAAGCCCTAAAAGAAGACATGTACTGAAAGAAAATACTCTTTGATCAGGCTATAGGAGACCTCGCCTTGTAGGAGCTCCTAGTTGTGTTGTTTTTAGTTGGTAAGTAGTGCAGACTACCCTTTAGGGCAACCTCTTTGATAGGTTTTTTTAGTTTGGCTGTGTTGGAGTAGCTGGTTAGTGACTCACTTCGGATCTTCTATTAGATGATGCTAGGCCTATTCCTTGTGGATATCATGCTTTGGTTCTGTCCAGGGGTAGGGGTAGGGGAAGCATTGTGCTGAGTTTTATTATATATTTGTTTTGTATCAGTTTGATGCTTCTTTGGTTGTTTATGTGCAGATATGTTTGTGGGTTCGATGGGCTGAGTCGCCCTATCCCGTGGTCGCCAATGAGAGCGGAATTTAGGTGACGGGAAGTGCTTAAAAATAGCTAAAATTTATGAATATCAAGGGAAAAATATTCACTGTCAAAGGCGGCGGTTCGATCTAGGACGATTTTAAGCGTCAAAGTACTTTAAAGGCGCCCGAGCGACACTTGTTGATTTTTCATAATTTTTTAGACAGTCGTGCGGGTTGACACGAGCTACTGGCCAATGCGGGATGCTAAGCCGGACGCCCATGATTTTTCAGAGCTCAATTCGGAGTCCGGACAGGGAAATGGCCAAGCAAACGGTCAAGATATGAAAAGGTGGACACTCGGGAGGCCAAATTTGAGCATACCTTTTGAGTTTGGACCCCCCCCAAAAATTTTATGCACCTTATGAAGCAAAAAACGTGGAGAGAGAATGAAGAGGCATGAAAAAACGTGGAAGAAGATGGCGCCCGAAAAATGCGCCATGAATGGATGAGAGGTATCATGGCTGCTGCAAACAACCCCCCCAATGGATTATGGGGCTTCATTCCCCTCTGTCTGTGGACTCTATCGCCGCCTCTCGCCCAAGAAATGGTGGTCTCTATGAAGAATTCTGATTTCAGTCTTTCTCTCTCCTCCCTCTCTCTCTTCTAAAGGCAAGTTCATGTGGGGAGAAGAAGGAAGAAGAAAGAATGATAGAGGCTTGTCCGGCATGGATCGGATTGCTCCACGGGCTGGAAATGGTGATTGGTGATTGTGATGGACATGAAGTGATGCTGATTTCCAAATCTACAGCCATGGACATGAAACCCGAAACACGCAAATAAGCGGTAATTTAAAATTTTCAAAGGAAATTTGAGTTTTTATGGCTTTTGATGGATGAAATGGTGTTCATGTGGGATAATAATTGTTCATGTTACTGTTTTCTATGAGTTCTTGCTGGTCATAATCAAAAAATAAGAAAAATATGCATTTTATGGTTCAAAATATTATGCTAAAACACGTAAAACATGAAAAAAACAAGGAAAAATGAGGGTTTTTGGCATAAGAATGGGGAAGTAAATAGGAACATCAACTAAACTTTCATTTTTCTGCAAGAAGGAACTAAGGGCCACAGCCCATAACCTGTTTTGAATTTTCAGTAATTAAATAATGCATAAAAATAAGGGAAAATACAAGAAAATGGTGGAAAAACCCTAAAAAATAGGGGAAAAATACATTTTGGATTCCGAAAAATAAGGATAAATAAGAGCAATGTTTGTGAATGTTTGTGGGGAGTGAAGCATGAGGATTTGCCTCAGTTCAACCCCACCTTCTTGTTCTAGTGTGGTTTTTCCCGCTTTTTATACATAAAATGATGTCAAAACACCCTATAAATCTATCAACGACCCAATATTTAAACGGGGAAGGGTAGAGAATTTTAAATATGTCTAAATGCCGTGTGAGATGATGGGAAAGTTTCTGATTTCTATGCATAGCATTTTAGGACGGTTGATAATTAAAATTAAGAGCTTAGTAGCACGAGGATCACCTCGGTGCTAGGCCCATGCAACGAAGCACGAACGGTAGTTGGAAACCATTAAAAGAATGTTTTGCACTTGTGCACGATACTGTTTTGCTAAACGATTGAGCACTAGGAATCCACCAAATGCATAGAGCATGAAAAGAATTTAAAAGTATCAGTGATTAGCTCCTGGACATGCATTGCAATTGGTTTATGAGGACATGACCTACGTTGAGAGGCAGTGAGGTACCTATGCTGTAGGAAGACGCGGGTCCTAAAGGGGAAAGAGAAGCAAGGACAATGGTACATTCCTGGACACGTTTATTTGGTACCTTGAGCGACGTTTGTGCGAAATGTCTAAATGTTGAGCGACGCATCGAGGGGCCAATCCCCAAGGTGTAGGAGAGTCGCAAAGGGTTGACGGCATTCAGCCGTAGGAGGAACCCCATGTGTATGTGATTCGAGCCTATTTGGCTATGTGAAAGGGACTCCCTTTGAGGAGTAATATTGGGTTAGGATCAGTTGGACTACAACGTATTACAAACGCAATGTTTAGGAAGGCAGAGATTTCGACAAACGCTCCTGGCCGCGAGGCCGAGAGGTTGTCTTGTGCGTAGTGACGAGGCCCGGCTAGTGCATGAGCCAGTGCCGGCCCGTTTTTAGGTCCATCACTAGTCTAGCTTATATACACACCATGAAATAAAAATATGGTTACTTGTGTCAAATTTTGAGCAAAGACTAGTTTTTACCCTTGTCTTCCACCACCGGTTGTCTTGGTCCAACTTCCTTTGTTGTTGCGCTTGTACTCAGCACATCCTCCCCCATTGGGCTCATAATCACCAATTTCTAAGATCGAGAGGATTTCTCCATGGATCTCCAAATGGCAAGAGCAATCTCCTCTTCTTATTTCCTTAACCTTTCCTCCTCCTCCTCTTGCCTCCTTCAGTGCTCTTCTTCTAGTCTTTTTGAGTCCCCTTCTACCCTTTATAGCTCTGTGGTCTCCTTAATGGTGGAGCGGGCCTTCCATATGGGGATCTTGAGGGTAATCTTCCTTCTTCCCCCTTGGTTTGAGCACTTTGAGCCTTGTTGCTCACTAATTGTTCTTTCACTCGAGGCTTCTTGGTGTTGAGGTGGTTCGTCATACCCCTCTTAATTAATGACCCTTGCCACATCATCCTATTGCTCTTCATGGGTTTCTTCTCTCTCCTATTCTCCTCCTAAAATTGAGATGGTCGAGCTCGTAGGGGTGGGGAAGCGGTGCTCCCCATGGACTGATGATGGCTCTTGGTGAGCTAGTGATGGCTATGTGGTTTCCTCTACCACCTCTCTCTCTCTGCCTCCTATAGTGCTTTCTAGATTATGGTTGTTAGTACTCCTCCAAAGCCTATGGTTGAGGCCTTGGAGGCAGGTTTCTTCCTTTCGAATTCTGTGGTGGTCACCGCGAGGACCCTGCTCCTACCACCCTTGGTGCTTCACCTAACACCCTTGTCAAGGCCTGTATTGTTTTTCAGATGTATACATTCTAGTTCACCTCATCAACGTCGCCCCCCCATTTCGTGAAATTTTTGGTTGGGGGCCCCAAGGGGAGCCTCCAAGGGTCACACCCTTTGCCATTAAGTCTCTTTAGACTTGCCCTTTTGGTCCTGGCCCTTAGTCGGCCTATCTCCCACGTCCGGCCTCCAATTCGATTTCTGAAAAATTTTAGGCAGCTGTCTCGAGGTCTCGCACTACTGGGCATCTCCCGGAGTCTCATTTGACATGCTGAGAAATTATGAAAATTCCCCAACCTTCTCTCGATGGGTATTTAAAGTACTTTTGGGGCTTGTCGCTTAAAATCGTACTGATTGCAGCTGCCACCTCCTTCGACAAAGTCTTTTTCCCCTGAAATTTGGATTTTGGGCTATTTTTAAGCACTTCTCGGCGTAAAAAATCATCTATCATTGGCAACCAGGGGATAAGGCGACTCAGCCCATCAAATCCCACGAAAGAATCTGCACATACACACAACCACAAAGAGCATCAAGCTGATACAAAATAGATACACAACAAAATACATCACAACTCTCACTACCCCCTGACAAAACCAAGGCATGAAGTTCACGAGGAGTAGGCCTAGCATAATTGGACAGAAAGCCCAAAGTGAGTCACTAACAAACTACTCCAACATGGCCAAGCTAAAAAGAACTATTAGAGAGGTAATCCAAAATAGTGATCTGAACTACCTACCTAACTAAGGTCAACTCAACGAGGAGCTCCCACTAGGCGAGGACTCCTATAATAGCCTGATCAATAAATGGTGTCTTGTAGCACATTTTTCTTTTAGCTTCTGATTGTCCATATGCGGGCATGTAAAAAGGAGGGAGCTGAGCGTCGTGACCCAAGGAGAATGAGGCATCAGCCCTCAAGTCCTATCTTGGTACCCAAGAACCTACCAAGCCCTTGCAAGGCGATACTTAATCCTTTTCTAATGCTCACTTTCATTTTCGCTCTAACCTTCTTTTATTTTCTTTTATTTTCAGCTAGTTGCCACCCCTAGGAAGACAAGGCATTGGCATCGGGTCTTGTCTCATCCCCACGAACCTACCAGGCCTTCATAAGGCAATGAACAACGGCTTAAAGATTTTTCTTGCTTCTCTATTTTTATAGGGGTTAGAACCCCTTTTTACACACCTCCGTATTTCATAGATTTTCTTTCTTATATTTAGGGTTTTTTCTTTTGGTTATTTTTAGTAGGCTTCTCTAACTACCTCACACTAACAGGACCTCCTAGAACAGTTGCCTAGCAGGTTAGCAGAACAGGGTCACTA
The DNA here is from genome assembly GCF_053477565.2 of Lygodium microphyllum. Classification (NCBI taxonomy): domain Eukaryota; kingdom Viridiplantae; phylum Streptophyta; class Polypodiopsida; order Schizaeales; family Lygodiaceae; genus Lygodium; species Lygodium microphyllum. The sequence continues at coordinate 72,577,984 of NC_141156.1, forward strand.
AACTCCAGTCTAAAATAGGTTTTTCAATGCCTGACAATGCCAGTAGGAGGCAATGACTACTCGGACCTCCCCCAGACATACAGAACCTAAACCTGGGACTTCATGCCTTGATTGACAGTCCCCAACAAACCGAAAGAAAGCACCCTTACATACACATGTATCATTATTTGCTTAAGGGAAAAAGACTTGGAAAGGGAACAAAACCACCTGGAATGGCCACAAGAAGCTTCTTCACATGAAAGGTTCCCTCCAGCGACTTCGTCAACCTGTATGGTGCAATCACTAAAACAGCAAACCATTAAACATACCTGTACCAAACAGACATAGGGCCCTCTTGGCCTAAAGAAATAGCACATTTCATTGCAAACTAACTGGCCCTCTTGGGCTAATGAAATCATACATTAAAACCTGAAAGCAACTGGCCCTCTTGGCCTAAAGAAATCAAGCAAACTAGCTCATATAGATCCCTCCTTGGAAGAAGGAAGATATATGAAAATACACTCTATTCTGAGGGGAAAAATAGGGGTTTCAGCCCTAGACTAAATGCATCAAGTTATAACCCATCCCTCCTGCATATATATCAAGAGGCGTATGCATAACATGTAGTCTGACCAACCTATGGGTCCAAGATAGTAGTAGTAGATGAGTCTCGGCTACTCTTCACATTACTCATATCAACCATCGCCTACCATATAATGCATGGTCTGATAAAACTCCCCACAAGTGAACAGGTCATGTCTCATTATCAATGACAACATCCGGACAAGGACCATAGTTGAAGAAGAGGTCCTCCTCATAAGCAAAATTGGCTAACGAATCTGCAAACTGATTCCAATAACGTGGAATCAACTGAAAAGAGACGCTCTCAAATTCATCAAGTAGGGTTATATCAGTTTGATGATACATACGAAGGATGGGATTCCAGACTGTATATGTCTCATTTAGTTTATTTAAGATCAATTGGGAATCCCCTTTTACTAAAAACCGTCGAATACTACCTTTCTTGGCAATATTTAGTCCCATAATCAAAGCCTTATACTTTGCCATGTTGTTAGAGAATCCTACCCTGAGATAAGCAGCTAATTTCATTGTAACTCCACGTTTACTCCAACAGTGCCTTTTTTATTAGGGCCCCTGGCGCTCCATCAAAGTATAACGTGTATGTTCACAATGGGTTTACACAGCCAACCATCAAGAACTTCCCTATTTTTAGTTATGATAATCAAAATTCAACATATTTAGAGGGTGAACAGATGGCTCCATCCCACCCTCTTCATTAAACTCAACAGGGATGCTTGCCAAAATTTGTAAACAATGATGGCAAAAAACTTTAATCTCCCACACAAACGTACCATCTTCTTGCTCAATCACTTTGTATCCTTTGCTCCACCAGCTAAGCTTCCCCTGATGGTATCTTTTCTCTAGATATGGGTGCTCCAAATAGGGGATTAACTACCCCATCAACTAGTTTAAGCTCTCCTGCAGGTCTCAAATCAACCCTAGCATGGACCTACAATGCGTTTAGTGCATTAGCATATTCAGAAATAATAAGGTTTAATATTATTAAGATTAACCTTATTTTTAAATTCCACTCCCTATAGACCAACCAATAAATCCGTGGACTTATTTTTACATATTCTAACTATCTTGTAAGGGCCATCCCATCTAGGTTCTAGCTTTTCTAAAAATAGTTCCCTACGTGCATCGTAGTATAGAACTCAACAAACTCTGCAATTTGAGCTCATGCAAGTGGGCTATAGTTGTAAACCGCTCGAATAGGGCATCTTCATCACCCAAAAACTGATTGATTGCAAATTTTATGATCGAAAACTCCATTTTCAAGGGCAAGAACTAATTTGAACGGGGTATGGCTAGTGGCTTGTTTAAACATTGTGTTATACGCCCAAACCGCCACATATAATTTTGTATCCCAGCCTCGTTTCTTTTCGGAGACTATCTTGGATAGGATACCCATAAGCTGCTTATTAGTACTTTCAACTTTTCCATTGGCTTGCGGATTATAGGGAGTTGTCTTATTGTGCTTAATTTTTCAAATTTTAGTCAAGCTTTTAATCACCTTATTCAAAAAGTGAGTTCCACAGTCCAATATTATTTCATTTGGTGGACCAAAACGACAGATGATCTGCTCAAGTAGGACACTAGCAGTCTCTTTTGCATTGTCCTGCCTTGTCCCTCTTGCTTCTAACCACTTTGTAAAGTAATCAGTGGCTACTACAATGTATCTCTTCTGAGTAGTAGACAATGGGGTAATGGGACCCACAAAGTCGATGCCCCACTTCTCAAATGGAAGAATAGCCATAATAGGCATAAGTGGTCACTTCCTATTCTCTCAACTGTCATGTCTTTGACATGTATTGCATCTCTTAACATACTTAAATGAATCTTGGAAGATGGACGACTACCAATATCCAGCTCTTAAATCCTTTTGTGCTATCAACCGCCCAACAAAGTGCCCTCCACAAGCGGAGTCATGGCACTCCTCCAAGATAAATGGAACCTCATCAGGCATCACACATCGGCGATAGATATCATCAACACCCTATCGATATAGTGTTCCTGCGATCAAAGAAAATTTCAATCCCTTCTATTTAATTTTCCTCTTCTCGGATTTGGATAAAGTAGCTCTAGTCTCTCCCGTAGATAAATAGTGCTTTATAGCAGTATACCAGAAGGGAATAGACGTCGTATCAATATTGAACAAAGTTTCCATGTCACTTTCTTCAGCCATGACCTCTTTGGGCTCTCCAAAATCCACAAGACATTCTACAATGCCCTGTAGCCTTGGTGGCTTGCTCTTGATCTTGTAATCAAACTCCTGCAAAGTGATTAACCACTTTGCTAAATGATCCGACAGCTGAACTTGTTCAGCAAAACAATCGAAGCCCTTCCGCCTTCATCGTATAGAAAACCACCTTCTCATAGAGAATGTAGTATCTGAACTTTTTGGTCACAAATATCATCGCAAGGCACAACTTCTCCATATAGATATAGTTAATTTCCAATATGCCCACCTTTCAACTAGCAAAAGCTATCGGATGGTACCACTTTTTCTCCCAAATTTGGGATTAGCAAGAGCTGATACTATGCATAAAGGTTGCTAAAAATATATAGAACATTTTGCCCCTTTAAGGTGCTTTTAAAACAGGGGCTTTGGCAAGCTCCAGCTTCACATCATCAAAAGATACTTTGCAAGCATCACTCCATGTAAACTGACAATTGAAGGACAATAGGTCCATTAGTGGCAACACTCTTTCAGCCAAGGCATTGATAAACCTCCGATAATACCCTAGCAATGACAGAAAGCTATGTACTTCCTTTGGAGTACGTGTGGCGGACTCATGGCGACTATGACCTTGATCTTTTTAGGGTCAGTCACAATCCCTACTGAACTGACCACATGGCCTAACAATAGCCCATAAGGGACTCCACATGCGCACTTTCGTAGGTTAAGAGCTATGCGTAATTATCTGCAACGCTCAAAACAGTTTCGCAAAATGATCAACTTCCTTTCTCTTGTGGTGGCCCAGGTCATCAATGAATACTTTCAACTCCTTTGGGGAGATGTCACCAAAGGTCTTGTCAACTGTTTTTTGCCACGAACCAGGTGCATTACATAAACCAAATGCCATCACATGGTACAGAAAGGTACCAAAGACAATAATAAATATCATTTTAATCTTGTCTTGCTCAGCAATTGCCATTTGATTGTACCCCGCAAAGCAATCCATGAACGAATATACTTCCCTACTCACTAATTGATCCAAAATTTGGTCAATAAAGGGAAACAAGCAGTAGTCCTTGAATGTTTGCTTATTTAGCTCTCTAAAATCTACACAAAGCCGGATTTGATTGTTCTTCTTCTTTCTAATCACAACTGGAAAACATCATTCAGTATGTTGAACAGGGAAGATCAAACCCGCTTTCCGCAACTTCTGTAGCTCCTCAAACTACTCGTCCCTTAGTTCAAAAGGCATACGCCTTATTTTTTGACGTACAAGCCGGGTTCCTTCCTTTACAAGAATAGTATGCATAGCCAAATTGGGGGGAATGCCCCTAACTTCATTGATGAAGTGGGTGTGATGAGGGGTAGTAATTTTTGATGCAGCTTCCATTGAAGAAACCTATACCCTATCCCTCTAGGATTCTAGTTCCATATTTCCCGTTCTACTAACAGCGTGGACCTTGAAGGGTCCCAATCCCCTAAACTTCATTTTTTGCTTGTGTCCTTTGACAAAGTATAGTAAGACTAAGTTTCCTTGCCCAAAGTCTAATTGCTTAACATATTTGTCAAACCAACTCTTGCGGTGTGCCTTTTCGTAGATTAGAGCATATGTTGCAATGAGATGGGTTTCATAGAGGTGTTCTAATTACAATAGACGATTTGTTCATGATTTTTGGCCCTCCCATCGTTCTTGGGATGTTATTCTAAATCTAGGAACAAAGAATTCCACTAGCAAAACAGCTTCAGTTTCATATGTCAGTCGAAATGAGATTTGTCCTGATGGATGTTTTGTATGCCACTCGGTATGCCCATAAGGTTGCCATGAGTTTGTTATCCTAGTCATTGTGTGAAGTAGAGACTACATTCATTACAATACCCACCAATATCTTATTTGTGGATTTGGCTTGACCATTCACATGTGAATATTATGAAGAGGACTTTCTATGGATTATTAGGAAGGTGGATAACAAGTGAGCAATTATTTCATTGATGAAGTGTGTGCCTTGGTCACTAACCAGCTCTATGGGGTAGCCAAATCATGAGATTACTTGCTCCTGAAGAAAATTGATTGTGGTCCTTGCATCACTTTTGCAAGTTGCTCGAGCCTCTACCCACTTGGTGAGATAGTCTATGGCTATAATGATGTATTTGGCCTGGGAATATTGAGCTGCAAGAGACTAACTAGGCCAATGAAATCGATTCCCCAATTCTCGAATAGTTGGTGTGCAATCACTGGGGTCAACTCAATTTTGTCCTTACGAGTAGGGATTTTAGTTTGTTGGGCACTCATCGTAATGCTTTATGAACTTAGGTGCATTGCAAAATAACGTTGGCCACCAAAATTAGGTCTGGAGCACCTTGCATGTGATAGTATCCCCACTAAAATGCCCCCCAGTTATTCCACCATGTGCTTCCTTGAGTACATCATATATTTCATGCTCGCAAACACATCTCCTCAATAGTCCATCCTGTCCTACCCACCAATACAGTTGACATGCAATTAACTAATATGGTTCGATCTTCAAGATGAGCCCTTTTAATCTAGCTTTCTCTATTGGTCACTTTGGGAGTCCGTTTTCAAGCATGTGGACTATGTCAACTGTCCAATATGGTGTGAAGCCTGCTCTAAAAAATTCTCGTTTGTCGAACATTTTGAAAAGGTGTGCAGCCAGTAGGTCATCATTGATCCCTTGTCCAATAGCCTCTCCCATGGGTATGCAGGACATATGATTTGCCATATAATGTTGTTTGCCATTTCACACAACCATGGAGAAGTCAAATTCCAAAAGTAGAAGTAACCATCAAGCAACTCATTTTGTATATAAAGGTTTATTCACAAGATAAGGCAATACTTGATAGTCCACAAAGAAGGTAAAGGGTGTTACTAGAAGATGGTGCCTAAATTTCTTAACGGCAAACATCATGGCCAACCCTTCTCTCTCCATTGTGGAATAGTTCATTTCTGTTTCTATGAGCTATCTGCTCACAAAAACTCATGGGATAGTGTTAACCCTTAAACGAACAAGGTGCAAAATCAGGAAACTCTAAAGCAGAGGACAAGGCCAAGGCAAAAGTGAAAAGGAAGATGAAGGCGTGCCAAGAGAAATATGGAAATACAAGAAGTGCAAAAAAGTCCTAAATCAAGGAGAAAGGCACACAAGAAAAAGCACAAGTCAACACTTTTGTAAAAGAGTGCCAACACGCACCATGATTTATTTTAAGAACTGCCAGGCTCTCAAACATGCAAATTTCAAAGGTAGATGGGTGGTAGGAAGGAAGCTAGGAAAATAGAAGGACAATGGAAAAGGGCCTAGGCTATGACCGGCCATGTAAAAAGGGGATAACTGCCCAAATGGGATTTACGACTTTGTATATAAAGTTCAAAAGATGAATGAGAGCTCATTCTTTGGTGTGTGGCAAAGTGGACTCTTCTTCTTCTCTCCTTCTCTTCTCTTTGCTTGCTTGTGTGTGCTTGAGGGAGGGAGTGAGAGAGTGTGAGGGAGTGAGTGTGTGAGGGTGAGGGATCAAGGAGGTGAAGCTCTCTACCATCTCCTCTCTTCTTATTCTCTCCTCTTCTCTTCTCTTCTCTTGTCTCACGTGTGGCTACGGAGGATGGATGTGGAGATTTGAGGATGCTTGAGCTTGCATCAAGAATCGTGGAGCTATCAGAGTGCTTGAGAGAGGAAGCAACTCAATTGGCCAACTCAATTGGGCATCAAGGCAAGCTCACTACACTCGTAGAGACGGATATCGCCTTAGCTATGTGAGAGGTAGCCATTAGTGATTGCTTGAAATTCTTGAACAATAAGTGGTCTGTGGGTCTCAGTGGTTGATCACCTCTACATTTTGGTTTTGTTGCCATGACCAATGGATTCAAGCTTGAGCACTTGCATGCTTCAAATTGAGCATCGAAGGGTTTCATCCCCGAACCGAATCTTGAGGTAGATAGGAGATTTAGACATGTTAATCATCTAAAATAATTAAGTATCTTTGGGTTTGGATGTGTGGATGACTAGGCTAAAGAAGCATGAATGCTATCTAGTGATTTTTTTATTGCATTAGGTAGGATAGAATTAAAGCAGTGTGAGCACACAATAGGATTTTAATGTTGTATAACAGGATGAAACAGGGAAAAGAAGGGCAAAAAATGAAATCTTGGCTTAAATACTAGTAAGAGGAGCAAGATTAAGGTGAATGCAAACCTGGGCAAGGCAATAAGAGGTCAGGAGTGGCAAGGAAGACCTCATTTCGCATTAGAGAGAGAGAGAGACCTATTGATCACATAGAGGAGATCACACGCTTTGATTGTGGTGTTTTTGACCAATCCATTTATGTAAGGAACTTCTTTATATGTCATTGATGTGATCTAGAAGGTATGATAGGTGCCGTGACAAGCGCTAGGAGAAATCGGCCAAAAATCATCGTGTTGCACCGTCGAGTTCGCAATCACAGACCACTGTTGTGTCATCCTAGTCTAACTCCCAGTGTTGGATAGTCGGACCATTCGACTGGTGTGGGAGCTCTTCAAGCTCTACCCTGAGACCTACGGACCACTTATTACTCAAGTGTTTCGAACTGAGCAGCCATGGCTACCTCTCACATAGTCGTCGCGCAATGCCTACCTTGTGGGTGTAGTGAGCTTACCTTGATGCTCGATCGAGTACCTTCCTCTTTCTCACACCCCTGCAGCTCCACGATCCTTGAGGCAAGCTCAAGCAACCTCAGTCCCTCTCCCATGAGCTTCATCCTCCATAGCCACGTTCAAGACCAGAGGAGAGAAGAGGGGAGGAGAAGATGAAGAGGGAGAATGGAGAGCTTCTTCTCCAAGATCCCTTGCCCTCCCACGATCACTCCCTCACACACTCTCACGATCTCAGTCCCTCTCACAAGCACAAGCAAGGAGGCACGAAGGTGAGAAACATGAGGAGAAGAAGAAGGCGTTGTCTGCCACACACGAGGATGCTCTTCTCATTTACCTTTTAACTTTATATACATGCCCTTAATTTCCATGGGCGGTCGTCCCCCTTTTTTACATGTCCGGCCATTAGCCTAGGCCCTTTTTCCCATTGTCCCTCTATCTTCCTAGATTCCTTTCCACCACCCGTCTACATTTACAAATTGCACGGGTGAGAGCTCGGCACTCTTTTACAAGATTTCAGGGTGCGTCTTTTTATTTTAAAATGCGCCTTTCCCCTTTTGTATTTGCCTTGGACCTTTAAGGTTGCCCTTGCGCTTTTGGCCTTTTCTCCTATTCTTACTTCAGTCGGGCTACCTTTTTTTCCGCCTTTGCCCTGCGTCTTTTCCGCTTTCTTTTGCTTTCTTCATGTTGGGGTTAACCTTACCCCCTCCTAGACGAGTGCCAGTCCCATGGCACTGTGGCGGGAAGTAGTGGGATAAAGGATGCTAGTGGTAGGTGTGACTGGCGGTTAGAGGACACTGAGGCTTGTGAATGAGAGGTGATGGGGTTTGATGACGATGCCCAAGAGAGATTCCAGTGTGCTTTCAGCTTGCTGACGATTACGGCATCTTTCTCACTGTTCTGGCGCCCCTCTGGAACTGGTCGTCGTTTGAGTATCCGAAACGCTTGAAACCAGAAGCAGTCCCTTAGGAAGATGGTATTGGAGGGATTTATTCTGGAGAAACCCCCCAAATGCTATTTGTCGTGAAAAGCCGTGGCATGGGCTAAAAAACCCTTGTCTGGGAGGAGAGGATCTTCAGTTTTGAGGTGAAAGTCTTCAGGCTTGTGGTGCTAATAAGCAATCCGTAGATCTTGAGGTAGTGGGCATGGATCATCGGACAGTGAGGTTCCAAGATCTATGCCAATGGCAGCCCATCAGTGTGGGCGGATGGTTGTCAACATGAAATCTGTGGAGCTACTGAAACCTTCGCAGTGAAGCTCCTGAAGTTGCAGTAATGGGGTCATGTCAGACTTCTGGAAAAATTCCTTGTCATTGGAGGATGTAGTAGACGATCGCCTTCAGCCAAGTAGCCTGTTCTGGAAACATGAACATAACCTGCAAGAAAAGTGGTGCACTTCCTAGGGGGTGTGTCTGTCTCACTGTGCAGTGCATGATGCCCGTGCTAGTGGAATTGGGAGATGGGTCTAACCTTGGGCAAGCCCTTGGTAATGTCCCACACTTGAAGACCCAGTTTGTGCGGCTTCTGAGGTGCGATGCGAAACTCAGGGTGACAGGTCCGAAAGTCCTGCCCTTGATGTGCCCTAAGTGTGAAGTGGGGGAGGGGCTAGAGAGGACTCTAGATGCAGTGAGTATGGTGCACCACAATAGTGAACGAAGACAGCAAGCACTTTTCTTCTTCTTCTTCTTCTTCTTTTTTGTGAATGAGAGAGAGGACATTAGGCAATGCATGGGGCACCTATTTAGTCACGGGGTGGTCGCAAGCATTGTGATAAAAATGCGCGACTTTGTAGGTATTCCTTAATACCGGCTCTAGCTCTTAGAGGAGTGGTGGACAAAAAGGGGTGATTACACCTTGCAAAATGGGTGTCACTCATATTTTCTAATAGTTCTAAGCAGAAGGCCGGGAGGAGAGTAGCGCGCATTATCAACCTCGCCATGGCTCTACTATCTATTCCTGGGTTAAGATCAAAAAAGAGTGGAGGGAGATGGGCTTCCTCTGCGGCAGGTTTTTGGAGTAGCAGGAATTTGAGAAGTTGGAGGTAATTACAAGTGGTTAAGAATGCTAGATCGGGGCAGAAAGAGAAATCTACAAGGAAACAATTTATGGAGGGAAGTATATCTTCTACCCTAAATACTAAGCACTCCTCCGGGCTTCTAGCATTTACATTATAGATTCTCGGGAAGTCAAAATCCCCATGCAAATCTCTGTTGTAATCCACTCCATCCCTACGGGGGTAGGGCATGTAGATGGGATCATTGCGCTCTTCCAGGAGGGAGCTACAAAATGCAGCCCAGGCATCAAAATTGGTGTCCCAAATCCTCCTCCGCCATTTTGGTTGTGCTTGGTAGCCTTGGACGGATTTGGGAACCAAACCGACCTTGTCTTCCCAGTATTCTCATGGCTCTTGCCTCCACCTGGTTACTATCATGCTTCTCTCTTCCATCCATTTGTTTGCGAGTTCGTTAGCCAGATCTTTGATCTTGGCTATGACTCCTAGAGGTAGGGCCCGGTCCAGGGATCATGGAAAAGCAAATGAGAGCTCGAATGGCCTCTTATATAGCTCTCTCTGGTGCCATATGACCAACTCCTGAGGCCAATCTACAGGATGTGTATCATTTTGCAGTGGCATGGGCTCCTCAGGAAGTTGTCGTGGAAGTATGCGCGCTCGGCATTGGGCCTCTTCTGCTAACTCTTGCCTCCTTCTCCTTGCTGCAATTATGCGTTCAGGTAGCTCGGCGTTGACAGGTTCCTCCTATAGGATCTCTGGTTGAGGCGGACTCGGCATCCTTTGCAGCTCGTCTTCCTCATCTTGCTCGAAGTCTTGCCCCTCTTCGGCATTTCGTGCTACCACAGGAGGAACGACTGGTGGTGGTGGCGATGGCTGCTCTTGCTCCTAAAAATCCAACTCCTGGAGCTCCGTAGTGGAAAGACCTGTACAGCGCAGGTAGTAGAACTATTGCTCTTTAGTTATTCCTATACTTGTTGGAAGCTCCCGCTCTTGAAGGCCGTATCGTAGCGCCCGGGTGCTTAGTTCCAACTTTCTTTTTACCTGTTCCACTGTATCATCGCCCTCGGCTTGCGTCACATGGAGCACCGTGTTGAGAAAGGCCTATCATTGGGTCTTAGTCGTTATCTCTGCAGCCTCAACCCTAGCCTCAGCTAGCATTCTTTCACACTCTGCCACTGCAAGCCGTTCTGTTAAATCCCTCACCCTATCAAAGTTCTTTCTTTCCCACTCCACGGCTCTCTCCTCCATCTTTTGCCTTTGTTCCTCTAGCTGGCCTGCCAGGGTGGTTATTACCTATTGCTGCTCATTTGAATAGAACCATAACTGGTTTCTTTCGTTTAGTTTCTGAGCGAGCTGCACTTCAACGATCCCTCTTGCTTGATCAACAATGCTGAGCCTGTGGTGTGCTTCAATCAGGATTTCTGATTTCTCTTGGACCAACTGTTCTAGGCTCTGGATTTCAGCACGGAGCAGCCTCTTCTGATTAAAGATAATGGCCATGAGGGCTTCCACGTCCTCTTGGGAGGTCTCCAGTGCGTCTTGAGTCTCTGCACTTCATCCTATAGTCATTTGGCTTCAGCTGCTGAGACCCCAGCCCTTCATTTTTTAGGAATTCGATTTCCCTGATTAGCCTGTCATGTTCCTCTTGCTCGTGCCATGACTGGGGCTCCGCTGCATATTCTTGTGGAACAGTGGCTTTGCCTTCCTGAACCTCGCGGTAGAGCTTTTCCACTTGGGCCACCCTTTGCTGGAGATCATTGTATTGCTGCATCAAAAGTTTTATGTTCCTTTGTTCCGCTACCAGGCTCTGCTCCTCATCCTCCAGCCTTGGCCTAAGGCGGCTTTCATTGGTTTGGGCTTGCTTCGTTTTCTCTTCTAGCTGGTCTCGCAAGTCCTTCATCTCTCTCCGTCTGTCAGCTTCCCGCCTTGAGACCTCTAGCCTGAGGGCTGCTGACGTCTCCTTTTCTTTCTCTAGTTCCAACAGCGCCACCTTCTTTTCTTCTTTTGCCTTGTCCAGTTGCGTTAGTAACTCGGCCACATATGCGTCATAGTTTGCGGCAGGTATGGGAGTATTGGGCGTGGTGGTCGATGCCTCTAGCCTCTGTCGTTTGGGATCTTGCTGAGACTCTACATCTGCGGTGGCGGGCCTTTTCAATCGAGTTTCAGGGGCAATTTCGGCCACCCTGCTTACGAGCATCTGCATCATGGTCATGAGCTGCACCGCATCGAGAGGAGGTGTGGGATGTGCAGCAGCGGTGGTCGTGATTTCGGCTATTGTTGGCACAAAGGAGGGAGGGAGTGGATGTAAGAGGGACTTGCCCTTGCCTACGACCACTGGTACTGCCTCCACACTTGCACTGGCTTCGGCTTTATGGCCGGGGCTTGCAGGTTCTTCTCCGTCCCCATGGGTCTCTTCCACCGACCTTCGGGTGGCTTCTATCAGTTTGGCTAGTTCCTGGAGTCGCTGCTTCTCAGCCTCTTCCTCTGCCCTCCTTTTCCTGTCCTCTTCCGCCTTCTTCGACTCCTCTCCTATTCTGGCGAACTCCTCCTCCTTTCTTCCTCAGCCCTTCGAGACTCTTTCTTAGCCTTTTTGATGTCAGCCGGTTCTTCCTTACCTAATTCCTCTTTTTTCTCCTTCTGTTTCCTATCACTTTTGCTTTGTTCTACGGGTTTGGTTGCTCACAGAGGTGGCACTTCCTGCTCTCCCTCGTCGCTCATTGTTCTCTCGCTCGATCTCCCTCCGCCATGGTGAGCTAAGCTTTGATGCGCCGCTTCCTCCTCTGTGACGCCCTCATTCTTTATTGCTTCGTCTATGATGGCTGTCAGGATTCCCCCATATCTGATTGTAGCCACTTTCGACGCCGGTTTCTTCCTTGCGGAACGCGCTGTTGAGGCAGGGGACTCTCCTTCTGCTGGTGCTTCCGCCGGAGTGAGGAGGGCAGCTGAACTTTGAATGGTCTTCTGTACAAATCCATTCCAATCTATTTCTTCAGGGGTTCCTGCTGCTATGCTTTCCAACAGTGGGACCCCGATCCTGCTCATCAGCGCATTGTAACGCTGGCCCGAGAAGAGGATATGGATCATTTTTTCTTGTAGTTTCACCACTGGGTCCGGGATGTCAGCCAAGCTGATTCCATCCACAGTATGCATCGCTTCTTTCTTGACTCCCAGATGGTGTAAACGTCTCGCCTCCGCCTTCTCTCTTTCTTTGGCACAAGCCCCAGGGCCTTTTCTACAATCGTTGCATTGAGGGGCACTTCAATTCTCCTTTCTTGCTCCCCTATCCTTACTGTGACGGTGCCACAGTTCCTGCTTTTGTCGAAATTCCTCAGGAAATCCGCGCACATGCTGTAGTCCACCGCCTGTCCCACCTTCTCCACGTACTTGTGGAGATGGCATCTGTCCACTAAGTCCTTGATAGCAGGTTCCTCCATGATGGCTTCGTCCACATTCAGTGTGTGCTTGAAAGTGAAGTGACTGAATCCGCACGTCTCGATGGCGATGCCAAATTTGGTCATTTCCTCTTCTGAGAATGGTAGTTTGCCTCCTTTTTCTTGTCCTGCCATGGCGGTGACCTATCAACACACCATGCCAACATTTAATGCCTAACAATCGGCGCATTTCTAATTAGAACTAAGTTTGAGAGAAGAATAGATGGGCTTAAAGTGGGCACACTTGCTTAGAGGTTTGACCATTGCTATTGTTTTATTATGCAACATTCCTCCATAGAAACTTTCTTAATTAACAATCTGCTAGCTAGATAACATAACTTTTCATCCTTGCTCTGCTCTTGGTCGTGCTCCCCCCTCCGTCAAGAATCTTGCAAAGAATCCTTCCTAGGATTAGCACAGGAAGGATGAGGGAAGCACTTGTTCGCGTGGGTTGACTTACCTAGCTAATAGCCAATCGTAGAAGTTTGGATTGTATTCGAGTTGGGCATGACAATCCAAAGTGGATGGTTGGATGGAGACTTGGGAAATGTAGGTCAAAGCATCGTGGAAGAGATCTTCGGTACTGAGGCGACTAGCAACATGTAATTCCTCTTGGGTGAGGAATTGGTCAATGTAGGGGTGGGCGAGCACATGGTCATCCAGATGCTGATTACGGGTGATGGCCAAGACCCTAAACAAGATAGGTGCCACATACATGGGGTCATATATGATAGTTTTGATTGCCCTGTGTTGATCAGCATTGGTCATTATGCGACAACCTTTTTTCTCCCATTGGATCCTTAGCGTAAACCACTACTGCAAGAATGTGGAAGGTGAGCTTGCCATCTGCGTGAGCTCTTGCAGCTCCTGTTCAGGAGCAGAATGTGGAGGCTTTCGATAAGAGGTAATAAGCCTTCTGAGTGCAGCTTGATCCTTCGAGATTTCATCATTTTCTATCAATTCGGCAGCAATTTTGGGAACTTTAGTGGTCATAAGTTCGTATTCCTCCCAAGTGCATGGTAGTGCACGAACCGCCGAAGCAAGCGTTTCGTCAAGAAGACCTAGGTCTAGCCTCTCGTAACTTCTAGCAAATGTAGTGAGAGTTTCATCTAACATTTTAATGGAGGTTATTAGATCGTCCCCAAAAGTTGCGACAAGGTCCTTAGCCAAAGAGAGGAAAGGTCATATTGCGTATGAAGGTTTAAGACCCTCTGTGGGGCTGGTGCAAGTGAACTAGATAATTGCGACTTCCTCATCGGTGTCACGGGTTGGGCCTCGCAGTGGGAAGCCCTTTGGGATGCTGTAGGAAGCTCTAGAGGCACGGGGGTTGTACTTGGTTCTGAGTTAGCACTAATCATTGTTTGTAAGTTCTCAGGATTAGGTAGGTTTAAGACCTGGGGCATTTGCTTTGGTCGATAGATGAGCTGAGGCTTGTTAGCCACCGCTGGCTCTGGCCTATTAATTGTGTTCTGGGCGCCACTTGTGTAACCCTCTCTTGTTAGGAATAGATTGATTGTAGATGAGCTTCTTAGCTGGCCATTTTTAGGCACCCAAATCCAGGGATTGCCCTCGTAGTATCCTTGTGCCTGCAAGAGGTCTTTGGGAATCCAGCGCGATGTGGTTGTGCATCTACAGCGGTAGTGCCTAGACTGCCTCTTGGGTCGGGACGGTTGATAGTTTGGACGTTTAGGGTCACACCTGGGTGGTTTACCCTGATGTGGTTTTTGCCGTTTTGGCACCCATAGAAACTTGGACTCTTTGGCCTTGTGAGTGCTCCTGGTGGCCATGGATCTGGGGTTGAGAACTCAGCACGAGGCCGTGGTTTCCATTTGTTTAGACCCGGGTTGAAGCGTGGTCGTGGGGGTTTCTATCGGTGGCTTCGTAAAAGTGGGGGAGTTAGGGCAGCCCTTGCTGAAAGTCGTCATTATGCGCACATTGCCAATGGCAAGATGTATGTGATTTAGGTTGTAATCCACATTACAGTTGGTTTGTTTCTTGAAAGTGCGACCTAACAGTGATACATTACCAGCGTCCTTGGTGCCAGGCAACACATGGAAGAAGGCCGGTAAACTTTCAGACTCGATGGAAACGACCACCTTGCATTTCCCTAGGAGTGGGTAAGCAGTGCCCCCAAACGGGGTGAGTTGAGCGTTAGTGGGCTGTAGTTGCGGTTGACCAATGCGTGTCCAATGGTCATGTGTTAGGATGTTGTAGTCAGCACCTTCATCAATCAAGGCGTCAAAAGAATACACCGCTCCTGCTGCAACTGTAATCCGCAGGTATGCCGGTGGCACTACTTCTTCATCCTAATCTGTCAGGTCAGTTATAGTAGCCATGCGGACGTTCAGTGGGGGTTCTAACATGGGCAGCTCATGTAATGGATGTGAAGGAGGATAGTACTTCTTAATGCGGCTGCCATTAAAAAAGCCTATCCCCTCACCGTCAAGTGTCTCCAACTCGACATTTCCGGTCCTAACAATTACGCGTACCCTGAAAGGCCCTAGCCCCCGAAACTTCATCTTCTATTTATGTCCTTTTACCGAGTATAGCAAAACAAGGTCCCCTTGTTCGAAAGCTCTCTGCATGACATTCTTGTCAGACCACATCTTTCGTCGAGCCTTTTCGCAAATCGGAGAGTGAGTGGCGAGGAGTCGGGTCTCTGTGAAGCGCTCAAGTTCTACTAAGCGGTTGGTCCAAGCCTCTCTGCCCTCCCAATGTTCCTGGACTGCTAGCCTCAAACTAGGGATGAGGAATTCTACGGGCAGAATGGCTTCAGTTCCGTAAGTCAGCCTAAAGGGCGTTTGTCCTATAGTCGTTTTATAAGCTGTGCGATAGGCCCACAAAGCCGCCATTAGCTTGTTATCCCAGTCACTTCTCGAAGTAGACACGACTTTTGTAAGCACATTGACTAGAATTTTGTTTGTGGATTCGGCTTGGCCATTAGCCTGAGGGTAATAGGGAGAGGACTTCTGGTGAATTATTAGGAAGGTAGAGAGCAAGTGGGCAATTACTTCATTAATGAAGTGTGTGCCTTGGTCGCTTACAAGTTCGATTGGACAACCGAACCGTGAAATGACCTACTCCCACAGGAACTTAGCAGTGGTCTGAGCATCATTCTTCCTTGTGGCCTGTGCCTCTGCCCATTTCGTTAAATAGTCGGTTGCCACAATGATGTATCGAGCTTGGGAATATTGTGCTGCAGGACTGACAGGCCCAATAAAATCGATGCCCCATTTTATCAAAGGGTTGTTGGGCTATGACAGGGCTCAGCTCCATCTTGTCCTTCCGCACAGGCACTCTGGTCCTTTGGCACTCATCGCAGTGCTTTACAAATTTAGCTGCATCGCGGAATAGGGTGGGCCACCATAGCTGGGATTGTAGCACCTTTCGGGCTGTTGTGTCCCCACTAAAGTGTCCTCCAGCGATTCCGCCATGTGCTTCATTTAATGCGTCATGCATCTCGTGCTCACACATGCATCTGCGCAATAAACCGTCTTGTGCCAACCTGTAGAGTTGGCTAGCTATCAGTTGATAGGGCTGAATTTTCAGGATAAGTCTCTTCAGCCTGGCCTTCTCAATGGGTCGCTCCAATAGTCCATTTTCTAGCACTTGCACTATGTCATCGGCCCAATAAGGTGTCAGATCAGCTCTCAACAATTCTCGTTCACTAGACAAGTTAAAAAGACGGCCATCCGGTAAATCATCAGGCACACCTTGTCCAGCGGCTTCTCCTGTGGGTATGCGGGACATGTGGTCAGCCATGTAGTGCCGCTTTCCTTTGCGTACAACCACAGAGAAGTCAAACTCCAGTAAAAGGAGTAACCATCTAGCTATGCGCCTCGTAGCACAAGGCTTGTTCACAAGATACAGTAGGGCTTGATGGTCAACGAAGAAGACAAAGGGAGTGGCCAACAGGTAATGCCTAAATTTCTTTACCGCAAATACCATGGCCAACCCCTCCCTTTCTGTCGTGGAATAGTTCATCTTGGTTTCTGTGAGCTGCCTGCTGGCAAAACTCATCGGGTAATCCAAATTATGCTCACCAGGCTGGCATAGCATGGCTCCAATAGCGAACTTAGAGGCGTCTATGTGCACATGGAACGTTACGTTCCAGTCTAGGTCTTGCAAGATTGGTGCAGCCGTAAGAGCCTTTTTCAATTCTTCATATGCGCGCTGGCAGTCCTCTGTCCACTCAAACACTATCAACAACTTGTACAAAGGTCTAGCTATTAAAGCATAATTTAGCACAAATCGTCGATAATATCCAGTGTGTCCCAAGAAGCACTGAACTCCCTTGTAGTTGTCGGGTGGCGGTAGGTCAACAATGACTCTGACTTTGGAAAAGTCAGTGGCAATGCCATTCCTTGACACTACATGCCCCAAGATGCATTCATGCTTTACCCAGAATTGGCACTTTAAGGGGTTTAGAGAGAGGTGGTACAGCCTACACCTTTCAAAGACAGCTCGCAATTTCTTCAAGTGTTCGTCCCAACTAGAGTGTAAACATAGGTCATCTACGAACACTTCCAGTTCGCGCCTAAGTATGTCGTTAAAGATGGTGCACATTAGGCGCTGGAAAGTTGCGGGTGCATTCATTAGCCCAAAAGGCATGACAATGTAGGCAAATACGCCCCATTCCGTGACAAAGGCAGTCTTGTGCCTGTCGTCGGGGTGCACTTGTACCTAATTGTAGCCCGAGAAGCCATCCAGAAAACTATAGGCTTCCTTCCCTACTACCCTCTCCAGCATGTGCTCGGTATAAGGTAAAAATAATTATCCCTTTTCGTAGAGGCATTCACTTTTTTGTAGTTGACGCACACTCGGATTTTTCCATTTTTCTTCATGACAATCTCGATAGGTGACACCTAGTCCGTGTGCTCGATCTCATATATGAAACCTGCCCTCATGAGTTTGTCAATCTCCTCCTTCACTGCATGGGCGTGTTTAGGATTCATGGGGTAAGGTCGTTGTTTGGTTGGCACTGCATCTGGAATCATTGGGATGTTATGAGTCACAACCCTAGTGTCGTCTCCCTTAAGTTCGGGCAAACATGTCAATGTACTCTTGCAGGAGCGCAACAAGTTTGGTCTCTTCCTCTTCTGCCAAGTCATCTCCGACGAATACCGGTCTTGGTTTTTCGCCTTTTCTAGCCAAATTAACCTCCTTGACTTTGGCGGGTTCCTTTATTGATTCACTAGTCTGACCTTCTCTCTTTGCACCTAGCAGGACCACCACTCTGTCACCCTTTTTAAATTTTGTAAACCATTTGGGCAAATCCTGTGGTTTCCTCTGCCTTTCCGCTTCTGAGCCCCTTGCTTGCTTCCTGGCCTCCTCTTTTAGCCTCTTGCGCCTCAGGTGGACTGGCAAGTCTCCCTTGGTGCGTTTGACCTTAGATGGTTGCGGTATCTCGGGATCACTCTCAGTACTAACTTCCGACTCTGAGTTGAACTCGCATCCTTCACTTGAGGAAGGTGTTTCCCCAGGGGGTCTTAGTTCGGTAGGTGAATCTGTCTTGAGCACTGGGATCACCCACCGTTGTGCCACTCCAGCTTGCCTGTAATCTACGGCTTCTATTTGTTCCAGCCATGATCTGTCACACTCCATTAGTATGACTCCTTTTTCGTTTCGACTGAGCCCTTCCTTCCTAGGCCTTAAGTCTGCCCTGATTTGCTCTGTCGCTTTTCCCTCCGTGTCGTACTCTATCGTGTCTACCTCTTCTTCACTCTCTTCTCCCATAGAGTGACAGTCCTCATACTCCTCATCATCCGGGTCCTGTTCTTCTAACTGCTCATCATCCCCTAAGCTTCCCTGTTCACACTCCTTGTCGTCAGTAACTAAAGCCGAGTTATATAACAAGTTCAAGTCATGGACTTTGTTCCATTTCCATTCTGGTTTAGCTAGAAGGTCACATAGAGGCTTTAAGTTAGCAGCCAAATTGCCGTTCAATTTATCAGTCAGATACTCTACGATCTCCTGAAGCTCTAGTTTGTTGTTGGGGGTGTGAGACGAGGCCGGTTTGTCTGGGTTGAGTGAGCTTCCTACCATCATGCAAAGCGGCACAACTGGCTCTTCAGTTGGCACTGTGGCGGTTTTAGCAGCCTGCTGAGGTGGTCCTTCCTCATTCAAGAATGGTAGGTCAATGGTTGCCAGCACGTGCATCCAATCCCTCTCATCCTCAGGGTAGGGAATATATCTAGCTAGCGATCCATAGGGCTTGGTCAGTTGAGTATTGCCTTTTAGCATGGCTGAGATGGCAGCCAGGTCAACAGACGTCGTCGTCCAAGTGTCCATCTCTACCCTCACTGCACTAGTTCTGTTCCCTAGGAAAATCAATCCATTGCCCCAATCCTCTATGACTCATGCATTCCTCATCCAAGGTCGGCCTAATAGTATGTCGTAATCCACTCCCTTCATGACAATGAAGTTTACCGAGAATTGCACACCGGCAATCTTTACCGGCCAATTCTTTAAGACCCCAAATGGTCTTACCTTCATTCCGTTTGCTAGCATGATGTTGAATCTAGCGGTCTCTACGGGAGGGTTTCCCCATGCCTCTAGGACCGCATGGTTTAGCACACTAACACCGGCACCTGTGTCTACAATTCCCTTCCGAGTCATGTCCCCTAAGGCTAGGATGGGCAAAACTGCGTGCATTTCAGTGCCCTTCCAAAAAGCATTGATGTGCAAAGACTTAGGATCTGTGTGTAGAGTTAGACTTGGGATCTGTGTAACTGCGTCGTGATCTTGCGGATTAGTGCCCACAAGTTCCGCATGTCCCTCGATCGAGTCTTTTAACTCCTACCACAAGGAGTGATTTTGCCTAAGCAGATCCTCCAGGCTTAGAGTTACTGGGGTGGACAGCAAAGTTGTGAGGAGGCTATTGGACCCTTGTCTTCCTCTGAGGTTGGCAGTTCTAGGCCATGCATCCTGTCTGCCCTGGTAAGCTTCCCTCCGGCCTTGCTGCTGAGCCGCTTTTAGGGGTGCAGGCATGTTCCCAGCCGGTGGTTTTGAGGGTGAGACTGGTGTGTTAACACTGGAGAAGTCATCCATAGGGTCTTCCAATATGGGTTCAGCATCTTCAAGGTGCTTTTGGGCGTCCTTGACCTTGGATATAGCTTCGAGTTGTCGTTTGGGATGGGGATATTCCCCTACCTTGGCATTCCCTAGCTCTGCTGTCTTAGGAGCCGAGGTCTCTGCCTCTGCGTCTGTGACCCTCTTTCCTGTTACCAGCGTAGTCGTTTCCTCGGTTTTAAGGGTTATCTTCGCATCAGTACTCTTTTTCCGTCTCCTCCGGCTTTTCTTCCCTATTGAGGTTGCATCAAGGTTACTTGGCCCTGGTAAGGAGATGCCTGCTTGTTTCGTTTGAGCTCGCGTCATAGCATGTAGTGGGATGGGCATATCCTCACTACCGAAAGTTTCAACTCCAAAGAGCCCCAAGGGCACCGATGGCATGTTGGCAGTACCCATTAATGGCTTCTGCCTAGGACAGTCAGGAAACAGGTGTGTGATTCCACACTCTGTGCATCGGAGATCCGCTTTGTCCTTGTTAGCTTGTTCTTGCTCTGGGCAGCGTGATGAAATGTGGCCTGGGTGGCTGCAAGTCCAGCATGTGACCGGATCCTAGCTTGGCCCTCCAAAGCTTGTGCCTCGTCCTCTTCCTAAGGCCATCACCGGTACTGGTCGGTAGTCCATCAGGACTGGGTTGCCCTCCTCGTCGTAGGATACATAAGGATTGACATATGCCTCTTCCTCATTGGGCTCCTCCACAAACTGAACAGGAGCATCACTAGGTGGGTGAGTCACAAAAGGCCCTGGTGGCCTAGGTATGCCAGTTGGGTTCATCTCCAGCCTAGGCATGACATGTCTTGGGTCAGTTGGTGCTGGAAGAGCTAGCCGGGTTCCCCTGCCCAAGAAATTAGGTGGCCTACTGCCTAAGTATGGAGGGTTGTACTACTGCGTTTACGGGAGTCTCCTCGGCATTCTACAATGCGCTGCATCATGTCCAAATCTACTGCAATTTGAGCATGGCCGAGATCTAGGATCTTGGCACTCCACTGGGAGGTGATTGCCGCCACAGTACACACATTGTACATGCGATCTCACCGGCTTTCTAACGAGCTCTTGTAACCGCGCAATCTCCATCCTTATCTCTGCCATCCCTTGGTCATGGTCTGCACTCTTTCCCTTGTCCTGCGTGCTAGCAGTTGCTTTTTCCCCTAAGGGGGTTGATCTCTCAGGGTCCCTCTAGTTTGCATTATCCCGGTTGGTAGCCCTCATGCTTCGCTCTCTAAGTTGATCATGTACCCGTATTGCCTCCTCGAAGACTCGAGCTAGCACGTCCGTTGTAAGGTAGAGTTACTGGCCAGAGCCTTGTAGAGCTCCTCACTCCGAATCCCATTCATGAACATTGTAGACACTGCCCTTTCGGTAGGTCACTCGTTGGCAGGGATTCTCTTGTAGAGGCTACGCACCTGAGTAACGTAATCCCTAACGTCCTCCTTCTCCCTTTGACTGATATTCATTAATCTAACAATGAGGTTGTCCGAATACCCTGCCTCTGAGAACCTTTTGATAAAGAGGCCCTTAAGGCGAGCGAAGTTTGTACGTTCTGCATCATCCAGACTAGAGTACCAGGTCCTCCCCTTGTCGCCTAAACACAAGCCGAAGGCTTGAGCTCTCTGCGCAAGGTCAATAAGACCGTTTGCCTCACATACTTGCTCGAACTGCTCCATGAAGCTATACGGGTCACTGCTAAGTTCATATCAAGCTAGTTGTTTCGCTACTATAGGGATTCTAGCCTGCCCTTTAGCCCCTTGCATGACTCCCAATCCTGACAGTAGCGCGGTGGCTAGGGCAGTAGCACTTTGCTCCACGGATGTATTGTCCATGAGTCGCTTTGCCACCAATTCGCTCAACGTCATGCCAGCCTCTGCTGCCCATTCCCTCTCTACATTTGGTCCGGACTTGGTTGCCCCTGCTAGGTCTAGCACTCGTCTAGCCTCGTACATATCCACGTCCTGCTGCAGCCTTCTAGCCCTTTGCTCATGGTTGTAGGCAATTATGCCTTCCAATGCTCTCTTGATAGCTCTTCTCTCTTCTTCCAGGTTAGCCACCACTTCTTCTACAGGTCTACCTTAGATCTCAATTCTGGTGAGTAGATCGTAGTCGTGGACCAATTCTTGGACCAAAGTTGGAAATTCTCCTAGGTCTAATTGGTCTTCCCCTTGATCGCCTCTTGATCCCGACATTGTTTCTATTTCCAGCTCCAGGAGGTGGTCAATGAATCCAATCAGCTCCGGTAGCTTCCACTCCTCTATCTTGTTGCTTCCCGTGTCTTTGTGTTTTCTCCAAGCACTACTAGTAGGGTGCTCAGGCACCTATCTAAGTCTTGGGGTCTCCTCCTACTAGTGGGTTCCTTAATGTTATTAGGTATCCAAATGTGTTCCTTGTTATTTGAAAGCAGCATCGATCCTTACTCGCACGTTGTGCTTAGTGCTTTCGTGGTGCTTGGTGCGAAAACAGGCTTTTTCTTTTCTTGCTGTGCAGGTTTAGTGGAGCACAAAAGTGAAATGCTGATGCAAAAAGAGTTTAATGCAAACTCCACCTTGTTTCTACCCACGTTCTTAGTCTAATTTGAGTTTCCCACTCAGTTCCCGACTATTCTATGGTCTTTTCGCACCCTGAGTTCGATTAATCTCTAAGGTTCTAATGGCCAACTTGGGTTCTGGGGGTGTTCAGGGTTGCATCCTGGGGTCAGGTCTGTGGTCAGGTCAGCAAAAGATCCTTAACTTTGTGTTCTGGCAAGATGGTCGAATTCTGGGAATCGGACTAGGATGGTCCGACTCTGAGAGTCGGATGGTCCGATTCTGGCAATCAGACCGGTACAGTCCGACTCTGACAGTCGGACGAGGTTGGTCCGATTCTAGACTGGTCCGAGTCGAAAAGGGGTGGGTCTGATTCCTTCGATCGGGCGAGGTGTCTGGTCGGACAGGCTGGTCCGAGTGGTTTCGATTGGACAGGATGGTCCGATCGGACAGTTGAGTGTCCGATTATAAGGGGCAGTCCGAGTGCCACGTGGCACGTCCGATCGGGCTAGTCGTATCCTGGCAATTGGACTAGATTGGTCCGACTCACTCTCAATTGGACGGTCCGATTTTGGGAGTCGGATAGTCCGACTCCAGAACTTGGGTGGTCCGATTCTGGGAATCAGACCACTGCGAGTTGCTCCGACATCGTCAGCGGGGGCGGGTGCGATTCCGGCGCGTTTGAATCCTCCCTACTGTCTACTGCACTCAATCATCACAAAACATCCCATAACCGATCAGAGCGCTACTGGAACTCACTGGACTCACCTGAAGTAGCAAAAATCGAATGCGCCTGGAATCGGGGTTGCATTTCCTCGTCCTGTGAACTAGAAGCTCTCTCTCTCTCTCTCACACAACAAAGCCAACTAAGAAAATGAGGTCTGTCCTGGCCTCCCAGGCCTCTTAAGGTTCTTTCCCAGCGCTGCAAAACCTTACAGCTAGTTCCCTGTCCCTAGTTCACCCAGAAGCTTGAGTCTGGACCTCACATTGAGTGCACTTGTGACTAAGCGCCTCATCGCAACAATAGAGCTGCTGAACAAAGTGCGGCAGCATTGGCGACCTTGCTACTCTCAAACCTAGAAATTACTCAAGGGGCAAAGAGCCCAATCAAAAATCCCTACAATAGCTAAGCAGCTGGACAAGTACCAGCATGGTAGCGACCTATACAGTTTTGTTGAGCAGTTTGAGTAAGTTTGTGAAGCCAATAGTCTCAGTGACCTTGCACAATGCTCCCAAGATCTCAAACTCTACTTAGACGATAAGGGTAGGATATGGTACACCAGTTTATACACGGTAGAGCGGGAAAATTTTACTCGACTAAAAGATCTCTTCATTAAGAGATTCTTGGAAGTGGGATACTTTGATAACCTCATAGTCTGACTAATGAATGTCAGTCAAAGGGACAAGGAGGACATAAGAGAATATGTCACTCATGTGCATAGCCTCTTCAAGAGAATTCCCACGAATGAGCAACGAAACGAAAGGAGTCCCCACCGTGTTCATGAACGGAATTTGCAATGAGGAGTTGTACAAGGATTTGGCAGGTAACTCTAGCCTGCAGCTAGACCTACTGGCAAGGGTCTTCGATGAAGTAATTAGGGTGGATGACTAGCTGTGAGAGAGGAGCTCTCAAGATTTGAACTGCGATAACTCCAATCAGAGGACCTCAGAGGGGACCACCACCTCCAGTAAGGAATAAACTCCTAGCATGTAGGAGGACAAGGGAAAGAGTACAGACCAAGGCTAGGAGCTAGCCAAGGTGAGAATGGAGTTAGCACAATTGCAGGAATTAGTGAGGAAACCAACGTGACCACATGTCCAATGCGTGCATTGTAGCGACAACCCTGGCATGACTATGTAGACAAACACCCCCCATTTGGTGGTGAATGTCATCCTTTTGCCTATCACTTGGATAGACTTGCACTTGGTTATAGCCTGAGAAGCCATCCAGAAAGTTGTAGGCTTTCTTTCCTGCCACCCCCTCTAGCATGTGCTCTGTGTAAGGCAGCAGTAGGTAATTGTCTCGCTTGGTGGCTACGTTGACCTTTATATAGTTCTTACACACTCAAATCTTCCCATTCTTCTTCATGACTATGACTATGGGTGATATCCAATCCGTATGCTTTATCTTGTAAATGAATCCTATCTTCAATAGCTTATCAATCTCCTCCTTTACGGCATGTGCATGCTTAGGATTCATTGCATATGGTCGTTTCCTGACTGTGTTGCATCGAGGGTCATGGGAATGTTATGAGTCACGATACTCGAATCTATTCCCTTCATTTCATCTAAAGACCATGCAAACACATCAGTGAAATCCCTTAAGAGATTTAGAAGATCATGCTCTTCCTTTTTGGTTAGGTCATCTTCTATGTATACAAGTCAAGGCTTGTCCTCTCCTATCACCAAGTTGATCTCCTTAACCTTGGTTGGTCCTTTGATGGGTTCGCTTGCTTGCCCCTTCCATTTGGCTCCTACCAACACCACTATTCTACCACCCTTTTTATACATCGTGAAGAAGTGCTAGGGCAAGTCCTAGGGTGTCTTCTGCTGCTCAACTTCTATCGATCGTGACCATCTCCTCTTTTCCTCCTTTAGCTAGCTACACCTTAGGTTGACTAGAAGGTCCCCTTGGTGCACCAAGTCCCATGTGGTTGAGGTATCTCGGGGGTCACTATCGGAGCTTGCCTCTGACTCTGAATTACACTCGCCCTCCTTACTAGAAGAAGCTATCTCCCCTAGTGCCCGCAACTCTGAAGCTGTCCCAACTCCTAATAGTTGCACGGGACAAGGACGAGATAGTCCTGCTTGCTCATGATTTACCTCCTCAAGACACTCTAACCAAGCTCAATCGCAGTCTACCTTGGCCACTCCTTTGCTCACTTGGAACATGCTCATCTCTCAGGGTATAGAATCAGCCCTAATCTATTCAATTATCCTTCCTTCCAAATCATATTCTATGGTATGTACTTCCTCCTTACTCTCTAGCAACAACCCTCATACTCATCATCAAAACTTTTAGATTGGGTCTGTAGGTTGCTTGTAAGAACCCTACACCCGAATGCAATCTCACTAGTCAAGAGGGCCCAATTATATGACAAATTTAGGTCGTACATCTTGGTCCACTACCGCTCCCTGCTCTCCATGAGATCCTTAAGGGGCTTCAAGTTGGCAGTTGGGTTGTCTCTGCTAGCTTTCTTGACAAGTGCTTGAGGATTCCTTGAAGTTCAAGTTTGTTTGTTGGGACATGACAGGTGTTTGACATTGAGTGGCCCATGGGACTTTTGGGCATCATGTAGACAAGTACTGTGGGAAGCTTAGAAATGTTGGCACTCTTAGAGTTGCTAGCAGAGTCCACTGCTCACATGTTACTCATACTCTTCCTCCAAGAATGAGAGGTCAATGGTTGCCAACGCATGCATCCAATCCTGCTTATCCTTAGGGCAAGGTATATACTTTGTTAGGGTCATGTAATCACTTCTCACTTTTGAGTCCTCCCTCAGCAAGTTAGAGATGGCATGTAAATCCACGAGTGAGGTCTTGCAAGTATGCATTTATATTCAGATTGCATGAGATCTATTGCCCAAGAATATTAGACCATTACCCCAATCCTCTATTACTCTAGCATTTCTCATCCATGGCCTTCCTAGCAAAATATCATAATTCACTCCCTTCATGACTATGAAGTTTACGGAGAATTGGGTTTCTGTTATCTTTAGTGTCCAATCCTTTAGGACTCTAAAGGGTCTAACCTTCATTCTGTTCACTATGGTGACATTGAACCTTGTAGTTTCTATTAACAGATTTTTCCAAGTTTGCAAGACTGCATGACTAAGTACACTAACCCCTACTCCTGTGTCTACTATCCCCTTTCATGTGTAGTATCTCCTAAGGCAACAACAGATAAGACTATGTGCACCTCAATGCCCTCCCAAAAGGTGTTTATTTGTGGGGACTTAGACACAGGATTCAGTGTTAGGCAGGGTAGTGTGCCACGGAATCATGGTCTGGAAAGTTTTGTGGCTTATGATCATTATTGTGTTCACATATGATTTTTGATGTCGAGAAGTGCTTAAAAATAGCCAAAAATTATGAATATCCGGGGAAAAATAGGCTTCGTCGAAGGCGACGGTGGCAATCATTACAATTTTAAGCGGCAATGTCCCAGAAATACCTAAAAGAGCCACTCGACGGAGATCGGAGAATTTTCATAATTTTTTGGCATGCAAGACAAGACCCTGGGAGATGCCCGAAAGTGGAGGACTTCAAGACGGATGCCCAAGAATTTTCAGACCAAGAATCGAGTACCGGATGAGGAAAAGGGAGTGCCCGGGAGGCCAAGCCCAAAATGCCAAAGGTGGAAATGGACTTTAGGAGAGCCTGAAGGGTGTGACCCTTTGGGGCTCGCTTTGGGAGCCCAAAATTTGAAAATCTTTGGAGTGGGGGGGGGGCGGGGGGGGGGGGGGGGGGGGGGGGGGGGGTTTGTGTTTTTGTCGCATGATCAGCACAAGAGGGCGCCATATCCACGAAATGGAGAAGAGATGGAGGATGGGGCCTGTGAACAACCCCCCCAACTAACCGAATACATGATCTACATTCTATCTTCGCTCTCCATCACTCCAGACCGCTCCTCAATTGGCTGCCTGGTTATGGAGAACAAAAACCAATCTTTGTCTCTCCTCCCTCTCTCTCCTGCATAGAGGCAATTCATATGCAAGAAGTCAAGAAGAAGAAGGGCTGAAGAATGCTTGTCCGGCTGTGATCGGATTGCTTCAAAATGAAGAGGAGGCTAAAGAAAGAGGTTCAGCACTGAAGAATGGTTGCTGGTCAGTCCGTGGGCTGCTTAGAATAATCATTAAAAACCCTGCAACAAAACGCAAGACACGTGGTATGCTTCAATTTTACAAAGGAATTTGATTGTTTTTATTGTTTCATGGTCCAAAATGTTGTTCATATGCAATGATTTTTTTTTTGAACCTTGTTTACATCATGATTGAGGGATGTAACTACAAAAATGCAGAACTCGTAATGATTTAGAGCCACTATTAATTCTTTAAAACCGGCAAAATATCATTTTCAATGGAAATTAGTGGTTTTTTCCGATTTTGAGTTGGGAAAAATGAATGGAAATGGGATAAAATTAGAGAAAATGTTAAGTTTTAGTCAAAAGGATAATCCAATACAAATAAATCAGAAAATACCTATTTTCCATGAATAATAAATAGAAAAAATAGCAAAAAATGAAGAAAATTGGGATTTTCGGGCTTAAAAAATATGGAAAAATAAGATTTATGTGTGTGAATGTTTGGCAATGTTAAAGCATGAGGTTAAGCCTCAGTTTGTCCTTGTCTTTTGTGTTATAATCCATGTTTATTGCTTTTTACATACAAAAATGATACAAAACAACCATTTACACCTATGCACTACAGCAACACCTAAACGGTGAGGGGGGGAGGAAGTTTGTGCGACGATCTAATTGCTAAAAATATACAAATTCTAATTTCCCTCTTTGTGCATAGCATTTAGGGATCGTTTCATAATTAAATATAGGTGACTAGTAGCACGGAAGTTCCGGTGCTAGTACCTAAAGCAGCATAGCACGTAACGATTAGTTAAAATTCATGAAAGGGTGATTTTTCGCACCTCACATGGCTGGTTTTTTTAATCATAAAATGGTTGTGCACAATTTTCATTCACTTTGCATCAAGCATGCCATGTGGTATCTCCTGGAATGCATTACACTTGTTTGATAAACTTTGACCAACGCTGAGGAGACAGGAAACCCAAGCTATGGGTTAGATGGGTTCTTCCGTTGGGGAAAGTTTTGTGAGGAAAATCAAAATCTCCTGGAACGCTAAATTATGAAAGAGTGGAGTGTGTGCGAATGTTATATGTATTAGCGACACATGTTGGGGCCAATCCCTGAGGTGTAGGAGAGTCGCAGTGGAGCCATAGCAGTTAGCCGAGAGGTGCTTCCCTATGTGTGTATTACGAGGCATTATGCCTATATGTTATGGGATCTCCCTCTAAGGAGAAGGGAATGTGAATGTTGGACTACATATTGGATACAAACGCAAAATTGTCATAGGCATTTAGTGCAAAGTGAGTTTTAGACGCTCTTGGCCAACGAGGCCATGTGGTGGGGTTGTCTGTTATATGCATGAGGTCCGGCTAGTGCCATAGCCAGTGCCCGCCCATTTTAGGTCCCATCAGTGGTGCGTCTACCGGGATCTTCCTATAAGTGGTGGTTTCCGAATCTTGGTCTTATAAGGGACTTGTTAGCTTTATTATGTAGTTGATAGCTGCCTTGAAGCGGTGGATGCTAAAGTAGGTGGATTGAAGTTTCAGCCATGAGCATGATGATGAAACCAAGGAATCCCCGTAACCCTAAAGATACCTTGTCCATTCTAAATGGTTTAGTGGGATCTTTGGCTAGAAATGTGATCGATTACTTTACCATTTTCCCTGAAAGTAACACCATGCTGGAGTTTGGGTTACTATGGGGAAATACCCATGGAGTAATCATGAGAGATAGTCCATGGGAGCTAGAGGAAAGATTAGGGAGCAAAAGTGATGTTAGGATGGCACAGTCATTTGTGATCCTCAAAAGCGATAAGTTTTTGAAGGAAAAGACCGTGATGCCACTAGTCAAAGTAATATATGCCTATGAGCAGGAGATACCTCTGATGCTAGGGCCTGATGTAATTGGGTTCCAAAGCACAATTTTGCAGATCTATAAAGCATTGGATGATATCTATATATGTAGAAAACCCTTATCATAAAGGAAGGTTCTATTAGGACCTACCTCTGATGCTAGGGAAACAATGGCAAATGAGGATAGAATTACTAAAACACCAACATCAAGCGACAGAGTAGACTCCTTAGTGCGTAGCGTAGGACTCCCTAGACCACTCTATGAGTTGGCAGAAAGGGATAGCAAGGATGATATTAACCTTCCTACACCCGTAAAGGTGGAAATGGAAGAGGTTGGAGACCCCAAGACACTAGAGTTAGGTCATGAATATGAGGATTTTAATGGCCCAGTGCTGATCCCGAAGGAAAGGACTAAATGCCCTCCTCCTTATAGGGATCTCCCAGTGTTTCATGGGCTGGTTAATGAGGATCTGATGGTGAATTTACAATAATACGGCCTAACTTTCCTTGCAAGTGGGTTCAATGATATTCATCGGATGCTCGTATTCTCAAGTACCCTAAAGGGAGAGGCTAGAAAATGGTACTGGAGCCTCCCAAGGGGGTCTATTAAATCCTTTGAGGAGTTGAGTGATCGATTTTTAGATGAATATGAGAAGAAGGTGCCTATGACCCAAGTTTTAGGGTAGCTAATGCAGATAAGGCAAGAGTCCTATCCTTCTGTTAAAGAATACGCTAGAGCCTTTGATGATATTTTGAGGCTTTGGCCAAGAAGAGCTACTGCATTGCCAGGTGATGTGCTATGTGAGCTCTTTTTGAGTGGCTTAGAGATTAACATGCAAATCCAAGTGGGACTCCGGAATCCTAAGTCGTTAGGGAAGCAAAGATGCATGCCATTGATTATGAGGGACATATTCAGAGATGTTGGGAAAACTTTTGGAGTTTTCCCTGCTCAATACAAGTGCATCCTAGCTTCCAACCATTTCTACAAGGAGATAGCTCACTTGTTGATACCAAGGTAGCCTATGAGAGGGACCTTGGTAGCCAAATTCTTCAAGCAAAAAATGGCAATAGTAGGGATAATATACCCCCTGGGGATAAAAAGATTCCAAGCCTAGTAAGTCCCATCAAGGCTTGCAACACTTCCATGAGAGGTAGTTGTGACGGTGGAATTGATAGAACCATTAGGTCTACAAGCTTAGATGAGTGTTCTGTGAGTGGTTCTAGTTGTGCTCCTAGTAAGGCTCTTGAGAGACCTTTCCAATTTATAGATGAATCATGCTTTCGAGTAGATGCTATTCCTTTTAGTAAAAGCATGGTTCCTATGGCTAAGCAGTTGCAAAGTGGACAAAGGAAAGGGAACACATCTCATATGAAGAAGATGCAGCATGCCAAAGGTCCACCTATACTAAATAGAAGCCATAAGGCTGTGAGGCCATTTGGTAATGGTGATAAATCCACTGTGAGTCCGTTGGACCAATGTGGAAAGATGAGGCAGTCTGAGAATATGAAAAGGAATATGAGATGGGTTTGGAGGCCCAAAATCCCTAAAAATATTGTTGATGTGTCAGATGAAGGGCCAGGAATTGCATGTGGACATGCTTTGATGGATTCCCAAGAGGATGCGACTAAAGGCCATAATGCGACATCTAACAATAGGGACTGCCGCCCTGAGATGCATCTATGTGATGGGTCTAGGATTGAAGCTCTGTCTATTTTGGATCGTATCATTGACATATGGAATGGTCCAATTAGAGAAGAGTTGAATGATCATAAATCCATGATTCTCCTTGTAGGAGGAGTTATTGGAAAGTTGGGACAAGCAATCCGTTTGAATGATGACCAAGGGGATGAGATATATCAACCTAATGATGTCATTCATTCAGCTCATAGTACCCAAGAAGATATGGCCATTATTACTGAGATATCAGTAGAAAGGCTTGGGCTAGTGGATCTACAAAGAGTATAGATCAAGCTTTTAGCTGACTCACATGAGTAGCATGAGGCTAGTCCTCATATTTTATGCTATCCTTGGTATCCTGATTAGTTTGGTAGGATGTGATGTATATTCCAAGGAGATCGTATATTGCATGGATTAGAATGAACTATCCATTTTAGGCCAAGAGGGCCAGTTGCTTTAAGTAGTTAATGTATTATTTCATTAGGCCAAGAGGGCCAGTTAGTTTGCAGTGAAATGCTTTATTTCATTAGGCCAAGAGGGCCAGGTGTCTGTTTAGTACAGGTGTAGTTAATGGTTTCTTGTTTTAGTCCTGTGCTAGCCAGGTTCAAAGAAGCGCTTGGAAGGAGCCTTTGTCGTGTGGAAGCTTCTCGTGGCCCTATCCAGGTGATATCTCTCCTTTACGAGTGCTTGTTCTTTCACGTTATATGTATCTGTGTACTTGAAGGGGGTTTTCTTTCTTGTTGGGGATTGGCAATCAAGGCATGAAGTCCCAGGCTTAGGTTCTGTATATCTGGGGGAGGTCTGAGTAGTCCTTGCCTCCTGCAAGGCATTGTCAGCATTGAAAGACCTGTTTTAGAAGGCAATTCTAGTGACCCTGTTCTGCCAGCCCGCTAAGCAGCCATTCTAGGAGTTCCTGCTAGTTGTGAGGCAGTTAGAGAAGCCTACTAATATAATGATGGAAAGAGACAAAACCCTAAAGATCTGAAAGACAATATATGAATATACGGAGATGTGTAAAAAGGGGTTTTAACTCCTATAAAAATAGAAAAGGAAAGAAAGAAAAATCATTGAGTTGTTTATCACCTTGCGAAGGCCTGGTAGGTTCCTGGGGATGAGACAAGACTTGGGGCCACCTTTCCCTTCCTTGGGGTGACATCTTGTCATAAATAAAGAAAATAAAAAAAGGTTGGAGCGAAAATAAAGGTGAGCATTAGAAAAGGATTAAGTGTCGCCTTATGAGAGCTTGATAGGTTTTTGGGTACCAAGACAATACCTAAGGCCGATGCCTTGTTCTCCTTGGGTCACTACGCTTAGCTCCCTCATTTTTACACGCCCAAGTATGGAAAATGAGAGGTTAAAATAGTAATGTGCTAAAAGAAACTATTTCTTGATTAGGCTATAGGAGTCCTCACCTAGTAGGAGCTCCTGATTGAGTAGTCCTTAGTTAGGTAGGTAGTTTAGACCACCACTTAGGATGACCTCTTTGATAGTTCTTTTTAGCTTGGTTATGTTGGAGCAGTTGGTTAGTGACTACTTCAGACTTCTGATCAGATTATGCTAGGCCTACTCCTCGTGGATTTCATGCCTTGGTTTTGTCAGGGGGTAGGATATGAGCTGTGATGTGTTGTGTTGTGTATTTTTTGTATCAGCTTGATGCTCCTTTTTGTTGTTTATGTGCAGATCTATTCGCGGGATTCAATGGGCTAAGTCGCCCTATCCCGTGGTCACCAATGACATATGATTTTTTATTCCAGGAAATGCTTAAAAATAGCCAAAAATTACGAATATCCGGGGAAAAATAAACTTCGTCAAAGGCGGCGATGGCAATCAGTACGATTTTAAGCGGCAATGCCCCAAAAATGCTTAAAAGAGCCACTGGACAGAGGTCGGAGAATTTTCATAATTTTTTGGTGTGTGAGACAATACCCTAGGAGATGCTCGACAGTGGAGGACTTCAAGACGGACGCCCAGGAATTTTCAGACTAAGAATCGAGTACCGGACAAGGAAAAGGGAGTGCTCGAGAGGCTAAGCCCAAAATGCCAAAGGTGGAAATGGACTTTAGGAGAGCCAAAAGGGAGGGGGGGTTGAGTTTTTTTCGCGTGATTAGCACAAGAGGGCGCCATATCCACGAAATGGAGAAGAGATGGAGGATGGTGCATATGAACAACCCCCCCAACTGACCGGATACATGATCTACATTCTATCTTCGTTTCCATCGCTCCAGTCCGCTCCTCAATTGGCTGCCTGGTTGTGGAGAACAAAAACCAATATTTCTCTCTCCTCCCTCTCTCTCCTGCATAGAGGCAATTCATGTGCAAGAAGTCAAGAAGAAGAGGGGCTGAAGAATGCTTGTCCGGCTGTGATCGGATTGCTTCAAGATGAAGAGGAGGCTGAAGAAAGAGGTTCAACACTGAAGAATGGTTGTTG
This sequence comes from Lygodium microphyllum, assembly GCF_053477565.2. Taxonomy (NCBI): domain Eukaryota; kingdom Viridiplantae; phylum Streptophyta; class Polypodiopsida; order Schizaeales; family Lygodiaceae; genus Lygodium; species Lygodium microphyllum. Next base: position 72,611,151 of record NC_141156.1, read on the forward strand.
GTCGGTCTATGAGATGCTCAGAATAATCATTAAAAAACCTGCAACAACATGCAAGACAAGCGGTATGCTTCAATTTTAGAAAGGAATTTGATTGTTTTTGTTGTTTCATGGTCCAAATGTTGTTTCTATGCAATGAAATTTTGTTTGAACCTTGTTTACATCATGATTGAGGGCTATAACTACAAAAATGCAAAATCGTAATGATTTAGAGCCATTATTAATTCTTTAAAACCTGCAAAATGTCATTTTCAATGGAAATTAGTGGTTTTTTTCGATTTTGAGTTGGAAAAAAGGAATGGAAATGGGATAAAATCAGAGAAAATGCTAAGTTTCAATCAAAAGGATAATCCAATACAAATAAATCAGAAAATACCTATTTTCCATAAATAATAAATAGAAAAAATAGAAAAAATAAAGAAAATTGGGATTTTCGCGCTCAAAAAATATGAAAAAATAAGATTTATGTGCGTGAATGCTTGGCAAGGTTAAAGCATGAGGTTAAGCCTAAGTTTGGCCTTGTCTTTTGTGTTATAGTCTGTGTTTATTGCTTTTTACATACAAAAATGATACAAAACAACCATTTACACCTATGTACCACAGCAACACCTAAACGGTGAGGGGGAGAGAAAGTTTGTGCGAAGATCTAATTGCTGAAAAGATACAAATTTTGATTTCCTTATTTGTGCATAGCATTTAGGGATCATTTCATAATTAAATATAGGTGAGTAGTAGCATGGAAGTTCCAGTGCTAGTCCTTAAAGCAGCGCAGCACATAACCATGGCAGGTTTTTTTAATCATAAAATGGTTGTGCACAATTTTCATTCACCTTGCATCAAGCATGCCATGTGGTATCTCCTGGAATGCATTGCACTTGTTTGATAAACTTTGACCAACACTGAGGGGATAGGAAACCCAAGCTCTGGGTTAGACGGGTTCTTCCGTTGGGGAAAAGTTTTTGTGAGAAAAATCAAAATCTCCTAGAACGTTGAATTATGAAAGAATGGAGTTTGTGCGAATGTTATATGTGTTAGCGACGCATGTTGGGGCCAATCCCCAAGGTGTAGGAGAGTCGCAGTGGAGCCACGACAGTTAGTGGAGAGGTGCTTCCCTATGTGTGTATTACGAGGCATTATGCCTATATGTTATGGGTTCTCCCTCTAAGGAGAAGGGAAGGTGAACGTTGGACTACATATTGGATACAAGCACAAAATTGCCATAGTCATTTAGTGCAAAGTGAGTTTTAAACGCTCCTTGCCCGGGAGGCCGTGTGGGTCTATCGTATGCATGAGGTCCGGCTAATGCCATAGCCATTGCCGGCCCATTTTAGGTCCCATCATACCCATTGCTTTAACTCTTTCCTGTCAAGATTGTGGGAGAGAAGGAAGGAGTCTCACTTGTAGCTTTCTTGCTTGCACAATGGGGGAATACACACAAGGGTGGAGGCTGAAAACAGTTTTTCTCTTCTTAGTTGTGGAAGCCAAAAGAACTCAAGTACAAAGAAATAGAAGAACCCTAGATATGGGTCTCAAACCAAACTCAACTAACTAAGGTGGCATACTAACTGAGCTACGAACTAGAGTAGATAAGGATAGCTATCATGTAGCTATTATTCAGGGGCGGTGTACCAACCGCATCTGCAACTGACAAGTCGGTGACATAAATACACAATGGTCACCCTGGCGTATCACGAGTGGAGCTCGATATCTCAACACTCCCCCTCGAGCTCAATCCCAATTCCTGCACACCGAGCAGGTCTCTGAACTTGCGCAGCTTCTCTGCGCCCAATGCCTTCGTAAATATGTCAGCTACCTGATCCTCTGTGCTGACATAAACTAGAACAATAAGACCTAGTAAAACCCTCTCTCGCACATAGTGATAATGCACCTCAATGTGCTTTGTTCTAGCATGATAGACTGGGTTATTTGCCAAGTGTATACTACTCATGTTGTCACAATAAATGACAACTGGCCCATCTGTAGACTGATGCATATCATAAAGTAGCTTATGCAACCAAGCTACCTCACATGCAGCCATTACTGCACCCCTGTACTCAGCCTCTGTGCTCGACAAGGCAACTGTAGGCTGTTTCTTGCTGCTCCAAGTGACTGCAGCACTCCCAAAAGAGAACACATATCCACTGGTAGATCGTCTATCAGAAATACTACCAGCCCAATCAGCATCAGTGTATCCATGCAACTGTATCTGAACCCCAGTCTCATAAAATAGTCCATACTGCAATGTGGACTTCACATACCTGAGTATGCGTCTAGCCGCATCCAAATGTGGTTTCCTTGGAGCCTGCATAAACTGACTTACCAATCCAACAGCATAGCTCAAATCTGGCCTGGTAATAGTCATATAAATCAAACTTCCTACTATGCGTCTATACATAGTAGGGTCTTCTAGAAGCTAACTTGCATCTGTGCTCAGCTTCACATTCTGCTCCAAAGGAACTGAAATAGGCTTATAGCCTGTCATCCCATATTTGGACAGCATGTCCAATCCATACTGCCTTTGCAAGAACTGTATCCCACTTGGTGATCTAATCACCTCAATGCCCAAGAAATAACGCAGCTCTCCCAAATCTTTCATCTCAAACTTCTGCTTCAATAGCATTTTCACATGAAGGATATCTTCATCACTGTCACCTGTCATAATCAAATCGTCAACATAAATGACAAGTAGCATAATACCTTTCTCCGTTTTTCTCACATAAAGTGAGAAATCTACCTTGGAAATTTGAAAGCCAATAGTGACAAGATACTGTCCTATCTTGTCAGACCATGCTCTAGGTGCTTGCTTCAAGCCATACAAGGCTTTCTTCAACCTGCAAACAAACTCAGGATGAACAGCATGCACATAACCTAGTGGCTGCTCCATATAGACCTCTTCTTGCAAATCACCATGCAAGAAGGCATTCTTTACATCCATCTGATGTAAAGACCATCCCTTTGATGCAGCCATAACAATGACTGCTCTTACGGTTGCCATCCTTGCAACCGGACTGAATGTTTCTTCATAGTCAATTCCATATGTTTGTGCATACCCCTTGACTACTAATCTTGCCTTGTATCTGTTCACAAAACCATTTGCATTGTGCTTCACCTTATAAACCCACTTACAGCCAATTGCATTTTTACCTTTAGGCAAAGGTACCAATTCCCATGTAGCATTTGCTTCCAAGGCATCCATTTCTTCATCCATGGCTTTCTCCCATTTTTCTTTTCCCATGGCTTGCTCAAAAGAAGTGGGTTCTGGTTCATGTATCACTTTGACTATATATGCATAGTGAATGGCTGTAAATCCATCATATTTTAGCCTATCCACAGGATACCTAGCTCTCGTAGACCTGCGCAAAGTAGGTTCACTCCCAGGTGCTCTCAAAACATCCCTGGTCTTCCTTACTCCAGGTGTAACAATAGAAGGAATACCCAACTCATCATCAATGCTCTGTTCTGAGCCACTGGATTCACCATCCACATAAGAGTGACCTGCATTCACATCAAACATGGGCTGATCAACCTTCTCTTTTCCTTTTCATGATACCTGCATACCACTATCTGCATTACTTTGAGAAGATTCTCCTGATCTCAATCTGTCTGTCTATGGTGAAGAATGTGAACCACTGCTAGAGGACGCTCCAGGTCCACTTAGATTTTGTGACTGCTGCTGTGAATTCTGTGCAGCATTACCATTTTGTGCATCTACATCATCAATCACATTTACTGGTTTATACCAGCTGCTCATCTCATCAAAAACAACATCTCTGCTCACTGTAAACTTACGAGTAGAAGGGTTATAGCATCTATACCCTTTTTGCTGTAGAGAGTAACCAATAAAGATGCACTTCTCAGCTTTTGGATCCAACTTGGATCTCAACTCATCTGGCACATGTACATAGGCAATGCAACCAAAAATTTTCAAATGAGAAATATATGGTTTCCTACCAGTATACCTCTCCTCTGGAGTCATTCCATGTATTGCTGCAGTGGGAGTCCTGTTCATTATGTAGACTGCTGTAACAACTGCTTCAGCCCAATAAAAATCTGGCGAGTCTTTTTCATTGAGCATGGCATGAGATACCTCTCCAATATGCCTGTTTTTTCTTTCTACAATTCCATTTTGTTGTGGGGTATGACTGCATGAATATTGCTGCTTTATGCCATGCTCCTGTAGGAACCTTGAAAACTCATTTGAGAGGTACTCTCCCCCTCCATCTGACCTTAGGTATTTTATTTGCAGACCTGTTTCTTTTTCAGCCATAGCTTTAAGGGTTTTGAAATGCCCAAAAACTTCACTTTTCTTTTTCATAAAATACACCCAAACTTTTCTGCTATAGTCATCAATAAAAGTGACAAAATAATGACAGCCTCCAAGAGATGCAGCTTTAGTAGTCCACACATCAGAATGGATTAATTCCAATGGCTTCTTACTCTCTTGAACATGTCTAGGAAATGGTTTCCTTGCCTGTTTTCCAAACTGACAGGCTTCACATACCTTATGCATTTCTGCAACCTTGAATTTTGGCAAACCTGCAACAATATTTTGGGCCTGCATTGATTTAAGTCGATGTACATTAACATGACCAATGCGTTTATGCCAGATATCAATATCTGCAACTACACCGGTCCCATGTGCAAACATTGATGCACTCAATTCAGACATGTCTGCATCCAATGTAAACATTCTGCCCTTCTTCTTTTCTTTTGCTATCAAGCGACATTTATTTTTCATATCCTCAACAAAGCATCCATGAGGATTAAATCTGACCTGCAAGCCCTGTTCAACCATTTGACCAACAGAAACCAGATTCTTGGTGATATTCGGGACATGAAATATATCGGATAGGTATTTCTTTTTCCCATCCTGCATAGACAAGGGAATTTTTCCAATCTGCACAATAGGATGTGCAGTATCATCACCAATCTCCACAAATCCTGGTTTTTCCATTTTCCTTGCATCCTCCATCCATTCTGCATGACCTGTCATGTGGTTTGATGCACCTGAGTCAACATACCATACATCATTACTTTCTTCTGCATTTGTCACAGAATTGTTCATGTGCTACACCATAAACAGATGCTCATTTCTGTCATCACCCTGTCTACTAGAGGATGCATAATTTCCTTGTTGCAGTTTTCCATTCACGATGTCATTCTGCTTTTTATAGCAGTCTTTAGCCATATGACCCATTTTACCATAATAGTAGCATTCAACATTACTGTTTGCATTTTGGCCTCTTTGCCATCCACCACGACCTCTTTGGCTCCCCCTGCCTCTAGAGTTACCACGTCCTCCTCCATAGGACTGGTTTTCTTGAGTTTGCTGCATACTCTGATTTCTACCACGGCCTCCACATCGGCCTCCTCTACCTCTGCCTCTACCTCTTCCAGCATTTGAGTAGAAGACAGCTTCTTTTGAAGTTCCTCCTGAAGAAGATGCACCACCATTTCTTTGCTCCTCAGAAATTAGAAGAGCAATCCTCCTCAAAATCAGGAAATCTTTCACGAACTGAAATGGATGTCTGAAACTGTGCATAATCCTTTCCTAGACCATTCAAGGTCACAGAAACTAAATCATCATCTTCCACTGGTGACCCAATGGAAGCAAGTGCATCTGCAATCTTCTTCACCTTCATGTGGTAGTCGTTGATGCTCATATTTTCTCTTTGCACATTGTGCAACTCTTGCTTGAGCTGCATTTTACTGGCTTGCGTATTTGTGCTATACATTTTTGACAAAGTATCCCATGCCTCCTTTGGCGTACTTGCATCCTAGATATGCACAATCATAGAGTCTGAAATGCTGATAGACAGCCAATACATAACTTTCCTGGCTCTCTCATGCCATGCTTTAAATGCCTGCATTTGCTGTTGATTGGGAACATCAGGAAGAACTGGTTCTTCTTCATTTCCTGCAACAAATTCCCAATATCCTTTTCCCATAAGGAAATTCGTCATTCTAAACTTCCATGCTTGGAAGTTGTTCTTGTCAAGCTTTTCAGTGACAATCTGTGAAAGAGAATCAGATGCCATTACAGAAGACTGCAAAAAATTCTGTCACTGCAAAAACCACAGCTTCACCCTCACAAGGGAAAATCTGCAAAACTGGTGAAAGTGGTATTTGACCACACAGTCACTTCCTAGTGACGATTTTGCATCAACAGGCAACAGGGATGATTCTGTAACTCCCAATGTCTCTGCGCACAAGCATACAATGCAATTTTTACAGTAACTATTCACCGACCTGTAGAACAGTGGCTGCACAGCATAAAACTGGGCCTTTTCCTGAGTGTGTGCAAAAAACTTCTGCCTCCAAAACAGGCCCCGAAATGGCCTCAAATAAAAAAAACAAGGTCGCCCTCTTGCTTCACCGCGAAGGCGTCTCAACCTGAGACAATGCACTCCTGCACTTTCCGGTTGTGCTACCTGCAGAGATCTACTCCCAAAACAGAAAATGAAAGCAACACTGCTCCTCTTACCAGAACACCGTGAGCTTGGCTTGCTTTCTTGAGCTCCTTACCACAAACAAGGCTCTGATACCATGTCAAGATTGTGGGAGAGAAGGAAGGAGTCTCACTTGTAGCTTTCTTGCTTGCATAATGGGGGAATACACACAAGGGTGGAGGCTGAAAACAGTTTTTCTCTTCTTAGTTGTGGAAGCCAAAAGAACTCAAGTACAAAGAAATAGAAGAACCCTAGATATGGGTCTCAAACCAAACTCAACTAACTAAGGTGGCATACTAACTGAGCCACGAACTAGAGTAGATAAGGATAGCTATCATGTAGCTATTATTCAGGGGCGGTGTACCAACCGCATCTGCAACTGACAAGTCGGTGACATAAATACACAACGGTCACCCTGGCGTATCACGAGTGGAGCTCGATATCTCAACATTTCCAAAGTGTGGGGCTTTGTCTAAGCAATTCCCCCAATGACATTGTCACAAGATTCATTATGAGTGTTGCCAACAAGCTGTTACCCCTCTTTTCCTCCTCGATTTTCTGAATTCCTCGCCAATATTCTTGAGTTGTTTGTGTATTCTTGGTCCTCTTGCTCTACCCATGCAGGTTCTCACATGGTGGTATTATCTCTCCTACCCTCAAGTATGTAGGTGAGGCTGGCGGGCTCATGGTTGAGAATTCCTCAACCTCTTCCTCAACTATAGGTTTGGCATCTTGAAGGTGTGCCTGGGCTTCTTTTATCCACTCCTTGACCTTATCTGCAACTTCTAGCTCTGCCGGTTGGGATCAAGGTACTCTCCAACCTTAGCGCTTCCCTTCTCTCTCCACTTAGGAGCAAATGTTTCTTCTTCGACATCCATAACTTTCTTACCTTTGGTTAATGTGGTCTCACTCTTAGTTTTGAGCATTATTTTTGCCTCGGTTCTTTTCTTCCGCCATCATTGATTCTTCTTCCCTATAGAGGATGCATCTAAGTTGCTAGGATCGAGTAGAGAGATGCTGGCATGCTTCATTTGAGCTCGTGTCATGACTTTTAAGGGTATATGTGTGGCATCAATGTCTCGCAACTTGCCACAAAAAAGCCCAAGCGGGATGAGTGGTACAATTGCCAAGCTAGTGGAGGGCTTCCACCTAGGGCAATCAATGAATAGATGAGTGACTCCACATTCGTGGCACCTCAAATCAGCCTTCTCTCTACTTACTTGCTCCTTTTCAGGGGGCAACGAGATGAGATATGCCTTGGATTTCCACATGTCCAACATGCTATGGGTGACTGGTTCTAAGTTCCTCCTAGACCTCTTCCTCTTCATCTGGCTAAGGCCATGATTGGTACTAGTCTATCAATATTGTATTTTCCTCTTCGTCATAAGAAACATAAGGATTCAAATAAGAATCTTCCTCTAGGGGTTCTTCCACCAAGTGCACTGGAGATTCGCACTCAGTGGATGGGTAATGATAGGTACAAGAGGTTTAGGGATCCTTGTAGGGTTGATTTCTATCTTTGGGGGAGGGATTGGCTTTGGATCATTGGGTGCAGGGAGTGCCAAAGGGGCTCCCCTTCCCAAATATGGTTGTCTACCCCCTAGATAGTACGGTTGCGTGTAAGATTGCTAGGGTAAGGCAACCGCATTGACAACCGACAGTGCATGGCATCATGCCCGAGTCTTTCACAATTGGCACAAGGCCTTCCTTTAAGATCAGGGCATTCAAATGGTAGGTGATTTCCTCTCCACAGTGTACACATTGCATGTGGGGTCGCATAGGTCTTTGCATTGACTCTTGCAATCTAGCCAGCTCTTCTTTCAAATCAGCTATAGCTTGGTTTTGGTCAATATTCTTCCCTTTCTCTTGCTTGCCTCAGTGACTACTCATTCACGAGTTGCTACAACTCTCTTAGTGTTCCTAATTTTATTGCTACCTTGTTGTGCCATCTAAAAGCTTCTCTCCTAAGAAAATCATCTACTCATATACCTTCCTTGAAGTCTCTTACAAGCTCGTCCCTTTGCATATTTGAGTTGCTTGCCATGGCCTTATATAGCTCTTCATTGCGGATCCCATTAATGAACACAATTGAGACCACTCTCTCCTTGGGTCACTCGATTGTAGCTATTATCTTATAGAGACTCCTGACATGGATAACATAGTCTCATATATCCTTGTCCTTCTGGCTAACATTCATTAGCTTAACAATGAGGTTATCAGAGTATCCTACCTCCTAGGATTTCTCAATGAAGAGATTCTTCAACTGGGAGAAGTCAATACACTCAGCATTGTCTAGGCTAGTGAACCAAGTTTGTCCCTTGTCTCCTAGGCACAAACCGAATGCTTGGGCTCGCTGAGTGGTTTAATGAAACTATTTGCCTCACACACTTGCTAAATTTTCTCAAAAAAGGTATAGGGGTCATTCCTTGCCTAGCATTTATGAAGCTACTTCGCAACTATGGGTATTTTCATTTGGCTTCTAGCATTTGGAGTAACTCCCAACCTGGCTAGCAATGATGCCGTCCAAGGCTATCCCACTCTACTCAGCACTAGTAGTGTCTAGCAATATCTTAGTGAGTAGCTCACTCAGTGTAAGATCAGCTTCCATAACTCTCCCCCTATCGCCATTTCCTTCCGTTCTATTCCTATCCGATATGTCTAGGATCCTATAAGTCTCATTGAGTTCCCTCTCATGATGCAGCCTCTGAGCCTTTTGCTCCTGACTATAATTGGTCATGCACTGCAAGACCAACCTTTGCTAGTCTCCTCTCTTTCTCAAGGTCAGCTAGAATGTCTACAATCGATCTTCCATGGTACGTTATCCTCATTTGCTAGTCATATTTTGTGACAAATCATCGAATGTTGTCAGGGTGCTCAAACATACTGAGGTCTAGGTTGTTCTCATTTGAACCAATACCTGCCATGATAGTTGCCTCTTAACCCACTAGAGCATCTATGAGGTCAACTAAGTCAGCTAAGGATGTATTTCTAATCCTAGCAAACCTTCTCTTTGCTTGTCGATGTGAGGGTTTGGTCCTCTCTGTGTCTTTGTCCTTGGTTTTCTAGTTTTCTTCTAATTCTTGGGTTGTACTCCTATTGGTGGGTTCACTTTTAAGTTAGTTTCCCTTAGTGTGTTCCTTGTTCATCCATCCATTCATAATTGTGCAATTCTTATGCTCTAGCAATGCATCATGATGTGCATTGTGCAAAAGCAGGCTTTCCAATTTCTATACATGCTTACATGCCTACTTTATCGAGTGTGACTTTTACTAGAGTCAACTACTTTGATTTGTCATGCTCTTGATATACTTAGAGGAATGGATTTGACTACTCCTGACCGGCTTAGTATGGGTTCTTTAAGGTCTACGATAGGTGGTCTATTGGGCATCTAGCTCTAAGAGTCATCTCACGTTTCTAATTAGTTTAGCAGTGGCCAAAGGTCGGGTCTTTTGGTTCCCCACAAACTTCTAGGCCAGGGTTCCTTCTTTTCCTAGGTGAAAACACTTCTATGGGTTTGTTTACGGGTTTGGGTTCTAGCCCGAATCACTGGTCAATTGGAGCAAGCCCTTGCTAGCCCCCTAAAAAGTTGAAAATATCAGTCAAACAAGATTATGGTCATTTGGTTTGAGTCCTATACTCGAACGTTTGAGTAGTCAGGCTTGGACTCGAATGAGGGATACCCATCTGAGTGTCTAAGGGGTGGCCATCCAAGGCTGAGTTCTAGTAGTCGACCATCCGAGGCCTAGACTTGGCTATCCAAAGCCCAGTTGTCTCGTCTAAATGTGGCCATCTAAGACCAAGTTGTCCAATGGACACCTAGTGACTCGAATGTTTAAGTAGCCCACAACCATCCAAGGCCTGCAGTCGTCATCCAAGCAGCACGCAAAAGATGTTGAATGGTACAAAAATGATTCTATTGTATTCAATGTATACTAGTTAATGCTACAATGATTCTAGAATAACACAATAGATTGCAACAGTGATCCTGAATGTATCTAATAAGGCCAAATGTGTCAAATCACGAATCCTAGGCAATGTAACCTGCAACTTGCAACTCTCTACCTTTCTCTCACAAGCTCTCTCTCTCAAACTCTTTGAATGCAAATGAGCTCTCTCTCTCTCTCTCTCTCTCTCCCTCCCTCCCTCCCTCCCTCCCTCCCTCCCTCCCTCGCTCTCTCTCTCTCTCTCTCTCTCTCTCTCTCTCTCTCTCTCTCTCTCTCTCTCTCTCTCTCTCTCTCTCTCTCTCTCTCTCTCTCTCTCTCTCTCTCTCTCTCTCTCTCTCTCTCTCTCTCTCGTGCCCCCTTTTGTGGTTTCCCCTTCTCCCCTTACCTCTATTTTTCTCCCTGGATATGCCAAAATCTGATTTCTTTCTTCCCCTATTTCCTTGTTCCTTGGTTATCTAGAGAGTTATCTTTTTCCTCTTTTTTCCTTATTTCCCAAACCTTAATGCCTCAATTCTAATGCAAAACACATAACTCTTATTCTACCATGTTGGGAATAAAGGCACCTCTACCTAGTCGCCTGTGTATTAGTACACTAACAGTACCCGCCATTGCACACTCCAAGTGGCGGGCACCCATCGCCATCACTTTATTCTTTATTCTTTTAGTGACAGTTTGAATAAAGGAAGGCCCAGTCACACATTGTGAGTGTTGGAGTTCCCATCTGGTCTCTCTCTCTTTCTTGCTCTTGCTCTCCCGTCATAGCTCTTCCAAGCAACCTTAGATCTTCTCACCTTTCAATTGGTATCAGAGCATGGATTCATAACTACTGGAGCTTGATTCGTGGAGTCTTCAGCTTCCTATTAATTACTTACATTCATCGGGTCTCGTTCTCGATGGCCATAGCCAACTCTCCTGCGCTCCTAGCACTCCCCAGCTTCTCGAGCACCTACCCGGCCAATTTGCGCATGCTCAGGGTGTTCCTTCAAAGTTATTGGAGCTCTCTTTTGTTATTTTACTTCAATCCATAGGTTTTGTGAAGCAACGCAACCATGTCCTCTTGCTTCTTGTGATGCCTACTCTCTACCGGTGACTTTGCCCTTCAAGAGGGAGCTCCTGGGGATTCTTGACTACTCCCCCAATCTTTCCTTGACCTTGACCAACTCTTCCACAAGCCCCAGATCAATTTGGGTCAACTTGAAAACCTACAAAAAAATTCGTTTTTTTACTTCAGTCCTCCCTTGGCAGCACTGATTGGCAGCTTGAAAACAGTTCATTTGGCACTTAGGAATACCCCCTTGATGCCCAACATTGGTGGTTATCATTGGCATTGATTTGTGGACTGATTTAGCTCAATCCATGACTATTCTTCACAATCCACAAGTAGCCACAAATAGTGTTATATCAGCACTTTATGTTTATGCTTGGTTGGCATTGACATTGGTTGCTCGATTGGTCCCGGATGCTACGGGAATGTATGCCTATGATATGATATGCTTTTGGGGATTAATTTTCTCAGTCATTGATTGTTTTACATAGTCCACAAGCAGCCCAAAATAGGGCAGCCCCCTATCATTACACTTTATGCTCATGCTACATAGTCATTTGATGCCTGATTATGCCCGGTTGGTGCCTATACATATGGGAAAATATGCCTATGGTTTGTCTATGGTTTTGAGCTTGGATTGAGCCATTTTTTGCTCAGTTTTGGACGTTTATTTGTTGTTGGAATATTCAGGGCTGAAGCTTATTTTCTTATGTTTGGATATGCATGTTGGATTCGAGCTATGTCTTGGATGTATACATTGATATAGTGACTCTCGGGGATTGACATAGAGCTTGGATTTGCTCTTGAATCATTTGTTGAGCTTGATCTCACTTTGCATAGCATTTGTATCTTCATCTCTGATGTACTTATGGCATGTACTTTTCTTATGTCTGACTGGTCTTAACATCCTTGGCCTATGCCACTACTACATGCATGTTACTTGTTTGGAGTTGGATGCTATTGATCCTTGCTTTGTCTTGACATTTGATTGCTCAGAGCTTACTTTGCTATTTTTTGGCTTGCCAAAGTTACAATTTGGATGTACTTGATGTCTGTGGATGTTATGTACGGATGCTACATGGCTTATATGCTCATTAGGTGTATTGATGCTTGATCTTGGATCTTCTGGCACTGGTGCTATCATATGCCCTTGTTGAGCTTCTTTGCTTGCTATTTACAGCTTTTGTGCTAGTGGGAGCATCTTGATATGCTTGATAGACATTGGGCAGGCAGTTTATGCTACTTGAGCATTCAGATACTTGAGACTGGGATCTTCACTTGGATGTTGTATGGTTGATATGTGGTGGTCCTCACAAATGGACTTGGGCTAATTTGGACTTTGCATCCCCTGAGCATACACCTCTTTGTGTTAGGTATTCCCAGTGTTGTGTACACTTTGCCCTATTACACGTAGGGGTATGTTGGCTTACTGACGGACTCATTTGGCATGCTTGAGTGTTTTCTTGATGTCCATATGACTGTCACATGTTGATTTATGCCTACTTGATTTTGGTTATGCTTTGACAGTCATTGGTTGACTTGGTGCATTCATTTTGCCTACAATACGCTCTCATTGTACCTGGTTGTAATTTATTACAGTAAGCAGTTATGCATGGACTAATGTGAAATTTTAATGCTGAATCATCCTGATTTTATGTACTTTTGATGGTACTTCTTGGGCAACATCATTAGCTATCAATTTGTGGTCATTTTGCCTTGGTTTTGGTGGTATTTTGGCTGTTTACAACAGAAAATAGCAGTAATTTTGAATTTTTTGCATTGTTTTGGACTACAGTATGGCATCTTCTTCCACTAGTAGTGCTATCTTCAACATCACTAAGCTTGATGGTAAAAATTATGCCTATTGGAAGAGCCAAGTTTGGTAGATATTGGTGCAAAAATCTCAGATCAAGCCAGTAAGGATGCATAGTGAGCAACCTAAAACTATGAGTGATGACTAATGGGATGAGCTTGATAAGTTATGCAAGTCCACCTTCATCTTGTCCCTTATTACTGTGAATAGGTGCATTACAATGTGATTGAGGAAGCACAGAGTGCTTGGCAACTTTGGGATAAAATTAAGAACCTCTATGACAAGAAAAGTCCAACAAGTCAGATGTATTGGCTGAAGCAACTTATGAACCTATGCATGAAGGAGAATATGACGATGTTTTCTCATTTGAGCCAAGTCCATGCTATTCTCAAGAACTTGACTTTGCAGGGCGTTACCTTCAATGATGAGAATACTCCATTGTTTTTGCTTGGGACTCTGAGTGAGTCATGGGATGTATTCTACACTGCCTTATGTGCTCCTACTACTATTCTAAACTTGTCTGATATAGAGAGTGCTCTCTTACAAGTAGAGATCAACCGTAAGAACTTGGATGCCTCTCATGTGTCACATGCTTTGACTGGTAGAGGCAGAGATGGTAATGGAAAGAATGATTGTGGGAATGGTCATGGTAGAGACTTACAGAAATCTAGGTCTAAGTCGTGTGGTAAGTCACGTAACAAGTCTCGTGAAAGAAATGCTAATGTGGCATGTCATCATTGTGGCAAGAAGAGACACATACACCCAGAGTGTCATGAGTTACGCAATGAGAAGCGCAAAGAGAAGGGAAAAGACAAAGTACATGAAAAGTCCTCTGATCGCATCATTATGCCTACAAAATCTAGTGTGAAAATTGAGGAGATAAATGTTATGTAGATTGATGACTCTGATGGGGAGTACATACTTGCAACTAGTTCTTGTGATGCTATGCCATTGACCGAGGTTCACTCTATGTATACATAGTGTTGGCATTTGGATTCTAGTGCTTCATTTCATGTTACACCCTACTGTGAGTGGTTCCATTCCTACCACACTATCTCGGGTTCAGTTTGCTTGGGTGATGACATGTTACTTGCTATTGTTGGCATTGGAGATGTATGGCTGCAATTCTCTACTGGCAATACTTTTCTATTATAGGATGTACGTCATGTACCTACGCTTACACGCAGCCTTATGTCTGCAAGGTAGCTTGATGGTGCTGGATTTCATTTTTCATTTGGGGATTCTCCCTTGGAAGATCACCCATGGTAGACTTGTTCTTGCTAGAGGTGCCAAGGCTGGCAACCTCTATCCTCTTGTAGTTGATGGGTCCTCTATTGACCATGTTTTGTCAGCCAGTTCCATTCCACATGTATCTCTTTGGCATGCCTGTTTGGGCCATATGTCCTTTAAGGGAATGAAAATGCTTTTTGGTTTTTGTAGTACTTACCGCCCCTTGACTATGTATATTTTGATTCATGTGAGCATTGTCTTTATGGCCAACAGACTAGGAATACGCATAAGAAGTCTAGTAGGACACGCATGAGTGAGCTCCTAGCATTGGAACATTCGGATGTCTATGGGCTTATGCCCTCTCAGTCTATGGGTGGTACAAATTATTTTGTGATGTTCATTGACGATTTTTTGCATAAAGTCTGGGCTTGCCCCATTAAGCTTAAGTCAGATGTCTTAACTATGTTTCAAAGATGGCTTGCATTGGTTGAGAACCAAACTAGGCATAGGATGAAATGCCCAGTTTGGTTGAGAACCAAACTGGGCATAGGATGAAATGCCTTAGGATTGACAATGGGGAAGAATATGTGTCACATGCCTTTGAGCAGCTATGTGATGAGAGGGGTATTAAGCAACTACCCCCTATACCCCACCCCAGAATGGTTTGGCTGAGCGGATGAATAGAACCATCTAGGAGCGTGTACGTAGTATCCTTAGCCATGCATGCCTACCACAAAGCTTTTGGGCTAAGGTAGTCAATACAGTTGTGCATGTCATAAATAGATCAACTTCTAGTGGTTTGGATTTCCAGGTTGCAAAGGGGATATGGACTAAGAAACCTCTATCTTATGCGTATCTACATGTCTTTGGATGTGAGGCATTCTGCCATCTACCCAAGGACAAGCGTAGTAAGCTCAATCCTAAGAGTGTCAAATGCATTTTCCTTGGCTATGGAGATGCAAGTGAAATGGGTTACCACCTCTAGGATCCGCAGGCGCAAAAAGTCATCCACAACCATGATGTAGTCTTCCATGAAGACAAGATGCATAGGCAGTCTGAGAAGGTGGTCGAGATATGCAGGGTTATATTCCAGGAGGAGCCACATACTTCAATACAGCCTACATAGCTAGATGGTCATCTTGTAGCAGCAATTGGTACACATGGCTAGAGTGTTGGATAGGCAGCAGAGCCTACCGTAAGATGGTCTACTAGAGATAGATGTCCACCTGATATATTTGATCCCTCAATGCATTATGTCTCGGTTACAGATGCAGGAAGAGCCTCTCACCTATGATGAGGCTATGCGCAGGGGTGACAATCACTCTTGGGAGAGGGCTATGCAGTCTGAGATGGACTCCCTGCATAAAAATATGACTTGGGATTTAGTTGCATTGCCTAACGGCAAGAAGGCTTTGCCATGCAAATGGGTCTACAAGTTGAAAAGTACCCCTGGGCACTCCAAGCCAACTTATAAGGCAAGACTTATTACTAAGGGTTTTAAGCATGAGCATGGAGTTGACTTTGATGAAGTCTTTTCTTATATGGTCAAGATGACCACCCTACACTTGGTTTTAGCCTTAGTCACGCGCTTGACTTGGGCATGTATTAGATGGATGTCAAGACCTCATTCTTGCATGGGGATTTGCATGATGAGATTTACATGGAGTAGTCTAAGGGCTTTGCATAACCTGGCAAGGAGCACCTAGTGTGCAAGTTGAAGAAAAATCTTTATGGCTTGAAGTAGGCACCTAGAGAGTGGTATCATAAGTTTGATGCCTTTATGCAGCCATAGGGCTACAGCAGGAGTGCTATGGATCCATGTCTTTACACAAAGAAAGCCCGTGATGGCTCATTGCTTATTTTAGTACTTTATATGGATAATATGTTGATAGTAGGGAAAGCTCATGATGAGTTGGATGCTCTTAAATCTCGGCTAAAGAAGAGCTTTGAGATGAAGGATTTGGGACAGGCCTCTCACATTCTTGGTATGCACATTAAGTGTGATAGGCATCAAGGACTACTCTACCTCTCATAGTCTCTCATAGAGGGAGTACATTCATAAAGTCCTTGAGCATTTTTGCATGCAGGACGTGAAGTCTATTGGTTGTCCATTACCTTATTATGTGAAGGTCTCACAAGTTGATTGTCCGCAGACAGATGAGCAAAGGGTTGAGATGGCCAAGTTCCCTTATGCATCAGCTGTGGCAGTTTGATGTATGCCATGATAGCCACTCATCTAGATATTGCCTTTGCAGTTGGTGTTGTAGCACGCTATATGGCTACACTTCATAAGAAACATTGGGATGCTATGAAGGGTATCATGAGATACTTGAAAGGCACAGCAAATATGTGTATTTGCTATGGCAGCGAGGATATAGGAGTTGTGAGGTACATAGACTCCGATTATGTAGGACATGCAGATAATAGAAAGTCCACTTCTGGCTATGTATTCACCTATGCTGGAGGTGTTGTCTCTTGGATGTCTAGGGTTCAAAAGTGTATGGCTCTCTCTACCACTGAGGCTGAGTATGTTGCAGCCACCACTGAGGCTTGCAAGGAGATCATATGATTGGGCTATTTGGTTCATGACCTTGGGATTGATTCTATACCTCTGCTGCATTCGGATTCTATGAGTGTTATACAGCTAGCCAAGAATCCGGTCTTCCATGCGAAGACGAAATACATTGAGGTGAGGTATCACTTCATACGTGGGGTTGTGGAGGACAAGTATGTTGACCTTGTCAAGATATCCATTGATGAAAATCTTGCCAACCTACTCACGAAAAGCCTCACTACTGAGCGCTTTGTCTTCCTTAGGAGATTGATGGGCGTTGGATGAGATGATGTTTTTCCTCATCCTATTGTACATGTGTACATTGTACTATCTTTTCTTTCTCTTTTCACTCCTCACTAGGGTAGATTTTCCTTTAAGTGGGAGGTTGTTGGGGGTAAAGGCACCTCTTCCTAGCCTCCCCTGTATTACTACACTGACAATACCCGCCACTGCACACTCTAGGTGGCGGGCACCCATCACCATCACTTTATTTAATAAAGGAAGGCCCGGTCACACATTGTGACTGTTGGAGTTCCCATTTGATCTCTCTCTCTCTTTCTTGCTCTTATCCCTTTGGGCACCCATTCCCTTTTTATATGACCGGGCATCTTGTCAAGGTCCTCTTTTCCTATTCCATTCTATTTACATTATCCCTTCACCTTTACCCGTCTTCTATTTATAATTTGTACAGGGGGGGAGTCCGATACTCTTTTATAAAATTTGGGGGCACCTTTGCATTTAAAAATGTGCATTTCCCCTTTGCGCCTTTTGTCCTTTCTTCTCTTGTTTCCTTCGTCAGGTTTGCATTTCTAAATTTTCTTGGATTTATTTTTTCTTTCTTTTTCCTTGTCTTGCACTGGGGTTAACACTCTTGCTCCATTCTCCATAGCTTGCACCTCTCTTGCTTCTACTTGCTTGTGCTCCCACTTGGGTTTCTCCCTTCAACTGGTATCAAAGTTGTGGTCAAGGAGCATCACATGTTGTCATTACTTTAGCCCAAACTTGATATCTACAACACTTCATTAATGGCAGCCATGGCTTCATCTTGAAGAGGTAACCATTGTTTCTCACTCACTCGTTGGCTTCTATATGCTTCTTCCCAATCTTCTTAGACTTAGGCTTCATGAGGCTTCTTTAAGCACCTTACTATGCCCCATTTACATCAATCATAATAGCAAGAAGCCCTACTGTATCAACATGATCTATGCTAGCCTAAACCCTTCTCTTCATAGTAGTCATGTGTTATGCAAGAGATGAGATATGGGGGAAAAAAGAAGAACAAGAATGAGGCCATGATAACATGAAAGAGACTTGATTTTGATAGTGAAGCAAGTACATTGTTTTATAGCTTTTCAGCTATGTTACTATGCATTCCCTTTGCTTATGGATTGCATTCTATCCAGTTGTATGTAACCTCTTTGTTGAGTACCACCTCACCTGTCCCTATCCATCCACTCTCATAAACATAATTCACATGTCTACGTATCAAATATGCCAACAAACCCCCCCTTGATACATGGATAGTCATTACCAATTGCCACTATCATCAAGGATATGATTACAAAATAAGATTGTCCCCCTAAGTCCCCTATCCTACTCATAAGTATGTGGTGTAACATAATCAAGATATAAGAAAATAGCTTTGGATTGATTTGAGAAGTTTTCCCCTTGGCTACATCATCTATGCCAATGGTGGACATTACAATTGTAGGATTTAGAATAGGTATCTATTGCATGGGGATACATTATTGGATTCATTTTATTTAGATATACCATGATTTTGAAGCAGCTTGTTTGCATATTTGCTTGTTTGGAGTAGCGCTCCCTTTTGAAGTGGCCAAAGCATCTACAAATTGTGCATTTATGTTTTTCTTTGTTTTTGCAATTCTTTTCTTCATGGTTAGTTAGTTCACAATGATTTCGTTTAAGCCTTGAATTTCTTGTAGTGATGAAGGCATTGTTGCAAGCCATGGTTGAAGTACTCCTAGTGGATTTAATTTTACTTTCTCTTTCTAGTAAAGATGCCTTAATGTCATGTAGCTTCAAAACTTCCATATTAGATAATGTTTCAACTAGATTTTGACAACCATCTACATCACACTTACTAAAAAAGTAGCTTTGGCCTCATCTTCATATAGTTTTCTTTTTAAAACAGCTAGTTGCTATTTAATACTCTTATATTTGTTCAAGTGACTTATGAGATCTTCTTTTGGATTGAACTTTCGATTATAAAGTTGCATTAATAATTTCACCTTAGAGTGCTTGGATTTGGTGTTGAAAACTTTGTTGAGCTCCTCCCATGCTAACTTTGCATGTGGAATACCATCAATGTGATGTATGCATTCATCACCTAAGCATGTTATGTATCCCAAATCCTTTATTATTGTTTTCTTCATATTCTTCTCTCAAACTTCTTGTGCCTCTCCAATGATAATACCCCAAAGGCTTTTTTGCGCATAAGAAGATACATCATTTTGGATTACCAAGTGTGGAACCTAAAATGGGCCCCCCACACTGGCTCTAGGGCTCTAGACGGCGGGCCTCCTATACTCACCAAATCACCCTCATAGCTAGGACCATCTGGAGGCTATACACTACTCTAAATAACACATTTGTATCAATTTGTAGTCCAACAGTTTTTCCCTTCCCACCTCCAAAATAGAGGGAGTATCCCACACATTCAGGTATTCAACACCTCGATTCACATACACAAAGAGATTCCCCAAGTAGAATGTTTTGGCTCCTATGGCTCTCCTACACCTTGAGGATTGGCCCCAGGGGTGCGCCATCTTAAACATAGAACAAAATCGTAACAGAGTCCTCTTATAATATAAATGTAAAAATCCAAAAGACTATATATATTTCTCACTTAATTTGTTTCCCAATATATCATACTACCCTATATCAAAGGAGATCTTACACTCTCAAGTTGGTCATCACTTATATACAATTGCAATGCATCTAGGAATCTATCTTCCGATACCATATTTAGATTGCGTATGCAAAGTGTATGATATTTTGTGCTTAAATAACTTTACTAAAAACTAGCCAATGTGAAGTGCACAAATAATCTTTTCATAATTTCTTTCTACTAGTGTCATGTTGCATTGCTAAGGAACAGCACTGGGCTAACCCGTGCTACTGAACCCCTTAAAATTATATAAAACATAGTCTATATATTAAGATATGCAAAGAAATCAACAACTTAATCAAATATATTTTCATTTCAGTCTCTCACCCCTACCATTTACATTTTGCTTGCTTGCACAAATGTAGGAAAATTTCATGATACTAAGACAAATCCTCATGCTTTACCTTCATTACACAATCACAAACATTCTTCTAAGTTTTTATAATTTTTAATACACAAAATTTATTTATTTTTCTTAATTTTTTTCTTTATTTAATTTTTTTCATTTATTTCAACATAAACTGTTGAGTTTTTTTATTTGCATGACTTATGTGAAGTGTGATCCATCAAGATGCTCATTTTTATCTCATGCGAACATCATTTGATTCCCAAAATACAAAATAATACAATTTCTATTAAATCACATGTTTCAAGTTTTGTAGTTTTATTATTTTCAATATATGTAAAGGGAAATGAATTAATTTCTCAAATTACAAACATCAACAAACATAATTCAACCATTTCGAATCATCTTTTCCTCATATGCACTAAAGATTCATCATAAAATTAAATAAAAGTTGCTTACTCTAAAATCCACATACATATGTCTTGTGTTTTGAGAAAGTGGGGCTGCCAACACATCCAAATCACTCAATCTACTTGGCATTATGCTCTCAAATCATTGTCCATCTTTGATTCATCGAATCAGTCCTCCCTTTCTCTCTCTCATACACAGCCATATGAACAAGGACCAAAAAGAGGAGAGATGTTATAGAGAGAACTAGAGAGAGAGAAAGAGGAGAGAGGAGACTACAGAAGAGAGAGAAAGAGAGTGACAAGGAGAGAGAAATACTAGAATTGGAGAGAGAAAGATTGGAAAAAGAGAGAAGCCATAGAACCTATGAGTAAGATGGGAAAGAAGGACAGTAATTGTATTAATGTGTCAAAAGATGTGAAAAAACACATGTCCTCTCCTTTTATACCAATGTCAGTGTGACATGGCAAGAGAGAGAAAGAGAGTGACGAGGAGAGAGAAATACTAGAATTGGAGAGAGAAATACTGGAAAGAGAGAGAAGCCATAGAAGTTGTGAGCAAGATGGAAGAGAAGACAGTAATTGTATTAATATGTCAAAAGATGTGAAAAATTACATGTCCTCTCCTTTTATACCAATGTCAGTGTGACATGGCATAACATCAATATTATTTTTACACTAAATCCCTATTCCCAGCTTCTGACAATCCATCCCTTCCCAAAAGTTTTTGTCCTCAAAAACAAACTTGAAAGACTAGAAAAGGATGGATAGAACAGAGTACTACTCTGTTTTTATAGCTTTACAAATGAAAAAATGAATTAAAAATTACCAACATATGGACTAAAATTGAAGAATAAGAGTAGACCTTAGCTATATACATGATCTGGAATACTTCAAGAGTATTATATGGAACCGTAAAATCTTCAACATATAATCTCAAAATGAAGTAGACAGCTTGCTGTGTAAACAGACCCTGCTGGACCAAATCTGCCATAACTTCTAGTAGAAGTGTCCAAATGAGACATGCCATATATCAAAATGGAGCTCTTGAAGAGTACTTTAAGTTCATGTAGATAGCTTAATTCTAAAAATTAGTCACAATAAAAACTATTCTAAAACAACGTGATGTCCTGATATCCTGTCTGCACCATAACTAGCTCCATAATCAATAGGCTTCAGCCCACTAATGTATCCCTTAAGAAAGGAAACTCATCCAATATAGAATTAGGCCTCCAAGAAGCTTCCTCACGTGGTAAACCTCTCCATTTGATCAAATATTCCATGATAGAACGAGATCAAAGCTTCTTCTCACGCTAGCCTATAACTGCCTCTGGAATGTACTAAATAAGATCTTCTTCATCATTAGGTGGCAGCTCATCAATTATATCCATTGAATCACCATAGAAAGGCTTGAGTTGACTAACATGAAAGACATTGTGAATCTTTGTGGAAGAAGGAAGCTCTAATCTATATGTTAAGTCTCCAATGTTATTTAAGATCCGGTAGGGGCCTTAAAATTTATGAGCAAGCTTATTACTAGATCCATCTTTTAATGTAGAGTATCTAGACTTGGGCACCTTCAATAAGACCAGCTCTCCTTCTTGGAACTCTAAAGGCCACCTCTTTTCATCAACATACATCTTCATTTGATCTTGAGCTTTCCTAAAATTCATCTTACATTGCTGAAGAAGGGTTTGCATTCTTTCCAACTCTTACTTCCCATGAGGGTTGATCCTTTCATTAAAGATGATTGTCGGTAAGGGCACCTTGTAGCCATACAGAGCCTCAAAGGCCAAAACTCCCATACTAGCATGGGTAGAGTTGTTGTAAGCAAACTCAACCAAGTGTAACCAAGAATCCCATGAAGTTTGGACATCATAGCAGAAATGGCGAAGATAAGTCTCCAACCATTTATTAACTCTTTCTGTCTGTCCATCAGTTTGTGGATGATAGGCCGTAGATGGAGCCAATTTAGTGCCCATAGATGTAAATACTTTCTGCCAAAAGTTACTCATAAACTTTGAGTCTCTATCATGGACAACCACCTGCGGTAATCCATGTAGTCTAAAAATCTACTCCATAAACTGACTGACCACTTGAGAGGCAGTAAACTGGATCTTGGTTGGAATAAAATGGGCTGCCTTGGTGATTCTATCTACCACCACATATATACTATTCCATCCCTTCTTAGTAGTAGGAAAGCTAGTAATGAAATCCATAGTAATATGAGTCCATTTACCTGTAGGAATAGGTAATGGCTGCAACAAACCTCACGACTTATGGGTGTTGTCCTTATTCTGTTGACAAGGCATACACTTCATGACAAAGTCCTTGACATCTTTCCACAGTCCTTTCCAATAGAAACTTTTGTTGATCCTGTCATAGGTCTTGAAAACTCCTAAATATCCAACTAAAGGCGAAGAATGTAGTTCCTCCATAATTTTCTGTGTAAAAGAAGAGGTACAAGGTATGACAATCTTTCCTTTCAACCATTAAATAAGGCCATTTTTGAGCTGATAATGCGAGTTTTCTTCCATAAGACCTTGCTGTAATTTTTGAAAAACATGGCTGAATTCTTCATCCAAAAGATAAGCCTCCTATAGTTCTTCAATCCAATCATTATGCAATTCAATCATAGCTAAAACTTTGCAGGCCCACATACGAGAAATAGAATCAGCCACTATATTGTCTTTGCCCCTCGTATGAGTGATGTCAAAAGCATAATTCTGTAGTGTAGCTACCTACCGACGTTGCTTAGGAGTAAGATTGGACTGAGTAAGGAAATACTTAAGAACCCTGTGATCACTCTGGACTCTGAATCGGATGCCATACAATTAATGGTGTCATTTCTTGATTGCATGCAAGATAGATAACATCTCCTGGTCATAAACATTCATGGCCATTTCTTTATCTGTAAGCTTACGGATCTCAAAGGCAATCGCTCCATGCTCCTATAACAAAACAGCCCCAATGCCACGGCCACTAACACCACACTGTATGGTAAATTCTTTGGAGAAGTCTGAGCATACTAAGATAGGACCAAAGGTAAGGAGTCCCTTTAATTGGTTGAAGCTACTATCTGCAAGAGCATCCCAAAAGAAAGCCTCCTTCTTCAACCTATCAGTCAAAGGAGCTGCAATAGTCGCATAATGCTTGATGAATTGATGATAGAATGAAGATAGACCAAGGAATCCTCTAAGAGAGGTAGTAGTAGTAGTAGGTATTGGCCAATGTTTTATACACTGCACCTTCTTGGGATCAGCATGTATCCCTTTTTCACTAACAATATGTCCCAAGTATTCCCCTTCAGTTTGCATGAAAGAACATTTCTTCTCCTTAGCAAAAAGCTTGTGATGTCTCAATACATCAAAAACCCTCCTCATATGTGCTTCTAAGTGATCTTGTAAAGTCTTACTGTAGATCAAAATGTCATTAAAGAACACCAATACAAAGTGAAAGAGGAAAGGCTGTAAAATCTTATTCATCGGGCTCTAGAAGGTAGCTGGAGCATTTGTAAGCCCAAATGGCATCACTAAGAAATGATAGAGCCCTCAATCAGTCCTAAAAGCAATCTTGACTTCATCACCCTCTCGCATGCGAATCTGATGATATACCCTAACCTCAAATAAATATTCGTAAAGAATTGATCCCCCTTGAGCTCATCAAGCAAATCATCAATCCTGGGTATCAGATACATGTTCTTCATTGTGATCTTATTAAGATCCTTGTAGTCAATGCACATTCTGAAAGATCCATCTTTCTTTTTGACTAACAGAACTGGAGATGCATAAGGTGAAGAACTTGATTCAATGAATCCCATCTCAAGAAGTTCCTTGATTTGTTTGGGTACTTCCTCTCGCTCGCACTTAGATAATCTGTAAGGTGGCTTATTAATTTTCTTTGAGTTGGGCTCCAAATCAATAGGGTGATCTACTGCTCTCTTGGGAGGCAATGAAGTAGGCACCTCAAACAAATCCCTATACTTCTCAAGAAGAGCTGTCAAGGCTGGATAGTTTGCTGAATTATTGGGCTCATCTTGCATCTCTTTATTCAAATGCAAAACAAATATCTGTGAGTGCCTCTTGTACTCCCTTTTGAGTTATTGAATGGTAATAAGCCGAAAATCTGATTTAGTAGGAATTCCCTGTAAATGGATGAGTTGTCCATTGAAGATAAACTCCATATACAACTATGAGAAATCCATAGTGATCCTGCCAAATGGCATCAACCAATCACAACCGAGTATGATGTCTATAGGTCCCATTTCCAAAGTAATCAAGTTTACTTTTGCTTCAAATTTTTCAGCCAACTATAAAGAAACCTGTGGGCATATTTGTGTGCTGATTTCTTCTTCATCATTGGCCACTTGAACTCTAATGGGCTACTGTATATCTGCGGGAATACAATTCAGCTTGTCCATGATGGACTTATTCACAAAACTATGGATACTACCACTATCTATTAGAATGAATGCTATCTTTCCATGAATGTTACCCTTCATACGGAGTGTATTAGGGCTCTTAGATCCTATCCAAGCATCCATGGAAATAGAACAACTAGTGGCAGCAAGTGGCTCATTACAAGTCCCACCTGGATCAAAAGGAACATTTCCACCTGGATCAAAAGGAAATGAGTCGACTGGATCATAGAAATACTCTTGTCCAACTTCTTCCTCAAGATCTTCATTTTCAGCATTGAGTGCAATTGCATTAGCTTCATCCATCTCATCTTCAAGATCCTCATAGACTAACATATTTTGAAGCTTGGGTTTGACATTTTTATATACACACTTTGAGGCATGATCAGGTGTATACGTTTCCCCACACTTGAAGCATAAGCCTTTCTCCTTTCTTTCTTTGTAAAGATCCATAGGAATGGACTTAGGATTCATGTTGGCTGAAATGGATTTAGGCTTGTTGTCCCCTTGTTTGAAGTCAACTCTAGGACTATTTGCTGTCCTAAAATTACTTTGAGGTCTAGAAGCATTGAATGGTGGATAAGTTGGCACCGTTAAGCTCCCATTTGGCACATGATTGCTGCCATAAGTATTACCAACTTTCCCCCGTTTTAAAACAGTCCTTGGCTATCCAAAACTAGGCTAAAATGAAGATTCTCTTCTATATTTTCTTCCATAGTGCTCCACAAGCTCAATAGCCTTAAAGAGAGAAGTAGGGTTTTGTGCCATGACATTAGCTGATAAAGATGGCTCTAAACCATACATGTTCTTGTGGAGCTTAGTCTCATCACTGATGCTTTCTACGTACATGGTTAGGTTGAGAAATTGGTTAGTGTACTCTCTTACACTTAGGCCTCTTTGTTCCAAACCATACCATCTCCGTGCCAATTTCTCTTTTCCAAGAGGGGAGACAAATACTTCAGCTATAAGTGCCTTGAAAGCTTCCCAATTCTCTACAAGTATGTTTTCCTTTTTTATATAGCTCCACCAAGTATGGGCAAATCCCTCCAAATGCGAAGAAGAAAAATGAATCTTCATATCATCAGGTTTGGGGAATATGTCAAAGTAAGATTCCATCTTAGAGATCCACTCCTCTAAATCAGATGGTGAAGATGATTGACCATTAAACTTGGCTAAAATGATCTTGTCCTTTAGCTCTCTTTCATGGAATGGTTGTTGTCCCAAAATAGACTGATCATGAGTACCATGCATTGAACCACCAAATTGAGATGGAAATCTCCCAATAGGTAGCTGAGAACCACTATGCAATCTTCCTATTGGTAGAGGACTCCTAGGAAGTTGAGTATTCAGTCCAAAAGCTTAAGAGTTAGCTCCATTCAAACTGCCCAAATAGTCATCATGTCTTTATGAAGTCTCACCTACTTCATATTGGCTATTTGGAATGCCTCTTCATCCAATAATTCCATGACCATGACCATTTTGGTTAGATGGTTGAAGTGGGGTTGAAGGCTCATTGTTTGAATAGGCTTTTTCCTTAGCTTCTTTAGATCCCATTTGCATCTACATCCATTGGGAGAGTTAAGCCATAATTTGAGCATTAGATTCCACCAACTTGTCAATAGAAGCCTTTATTTGAGTCGTTAAATCTACTAATTTCTCAATGGAAGACTTTGTTTGATCAGTAGACAAAACCATTTGCTCCATTCTTGATAGTAGGGCCTCATGACATTCTCTATGCCTTTGTTCATGTACGCACAAGGTATCATTGAGTATACTGATTTCCCCTTGTTGTTGAGGCTCTTTAGGGCTCTCTTGAGGTACATTATCTAACATAGAATCTCTGATTTGCTGAATCCTGGACCTTATTTTTTCCCTTATGCCCTGCCGTAATAATGCAGTCCTGCAGTACCCCCTGTCAGAAAAAATGACTATAACTTTTGCTAGGAAACTCCGATTTCAAAAAAATTTAATTTAAATGAAAGCCAATAATTCCCTCTTTGAGATGAGCTATAGCATGCTATAACAGATTTAGAACAAAAATTTCTGCAACTCAATCTCTGAGTCTAAACTGTCCAGGCATGCACCCTGTTTTGACCTGTAAATGCCCTATTTTGACCTTGTAAGGTGAAATAGTAACTCCAAACGGTTACCAAATCCTATAGAAGGCTGAGTAGGACCTGTGGGTACCCTGTAGTACCTGCACTTGTACTTCAATAATAAAGGGTGTACTTGTAACAACCTATAAATGCCCTATAGTGCCCTGTAAAATCCTTGTTTTATCCTGTTATAATCCTGTAGATACTTGAGCCTTTGGAAACTCTTCAATCTTCAATTCTCCACTCCCCCGGGTCAATTGGTTATACCCCTTCGGGATCTTTGATAGTGAGGGAGTTTCACCTCTCTTTTGTCCCACTATCTCCCCTGACATCCACCTTTTTCCTCGGTGGGTATATGAACATGGCAATGTCATTCTATTCTAATCAACCAGTATGAAATGCATTGCTAGAATATTCATTTAGCCCTTTTCATGAGATGCAATTGAATGAAATCTGGAAAGTTTGGATAAGGAAAGGGTCTTACCAATGCAATTCAGTGACTCACTGATTGCTTTAGTACTTACCCTTTTACAATCTTTCAGCTTGGGCAAAAGAATTCAACCAAAACAAGTCAAGGTTATGCATCAAACTTGGCAAATGATATCTATGATGAGATTATGATTGAATCAATACTGAAATTCAATGGAATAAGCTTAGATTAATGGAAAATAACACTAATCTCTGATCTATTGATCAATTCAGAGAATTAATCGATCAATAATCTCTCATCAACAAGTGAAAAAGCATTAGCAAGTGGATTATTGAGAGATTTTAGAGATTAAGTGAGAGAAATACCTTGATTAATCTTGAAGAATATGATAGATGTCAGGTCCAATCCCATTGATGGAAGAATTCTTCAAAATCCATCATAAATGCACCATGAACTTTGAAATATCCACTAAATCAGTCCATATAAGCTCTGATATGCTCAGATCCGTGAAGAATCAATGCCTCGAGCTTGCTTGAACACTTGAATACCAAAGATTCAAGCCTCTTGAAGAAAAGCCCCAAAATAAACCTTTAATATGAGCTCCAATGTCCTCCACGAGCTGAGATCTCTACAATGTCTTCAATCGTAAAGTCTATTCGACTTGTACACAGTATTAGAGAAGCCTTGGAGGTTGGAGAAGTCCAAAATTTGAAGAAATTTGAGCTTCCAGGTTTGTGGCTATGGCTGCCCTGCTGTGTTTTAGGGTTTTGAACAAAGGAGATGAAGATTAGAGTTCCCCTCCTACTGGAAGTTGCTGAAATAATGCCTAATGAAGTGCTTCAAAGCATGCAACCAATCAGTAGGAGATGAAGAGCAAATCTAGAAGGGAATTAAAGCAGGGATTTCATCGCATTTTTTGGCACAAATTTCGAGATGTTGGTTTCTCCATTTGCTGCATCAATCACCTAACCAGGGTACTCAATCTGAAGCACAAGAGATGGAGGATCTTTGCCTCATGGTTTGGCTCTGGAAATTGATCAGTAGAGAGAGAACTTGGCGGATTTCTTGGCAGCCACCATTGAAACTTCATCCAAAAGCTTGGAAGAGAGAGAAGAGAAGCTCCCTTTTGAAAAGTAATTGGAGTTTAACCTCAAACTAAGCCCGGTTAACTCTCCTTTACCCTAGTTACCTCCAATTTTTCATGAAGCCATCCTCTGCCATATCTGACCTTGGAGATCTCCAGATGTAATCTCTTATTAACTGTAGATTGTCTGCAGCACTCCACTAGTCACTGTCTTATACAATACTTGTCTGAAATTGATTTTGATGGAAGAAAATAGGACTGAAAATAGAAGGAAAATGGGATCAAAGACCAATGCTCTGATACCACCGTTAGAGAGAGAACTAGAGAGAGAGAAAGAGGAGAGAGAAGACTACAAAAGAGAAAGAAAGACTGCATGAAGAGAGAGAAAGAGAATGACGAGGAGAGAGAAATACTAGAATTGGAGAGAGAAAGATTGGAAAGAGAAAGAAGCCATAGAAGCTGTGAGCAAGATGGAAGAGAAGAACAGTAATTGTATTAATGTGTCAAAAGATGTGAAAATTTACATGTCCTCTCCTTTTATACCATGTCACTGTGACATGGCATACCATCACTGTTATTTTTACACTAAATCCTTATTCCCAGCTTCTTATAAGAGAAACAAGAGAGAGAAATATTGGAATTGGATCTTTTCACCTACATCATTATTCACATGGTTGGAAGCATTGGAGAGCAAAGAAAATTAGCATCTCATGGCTCAAAGCAAGATGTAGATGGCAATAGACACCAAAATTGTTTTTTTAATGAGGAGAAAGGGGTGCCAAAAAAAATACCTCCCTCTCATGTGATTTTTATGAGTTTCTTCCTTCTTAATCATGTTTAAACTCTAACCTCTCAACTGTCTAGTTCACACTTGACCGTAAGTGGTTCGGCTTGGACGAAGAGGCAAATGGCCTTGGAATTACGATCTAATTGGGTGGGCAACATTCTGGCATTAAAATCTATCATGTTGGTCTCCATTGTGCACTTTTCGGCTTTTAGATCCAGTAATAGTTGTTCATAATGTCAAATCTTGCAGCCATATAAATGGGAGGTCAAATGGACTCCGATCTCGATGAATAGATACTTGCATTATAATTTGACGTCGAAATGCATCTAGGAAAACTCTAGCTTCTTTATTTGTGATCATTCCATTTTTCACCAAAACTACCTCTTTTATTGGTCTCGAGAAATTTTTGCTCTAGAAATTTGGCTTTAAAGTCAACTCTCATTGGCAACCATAGGATAGGGCAACTCAACCCATTGAACCCATGAAATGATCTGCACAATGAGTAGGCTGATGTTGAAAATGGGTCAAATCGGAGTGTAGACAGCAAGCTTGTGGGACTGAAATTGGTCTTATGGGCAACAATAAGCATAGAGAGAAGGCTATGTATAATGAGCATGTCCATCAACAAGGACATGGAGAACAAGATGCTCATTTTATTCCAAGCAGTCATTATTCACAAACGCATTGGGCTCATGCTACAATAAAGACAATTTTTAAAGTGGGAGAAAGAGAGATGCCTTGCATAGCTCTCTTAGATCATGGTTCTAAAATCAATGTTATGGCAACATGCAACTTGTATAAGAATGGAGGTTGGCCGATTGATGTAGATCCGGGATGGCGCATGTGAGTAGCAAACAATTCATCAAGGGATCTTTATGTGGCTTGCTTTGTTCGAATGTACCCATGACTATTGGAGATGTTAGGGATGAATATCACTTTTTTGTGCATGATTCATATAGTTATCCAATGATTTTGGGCCAGCCCTATATTTCGAAATCAAGGCTGAAAACAAAAGCCTTGGATGATGGTTCTTCATATGCTCGAGTTCGGAGTAAAGACAATACAAAGGCGATACAATTTCTCACTGTTTGTGTGAATCATCCCCGCAATCGAGATAGGCCTACAGGATAATCCCATGCCACCTAATGCACGAGAGCTTAAGGGTTTTTAGACAACAGTACTGTAAGTGGAGGCTATGGTAGTCCCTCTAGGAAGATAAGTATGCCTTCAAGAAAGGGAGAAACTATGTTTGTGTCTAGATTGCAAGAATGTACAGCATGTAGTCTTGGCAATTTTAAGAATATTTCAGCCATGTGTAGGGCTGAAAAGAAATATGTAGGATGGGCTGAAAAATAGCTGAAGACATATGGTCTGATGGCTGCAAATGAAGGTATTCCACGGCTATTTTCAGGGTCAATTGATGTTGATACAGTGGCTAAAATTTTTATAGCAATTAATGCTGAAAATAGGGTAGAAAAAGTGGTTATTTATGTTGACACTTTAGAGATGTATGAAGTCATTTAATAGTTTGATGAGCATGAATGTTATGGGCTGCAAAATAGGGTTGAAGCAAGGGTGGATACAAAGTACAAAACAATTGCAAAGAAGGTTAAGCCTGTGGCTTTGCCTTTACCACTTGAAAGTGATGGGTTGGCTAAAAAAGTGTCTTAACAGCCTAGTTTCGGGATCCACATGGAGTAGGACATAAATTTACAACTGAAACTTTACAAAAGCTGAAAATTGGTGATACAAGCTTTCTTTTCCCTGCTGCAGAAAGAGCTTATTTCTTGTAGATGTTGGCAAGGTATGGGAAAGCCTTTGCATTTCAGTCATATGAAATTGGATGTGTTGATCCACAACCATAGTTGCACCTATGGTGATCTTTACAGTACCTCATGTGCCATGGAATTTAAAGCCTATTCAAGTACCTCCGGCATATTTACCTAAGCAACTGAAGCTTGTGAATGAGAAGATCAGGATGCAGATTTTGAAGCCCTCTTCAACTTCATATTTAAATCAGTGGTTTATTGTTCCAAAGAAGAATGGTTCTTTGAGGTTTGTACAAGATTTACAACCAGTTAATAAGGTCATAATAACGGATGTTGGATCAGGCCTGATAATGGATGAATTTGCAGAAGCATTTTCAGGCAAGGAAATTTACTCTATGGGAGATTTATATGCAAGGTATGATCAATTTCAGTAGAAAGCTGGGATATCACTACCATGAAGACACAGCTTGGATTGGTTAGGATATGTACGCTTCCACAAGGAGCAAAACATTTAGTGGTGCATATAATGAATGCTATCCATAAAGTTTTGAGGGAGTATATCCCTCAGTTGACCTTACCCTTTCTTGATTATGTGCCGATTAGGATATGTACGCTTCCACAAGGAGCAAAACATTTAGTGGTGCATATGATGAATGCTATCCATAAAGTTTTGAGGGAGTATATCCCTCAGTTGACCTTACCCTTTCTTGATTATGTGCCGATAAAAGGGTGTGATATCCATAAGAATAATGAAGAGCTAAAAGAGCAGGGATGTAGAAGGTTTTGGCTGATCATATTGTTGATTGTGACAGGATTTTGAGCCATCTTGAAGAAGTGCATTTGACTCTATCAGGAGAAAAGTCAATTTTTGGAGTGGAGGAAGTATTAGTTGTTTGGGCACATGTGTGGACCATATGGAAGAAAGTCCTCACCAGTAAAGATTGATGCCATAAGTAGGATGTGGGAGACATGTTCAAATGTATCTAAGGTAAGAAAATTTTTGGGTGTATATGTCTTTTACTTTATATGGATTCCGTATTTTTCTCATGTGGCTGAAAGTTTATATCAGCTATTGAGAAAAGGGCAAAATTTTTGGTGGGGTAAATAGCATACGAAGGCAATTCAAAAGTTAAAGAGCTTATTGATTTAAGCCCCAACACTAAAGAGAGCAAATTATGAGAATGGGCAACCTATTATTCTCACCATGGATACAAGCCCAATTGGCATTGGTTGGGCAGTGGGTCAGGATGATGTTGATGGGAATAGGTATGCCATTTGGTTTGGAGAAATAGTACAAAGAAAGTCAACTGCGGTATTCTCAAGTCAAAAGAGAGCTTTGGGGTGTATTAATAGCCCTTAAGTGTGATACGAAGTATTTTATGGGAGCTCATGTAGAGGTAGAGACTGATTGTCTACCTCTATTGGGCATGATAGTAAATTGCTCAACTCCTGATATTGCCATGTTACTATGGATTGCATATATAAAGTCACTTAACCCTAATTTTCAGCATACTGCAGGTAGAGAAAACCATGTGGCTGATATGCTTTCACGAGCAAGGTCTAAAGATGAAGAAGAGTTGATGGAAGATGAAGAGGACGATGTGATAGGTGCTAAAAATGACTTTATGATAGTAGGAAATGAGTGTGCAGTTGATGTTACTACATGTACAGATCTGAAAACAGCAAGTACGGTTGTCATTAATGTAGGTACATCTGTCATAATAGCAAATACAGTAGGTACAATTGTTGTAACAGGGATTTTAGCGATAAGAAAAGAGCTTGCATCCATGGAGAAGAGATGGACATTAAAGGCAAATCATCATCAATGTTATGCTTCAGTGAGAGCACAATTTTTGGAAGAGTTGTATGAGGATGATTGGCTAAAAATAGGCCAATATCTTAGCCTCATGACAAAGAAGGCTAAGTGGTTTGAAACTAAATTCAAAAGGATTTTTAAAAAATATTATGATTTTTTCTTGAAAGACGGATATTTATGGAAGCATGCAAAGAAAAAGAGAGGAGCTCCATTATGTGTATTGGGAGATAGGGCTTCTCAACAACAAGTGATGCAAGAGTTTCATGAAAGCTTATGGGCTGAATATAGAGGAGTTTGCGGGACATTTGCCAAGATCAAAGAGAAGTATTGGTGGCAAAACATGTATAAAGATGTGGAGCATTATGTGGAATCATACAGTGTCTGTCAAATGTATTCCACGATAAAGCATAGGGACGGGTTGCAACCAACTTATCCATTGTCTATACATTACAAATGGGTAGTTGATTTGGTTACTATGCCTACAGGTTTATGGAATATGAGATATCTTGTGCTTGCATGATAAGACTTGACAAATCAAGTGGAAGGTCGAGCTCTTAGTACAAAGACTACTCAAGCAGTTTGCATGTTCTTATTGGAAGAAGTCTTTTGCAGGTATGGTTGTGTCGGTAAAGTGATTGCTGATAGAGGAGAATTGGATGCAAATGAGGCTTGTGACTTCTTTTCACAATTGGGTGTCAAGTTGGCTTTAACTTTAGCCTATAATCCTAAAGCAAATGGAAAAAGTGAAAGGGGTCATTAGGCTATCATTAAGGCATTAGCAAATTCATGCAAGGATAGGATGTGCAGTTACAAGGTATAAGTCTGCTAAATTAATGAATGGACAAGAGCCAATCATGCCTATTGAGGATATTATTGCTACTTGGAGTGTTCTACCATGGAAAGAGGGTTTGAATAGAAAATAGTTGCTGGTCCTACACATTAGACAGTTAGAAAGAAGGCATGAAGACATTGAATTAGCCATGAAAAAGCTGAAGACTACAAGAATCAAGAAAAAGAAGAGGTTTGACAAGCAACACTGACTTCGACCACGAGCTATATAAGAAGGGGACTGGGTGCTCATTTATGGGAGAATCTTGGAAAATCATCATAGTGCTAATCAGAAGATGGCAAAGCGGTGGTTTAGTCCATATATGGTAAGTTTTTCACAATGCTACCTATGCATTAAATGAGATGGATGGGACAGCAGCTCTAAGGATTCCAGTGCTGGAAAACATATCAAGCTCTTTAAACATAGGGAGTCTTCAGCATATGAGTTGAAGGAGTTGGATATTGAGCATGAACATGAGAATATGAAAGAAGGAGAGGTAGAAGATGAAGACATTGACATGGCAGAGGATACTTCTTCTAACACTGCAAATCCATAAGACTTTTCCGCATGTCGAAGAATGTGTAGGTTGAGGGGTGGATGTCATCCCGTTACGCGAACACAGTGTGAAAAACTCTAGAGCGCATCGTCATTCGGATTTCTTATTGATCTAGAGAGTCAATGCCATATTAGTCATTAGTGTCAATGTTTGTAGTATGGGTGGTTCAAAAATACAATATTTTTGGACAAATTTATCCTATTTTTGATATTTTGGATATTATTTATTATAAATATCCAAAAGCTATAGACATCTTCTACAATAGGATGACATGTAAAAAAAAAAGCAAGTGGCTTTCAATCATTTTTGGGGAATTTTATGCAAAAATAAGGATTGGCGAAATCGTGCGACGCACAATCGCAGTTTATAGGCAACAAACAACACTCCGAACTAGGAGAAGAAGAAGAGTGATCTGGGAGAATTCTATGCAGGTGTTCTGATATTTTATTCCCCTTTTGGAGCCAATAGAAGAAGTAAATTGGTGGTCTAATCAGTAGAGAAGAAGCTACTATTTGATGCACATTTTTGGTCTACAAGGGATTTATCTTCTCAGGATGCAAAAATAAATTGACAGGCTTCACCTCTATGAGTATTCTTCTACATCTTCTATTTATTCGAACCCCTTCTCTTTCATCAATTGCTCTCCATGAATCTCCCTTCACCCTACTGTTTCTCACCCCTGTGGTAGACTTTCAACCCCAAACGCTCTGACAGTGAGCCACAACTCCCACTACAAATGATATGTCAAGGTGAGTGGGTATCATGGCATATATCAAACTGTCCATGGCACATGCATAAGGAATCTTGGCCATCTTGGCCTTTTTCTCATCAAACAGCGGACAATTGGCCTGATTCACCTTCATCACATGAGAAGGTAGAGGACAACCAATAGGCTTACCATCATGCATATTAAACTACTAAATGACTTTCTAGATATATCCCTCTATGATAGATAAAGGAGTCCCTTAGAACGATCACGTGTGATGCGCATCCCAAGAAGTCTAAGGTCTATCCCATGTCCTTCATCTCAAAGCTCTTCTTGGGATGAGTTTTCAAGGCATCCAACTCATCATATGTGCTCCTAGTAATAAGCATATCATTCACATAGAGTACCAAAATTGTAAGGGTGCCATCACGAGCCTTCTTCGTATATAAACATGGATCTATAACACTATGGCTATATCCTTGTGAATGCATAAAAGCATTAAACTTGTGGTACCATTCCCTAGGTACCTACTTAAGGCCATAAAGACTCTTTCTCAACTTGCATACTAGGTATTCCCTACATTTTTCTTCAAAGCCCTTAAGTTGCTACATATAGATCTCAAACCATGCATAACATCAATAATATCAACAATAGACTCGATTGGTTGCCATTCCTCAAGATTAGAGGTGTAGACATCTACAAGACAAACAAATATTATTGTGGAAAACCTTCAACCAAGTTCAAGAGAATAAAGACTTCAAGAATCAATTTCTTAAAATTTGGTATATGTATTGAAAGATCTAAAGTTCCAAGTTCAAAATGTAGCTCTCTATGCATAAACACATGTTGCACCAGTACCTCTTTTATGCTATTCTTATTTACTCCAACCTTGAAATCTTGAATTCTACCCTTCCAAGCAGAGATGAACAAGCTCTCATATCTTCATCTTTTCTCACGTTTTGCCTACTACATGGTGATCCAACTACCTTTGCTAATGATAGTAGGAATCCATCTTCCATCTATTTGGAATGAGTATCTCTTCCAACATTTGCCTAGAAGCTTCAACCCTCAAGGTTGGATCTGAGAAGTTTAGGGGACTTTGATAGTCATGACCATACAATGCTTGGAAAGGGGTCATCTAAATGCTTTGTTGGTAAGAAGCATTGTAGGAAAATTCAACCAAAGGTAAGTATTGAATCCACCTTTTTGGTTTACAAGCGCCTTGTTGAAGGTCGAATTTCTATATCCATGGCACACGCACGCACACACACGCGCGCGCGCGTGCGTGACTAGGCTACCACAAAAGGGATAAAAGAAAGGAAGGAAACAAATGAGTGCCAATCTTTTTACTAATTTGAATTTAGATCAAACCAATCATTATCATTAATCCAGATATGTCATTAAATAAAAGTGGTTAAGAATGTATACCATTAATGCAAAGGATATCATAATCACGAAGATAAGAGGCTAAAAATAAATATTGATAATATAAATTTTTAATATTATTATGTATATATATTTTTTATAAAATGATTTTTTGCATTTTTAAAAATAGAAGTTCCATTACAAAGGCTTTGCTCCTATTGGTCTAGCGCACTCTCTCTATCTCCTAAAAGGCATTTTCGAGACCTCAAAACTCCCCTAATGTAAGCTTGTCTATCTAAGTACACACTGTGGACTCTCTCCTAAATCGTCATGTTCATGTGTTTAGAAATAGCATTAAGGAGGGTGTAAGAGGCAGTTAACTGACGCTTAATATCCCTCTCATTGCAAAACTTCTCAAAAGCTTTTGAGACGTACTCACCCCATTATGTGACCTTAGGCATTTTAGTCTATACCCAAACTAGTCCTTAAGAAGAGCAAGCCAACATTGAAAGGTAGACAAGACATCTGATTTCTACTTAATAGGGAAATCTCAAACCGTACATGAGTAATCATCAATGAATGTGACAAAGTACTTTGCACCACCTAGCAATTTACAAGGCATGGGACCACATATATCCAAATCAACAAGAGCTAAAGGCTTACCCATGCGCTTTATGCCAGACTTCTTATATATACTATGTATCTACGTACCATATAAACAATGATCACAAGACTCAAAACACTTATAGTCTAGGGACGGAAGATACTACAAACTAGTAAGCATTTTCATTCATTTCAAAGACATGTGCCCAATGCAACAACGCCAAAGAGATATATGTGGAATTGCAATAATAGCCAAAACATGGTCAACTCACCCAAATACAAGCAAAGGATAGAGAGTACTAGACTTAGCACCATGTGCAATATAACAAGAATTCCACATGTAATCTTTGAAGAGTAATTACCAAAAGAGATAACATAACCTGCATTATAATGCTCTTTGCGAGAGCCGATACATGATGTACATCGTGAAGAGTAAACATGCTATCTGAACCAAAACATACCTGGACATCACCAATACACCAACTATCTCCAATGCCTAGGTTATTAGCGCCCAAACAATGGACAAATCCAATCATACTACAATAGGAGTGAAACTACTCTTTATGAGGGGTCATATGAAAGGAATCCCCTAAATCTATCAACCAACACTGAGTATATCCTAAAAAGCATCAATCAGTTGTGAAGCATCCAAAGAAAAATTTTCCAATATAAAATCATCAAATACATTAGACTACACTACATTAAACTCCTCAATCTTGACACTAGACTTACCATGCACAATGCTACGATCATCATTCTTGTCTTGCACTTTACGCTTTTCCTTTTTCTTACGCTTGTCTTTGGATATTTTATGGCATTGTAGTCAAATATGACATGCTTCCCAAAATAATGGCAAGTAAGACTAGACTTACGGCCATTGGACTTAGTACGAGACTGTCCACGTGTCCTTGATTGAGACCTATTAGAGTCTCTACCATGGCCATTTCCATCCTATCGGCCTCTCGTAGTCAATGCATGGGATGTAGAGAAAGCATCCACATTCTTCCTATTTATCTCTTATGTTAAGAGGGCACTCTCAACATCCTGCAATTTTAGTCCATTCTTGGCATAGAGAGCCATATGGAAAGTGTTCCATGACTCAAATAGAGTACCAAATAGAAATAAAGGATACAAAGTATCCTTGAACTCAATCTCCTATGAAGCTAAATAGCTGATGATGGAGAGAAATTCATTCAAGTGTACAGATATAGAAATTCCTTTCTTCATACAAAGGTCCATTAATTGTTTCAGCCTGTACATTTGAGAAACATGACTCTACGTGTCATAAAGATTATTAATTTGTATCCACAGCTCATATGCAGTATGATGATTTCCAGTTACAACATTGTAGTAAACCTACTTAAAGAGTGATAAAATGATAGTGGACTTGCATAGCTCATCTATTTTGTCCCAATCCTCGACTACAATGTTTTCAAGTTTGGCATCCCCATTTTTGAGTGGTTTAACTTGCACTTTTTGTACTAAAACTTGTCATATCTGGGTCTTTCAATAGTTGTAATTGGTCCCATCTAGTTTCTCAATATTGAAGATATCCTTGTCACAAGAATCACTTGCCATAATGAGATGAAGCAAGTACACAAAAGGGCAAGACATGTTGTAATACCCTTCAAATCAACCCCGAAACCACTGCTGAATCAAGTAGAAGACAGGAGATACTACCAAAGTAATGAGTTCTCCATAAACTGTAAGCAAAAGATTGTCAAATCCAAGTGATTGCTCTCAATTAGAATGCATAGAACTAAAATGACAAGGTGCCATAATAAATTGCACTAATATACCAACAACCAACTGTAGACAACCAAGAAGGAAAAGGTTAGGAACAGTCAGCATGGAGACTATCACAATTATAGTGTGTCAAAAACCATACATGCAATAGGCATAGATATCATGCACATGGTAGGTCTTAAAGGTAAGTGAAGTGAATTGCCAGATGCATAATCCACTGAGGAAAGCTCAATGGATAACCCAAAAGTACATAAATACCACTGAAAACACCCTAATAGACATAAGTATCAAGTCCAAGTCAAGAGATAAAATCAGACCATGATAGAGTAACTGTATCCAATAAATATCAAGAGAGCATGTACATGTCACAATGAGTCCCATTGTCTCACTATGATAAACTCAAGGTCAACTGCATAAACCAAATGCTCTATAGTACATCCAAGTGCTAATGTGGCTCAATACACAAAGCCGAGTAGCTCCCACCAAACCAAAAGTCAAATGCCAAATGAGCAAGTAGATCTCAAAACATCATGTGAATGACTTCCAGATATCCAAGATCCATAGAGCATACATCCAAAAGCATTGAACCCAAGTAGTTTGCAAGACTTTGTCTATAGCATACAAGTAGCATCCAAAGATAGGAATGATAGCCAATGTCAAAGCATCCAAGCTCCAATCTTAGCTTAGGAGCATGTCATATACACAATAGCTAAAGTATTGATACATCCAATATGTGATACCCAAGTAGCTTCAAAGAATAATAAGCATAATCTTTATCAGATAGTACTTGTTGTCCACTATGAAAAGCAGTGATATGATAGTCAAAGCTAAGTCCATGTGAGCTCAATTGAAGCCCAAAATCATTCTAAGACATGTATTAAGCTTCCCCAAGTGTCAACCAAACATTTGGATATCAATATCTTGCCCCAAAAGCATCAAACCGATAAGAGGTATATGATTTTTCCAAAATAAATGATATTCAAACCTTATTACAACAATGAAATCTGTAAATTGAGCCAAATTTGTGCTCAAAACATCCCAAAAGCATAACCATACCATCCAGACACCAAAATAGGATCCTTAAAGCATCAAATATGTATTATGGAATTTACTGTTTGCTGTCCAAACCAAAATGGTTCTGTTCTATAAAATAGAGAACACAAAACTACACAAAATTAACTTTATGAGTGTCAAAATGTGTAGCTCTTATCACACTCTTTGTTTCTAGCTATAGAACACCTAAGCCTTGTACCATTTGAAAAAGTTATTGCCAAAATACGACAGTGCTATCAAGCTACCATAATTGTCCACGACTTCTACAACATGCTCTGTATCCACTCAAAAATGGATTAAATGGTTTCTCCTCAACTCAGTAAGTACTAACATGGCTCAACTAAGCCTTGGGAAGCTCCTCAACAAGTGCGGAGAAAGTTGGAATAGGCTAAAAGAAGGAAAGACTTAATGCATACCTTGAGAGAAAGAAACAGTGGCTACCATGACACCTTGAGTTGAAGCTTTGAATCCAAACTGAAGCAAAGAATGAAGAATCTCCTTGAATTACCATGACCCTTACAATATTAGCAAAATATTCCATATATCATGAAAGCAACTAACCCTAATTTGAGCATGAGATTTCCACAATAAGTTTGTATCATAAACATTGCCATGGGGGGGTACAAAAATTAGCAGAGTTGGTATCTTTAAGACCAAGTATTATCTCCCTTTTTTACAACTTACATGTTGTGGGACTCAAGAAGAGATCCTAGAGGGTATGGAGTTAAGTGGAGCCCATATGGAGCAAGTGGGAGTGTGGAATCTCAGTAGGGCCATCACGCTCTCATACAAATCTAAGCTAGTGCACTTTTCATACATTTGCAATGGATTGATTCTACTCAACTGGCAAATCATATGCTTGTTAGTGTGCATTAGCTCTTATGGCCTTTATAAGGAATAACTCCATAATGACTCTTGTGAATTTTATCAGGTAGGTATTGGTGTGCAAGCACTATGAGTGTAGTAATACAGTGGCAACTAGGCACAAGCACCTTTACCCCCAATAGTTAATAAGAATGCATGGAACCCTATTTCAAATGGTAAAGCTCGCTTTTCTGTCATAAGTTTCAACTTAACTTTTTGCATCTCAAACATCTATTGAAACATTGTGTAATTATTATACATAAGGGGGAGCTAAATGGAGTCATTCTCAAATGAGCCAGGATGCAATGTACAACAATGACTTAATGCATTTTCCTACGACACCTTGACCTCCACACATTCCAAGCCACATTCTCATGAGTGCATTTCCAAGCCATCCTCCATTGATCATTCCTCAACCTCGTCGATTTGCACAATTCCAACAACCAAGATAGTTGGGTGTAGAGGCAAATATTCTACCGCATAGTCCTTAGCATGGCCCCTCACAAATACAACATGCATCACCTCCATAAGAGCCACAAGCAATGAGTTATTGTGATCCAACCCATGACACATGTGATGAGGTTGATGTGATTCAGACCTAGGTGTCAAAGTTGCCACAAGCTGAAAATACCAACAAGCAACATCCATTATGAGCTTCATCCAAGTCTAATGTGGCAAAGCCTCCTAAACCAAAGAGGGCATGGAAAGGAAAGAATCAAGAAACCCCACCCCAAGCACAAGATCCAACAACTACAAAAAAACAGTTTGCTAAATGGAAGGATGCATGGATAGTACAACTCATCATATCTGAGGATCCATGAATGCAGAGTTTTCCAAACCACCAAAGCAAGGAGTGAACATTTGGTCCAAGATAGCCACACAACTAGCATGATTGTTTCCAGAGTTTGACAAGGATAGTGAGGCATACAAGAAACATTGGGGACATGTCTATGAGTCATATAGAAAGGACAAGGCCCACAATTCTATATCAAGCAATGATATAGAATCGGGGGCATGTCTATAAATTCATATAGAAAGGACAAGGCCCACAATTCTATATCAAGCAATGATCGTAAGATCACTTGCCAATGGCATGATCTTGTGGACACAATGATGCACATGCATTGGATGTGAGTGGTTTGTCTTCATCTAAAGACAATACTACAACTATCTCCAATTATCCAGGTCCAAGTACTTAGGAAGACATTGTCTCCAATGATCCTCCAAAGTTTAGGCCAAATCAAACAACCACCCAAGAAGTATGCCAAAAGAAGGGTAGAAAGATAGAGGAGTCTCTCAATGACATGGCTAGCACCGCTCGAGCCAGCCAAAAGGAAAACTCAAAGGAAAGAAAGCACTTCAGGAGTGTAGGCTCATTATCATGGATACACTTGCCTCCTCCATATCTAGCCTGTTATATATAATCAAAAGTCTCAAAAAGATTGGTTGAAGAGTTACTCTCAAAAAATTAAGTCCATTTTTTTTTAAAAAAAATAAGTGTAATTATACATCTCTAGTCAATTTGTCTAACAATGTTTTATTGTATCCTTTTACAAGCAATTGGATGACAAAAGTCTATTGATAATTTGTATCATTGGAGTTGTAATTGCTATCATGGCAATGTTTGAGTCTTATTAAGTGATGTGGATGATGTTGATGAGGACACTATGAATTTGCATATTTTGATGGACTACATGGATCGAGGTTACATTGCTTGTCGAGGTAGGATAGCTCATTGAAGACATGCTCGTCAATCATACTAGGCTTATCCTTGATCACTGACTTTTATGGAGCAAGGGCTTTTGGGGAGTTATACAAACAGAATGTTTAAAAGCAGGTTACAAGTTAGCATGAGCATATTTGAATATCTTATTGTGAAGCTAGCATCACAAATGCGACATAAGAACACAAATTATTGAAGAGCAATACCTATTGAGAAGTGAGATTTTGTGGCCCTACTTTGGCTTGCAAGCATCTCAACTTTATGGCTCATAGCAAATTTTCATGGTGTCTCGATATCATTTACACAAATGGTTGTTTGGACTTTTGTGATGCATTGGTCACATCTCGATTGCACGATATATACATAAAGTGACCACAGCACAACAAATGCAAAATTTTGCAGACACATTTCAAAGCATTTGAGGTATACTTTTTGTTGTTGGTGCAATAGATGATAGTCATATATTGATCATTGCTCCAAGAGAAAACCATCAAGATTATTTTACTCAGTGATTCTTCAAATCGCTGTGGCAGCCAATTGTGTTGTTTGGGACTATGACATTGGTTGGGTGGATTCTATGCATGACTGGAATGTTTTTTAGCATTCAGATCTAGGAAAACAATGCACAAGAGAGCTTTGGGTCAATATTGTCTACTAGCTTATTGTAATTATCCTACACGCTTTTGGATGCTACCTCCTTTCAAGGATAGCAAGGGCGGACTATCACTTGAACGTTATTATTGGAACTACAAACAATCAAGTAGTCATATGCCATCAAAAGAGCCTTTTGAATTATTAAAGCATGATTTCGCATATTATTGAAGAGATGTGATATGCTTTTACAAAGCATCCCAAAGATGCTAACAACATGCCTCATTCTACAAAATATATGCATTGTGCACAAAGATAGTTTTGATGATGCATGGATATGTTAAGCGATAGTAGAACTTGAGAGAGAAAGTAATGGATTGGCAGAGGTTGCTACATTAACCATCACAAATACCACGCAAGCAATTCAAAGAGCTCAATCAATAGAGCCAGTCCTGGGATCCAATCAACCAGAGGGAGTAGCTTGAAGGGACAATGTTGCTTGAACCATATTGAGAGAGAGAGAGAGAGAGAGTATGCTAATGTGAGAATGGTATTTGGAGATTCTGGCTCAGAGGAGATTGATGACAAAGATAACAAAGACTAAATTTCACTTGCATCTACATTACAAGTGGGAAGGTGGAAAGAGGGGTGATGTATCAATTAATTTTCCCTCTTTCCACTTTCTCACAAAGAGTTAGGTTAATATATGCCTCATAGCATGGTGAAGGGGTCCAACTCCCTACTCTCTATTTATCGTTCAATAAAGTTAGTGCCTCAATTATAATTCATCAATCAATTGAAATTAATTGTGTTAGTTTTGTTAAGTTCATGTGTATTTTTGTTTTAATGGCATCATTTTGTGCTATTCATCTCTAATGATTGCGTTAATGAAATATTTTAAGTTTCATGGTTATGTCAATAGTGATTAATGTCGATTATTATGTCATATAAACTACTGTACATTGAGATTTTAAGGTTTTAATTTGGGAAGTGTCCAACAAACAAGTGGTGGGCAGAGTGTAAGCACTTTTGAATAGCTGGTGGATGGTCGATTTCTGGCTAGAAAAGTGTCTATCGCCCAGGTGGCGGACAGGTGTGTGCCCAAGTCAACTTTTCTTGTGCCCACCGATTGGGCGCAAATTGGGCGAGGAGTGGCAGTGTATAACCAACCTTATGTCACTTTTCGATGTCTTAAGTAGCATTTCGCAAACCTTTAGGCAACCAACACATGTTGCATCATATAGGACCACAATCATATCAAGCTTGTCATCCACTAGCAACATTTTGAAAACTTCGTTGCTTCCAAACATTCTAATATCTCAGATTTAACAATAAATTACTCTAATTACAATAGCAAAGTACCCCCAAATCATAGTAGCAATATGTCTAGAGGACTCCTACATGGGACGGACTATCGCCTATACATATACTATGGAATTAAACAATGGTATAGAATCTATAAAACACTACACCAAGGACACTAAGAACGAGTTTACTGAAGCTGGAGACTATAAGCATTGGTTGATGCAAGAGTTCATCAATGCGACTATACAGCAAAACTGCCCAAAAACAACAAATACAAGTGGTTACGGGGGCTGCTAAAACCACCAGTTTGACTTTGTTTGCATCTACGCAGAAGCAGCCTGGAGACGGGAATGGAATGGA
Source organism: Lygodium microphyllum (assembly GCF_053477565.2). Classification (NCBI taxonomy): domain Eukaryota; kingdom Viridiplantae; phylum Streptophyta; class Polypodiopsida; order Schizaeales; family Lygodiaceae; genus Lygodium; species Lygodium microphyllum. The sequence continues at coordinate 72,655,947 of NC_141156.1, forward strand.
GGCTCTGATACCAATAGTTGAAACAATAGCAGGCAGGACAAAGCAACCATGGAGGAGCAAGATGACCCTCGTAACTCTACTGTCAAAGGGTAATTTACAAAAGACACAACCCCGGTACTACAAGCTTGAGATAGAAAACATCTTATGGAGGGAAAACACCCTACCAATCCTAACTGTGCCGCTACCATAGTATATCATATGTCTCTCTTCCCTGTCGGAAATAATTGTTGGTAATAATTGAAGCACAAGCATATTAGGACCCCTTACTTATAGCTGGTCCTTGCAACTACATTGCCTTGTTTTTAATTACCAACACTCTTAAGGGTAACTCTCGTGATAGTGTTTGCTCTGACTAAAGCATATTTCATGCAGGCTTGGTTGACTAAAGCATATTTCATGCAGGCTTAGATGATGTTGCTAGGTTGTTCCTTGGAGCTTTAAGGATTTAGCCAAGGGTCATGGTTTCTAATCAGCAAGCCATGACACTATTATCATTATAGTTTGAATGTGCAAAGCCATGATGCATAAAGAGTGGAACTTTAAAGTTAAGATAGTGCAGTCTTGGGAGCATGGAACAAATGGAATGGAGGGATCGTTCTACAAGGGACCCCTCCTTGTTGTAGTCACCATGTATCCTCTCATGACTTTTGTGGATGGCATAAATCAAGGATGGAATTACTCAATAGGCACCCTGTTGAGACCAGATCTTCTCCCATGGTACAAATTTGAATCTTAAGGCATTCCTCTTGTTTTGTATCTACAAAGAGGTTAACCCTAAAAGGTTTTGATAGTGGTTTGGCATACAATTAGAGGTCTTGTTATCAATGCCATTTGGGTTAGTGGATGTTGGTTGGGACCTAGTTGGGAGCTTTTTTGGGATGTTTACCTATTGACATTTAACAGGTATTGATACTCTAAATCTTACCTAGATATGAAAAATTGCAATTTGTTTTTTATTTCTAATACCCACCAAGAAATGATGGTCATTAAACAATCAGATGCCACATCCAATTGCAATTGAGCTCCCTCTCTTACTTGCATGATAAGAACTTGAGAACTCTTCATTTCCTTTGGGTCAAAGACTTGCATCTACTGGCTCTTGATGCTAGACAGTAATACAAAGCAAACTTACAAGAGAGAAGCACCCAAATTTCAAGACGCTTGAGGCTCCCATTATGATACAAGCTAGCACACAAACGTCACACCTTACACCCCAAACAAGCTGCCTCAAGGGCAATGCTTGTGTGGATCGCTATGCACTTTGATTTAGAAGAATTAAGCTGGATAGTACAATACATGTTGCTGGTAGAAAGGGATGCTATCCATGCAGAGCTTGATGAAAAGACAGGAACGAAAATGGAACTTATAAGCTGGAATGCATGATAGGAAGCCTTCGATGAGTGGAGGAAAGGAGCAGAAATATGCACAGATGTTCTCTTGCTGAAACCTCTCTCTTTTGGCTACAAAAACAGCACAATTTTTTATGCCTTTTATAGAGGCTTCAACTAGCTCAAAACCCCGGAGTACTTTGCTTCATCTCTTCCTAATGATGGGAAGAATGAAGCCTCAAATGACAAACCAAAGAAACAATGCTCGGACATAAATTCATAAAAAAGCAACTACAGCATAGAAGAAATGAAGATGAAGGAGAAGACTGATACAAGAGGAGAGAGGAAGGGAGAATACAGGAGAAGAGGAGCCATGAAAGCTAGGAAGCAATGTAAAGAAGGCAAGAGACGTGTAGTTCCATAAATCGTGCCACAAATGTCTATGATGGCCTTACATATCAAGTGTTAGTGAGTCCTAAATGTATAATTTACAGAAGGCCTGATGAGTTCATTAAACAGTTGATCTTGCACAGCACCATCCTGTAAAGCAAATAACAATCCTAATTCTGGCACTCCATGCTAGATATTGTCCTCAAGTTTTCAAGTCAATGAGTAGGTGCAAGTTCCAAGCGCAGTGAGGCTATGAAGCAAATGAATGTACATAGAAATCAGATTTTTGATTCTGATTGTTGTTTGATAGCCCTAAAACGGTCTAAATGCCATCCAACCACACTTCGGAGGTAGGCAAAATGTTCCTTAGAAAAAAGACAAAAGCATCTATGCACTTCAATGACCTTACTTCGTTCTCATTTAGGTACCAACAGATCATTCCAGCAAACCATTGAATGCACAAAAATCATCACACTACCGACACTTCACAGTGGATGCTCCTACATGCCCAATAATAACCAGTCCTGCAGTAAGTTATGACAAACAATCTCAAAGTCCGGAAAGGAAGCACCCCATTTGACTGCGCCATGCACATAGAAGGCAATGAGTTGGACTAGATATTGAAATGAAAGGACTATTCAGCTTGTAAAGTACAGCCCAGGTCCATACCCGAGAATTACACATGATCTTGAAAGGGAGGCCTGGTAAATCACAAAATCAGTTATACAAAATGGGTTAATAAGGCTTGGTCAGAAAATTAGACGTGGCATAATTTGAGCCGTGCCACCACCTGCTTCATGGTGGGCCTTTCCGACTGTGAAGCTTGGGTACAAGTGATAGCCAGCTTCAAAGTATCAACCAGTTCAGCATGTGGTGCCTGCTCCCACAATCCAGGTGCAAAAACTATTTCATGTTGACCTTTCCTGTGCAGATTGCTTGCCCAGGCTGTGATGTTGAACTCTTCACCATGATCTGAAAATGAAGGATCGTAGATTTTTTTGCCAGAGAGGAGCTCAAGAAGAACAACTCCATAGCTATAAACATCAGCTTTGTCAGAAACTCGACCTGTCATTGCATACTCTGGAGAAACATAGCCAAATGTGCCAGCCACATCTGTGGTAGCATGAGTTTCAGAAGCTCCCAGAAATCGAGCAAGGCCAAAATCTGACAAATAGGCATTCAAAGCCTTATCCAAAAGAATGTTGCTTGGCTTAATGTCTCGATGAAGCACCCGAGGATGGCAACCGTTGTGAAGGTAATCAAGAGCCTGCGCAACATCCAGTGCAATCTTATGCAGTACCTTCCACGAAATTCTCCCTTTCTCTCGGTTATCCAGCAAGGTTTCTAGATTCCCTCCAGGTAGATAGTTGTAGATTAGAAACATTTCAGTATCACTTGCATGGTAACCTATAAGGGTGACCAAGTGCGCATGTCTTATTCTACCAAGAGTTTGAATCTCGGCCACAAACTGCTGATTGCCCTGAACTCTTCCAATATACAGCCTTTTCACTGCTACTAATAAACCTGGTCTGATCTCTGCTTTGTAAGTAGCCCCAAAGCCACCATTTCCAATGAGATTGTCAACACTGAAATTTCCAGTTGCTCTCACCACATTTTCATATGTCAGACAGACACTCAAGTTTGCAAAGACAACAACTTCTTTTTCCCTGCAACCATATCCCGGATTCCTGCACCAATTATGTCTGCTGCTGATATAACACAAAACCAGAATCAAGGCCATCACTGCCATAAATGCAACACTTACTATGATTACCACTAGACCTAAGCTCATTTCTCTCTTCCTCATTGTAGTCTTATGTGAAGGTATGCTGATTGGTCGAGGCACATAGAGTGGCTCTGACGACGGTGCAGGGGCAAAAGCTACGCATCGCTGAAGATAGGGATTGCCAGCAAAGTTCGTTTGATCACAGAAATAGTCCATGCTTCCAATGCTTGGAACTGGTCCAGATAAATTATTGAAGGCTACATCCACATCTGTAAGACCAGTGAGATTGGCAAGACCAGCAGGAATGTTTCCAGAAAGGGAATTATTGTTTAGCCTAAGGTGTCCCAGGTTGTGAAGATCTGCAAGTGTTTTGGGAATCTCACCTTTTAGCTGGTTATGAGACAAATCAAGATATACAAGAACGCTGCAATTGCCCAAGGCTGCAGGAATCATTCCAGTGAGTAAATTATTGGCTAGAATAAGGTATTCAAGCTTGTGCAGTTGCCCAAACTCAGATGGAATTGCACCAGTCAGATTGTTCTCTCCCAGATCAAGATAAACCAAAAGCTTCAATTTCTGAATGTCTGGAGAGATACTTCCAACTATGAAATTGGAGGCAGCTTCAAAATGCCGCAGGGGTGTGCAGGATTGCATAGACTCCATCGGCAGTGTTCCTCCCAAGAGATTGTGTGTTAGCACAAGCGCAAAACCTTCAAGTTTGTCACAAGTGCCAAAAATGCGCTTGGGTATTGTGCCATTGAACTGGTTGTCTGACAAATACAACCCATATGTTGGCTTTGCCATAATCAAGCCTGAATCTATTTGAAGGGCAGGAATAGGACCTGTAAGGTTGTTACGGCTCAAATCATGTATTACCATCAAAGATTTTGGAGCTAGTCCAATTGATAAGCTGCTCACAGCACTCCCATGATACAGACTCATGAAGTACGAATAGAATGACCTTTCCAGAAAACCTTGAGATACATCCTGGGCACTGATGGAAAAATTTGGCTGAAGCAACACTGAGTTGGAGCAACTAGAACCAGAAGGGAAGGAGACACTTCCTGACAAGAAGTTGCCACTGACGTTAAAGACAACCATACAAGGGATTGGTAGCTGCTCTGGTATGCTCCCTTCTAAAGAGTTGGAGCTCAAGTCAAGGTATGATAGTTTGTTGCATCTGGTGAGTTCTCTGGGAATCACCCCAGAAAAAGAGTTTCCACCCAAGTTCAGAACTTCAAGGCTTGAACATGCACCCCAATATTGTGGAAAATTGGCAAGCAATCCTGCAGCTGGAGCCCACAACAGACGAATCTTTGGAAGACTTGTGATAGAAGTTGGCAGTGCCCCTGTGAAGTAGTTAAACTCACCTTTATCCTTGCTGCTGTAACCATCTACAGGGTCCACCATCGAACGATTGATGCATCTTTCAAAGTCTAACAAGTTAGTAATGACAAGCATAGAGAGACTTGAGCAATTCCCTAACGTCTCTGGAATGACCCCGGCCAAGCTGTTCCTGGATACATCTAGGACCTGAAGTTTCCTAAGTTTACCCAATTCTGCTGGAATTGGTCCTGACAGAAAGTTGGATGACAGAACTAGAGACTTCAGATTTGAACAGTTGCCAAATGCTGGTGTAATTGTGCCAAAAAGAAAATTCCCTTCCAAGTGGAGATGCTCCAAAGTCCCACAGCCCTCTGCCAGTTCATCTGGAATAAGTCCATCTAATTGATTGAAAGACAAGGCAAGAGTCTGCAGTTTAGGAAGTCCCCCCAAAAATGAGGGTATCTTTCCAGACAGCAGATTTCCTGCAAAGTTTAAAACCCGAAGTGACCTGCACTTTGAAAGGTCCGGTGGAATCTCACATTCAAACGAGTTGTGTGCCAGGTTTAGGACCTGTACCCTTGAAAGCTTACCAAACTCTGCAGGAATGCGCCCTGTAAAGTCATTTCCCCGTACATCCAGCACTTCTAAGAAAGTAAGTTTGCCAATCTCCTTTGGCAGAACACCAGAAAGACCATTGAAAGGGAGAAGCAGAACCTGTAGGTGTGTGAGATTCCCAATCACAGGAGAAAGAGACCCTGTAAGTCTACATGGAACTTGTCCAGGCCCATGATAAGGATGCAGTGCCTCCAGCACAGTCCCATTGCCGAGACACAATGGAGCAGATCCTGTTTCCTGTGATGAACCTTTTGAAAAGGCACACTGAAAATCTGGACTTTGGGATAACATGGAGGGGCATGCCTGAAATGAGCTGCAAGTCCCATCTGAACAAGCAGAGGACAAGTCCCCTCCACATGGGCCATCTCCTGTGATATTTAATGCAATAACCCTCAAGGACTGAGGGTCACAGACCACACCTGTCCATCCACATGGGTTCAACGCATCCTCATTCCAACCATGAAGAACTTTGAAAGGGTCTGATTTGATAGCAGACTTTATTTGTAACAATGCCAGACCATCCGGAGATAATGCTGCAACCGTGCTCAAAAAAGAGAGCAAGAAAAAAACAACTATTGCTACAATGAATTCTCTCCAAGCTGTAACAATATTCCAGAGTGGGGATCTTCTAGATTGGGCAGTAAGTGCAAGAAGCTCAAGCATCGTTCTTGGGCTTGAGTGATAGCAAATGAAGCATGGAGGACCTGCTCGAAGCTGCCACACTTCTGCAGAGGCTCGGTAGATCAGAGCAAACAACCCACCGACTGAGTGCGGTGTTAGATGACAATTTTTGCACCCGAACAGAACAAGGAGCCTTCAATGGGAATGGTCCACAGGAGCCCAGAGCGGGCCTCATTTAGTTCCAAGAGTGGATCTCTTTGATACTGCATCAAACAATAAGGAAAAGAAGTGTGAGGGTCCGTGAGGCTTGCCTGTAACCATGTTGGCACTCGCTCTGTTCTGCTCCCATCTGGCAGGTGAAGCAGAGTTTACAGCTGTGAGACACTCAGCTACACCCTAAGCTTCTGGCTTCATTCGCCCCTGTTCCTGTCTGTGGTAATTATCCTGTGTCTGCACCGCCCATCAAGCACTGTGAGCAGGCCCTGTTCTGCTCGGCAGCAGGGGAGACCCACTGGAAGAGACTGGGTTAAAAGATGAGATACGAGAGCAGCCCCTGGGAGAGGGGAAATGAAGCTCGGGTAGAGACCGGGAGACCCTCTTCTCTCTAGAGAGACTCTCTCTCTCTCTCTCTCTCTCTCTCTCTCTCAGAGTCTCAAAAGACACCTTTTTTTCAATTCTCACTCTCGGCAAAAGGAGATACACAAGCAACAGGGGATGAATGAACGGAAGAGCGCAGCCAGCCTAGAGGGAAAAAGGAGATGAACCCATTAACCTTCGGTTGGACAGATGGACCTCTGTGCTGCGGACCGTCCTGAAATAAGGAAAAAAGGAGGGAAGGGAATTAAAAAATATATAGAAGACAAGAATATCTCACTCTGCTCCTCTTCAATGATGAAAATCCCGCAGTGTAAACCATGCTGCTGTGCTAGTCTATCAATAAGAAGAGAGACAGAGAGAGAGAGAGAGAGGTAGGTGAAACTTCTCTCACAAAGAAAAAGGAAAAGGCAGGAGTTTTGTTAAGGGGCGACTAAGACAGGAGAATCTTCAAATATTTGACAAACCCGAAGACTAAGGAGTTACAGCTGCGAAGAAGAAGAACTTGTGAAAGACGAAGAAACAAGAGGAATAATCAGATAGCCTTAGCCTACTAGCATGTCAAAAGCATCTTAACCATGATAGTATCTCTAACCCTGGTTGACAATCTCAAAGCATCTTACCCATGATAACATAAGTCATGACTATTCTTCTTGGCCTGGTTAGCAATCTCAAAGCATCTCAACCTTGGTTAACAATCTCAAAGCATCTTAACCATGATTAGCATGAATCATGACTATTCCACCTAATGTCGGTCTTCTTTCCATTCACCCTAGTGTCTCCTTTGCTTCCTTTTCTAAGAGGTGGGATCCTACCAACACACAAAGAACCTTTTGTCTTGTGGAAATATGTATCCACATGACACACATTCCTTATGTATATTTTTTTTAAACAAATAAAGTGCTTGGAGCCTAACTAGGCTTGATGGACATACACACCTAATTTCCAAGTAAGCACGCCCCACATTGCTCCCCCCAATGGAGGTATGTCATTATCATTACCTTTACATTATCGTCAATATAGGAAGCGTAGACATAGTCACACGAAGCAGCAGTCGATAATCGGCCAAACTTAAGGCACATGCAATGTGACTTTCTAACCAAGACACTAAATGCCTACAAAGTGAGGTTTGAACTTTCTATCTCTACATGGAACAAATCAATGAGATGATCCCATGAAGATGCCAATTTGAGCTCTCACTAACTTGTTGTAAAGCATGTTAAGTCTTTGACAATTGAATTATGTTTTATGAAAATGCAACTTGGTGTTCCTTAACATGCACTCATGCTTAGTAGAATTATGTGAGTGCTCCTCAAAAAATAACAAATGTCTAATGTCAAGATAGGGGACACCAAATAAAGAAATTTTAAAGTTTTAACCATTATATCTAACATGTAGCATATCCTAGTTGTAAATAAGAAGCATGGTTCATTAGTGGCCATACAAAAAGATTACTATGTGGAAGAGGCATGGGCCACCAATTGAGCTACACACAAAAAGATATAACATCAACATCTTGTGGCATAATGTTCTACTTCTTAAATCATTAACAAAGGGAATGAAAAAATATAATTTTGATTTGCTATTATGACCATTTTCAATAATGAAAAGAAGTTCCAGCCATGGGTGCGTATTAAATGGAATAAGGTACAATGCTCATGGAAGAGACATTACAAAATGCATTTTGGCATGATAGCTCAACATAAAGATCACATGTCTTCATGTGCATGATAATGGGATGCTTCTTGCCCATTCTATTAAGTGAACATTTGGAATAGAATCTAACACTAGGGTGATAAATGTTATTACTAAATGTGGTACCAATCCCCTATGACACTTTCTCCAATGGGTCTCACTTGTTTCACATCTTCTTAAACTCTACTAGCCACTTCGCACCTAGCCGTGCAATGTGTGGCTTTATGAAAATGGAGTGTGCTTCACACGTAAGAGTGTGATTGGCCAAATTCACTCTACACATAAGTATCATTTATTGTTCTTATGGCTTACTTAGTAAATATACTTTACACACTAAAGTCCATTGCTACCTTGAAGCGACAGGTAGCACGACAACTTTGCTCGATAATCCATTTCTCATATTTCTCTCCCCTCTTTTCCCCCTCTATTTTTAATCTCTCTCTCTCTCTCTCTCTCTCTCTCTACCTATTTTTTTTCTCTCAACTTTTTATTTTAGTTTATTTTCTCTTATATTCTTATTCTCTCTCTCATCAAACATAAAATTCTCTCTCTCTCTCTCTCTCTCTCTCTTCTCTCTTTTACTACTCTCACCCTTCTCTTTTTTCATTTTCTTCTTCTTCTCTCTCTCCCCTCATTCTCTCCTTAAATTTTTTTCTTTTCTCTCTTTTAAGTTTTATCTTTCTCTCTCTCTATAATGCTCTCTCTCTCCCTCTCTTTCTACTCTCCCTCCTTTTCTTCTCTCTTGCTCCCCTTGTCTTCCCCCCTCTCTCCTTTCGCTCTCCTCTTTTTTCCTTCTTTTATTCACTCCTTTTTATTTTATATTTTCTCTCTCTATGATTCTCTCCCTCCATCAAATGTAAAATTCTCTCTCTCTCTCTCTCTCTCTCTCTCTCTCTCCTTTTCTTCTTCCCCCTCTCTTCTCTATTTTCCTTCTCTCTCTCTCCTCTTTTTTCCTTTTTTTTCTTCTTCTCCCTTTCACTACAAGGATGTAGGGGCATAGCGATGGGCAATTACGATGCATTTTAGTAGTGTCACTAAATGCGACACAAATAGCAATGATACTTAGAGAAAAAAAAAGCAGGTGAAATCGGAGCGTGGCATTTTGTCACAAAGAGTAAAAGAAAGAGCGAAAGAGAGCGTACCTTTGAGAGAGAGAGAGAGAGAGAGAGAGAGAGAAAGAAAAGGAGAGCTTCTCACCACCGTCACCGTCACCGTTCGCTCAAAGAAGAGGAGGAAGTGCACAAAGGAAGAAGAGGGGTTGTCCCGAAAGGAGATGAAGAATCCATCCTTAGGCCTTTGCGGTGAGTACATTGCCCCCTCTTGGTTTTTTCTTGTTCTTTTTTCTTTTGTTTTGTTTGTTTTTGTTGAGAATGAGAAGCATTGAGGGTGAATGAAAGAAAATAAGAGAGGAAAGGAGAGAGGGAGAAGAAGAAAGGAAAAAGAAGAGAGCACAAGAGAGAGAAAATAAATATAAAAAATAACAAAGAAATATTTTAGCAACCTGAAAAAAAATCATGAAATACCTTGAAAAAGTACAATTGTTTTTTATAATGGTGCCAAAAAGAAATCAATGAAGCGTACGTGACATGTTTTACGAAAGCTTGGCATGGACTACAATAGCATCCATGCATGTGTCAACGATTGCATGATACTTCAAGGAGAGTATGAGACTATGGAGACATGTCCAAAGTGTAGTGCTCACATGTATCAATAGGACTTGCAAGGAAAAACCATCCCTTAGAAAGTTCTTAGACACTTTCCACTTATCTCTTGTATACGTCACATATTTCGTACGTGGGGCTTGACGAGCTTGACAATGTGGCATGCATAAAATAGATCCACAGATGGGGTTCAACGAATATCAATAGATTCATGCACATGGAGCCACATTGACTCTGCCTTTCCAGGCTTTGCACGAGAGCCAATGAATCTTCAGCTTAGTCTTACTATGGATGGTATGAACCCATTTGGTCTCCGCTCAACTTCTTATAGTGTGTGGCATGTAGTCCTTGTTAACTACAACATCCCACCATGGCTTTCTACAAAAAAAGAACACTTGATCCTTAGCTTGCTCATTCATGACCGTTACAAAGTCAAGAATATGGACATCTATGTTCATCCATTAGTTGATGAGCTTAAAATTTTTGGGAGGAGGGAGTCACTGTGGAAGATATAAGCAAGCACAATAGTTGACAATCTACCAATATACGAGCCATTCTCATGTGGACCATGCATGACTTTCCAAGATTTGGGGAGTGCTCAAGTAAGTAGGCTTTCATTCTCGTTGGTTACCTAATCTATCATAGCTCATTCAAGTTTGTGTTCACTAAATGGAGGTATTGGGACAGGTTTGGTTACCTCAAACTATTATGCACATCCATTGTGTGGGCCACAATTAGACTTCCGAAGGTCATGAACCATGAAGAAAATGGTATATCAAGGACGCACCTCTTTCTTACTAGAGGGACATGAATTGAGGGAAGGTTTTCTTGGATGACCTCCAACATGAATGAACACCCAAAGCTGGTACAAGTCGAAACTGGTCCACACAGAGTCGTATCCAAACGGAATGCAATGGTTCTTGATTTTCTATAAGTTGCCGTATTTGACCCACTTACAAATCAACCACTTGTTGGATCCCATGCATATTTTCAAGAATATGGGCATCTTACTATGGGACCACATCATAGGAAATAGAGACACTACAAGGGCACGAATGGATTTGAAGGAGGTAAGTAACATGGAGGCGCTTTGGCCACAATCGTTGGCCACAGTCGAGCGCTAATGGTCACTTGCAACTACCTTGTGCTCCTTGGGTTTTGTCCACTAAAGAAGGGCACATTGTGAAGCAAATTATCAGGTCTATCCGCACTCTGATGGGGATGACGCGTTCTCTCAGATCTACTTTTTCTAAAGACGACCAACTATCATGGCTAAAATCCCATGATTGGCATAAGATATGTCAAGTTTGTACTATGAATGGATTGTAAGTGGCATGTATATTTTGTCATTTGGAGTCTAGTTAGTGTTCGTAATGCTTCTTCATTTGTGGCAGTTTATACTACCGATCACAATCGCAGGATACCTCACTCCAAAAATACGCGGGGTGATTTATAAGTTGTCAAATTTAGTGCAGTGGATCTCACAGAAGGAGATCAAGACATCCTCTATTGAATCTGTAAGGCAGAGAGCAGTGGAGATGGTTTGTCTCTTTTAGAAGTACATTCCCACCAACATGCTCATGATACAAACCCACCTCCTGGTGCATCTTGTAGATGAACCGGAGATTGTGGGACCTGTCCATATGCGATCTATGTTCTTCTTGGAGAATTTTTATGAAAACCATGAAAGGCTTTGTGCGACAACAAGCTTGGCCAAAAGGTAGCATGGCTGAAGGTTGGTTGGTGTCTGAGATGTTAGTGCACATTTCACAATGGCTATCAATAGTGGATTCAAACAATAGTATGCTATGGTCACTAAAGGATGATGATAGACTGTCCGGAGATGTGGTGGTTGAAAATGGGGTAGAAAAAAGGATGGATGCTGCAATGGAGGATAAAGTGAATCGTTTTTGTATGTTGCACCATGCATCCATGGAGACATGGCTTGCTAGGTACGAGTAAGCCAGGAAAGATTGAGAATAAGTGCAATAGAAATTTTGATGTAGTATACGCCATTGACTGATTCGATTTCCCGAGGGCATGCAGGAGATGCCGTGGTTTATGTCTATGCGATGGTTACATGGAGCTTTGATCGCAGCCTCTCCCGAAGGGGTGGAGGTCTCTACTAAGGAGTGGGAATTCTCGAGGGGATGTAGTCCAAAGGTGACCATATGTTTTATAAGCTATTGTATCTAGATTTTATATCTGACAACTAATCTAATCGTTTCAATATACAATACAAAATATACAATGCAGCATGGTCACGCGGGCAACATTCCCATGTCAAGTGCATCGACAAAATGCGCTCCACAACAGATTGTGGTGTCATGGCAAAGTTCGAGCAAGAGAGCCAACGGTGAGTCACGGATCCAAACACCATTATAGATGAGATGGAGTATTTCGGGAACTTGCAAAGTGTTATCACAGTGGATTATCATAGCTTCTCCATGATCATATTCAATGTGCAATGGTTCAAAGTGGTACTAGAAGGAGTCGGGGAAACCATTTGATAAGGTCCATCTGGATTTCTCGAAATAGATTCCGAAAAAATATGGATGAATCTACGCGACATGTTTGTCTTGTCGACCCACTGTGAACATGTGCATGAACTATTTTTTTAAATTTTATCACGATATAGTATATACCACAAATGTTGAATCTCTCTTATATGTAATTTTAAATAGGTAATTTTTAATCCAAACCCTCGACAACATCGATGGTGGTATGTTGTGCCTTCAGCTCCCCAAAGTTCGAGAGTATGATGAAAGCAATGTTCCCAGCGTAGATGAGGACAATATGTAGATGGAGGGGTCAATATTGCAAGGGGTGGAGGTCGAAGATGGCTTGAAGCATGTAGAGGAGAGAGAATCGGGTAACGATGACGGAAAGATAGGAGACCAAGAATTCTTTGAGAACGAGGTGGACTCATCCTTTTGTGGTGGTGACCTATCTATCGACCCTCCAGTCTATGCGGAGTTGTGCCAGGAGATTGACATGGGACCATAGACCTCGCCATACTTGCAACATCCACCTACACAATTCCTTGATGAATCACTTATAAGGGTACTCTAGAATATGCATTTTAAGTAACATTATTTTTTCAAAGTTATATTACCGTGCTTTGCTTAAATCTTTATATTTACTCTGCTAACATCACTTTTTGTCAGTGCAGGTAACCTGTGATGATATTTTGGAGAGCACTATGAGTCGATTGATGAACAACAAGGAGTTGTAGGATATATATGTCTCCAGATTAGATGGCTCGATTCAGAGAAATGGCGGATCAGGAGCTGTCTCGGACACCATCATGCCGTTCCATAAGATCTACATCGACATGCTCCGATGCTTCAATTTCTAGTAGATGAGGTCAACGCTCTAGACTTGGGACAGACGGAAGGAGTGGTTTTGGGGGATGTTGCGGAGATGTGGATGCGGTGAGCCTATGGTCGGCTTGAGATACAGGTGCTACTTCTCGCTCTCATGCAAGTTCGAGAGGGTGGCTCAGGTGGTTCTTGCAGAGGTACCAACACAGTGTCTCCATCTCGTCATTCTGGTGTTGCATCACATGTAGGATTTATCACATATGTGGGGACGTCTAGTCTAGTGACTCCTAGCCATCCGCAGGGTGGCACCCCTATGGGTGCTACTCTAAGAGATACTACCCTTGTGGGTACACCAGATGTACAAGGGTCTCTTGGATATGCCCAGGAGCATGATCATAGGTGGGAGAGGACACATCTTAGACATACCAAAGAGGGGCATGGATACCTTGTAGATGATAGGATATGAGCCGTGATCATGAATGATGAGGGGAGGTGGGTGATGGCTCGTATGAGAGAGTTGTGCCAACAAGTTTTTCGGCACAATGTCTTGGACCATTGGAAGAACATACTTGAGGAGAGCAATGACTACATAGTAGCATCCTTGCATGAGGAGTTTTCGGTATCCACCACAGTAGATAGGTTTTCTATAGGTTGGATGATGGAGTGCATGCGTGCGTACATATCACACATACAATCGACAGACGCACACAAGGCACTTAAGAGTAGCACCTCAAAGCTCGAGTGGCTAGACACATATGGCTAGTGTAGTCTCAGGGAGGAAGCTATAGATTCTCTAGGACTTTGGAGATAGTAGCATGAGGCAACGAGGGCATGACTGGAGGTAGGGATGGTCCATCATCTTAGGAGTGGTGGCCACATGACTTATCTAGAGGACTTTGTAAGTTTTTCTTTTATTCTTCTTGCTTATTTTTTTGTAATATCACTTCTACTGGCAATCGTGTTTCTAACAATTGTAGTTTTTTCCTTTGCAGCACTTCATTACAAACAACGATCCTACTAGCCTAGAAACTCAATATGCAGAGAGACATGGTCTTACTTCATTGATTGATAGACTGTATGCACGCGGTGGCCTAGTAAGTCACTCATTTTTCTTGTCTATAGTTACTATTTTTATTAAAATGCATTATATTTGCTGGACTGATGTGTAGTTTTTTTTTTTTTGCAAAGTCCGTTTGATGCTCCTTTGTGTCGGGACAAGCTTTCCAATGGCAAGGATTTATATCTCGTGCTTGGATTCGTGGAGTGCACATCCTCTTCCTTTTTGCTCCTGTGATTTATATAAGCATTTTCTATGCACTATGCTATTACCATGCTTTGTATCTTGCCATGATACCACAAGCTTTCATTAAGCGATCTTGTATTTATTTTATGTATCAGTCTTGTGGGTTCAAGTACATTTTGCCTTCATTTTGATGACCATTGTATACTTTACACGTAATCCATTTGTAGAATGTAAATACAGTAAGTTGCCTTACCATAATTTTTTTTCTCTGTAACCATCACGATTAGTATCGCAAATTTACTACATGCATTGTCGTCATGTTAAGGGTAGAAGGTCTACCACCGGGGCTTAGTGCGGAAGAGGAGTATGGGATTCAAAGTTCAGGAAAGGGAAAAACATTGGAGTTTGACAAGATCCGGGTTTTAGAAATGATTTTGTTGTGGAAGAAGAATTCAAGCTTTTTCTCTATGTATTTAGCATACACGAATGGAATAAATAACTCTATCTTAATTACATCAAATGCCTTTGGATACATACACCATAACATAAAGGATATTTTCAAATTCTCAATCCAAACATGAATATCAAATGCAAGTTCTAATGGCTTTTATTTCAAGTACATAGACGGATTTCAACTCTATGGGACAAGTATTATGTTGATAGACTTCAAATACATTTAAGATTTGGGCCAATGGTACATGAAATGCATTGAAGGAGCATAATTTTAGCTTCAGCCCTGTTTTAAAACAGAAAATTCCAGTCCATTATCAAGCTCAAAATGAGTGCATAAACTCATGAAGAAGCTCCTCTAATCATTAATGAGCAAAGTCCTGATGAAAAGAGGACATTTTCTTCCATTACAACCACATAAATCTCTTGTTTGCTCATAAAAATGGACAAGAACAGTGGGTTGCCCTATTTATGACTGGTTATTTCAGCCCATAACAGCCCATACACCTTCAAAATCCTCATCCTTTGCTTGCCCCAAAGTCATTCAAGTACTTGGGTACAAGTCGGGCTTCATTGGATCAAGAATAAGGTAGACAAAATGAGAGAAGTCGTGCATAAGAGCAGACAGAATACTTTTCTCTCAGATTTTTCCCTTTTATAGACTGTCATAACATTCATTTTCGTCAGACCAAATGGATAGATAAGTGGGGCTCTCACCATGTTTACATCTTCATCTTCTAGTCTTGTTGATCTCCAGTTTGCATGCTCCAAAGCATGCACCATAGCTCCAGCTCTTCCCCAGCTGCAGTCAAGCTGTGCAACCCGCATTTTGCACCAAAAAATGTGGGCTGCTCCCTGCTCATGCCCAGGTCACTTTTTGACCTACTCAGGTCACTTCCTGGTCACTTTAGTCTATTACTTCACGTCCCCTGTGAACCTAGTGGACTTTTGGCAACTTTTGGCATTTTTCTTGAGTTCTGACCATATTTTTGCACTTGAATCAATGTGATTTATCCTACAGACTGTCAATTACTTCCAACTTGGTAATTTGTATGCAAATTCCTCATATAACTCCCAGTGAAGTTCTTCTGTGTTCATAAGAATCCCATGATTTATATTATGAACAGTAAACTCTTTGACATTTACCCCCTCCTAACCTGCATATCCTCCGGCATGTGCCATTTTATAAGATTATAGGTTAAGGAGGGTCTTCTTTTGATATATCTTCATCTTCATCCTCTAAGTCTTTTTCTTCCTGCTTGTCTTCAAGTAGAGGGCTCATATCTAAGTCATCAAGCTCATAAATTGAAGATTCTCTTCGTTTGAAGAGCTTGATTCGTTTCCCGGCTATTGGTATTTTTATCATGGTCCCATCCATTTCAGCCAAAGAGTAAGTAGCATTATTATGTACTACTTTTACAACATATGGTCCAAACCATCGCTTGGCTAACTTTCTATGAGTACTATATTGATTATCCAGGCTGCTATCATAGATAAGTACCCAATCATTCTCTTGAATAGCTCTTGGACGGAATCGATGATGCTTGTCAAACCTCTTCTTATTCTTTAATCTTGCTGTTTTCAGCCTTTCAGTGTGGCTGTCTTGACATCTTCTGGCCTTCTTTCAAGTTGCCTTATGTGTAGAGTCAGCAATTCTTCTCTATTCATGCCTTCATCCCAAGGTAAGATACTCCATGTGACAATGGACTCCTCAATAGGCATGATAGGTGGCTGTCCATATATTAGTTCAGCTGGCATATAACCTGTTACTGCACTATGGGTAGTTCTATCAGCCTGTAATGCGAATGGTAGCATTCTAGGCCATTCCCTCATCTTTCCTTTGCAAGTTTTTGCTAAAGCTTTAAGAATTGGTTGATGACCTCTTTCACTCTTACCATTGCCTTTAGGGTTGTAGGCTGAAGTAAGAGATAGCTTAATTCCCAACTGAGCAAAGAAATGGCGAGCCTCATCAGCATCCAATTCTCCTCTATCAGCAGTTACTTTGGCAACACATCCATACCTACAAAATACTTCTTCAAGTAAAAATCTACAAACAGCTTGAGTAGACTTTGTTGTCAAGGCTTTTCCTTCCACTTGATTTGTGAGATCTTCTCTAGCAAGTACTAGATATCTCATGTTCCAAATTCCTGTAAGCATGGTTACTAAATCAATAACCCATCTATAGTGAATAGATAAAGGATAGGTAGGCTGAAGCCCATCTCTATGCTTTACCATAGAGTACATTTGACAAACATGACAAGACTCAACAAAATGCTCAATGTCTTTATACATGTTTTGCCACCAAAATTTTTCTTTTATTTTGGCAAAAGTGCCCCATATGCCTCTATGACCAGCCAATAGGCTTTCCGGAAATTCTTGCATGACCTGTTTTTGAGTCTTTTTGTCTCCTAAGACATGAATAGGCGCCCTTCCTTTCTTTTTCGCATGCCTCCAAAGGTAACCATCTTTAAGAAAAAAGGCATAAGCTTTTCTCTTAATTCTCTTGAACTCTTCATTAGACCAATTTTCCTTCTTTGTCATAGTGCTAAAAAATTGGCCAATTTTTAGCCAATCATCTACACAATATTCCTCTTTAAAGTGTGTGAACAAACCATAACAAAACATTGAGCATGTTGTCTACTAGCTGCCCATTGTCCTTCTTTGGTTGTTTCATCCTTCCTTGCTGATGTAAAATTTGTTTTAGCAGCTGATCTTGTTGTACTTGCTGCAATTATTGTTGTGCCTGCATTTTTGACCTGCTGAATCATCATTAGATTCAGTTGTACTTGCTGTAGGCCACCTAGACCCTACGTAACCCACCCACTGAGCAACGCTCCAATCCACTATGTGAAGGAGCCAAAACAATGAGGAACCCTACGTGAACCCTTACGTCTTGTATGACAAAGAGTGTAATCCAATCCTCATGGATTACATACTAATATTGGTGATGGCGTAAGGTAGAGGTAGAGGTAGAGGCATAGGAGGGCATACCCAAGAGCCAATCTCATGTTGGACTTGCGGTCACCCAGGACATATCTCCTCACATAGCCCTGAGAGGGGGCAAGCTAACTGCGGCAAGGCAGATCTTAGATGCGCAAAGTGTGGAGTCACTCATCTCTTTGCTAATTGCCCAAGACAAAAATCGCCTTCTAGTTTCACAAACGTGCCATCAATCCCGTTGGGATTATTTGGTGTCAAGACACTCGACGGGGAGGCCACGCCTATCCCATTACATGTCATGACCCATGCATAGACAAAGCATGCTAGCATATCATTGCCAACTAGCATTTTAGACCCAACCTCAATTGGGAATGATTACACCCAATGTCTATGGAGAATTTGACAATTGTGCAATGTCAACTCATCAATATTTTGGCAGCAATGTTATCCAACTATTGATGCAGCAACCTATGGGCTGCAAATTGAGCCAACTAATGAAATTGTTAAAGCATGTAAAACTAATGCAAAATCTAAAGTGTGGATGCAGGCCTTGGACCGCATGGAGCAAGGCAAGGCAGCTAAAGATGATTTAACCACTGCTAGTCAATGTATTCAAGGAAGAACCGGTTGGACCGAGACTATTGATTCATTTTCAGCTTTTGCCCGGTTTGCTGAAATTAATAATTATGAAGCCATGATAGAAGAAAATAGAAGAACAGATGAAGATGTTACTGGTCCTTCTTATTCAGGGCCAACTAAACGCATAACAAGAAGTAAACCAGACCAACAGAAGGCTGCTGAAAATCCTTCACCGCCAGAGCTTGATATGGGAGATGCCCCTCAAGCAAAGAAGACAGAAGGAAAAAGAAAAAGCAAACATACCAGTTACAAGTTGCAGTCGGACATAGAGACCGCAACGGATCTTAAACGGATCCTAGAAGAAAGGATTCTTGGAAGTAGAATTGAATTTACATTAGGTGAAATTCTCCGAATTGCAAAACGAGGATCTCATGATGTAATAATTGATGTAATTAAACGAAAAAGACAATATGTTGGTGAGGAAACTGAAGAATCTATGCATGCTTTTTTGCAAGCACTTCATGTGTATTTGCAGGATGAAGAGAAGCTGAAAACTCAAGGGATTCGATTGGAGGCAATCAAAGAATTGATTGCAGCCATATAAGCCAAAGATGAAGACATTTATGAAGTAGATACTGAAGAAGCCATTATGGTGGGGACTTCTCAATCTAAAGTGTAGCCCATGCTTAAGAAAGAAGCTCATCTTCATAACATGCAAAAAGAAAGTGATGCTCACTTTATTCCTAGTAGTCACTACTCCTGTACCCATTGGGCAAGGGCGACTATTGAAACCATTGTTAAAATCGGTGAAAAAGAGATTCCATGCATTGCCCTTATAGACCATGGTTCGGAGATTAATGTTATGTCAATAAGTCTCTATGAGAATGGTGGATGGCCCATTGATGTGGACCCAGGATGGCGCATGAAGGCAGCCAATAACTCTTCTGGCGATCTTTATGCAGTATGTCCTTATGTACAAGTTACTATTGGTAATGTAAATGACGGATCATCATATACTCGGATAAGAAGTAAGGATAATGACAAAGTTGTCCAATTCCTGACCGTCTGTGTAAATCACCATCGGAATAGGGATCGATTGAGAGATCATCCTGTTCCTCCTAATGCCCGAGAATTTAAGGGTTTTCGGGTAGTGGTGCTATAATTGGAGGCTATGGCAGTGCATCATGTCATAAAAAATTACCTCCACATATAAAGGAGGCAAGGCCAAAAGCTGACTTGTAGGTTTTTACAGCCAATAGTGTGGGCTGTTATAAACAGTTTTCAGCCATGAATAGGGCTGAAAGGAAGTATTTGCGTCTTATGGAACAAGAGCTGAAGCAAATTGATGTTTTACCTAAAGATGAAGAGACTTCAGGGCTATTTTATGGGCTGAATTATAATGATACAATGGCTGAAATTTATACAGCCATTCATGAAGAAAATCAAGCTGAAAATCAGTCCATACAAGTATGTACATTGGATATGTATGACATAATTCAAGAATTTGCAGATTATGAAGCTTTTGGACAGCCAAACAAAGATGAAGTAAGAGTAGAAACAAAGTATAAAACAGTTGATAAAAAGGTCAAGCCATTGGCTACTCCTCTACCACCTGAAAGCGAAGGACTGGCAGAAAGGGTATCCAAACAGCCAAGCCTTCGTGATCCTAAAGATATTGGTCACCAATTCACAGCAGAAAGTCTACAAAAGCTGAAAATTGGTGAAGACTCTTTTCTCTTGCCGGCTGAAAAGAAAATCTTCATACAGATGTTAAAGAATCATGGCAAATCTTTTTCATTTCAGCCACATGAAATTGGCCGTGTGGATTTAAGCATTGTGGCACCAGTGGTGATTTTTACAGTCCCACACATTCCTTGGAATCTTAAACCAATTCCGGTTCCAAGGGCTCATTTGCCTAAGTTATTGGAACTTCTAAACAAAAAGATAAAAATGTGAATATTGGAGCCATCTTCAGCTCCATATTCCAATCGATGGTTTACCGTGTCTAAGAAGAATGGATCTTTGCGATTCATTTAAGATTTATAGCCTGTCAATAAAGTCACTATTAGAAATGTTGGATCAGGGCCCATTGTTGATGAGTTTGTTGAAGCTTTTGCGAGTAGAGCAATCTATTCCATGGGAGATTTATATTCAGGCTATGACCAATTTCAGCTTGCTTTGGAAAGCTGAGACATTACCACAATGAAGATGCCTCTTGGCTTAGTCCGCATGTGTACTCTACCTCAAGGGGCTAGAATTCAGTAGCTCACATGATAAATGACATGCATAAAGTATTGAGGGATTATATTCCTCAATTAACTCTTCCTTTCCTTGATGATGTTCCAATCAAAGGATGTGAAGTACACGAGAAGAATGAAGAACTCAATGAATGTGGGTGTCGCAAGTTTGTTTCCGATCATATTAATGATTGTGCTCAAATCTTGTCTAAATTAGAAGAAGTCCATCTTACTCTTTCAGGTGCTAAATCTGTTTTTGGAGTCAAAGAAGTCCTTGTGGTCGGACATATGTGTGGTCCATATGGTCAAAAGCCTTCTCCATCCAAGATTGATGCTATCAGCAAAATGTAGTAAATATGTACAAATGTTTTAGAGGTGAGAAGATTTATTGGTGCATGTGTCTTCTACCTTATTTGCATACCACATTTTGCTCATGTTGCTGAAAATCTTTATCAACTGCTAAGAAAAGGCCAAAGGTTTATATGGGAAAAAGAACATACTCAAGCCATTCGAAAACTGAAGAAATTGCTGATTTCAGCCCCCACTTTAAAGAGGGCTGATTACTCTAATGGACAGCCTATTATACTCACAATGGACACAAGTCCTATTGGAATAGGATTGGCAGTTGGTCAAGATGACCTTGAAGGCAACAGATATGCAATCCGCTTTGGAGCGAAGGTTCTTAATGAACGACAAAGAAGATATGCTCAAATTAAAAGAGAACTTTGGGGAGTAGTAACTGCATTGAAATGTGATCGGGAGTACTTCATGGGTGCACATGTAATAGTTGAAACAGATTGCCTTCCACTTTTGGGCATGATTGCCAACTGTTCCACTCCTGACATAGCTATGCTAAGATGGATAGCTTATATTAAATCCTTAAATCCTGATTTGAAACATATTGCAGGAAGAGATAATCCAGTTGCTAACATGCTTTCACATGCCAGATATAAGGATGAAGAAGAAATGATGGATGAAGAAGAATTAGAGTCTATAAATGATGCTGTAAATGTAGGTAAAAATCTGCAAATACCTTCTATTAAACCCATGTGCTATGTTTTCATGTTTAGAAGTGATCCCCTCAAGGCCTTGGTTTGGAAATAAGAAACCTTGAATGTCAAGATTGTTGCTCACTTGATGCATCATCGATCTAACTAGGGTGATGGGGCACACCAAAGTTACAAGTGGCATTCTCATTCATGCATTAAATGAAGTTTAGCATTTTATGATTAGTCACAAATCTTAGATTTATGTGTACATTTATTTTGGTCAATGTTAATTGGATGTCTGAATTGATGAAATGCACAAAGAGGAAAAAGAATAAACCTAGTTTGATTGTTGGAGTGGCTTTTCAAATATTAATGAATGTGAAGTGGAAAGCCTCACAAAGAGGAGAGTTGTTGCCCATTATGGACTTGTTGGCTTTAGCTAGGTGCTTTCCAAACATTTCACCTTGTTAGAATTGTGTTTGCTTAAATTAGTTACTCTACTAATGCCCAAGTCATCTTGGTGAATTGAGACTAGGGGACTTGTTGGTTATTGATGCATAGGTTTGGTCCATAGAATTTGTTGTTGAACTTGCTATGATCTCATTAACTTTTAATTAAGTAGATGCTTTCGACATTGTCTATTTGTTCATTAATCCATGTGGCATTTTTGGAGTGTCTCATAGGGCCAAATTCCTTATATAAGGAAAAGATATTGTGAAATAGGGTGTTTGCATAGCATATTATATAGTGAGAGGACCTCCCAATTGTGCTACTTTGACAAAATAAGATAGCCTTAAAAATAAATACACGAGCAAGACCCTAGCTTATTGTTTTTGAAGGTTTCATTTCAAGTAAGTTGCAACTACCTTTCATATGAATTTGATGTGCATGTCACCTTGGTCTTCATTGTAATTTAAAATCATTCTTGATTAGTGCGAAAATATAATTCCCAACATTTGCATAAAAGTTTAATATTAGTTGTTCTAGACATTTCATTCAAACTTACATTAGCTTTATCTATGGTAATTAATGGATTGACTTAACAAATTTTGAAAAGATAAATCTAAAATTATGTGTAAACATGTGCTAACAGATGAACCTAACTTTTAGTACTTTGTAGATTCCATTAAACATGAGAACCTTTAAAAACTCTTTTCTTGGGACTTTCTTTTTTTAGAAAATATTAAATAAGAATCTAAATATAAATTTAGATAGGCTCTAATCCTTTCCAAATATTAATGAAAGAAAATAACAATTCTATAATCAAGCATCCTCTTTGACCTATATGAAGTCTTTCTCCCTAATTATTTAATGGATTTGTTTATTGTTCTTCTTAAGTCCTCACAAACCAATTTCGCTTTAATGGTCTTGTTTATTATTATTGTTAAGTCCTCACAAACCATCCAATGTCCTTACTAATGTCCATATGATGACTCCATCTTTGAACTTTAAGAAGGAATAAGAAACCATCCAATGAGGAAGTCCTTACTAGTGTGCATGTGATGACTGCACATTTGAACTTTGGAACTACTAGGTTCTATTCTAGTTATCTATCATCTAATTCCTATTCACATTCGACCTATGAACTTTTGATTGGCCCTTGTAACCATTGATACAAACAAACTTTGATAGTAATGGAAATTTCATTTTTATAGGAAGGATTTGGGCATCATCCTAAGTACCTAGAAAAATAGCATAACTGAGATAAGGACTGCACAACTATAAATCTTTATTTGAGGGATTATTTTATCCCATTCTCTTTGTCTATGAAAGAGGGGGATTGGTTGGGTTCATACAATTGTACTTGTAGATTCTTGGTGAGGACAAGGTAGAGGAATTTTGGGTGGTATGTGGAGTTGTTGCTTTGGCATTATATATCTCATTCTCATTATCGTTTTTTGTTCTTACTCAATTTTCTATTTTGAAGCTCAATTTTTTTATATTCTTTATTCTTATAGTTAATTATTGTTCTTGTGTAGTTTTGTGTCTTATGACATAATTTATATGTAACATCTCTTGATTTTTTCACTTTGTATTATCTTTTTGAATAGCATGCTAGCTTAATTTGCCAAAATCACAAACATCTTAACTTGTGCATGATAATGACTAAAGAAGACAAATTCAAGAATGAAATATTTTTCATTTGGCCACATTATGTTCTATATCTTGTTTCAAGGTTTGGCTTCATGGATCCCAATTAAGGATCCCTATCCACCAAAGATTCATTTTTTAGCCCAAACAACCTAAAAGGATGCTCACAAATTTTTATGCAATTCTTCGAATAAGGAAAAGTTTGAAAATAAGTATAATTTAAAAAAATCTATTATTCTATCTTTTTATTTATCTTCTCTCTTTTGCACATTACGATGCCTCTCATCCATATCGATTAGAGGTTCAGATGCAAGCAACAAGGAAACAACTCTCTTTTTGCACATCTTCCTTGCCTACATACCTCTTCTTCTTCTTCTTCTTCTTCGGCATTGTCATCATCATCATCATCTTCTTCTTCTTCAACATTGAGAAATGTATAGCTACACATAAAACCTAAAAGGAAATACATGATGTATAGGTGAAAGCATTCAATACATCTATCTATTTTCTCTCCTTCTTAGTCATAATTATCACCATTTATAAAAGACTGGGATACCATGAGAATTATGGGAAATACTCTGTCATGGTGTCATGTATGAAAGGTGTAAAGGGACTTGATTAGGGCATCCAGAAAATTAATGAACTAAGTCTCTTCACATTCCTCATAGCTTCCATGGCTTCCCTTCCTTATTTCTCTCTTCTTGTCTTACTCTCTCCTTCTCTAGTCTTTCTCTCTTCTTTCTACAATCTTCTCTCTCTTCCCTTATCTCTTTGCAATCCTATTCTTTACAATTGGTATCGGAGCTACAAGATTTGTTCATTTCTTCCTTCATTTTCTTCATATCTAGTTCCCTTTTGAAAGCAAGAAACCTTATTTACTTAGGTGATACAACAAGTACCAGTACAATAATGGAGAACCACAGGAGTTAGCAAATTCCCATAGGTAGCTGATAGCTTATTTAAAGAACACATAGTAGCTATGGCTAGATCTATGGACATATCTAGAGTTAACAAGGCTATCTTAGCAGGTCTTCACTAAGTTATGAAATTTTTAAGGGTTCTTGATGTAGAAGATCACTACATGAGTTAAAGGAGGGTGATCTGTCTATACTTTTTCAAGAAGACCTTATCTCTCTTCTTTCTTCTAAGCTTTTGTGGAGGTGAGAGGAGAAATTTTGCTCTACGCCCTTGAACTTCATTCTCTATATGCAAGAGACAACACAAGAGCATTCTACATGTGACTTAGAGCAATGCCATAACCATTCTATGGTTGTTTTAGCCCACATGGACCCCCCAGAAGTAGCCTCAAAAAATGCTATGTATTTTTCATTGCCTTCTTTTCTCCATTTAAACTCTGATTCCCCCACTCCAATCTCATCTCCAAGCTCTTTCCCAATGTTAACTCCTACAATGGTTAGGATTGAAGCACCTCTCCTCCTTTCTTGAAATTTCTTTCTTTTTTGAAGAAACCCTATTCTAGACAACATAAGGGCAACCATAGCCACACACTTCCAAGCTTTCAAATCTTCAAGAGAGCTTCATATCTCATTGCCAAGGCCTTTTTACAATAACTCTTAATCAAGATTTTCTCCATATTGAAGGCTTGAAGGTCAAGATTCAAAGGATTCTTCATGGCAACCATGAAAGCTTCTCAAAAGCTTTCCAATTGTTGAAGCAAGGCCTAAGCAAGGTTCGTGGCAACAACCTATAGCAATGCACGACTCTAATTCTTGGAGATTTCAAGACATTGAAGACATTTTTCTTCTATGGGATAATTTGGAA
This sequence comes from Lygodium microphyllum, assembly GCF_053477565.2. Taxonomy (NCBI): domain Eukaryota; kingdom Viridiplantae; phylum Streptophyta; class Polypodiopsida; order Schizaeales; family Lygodiaceae; genus Lygodium; species Lygodium microphyllum. The sequence continues at coordinate 72,681,537 of NC_141156.1, forward strand.
GAAAGATTTAGGTCTCTTGATTGTGGAAGATCAATCTTACTCCTTAAAGCATGGAAGAGGTATGTCATCTAAATTTTAATATCTCTTTTAGCCATTTACTAAGCACATATCCAATTTCTTAATAGACACTAAGAATGCAACCCTCTTCTCTCAAATAATAAAATGATAGATGATTTTTGAAGCCACGAGAAGTGCTTAAAAATAGTTTAAAAATCCAAATTTCAGGGGAAAAATAGACTTCGTTGAAGGCGGCAGCTGCAATCAGTACGATTTTAAGCGGCAAAAGCCCAAAAGTGCTTTAAAGACCCACCAGTGACGGTGGCGGAATTTTCATTATTTCTCGGCATGTCAGATGAGACTCCGGGAGATGCCTAGTAGTGTGAGACCTCAAGATGGATGCACAAAATTTTTTAGAAGCTAAAACAGATGCTGAATGCAAAAATGGGGGTGCCCAGGGTCCAAGCCCAAGAAAGCAAGTGTAAATGAACTAGAGGCTTGGGGGGGTGTGACCTTTGGAGCCTCCACCCCCCAATTTTCACACGAAAGGGGGGGGGGGGGGGGGGGGGACTATTTTTCATGGAAAAGAAGGAAAAAAAGAGGGCTCCATGTTTTAGGCGACGAATGATGAAGAGAAGGGGAGAGGGCAAATGCCACCTCAATGTACCCCTAACAACTAATTAGATGACTGAGATGCTTGCTTCCTACGCTCTCCATCACCGCCTTCGGCCTTTGAAATGGCTACCCAAATGAGGAGGTGCAAAACCATTCTTTCTCTCTCCTCCCTCTCTCTCCCCTTAAGGGGAAGTTCATGCCCATGAAGAAGAATGAAGACCGATTGAAGGATGTTTGCCCGGTCGATGAACCGTATTGCTCCAAGATCAAGAGGAGGCTGAGAGAAGGTATTCAGCACTGAAGATTGATCATCGAATGGTCCATTGGCAGTCTGTAACAATTATTTAAAAACCCGCAACACGCAAATAAGCCGTATGCCTCATTTTTACAAACGAAATTTACTTCTTGTTGATATTTGATGGTTGACATGAAATTCATATGGAACAAAAAAAAAAGGATCTTTTTTTCATTATCATTGAGGGATGTGCATAAAAAATTGCAAATCCATAATGATAAATAGTCATAATAATTAAATTATGGCCCAAAAAGCGCCTTTTTAGTGTAACAATGAAGGTTTTATTGGTTTCGGGTGGGGAAAAGAGATGCGCATGGGATAAAATTATGAGAAAAAACATATTTCAGCTGTCATAATCAGTCACTAATCATAAATTAGAAAATTAATTATTTTTATGTACAAATAAATGGAGAAAAATAGCTAAAATAGGAAAAAATAGGATTTTTGCGTTATAAAAATCTAAAAAATTATGACTCGTGGTTGTGGTTATATAATAAAGCTGAGGCATGAAGTTTGGCTTTAGTTTGAGTTTGTATATGTGTTATAGTTTATGTTTTTTATCATTTTATGCGAAAAATACATATAAAATAATACCTTATACCTATGCAACGCAGCATAACCTAAACATTAGAGGGAAAGGGTGAGGTTAAGAGATAAAGAGGGCTGAGAGAGTTTGAATTTCTGAAACATCTAATTGTGCATTCCATGTAGAATTGTGATAATTCAGTTTAAGGGGCTGGTAGCACGAGAAATCGTGCTAGTCTCTATACATCGAAGCATACATTTAGTGAAAATCATGAAATGGTTGTTTTTTCCACATCACAAAATGTTGATTTGATAAATATTTTTTGTGCACTAGGATCATATGCATTATGCATGGCGCATGGCATGGTATCAGTCTTGGATCGCATAGCAATTGTCTTCCTAGGACATGACTTATACGTTGAGTGGAAAGGAGCCTTCGCTGTAGGTCAATTGTACACTTTCCTTGGGACTGTTTGGAGAGGATTTATATATTCTTGGATTGTACAAAATAAGGAAAGAGTGGAGTTTGTGTGTTATTTCTTATATGTTGGAGCAACGCATCCTTGGGCCAATCCTCGAGGTGTAGGAGAGTCACAGTGGAGCCACGACAATCAGCCGAGGGGAGCTTCCTAATGTTTGTGTGACGAGGCACTATGCCTACATGTTATGGGATCTCCCTCTGAGGAGAAGGGAAGGTAAACGTTGGACTACATATCAACTACAAATGCATAATTAAGTCTATCTAGTGTTCATCGATGTATTACAGACGCTCCTGGCCCGCGAGGCCGTGTGGTGGGGTTGTCTGTTTTGTGCATGAGGCCCGGCTAGTGCCATAGCTAGTATTGGCCCATTTTAGGTCCCATCATAAAATTTTGGTCCAAGAACAAGGTACATGAAATTTAGGGAAATCATAAAAAACTAATCACATAATTTTCTATATTAGTTTTATGAGAGATCTCTAAGCTTTGCAAAGAGGGTATCATCCCCTTTGATTTAAATTAGAAAGCTCCTCAATCGGAGTTATGGGCTAAAAGTTTTTGTAATTTTAGTGTAGGGAGGTCCCATGGATTGTATTAAAAATTACAGGGCATAAAGGAAAAGGGAAGGCTTAAGAGGAAACTTAGAGGAAATAAGAGACTCCTAGGCATCTATGAATGTGCTTAACTCCACCCAAGAGTAGCATGGAGAGATACATGAAGAGGTGCCTAAAATGGACCCCTAAAACTTGTTGAATCAAACCCTATGTCAACATGAGATTCACCATGCTAAGAGACATAATGGGCCACATGGAAAATATGGATACTAAGGATTTAATAGGTAGTAGGGCCCAAAGCTTTGTGATAAGATCATTCTCACCAAGTACAATGGGCAATCACCTTCCCCATTTGACTTGGAAGAATGGACCTCTAAGGCGAAGTCTTATTTTTATATTTACATATGCCTTGATGATCATAAGATTCTCTTCAATTCTCTTCATTTGGATAATTTTCTCATACATGTTGGCATTATATACAACAAGAAAATTAGTAATTCATTGATTGATAGGACTTTAAAATGCAAATGGTGCAAGATTTGTGTCTCTAGTGGAAAAAGAGTGGTTGGCTCAACTTGACCAACATAACCTCATAGTAAGGGAGTACACAAATTAGTTAATGAACTTAACAACATATGTTGAAAACATTAGTGATGATGCAAAGTTACATAAGTACATTTATGGACTAGAACTAAGCCTCTTTGCTATTGATGTAATGGCTCAAAAATGCTCCACCTTATTTGATGTGATAGAGTTGGCTGAAAGGTATGCACGTAATAAGCACCACAAGAATGATAATTTGCAGCAGGGTTTTGGACAAGAAAGACCTCCCATAAGGCATGGCCAATATGGAGAGATTTATAGAGGAAGTAATATGCCCAATACTGGTCCAAAACGCCCAACTTAGCTAATATCTAATGTTGAAAGAAAACAAGGCAATTTTGAGATAGCTGTGTGGCAAACTGGACTATTCTTCTTCTCTCCTTCTCTTCTCTTTGCTTGCTTGTGTGTGCTTGATGGAGGGAGTGTGAGAGTGTGAGGGAGTGAGTGTGTGAGGATGAGGGATCAAGGAGGTGAAGCTATCCACCATCCTCTCTCTTCTCTTCTCCTATTTTGAGCATGGCTATGGAGGATGGAGCTTAGAGGTGGAGGTTTGAGGATGCTTGAGCTTGCATCAAGAATTGTAGAGCTATCGAAGTGCTTGAGAGAGAAAGCAACTCAATTGTGCATCAAGGTAAGCTCACTACACTCATAGAGAGGGATAGCACGTCAGCTATGTGAGAGGTAGCCTTTAGTGCTCGCTTGAAACACTTGAACTATAAGCGGTCTGTGGGTATTGGAGGTAGAGCTTGCGCTCACCTCTACATTTTGATTCTTTTGCCGAGACCAACGGATTCAAGCTTGAGTGCTTGTGCACTTCAAATTGAGCATCGAAGTAAGGGTTTCACCCCCGAATCGGAACTTGAGATAGATAGGAGGTTTTGGGTTTTAATCCATGCTACAAGTAATTATTTCTGGTTTTTGATGATTGGTTGAGTAGGAGAAATCCATTCAATACCTTGCTTTTGATTTTTGTCACATTTAGAGTAGGATAGGTAGGAGAAACCAGAGAGGGAAGCTTGAAGTTCGATGCTGTAAAATAGTCCTGAACAGGGAAATAATGGGGGAAAATGAAAAGAAAAGAGTGCTCAGATGTGTCGGAATCAAGATCGAGTGATTGGGAAGGCTAAGATGCAGTCAGTGAAGGCTTAAGGTCCTAGGTGACCAAGGAAAACCTCATTTTCAATTCTCGCTTTGTGAGAGAGAGAGAGAGAGAGAGAGAGAGAGAGAGAGAGAGAGAGAGAGAGAGAGAGAGAGAGAGAGAGAGAGAGAGAGAGAGAGAGAGAGAGAGAGAGAGAGAGAGAGAGAGAGAGAGAGAGAGAGAGAGAGAGAGAGAGAGAGAGCTTGCAAGTCCGGGTTTGCATCAAATCGTTTGGAGCATATCAAGACTTTTAGTGACATTCAGGTATGCAAACCCTTGGCCTACACTCCTCCATGGTTCCTGGAAGTTCTGGTAGCTACTAGCAACATCTATCTTTCGAGTTTTGGGCAAATAAGTGATCGAGATGCATTTCAGTTGGCGAAATCAAATGCCTCCCACATTGTTCGATTCCAAGAGTCAGACCAAGCAACCTGTCTGATTCCCAAAGTCAGGCGGACCACTTTGACACACCTATGTGGTTTGATCAGACACCCTGTCCGATTTTGAAAATCGAACACACAACCCATTTGATCTAACGCTTGACCCATCCAATCACGATGCTCGGATGCACAAAAATCTAACCAACCCATAATCGGACCACTCAGGACCGTCCGGTCGTGACGATCGAACCACAAAGTCAGACCAACCCATCTTGTCTACTTCCATAATCGAACCATCCACGGACACCTGTCAAATCGGACATCTTATTCCTAGGATCGGATTCCCAAAATCGAACGCATGAAGATCGGGCACACGACAATTGGACTACAGAACGAACCAAATTTAGTTGTCTGATCGAACACACACTTGTTCGATAGTGACAATTGGACCCAAATCTTGTATGATCCCTAGAATCAGACACTCATAAGTTAGACATTCGATTTTCAAAATCAGACATAGCTTGAGTGAGAGAATCTGGGAAATTGAAACCTTGGCTAACGAGAAGCATGACCTGCACTAAAAGAACCCACCAAACGCCTCACATGTAGTTACAAACCTAGAGATTGTGATTGAACGGTCTAAAAGGGTGTTTGGTGTTGTGGGCTAATTGCAAGACCCCAATTTGACCGTGACCAAGCCAAATGAGATAGTGTGGGAACTAAACACACGACCCTATCAAGTCAACTCGTGGACAAGAGCACTAGAGCTACGTGCACTTTGTTTTGTTACTCACTCTAACTTCCACCACTCGAAGCTCAATTAAGGAAAGCTAAAAGCCTGATTTCGCACAGTGCACAGAAAAGAGCATACACGCGCACCCACGCACAGAGTGAGGGTAAGTTGAGGGCTAATTGTAAGTAACAAGGAACACACCTGGACCTAAGGACTTGAAGGAACCCACCAATAAGAGAAGACTCAAATACATAGAAGGGATATCAAATCCCCAAAGGTAGGACCAAGCAGAGAACACGGCCAAAAATCTAAACACAACAAGGATAGGCAACATCGCAGAAGCGGATCTGCCCGGCCTTATCAACTTGATCGACAACTTGGCAAAACAAAGAGTCCTAGATATGGAAGGAGGCAGCTCAGGCCATAGCGGCAACGAGGAGATTAACCTAGGAGACTTTCCTGAGGTTGCCCAACATTTAGTGAACTAATACGATGCTCAAACCCAGCTAGAACACCACGGTAAACTGGTGGAGGACATCTTAGCAAGCCTAGAGGAAGGGAGAAAACTGACCCACAAGGCTCTACAAAGCCTAGCTACATACAACCAGGATTAGCAAACTAGGAACTTGTGCCAAAGCTTAGAAATGCGAGAGATCCAAAGAGTGCTAGCCTTAGTGACGGGCAAGAATTGGTCAGAGAGGGAGAGAGCACTGGAAGGAGATCTCACACTGAGCGAGCTCCTGACAAAGCGGCTGCTAGATAACACGGTTGGAAAACAAAGTGTTGTAGCATTGGCAACATTGCTACTGAGATGGTGGTTGGGAGTCAACCAAGGCTCTAAGAGTCAGTCAAAAATCCATGTGGTAGCAAAGCAGCTAGACAAATACCAATGGACAAATGCCAAGCCACCGACGACCCATACCAATGGACAAATGCCAAGCCACCGACGACCCATACAACTACGTGGAGCAGTTTGAGCAGGTCTATGAAGCCAACAGCCTCATTGATCCTTCTCAATGCTCCCAAGCCTTTGGACTGTGCTTAGGCAACAAGGGTTGGGCTTGGTACACAAGTCTAGATGCTACAGAGTGTGCCGATTTCAATGGATTGAAAAATCTCTTCATTAAGATATTTTTCGAACTTGGATACTCTGATAACCTATTAGTGCGGCTTATGAATGTCAAGCAGAAAGAGAGAGAGGATATTCGAGATTATGTGACCCACATAAGGAGCCTCTTCAAGAGAATTCCCCTAGGTGAGAGACCAATCGAAAGGGCAGTATCCACAGTATTCATCAATAGAATATGGGGCGAGGAGCTCTACAAAGCCTTGGCCAGCAACTCAAGCTTGCAATGGACACACTAGCAAGGGTCTTTGAAGAAGCTATTAGAGTGAATGACCAGCTCAAGGAAAGAGGCTCCAGAGGCTCAAATCAAGAAGAGTCCAGTGCCAAGAGTTTTGAGAGAGCCTCAACACTGAGTGAGAGAATAGACTCAAGCACTCAAGACAAAGGGAAGGGCATTGAGTCATGACAAGAGTTAGCAAAGATTAGGATGGACATAGCCAAACTATAGGAGATGATGAGATGACCAATGCACGCACACATCCAATGTGTGTATTGTGGTAGAAACCACTTGCCAACTGAGTGTCGGGACCCTAGGTCATGACCTTGTGCTAATCGTACTAGGTTTGGCCATGACACCATGCATTGTCAATCACCTCAGAGGCTCCCATACCCACAACTTTATGGTCAACCCCACCTTGCAAACAGGCCACCGAACGTATTTGGAAGGGGAGCCCCATCGGCTCTTCCAACACCAAATGACACTAAACCAGCCATCCATAGGATGGAAATAAATCCTACATGTATCCCTAGACCACCTGGACCATACATGACCCATCCACCAAGTGACACTCCAGTCAACTATGTGGACGAGCCTAGCAACGATGAGCCTTATGTAAACCCATATGTGACATAAGATGAGGAAGGAAACGCTATCCTCATGGACTACCAATCAGTACTAGTGATGACATTGGGTAGAGGAAGAGGCAGAGGCTTAGGAGGGAAAACCCAAGAACTAATCGTGTGCTGGAGTTGTGGTCACCCAGGACGTTTTTCTTCGCACTGCCCCGAGAGGGAACAAGCGAACAAAGATAAGGCTGACTTGAGATGTGCTGAGTGTGGAATCACTCATCTCTTTGTTGACTGCCCTAGGCAGAGACCATCCTCTAATTCAGCAAATGAGCCATCAATTCCATTGGGGTTGTTTAGTGTCGACACTCGATGGGGAGGCCACACCTATCCTGTTGCATGTCATGACCCGTGCACAAATGAAGCAGGCTAGCTTATCATTGCTAGGGCCTAGCAATCTTGACGCAACCTCAATTGGAAAAAAGAGTCAAAGACGAAGGAAGAAGAGACTAGATGTTAAGGTCGCCCTCAAAACCAAAAGTGCCACGACTCTATCGGTTGGAGGGAAAGCCATTGATGTAGAAGAAGAGACATGGATGCCTTTGATGGCTAAAAAGGAAAGTGCTAAGGTTGGGGAGTACCCCAACCCAAAGCGCCAACTTGAAGCCATCAAGAAGGTGAAAGAATGGGTAAGGGAGGTCCAATAGCACCTAAAGGACGTTGAGCCCATACTGGAGAACGAGATCAACGATCTCTCAAGCATAGGCACCCCAATCTCTCCCCCACAACCAAAACCAAGGGAGGCAATGGAACCACAAGCTAAACTGCCAACTAGACAAAGTCTGACCACCTCAAGCTGACAAAATAATCAAGGCCATTGGTCGAGAACCACAGACCTAGAAGAGAGGTGAGTGACTAGCAACCTCCTCAATACACTGGTGACCACTTTGGTAACTCTAAGCTTAGGCAACATGATTAGGCAGCACCCAACACTATGGCGAGAGCTTAAGCAGTGGGTTGAAGAGCCAAATGAGACAATTGCCACAAACTTGCCTAAGCATGATGTAGAAATTCAAATATCGACCTTGACTCTACACTCCATACCTAAATCCCTGCACATCAACGCCTTTTGGGAAGGCACAGAAATGCATGCAGTCCTACCAATCCTAGCACTAGGAGATGTCACCAGAAAGGGGATTGTGGAAACAGGGGCAGGAGTGAGTGTACTAAGCCATGCGATACTTCAAACTTGGGGCAACCCGTCAGTCGAGACTGTTAGATTTAACGTCACATTGGCATGAAATGAAGGTGAAGACATTCGGAGTGTTAAAAAATTGGCCAGTAAAGATCGTAGGGATCCAATTCTCTGTTGACTTCATAGCCATGAAGGGAATGGTCCTACTAGGCTGACCTTGGATCCACAATGCAAGAGTCTTAGAAGACTAGGGCAATGGTCTTATCGTCTTGGGCAATCGAACAGAAGTTGCGAGAGTGGAGATGAACACTTAGAAGACTATCCCACTCGACCTAGACGCCATCTCCACCATGCTAAAGGGTGATGGACAAACTAGGGGAACCTATGGAGCCCTTACCAAGTATATTCTGTGCCCTGAGGATGAGTGAGACTAGATGCATGTTCTGGCTACCATCGACCTACCGTTCTCAGATACTGAGTACAAACAAGCCGTCAAGGCAATTGATCAGTTCACGGACACACCTTCACTACCAGTCTGCATGATAACCGGGAGTCTACATGGAAGACCCACTCATGTTGCATTCCGAGTCCCAAGCAATAAATGCAATCTCCAAGAGATCCTAGGATACTTAACCAACAAGTTGGCTGGCAATCTAGCAATGACCCTTAAGCCACTCCAAGATCTCTTGGATGAGCCTAAATGGTGATGGTCCAAGGTACATGATTTGAACTTGAATTACAATTGGGCCTTCCTTCTCGACCAACAAGAAGGGAGCAGTCAGAACCAAGAGAATCAAGAGCAACCTAATGAAGACAGCTTCAACGATGAGTATGAGGACTATTGTTCCTTCAGTAGAGAGAGTGAAAAGGAAATCGATATCCTAGAGTATGAGACTGGGGGGCATGTAATCAAACAAATACGAGCAAACCCCAGATCACACAAGCAGAGTGCACTTAGAGATGGAGTCAAACATGAGGATTGCGATCAAACTTGGTTGTGGAGGACATTGGTCCAATTGACTACGAGCATGAAAGCCTAGCCCCGCCAAATGATGCACCACTATTGCAAATGAACTCACCTTCTAAGCTAGGACCGCCAGGGGAGAGCCCCCCTTCTAGCAAAGACGGAGAGTTTGATTCCGAATAGGAAGTTAGCTCAGATAGTGATCCTGAAATATCTCGGCCTCCCAAGACTAGACGCATTAAGGGGGATCTACCCCTTCACCTACGACGCCAACAATTAAGGAAGGAATGACAAATGATGAGCAAAGAAACGCAGATAGAGGAACAACAAAAACTGCAAGACCTACCAAAACAATTCACAAAGTTCAAAAAGGGAGATAGGGTGGTGATCTTGTTGGGAGCCAAACGACAAGGGCAAGCGACAAACCCATCAAGGGACCCGCCAAGGTCAAGGAGGTCAATTTAGCTAGGGAGGGGGAGACCCCATGACCTGTCTGTATAGCCGATGACATGGCTAAGCAGGATGAGGCAAATCTCATTACTCTCTTGCAAGAGTATGTAGACATCTTTGCTTGGTCCCTAGAAGAGCTCAAAGGGGTAGACCCGAGTGTAGTGACTCACAACATACCCATGACACCTGATGCAACACTGGTCAAGCAGTGATTATATCCCATGAACCCAAAGCACGCTTACACTGTTGAGGAAGAAATTGACAAATTGATGAGAGCAGGATTCATCTACGAAATTGAACACACAAATTGGGTCTCGCTCATAGTCATCGTCCTAAAGAAAAATGGAAAGATTCGAGTGTGTGTCAATTACAAGAAGGTAAATGAAGCTACAAAAAGAGATAATTACCCAGTGTCATACACCGAGCACATGTTAGAGAGAGTGGCTGGCAAGGAGGCCTACAGTTTCTTGGACAGCTTCCCAGGATACAATCAGGTGCAAGTGTATCCTAACAATAGGCTTAAGACGGCATTTGCCCCCCACTGAATGGGGAGTCTTTGCCTACATAGTCATGCTTTTTGGATTGACTAATGCACCAGCCACTTTCCAACGACTAATGTATACAATATTCAAAGACATGTTGAGAAAAGAGTTAGAAGTCTTCGTGGATGACTTGTGCATTCACTTTGCTTGGCAAGAACACTTAGGCAAGCCCCGAGCGGTCTTTGAACGATGTCGATTGTATCGCCTGTCATTGAATCCCTTGAAATGCCATTTCTGGGTGAAGCATGGATGTATCCTAAGACTTGTGGTGTCAAAGAATGGCATTGCCATAGATTTCTCCAAGATCAGGGTCCTTGTCGATCTTCCACCCCCAGCTAATTACAAGAGTGTTCAGTGCTTCTTAGGACATACCAGGTACTATCGACGGTTTGTGTTAAACTACGCATTGATTTCTAGACTCTATATAAGATGTTGATTGTATTGGAATGGACCGCGGAGTGCCAACATATGTATGAGGAACTAAAAAAGGCTCTAACCACCGCCTCGATACTATGAGCCCTAGATTGGACACTCACATTCCATGTGCACATTGATGCTTCAAAATTCGCCGTAGGAGCCGTGTTGTGCCAACCTAGTGAACACAACCTGGATTATCCGATGAGCTTTGCTAGCAGAAAACTCACTAATACTGAAATGAATTACTTGACAACAAAAAGAGAGAGCTTGGCCATGGTGTTTGTAGTGAAGAAAATTTGACATTATCTTTTGGCTACACCTTTTACTTTCTTTGTTGACCACCATCAAGCCTTGTTGTATCTGATTAATAAACCATGCGCCACAGGATGCATTGCTAGATGGCTTCTTCTGCTTTTGGAATTTGACTTCTCTGTGGTAGTATGTAGAGGGAAGCAGCATTACATGGCTAACCATTTGTCTCCTATCCCCACAGGAGAAGTGGCTAGACAAGGCATTGAGGATGAATTGTCGAACGACGCACACCTATTCCACTTATCCGGTGAAAAAGATTTGTTTAAAGCTGACTTGATGCTGTATTGGGCAGATGATATAGTTCACATGCTTCAGCACAAGCTACCGAAACAACCGATAGAAAAGGCCCACCTTAGGTGGCTTATCTTGAAAATCCAACCCTATCAATTGATAGCTAGCCAACTTTACAAACTGGGGCAAGATTGGCTGTTGCGCACAGATGTGTGTCTGAGCATGAGATGCATGATGTACTAATGGAGGCACATGCTAGAATTGCAAGAGGACATTTCAGTGGAGATGTGACAGCTCGCAAGGTGCTGCAGTCCCAACTGTGGTGGCCTATCCCCTTCTGAGATGCGACGCAATTCGTGATGCATTGTGATGAGTGCCAATGAACTAAATTCCCTATCCGCAAAGATTGCATGGGGTTAACCCCAATTATTGCATGACAACCCTTCGAGAAATGGGACTTCATCAGAGCCATTAGTCCTGCGGCACAATATTCACAAGCTAAGTACATCATTGTGGCCACAGACTATCTAACCAAATGGGCAGAAGCACGAGCTACGAGAAAGAATGATGCTAGGACCACCGCTAAGTTCCTATGGGAGCAAGTGATCTCACCATTTAACTGTTAACCCCAACACGAAGAAAGCAAAAGGAAATAAAAAAGACGCAAGGCAAAGGCGGAAAAAAGGTAGCCCGACTGAAGAAAGAAGAGAAGAAAAGGCCAAAAGCGCAAGGGCAACCTTAAAAGTCCAAGGCAAATGCAAAAGGGGAAAGGTGCATTTTAAAATAAAAAGGTGCACCCTGAAATCTTGTAAAAGAGTGACGAGCTCTCTCGTGTGCAAATTGTAAAGATAGACGGGTGGTGGAGAAGAAGAAAGAAGGATAGGAAGGAAATAGGAAAAGATGACCTAGGCCAATGGCCATTCATGTAAAAAGGGGAGGACCGCCCAAGGAGGAGTAGGGCATGTATAAAAGCCAAAAGTGGAATGAGAAGCTCATTCTTGTGTGTGGCCAAAAGTGGCTCTCCTCTTCTTCTTCTTCTTCTTCTTCTTCTTCTTGCTTGATTGAAGCTTGTGCTTGAGAGAGGGAGTGTGAGTGTGAGGGAGTGAGTGTGTGAGGGTGAGGGACCCGAGGAGGACAAGCTCTCCATCTTCTCCTCTCTTCTTCTCTTCTCTTCTCTTCTCTTCTCTTCTCTTCTCTTTCTCGCGGCAATGGAGCTTGGAGCATGGAGCTTGAGGATGGAGCTTGCTTGAAGCTTGCACTTGGATTGTGGAGCTACCGGAGTGCGCGGGAGAGGAGGTAACTCAATCTGCATGGAGGTAAGCTCACTACTCCCATAGATATGGATGGCGTGTCGGCTATGTGAGATGTAGCCATTAGTGCTCGGCTTGGAACGATTGAAATAATAAGCGGTCCGAGGGTCTTGGCGGTTGAGCAAAAGCTCCCACATCAACTGCCCCATCGAATTAGTTAGCAACTAAGGTGCACACTTCATCAACGAAGTGATAGCTCACCTCCTGCCCTCCTTCCTAATCATCCATCGGAAATCCTCACCTTACTACCCTCAGGCAAATGGTCAAGCCGAGCCAACAAATAAAATCCTAGTAAACGTCTTGACCAAGGTTGTCTCTGCATCATGCAATGATTGGGATAACAAATTGATGGAGGCCTTATGGGCCTGCTGCATGACTTACAAGACCGCGGTAGGATAGACCACCTTTAGATTGACATATGGCACAAAGGCAATCCTTCTCTTGGAATTCTTTGTACCAAGCCTCAGGATAGCCCTTCAAGAAAGATGGGATGGGAAGGGGGCATTGGATGGAACGCTTGATTGAACTCGAACGCTTAATGAAAACCCGATTTCTAGCCACCCATGCGCTCATATGCGAGAAGGCAAGATGCAAAATCTGGTTTGACAAGCATGTCAAGCAACGCAACTTCGAACAAGGTGCCTTAGTATTGTTGTACTCAGTGAAGGGGCATAAGCAAAAGCTCAATTTTTGAGGGTTAGGACCTTTTAAGGTTCGAACCATTAGCCGAATTTGCAACGTCGAGCTAGAAATCCTAGAGGGTGAGGGCATAGGCTTCTTTAATGGTAACCGCATAAAGAAGTATTTCCCTCCCACACACCCATTGCATGAGCCCCCAATGCTAGCACCCCCCATCCACGTACGAGTAGCCACTATCACTAAGGTGGGTGGTGAGGATGAGGAAGCAATACCACCAGCTTACCTACGCATGACGGTCACTACTAAACGCACATGCACCATCAATGCATTGATCAATGATAGGGAGCCAATTTTAACATCTTGACTCATGACCATTGGACCCAAATTGGCAAACTGCAGTTGCAACCCATTATTGCTAATCTCACCCCCTTTGCCAATAATCTTCTATGTGTTGCCCAACACTAAGAATGTAGGCATGGAATCGCTGTTAGGACAAACTTTCAAGAAGCAAGCATCTTGCCATGCCAACTATGAGTCGCAGCGTATCCACCTACCAGTGGGTAATGTCCACATAGTTATAGATTTTAGCAAGGGTGGTGTGACTCTTTTCGAGTCCACATAGCCACCAGTAGAGAAACCCACTGCCAAGTCTCAGGAGGAGATTCAGGACTTGTCACAACCTATCCAGCCTTGAGGCTAGAAATCCACTAGAACCAACACTGAAGCCCATGAACCCCGGTTCAATTGGGTACCTAAACAGAGAGCGCAACAACCTAGGAATAAAAACTCGTGTCCTCACAAGGCTAAGGATCTGTACCTGAAACCTAGGAGGCCAAGACGAAACTATAAACATCGGCATATGGTCAAGCCATAATGGGTTCCCAAGGCCTGGATTTGGCCGCCTAAAGCCCAAACATCCAAAGGCACTACTCAAACGCCATCCTCAAGCTTGCCCACACAAAATGTCCCGTCACAACCACTAAAACCACAAGCAACTCAAGCCGCTAAATCCATAGAACCTCTAAAGCCTAGCTCAACAGGGCATAAGCCAATATATTGGCCAAAATTACAACCTATTACCAACAAACTGACCCCATCCTGTCCCAGTGACACCCCCCCTCAACTCTCAAACCCACCAAGTAGTGCATCACCTGCAGCCACAACCATGCTCATCGAACATAATGCCAAGCTACAAACTCTTGAGCAAACCAAGCGACAACATTAGCTACTGACCTCTCTAGCATTGTCAAACCTCAACCACCTGTCGGGGCTTAGACCCTCTCATGAGTGGCGCTCAATTCTAACCTTGGCCGCAAATTTAGTTGAAAATACTAGGGATGACTTGGTTGCTTGCCTCCGACGCTTGGATGCTACTTTCATGACATTGGCTAAAAGCTACGATCAACTAGATCTAGGACTCTTGGAAGAACCTATAGTGACGAAAGTGCGAACATTCCCTTGCTCTTGGGAGGAATCGGAATTTGTATTTGTTAAAGCTTTCGAAGAAGTTGGGGAGTTAATTGCAACCGAGATATTCAAGGAACAAGCAACCAAATAGCGTCTCATCACGTCGTATAGCAAGAGCACAATCATGGCCACAAACCAAGAAATCGAGAAGTTGCAATGGCTTGCTAACAACAATTCTCCCTTCTTGAAGAAGTGGTTGCTCTACGATTGCAATGGGAGCTAGAGGGATGCCAAATAATGACTAATTCTGAACAACGACGTACAATCAAAGCATTTGAATATGACCGAGCTCCAACTTCATATAGGGTGTTGACTACCCTCCATAATCAACCCATGGAAGACCACATTAAAGAGCATCCTTATCTAGATCGCATCCTCACCAAGGAGGAGTTGCATGTTGCCAGCAAAGTGGCCTTTGGTGACTTTTTACTTGATGTCCTCACTTACATTACACATGTGGGCATCCGCCCTTTTGATATGGACCGCTATGCTCCGTTAGAATATAATCCAAGTTTCTATCACTAGCTCATGCGAAAGTAAAACACTAAGATCGTGCACTAAATGCCCTTCATCCTCTAACCATTTCATCCTAGGAAGGATTCTTTTCATTGCAAGGGGGGAAGGGGTAAGTTGAGTCAAACCAAACAAGGGTAAGGTGAATCAAACCAAACACATAAAGAAAACAATAAAGGAAAAGCACACATTGCAAGGGTAAAATGCAACAACTTATGATTAAGGAAAAGGTCGATAAAAGTTAAAATCAATAGACTAATGGAAGGAAAAGTCTACTTTTTCATGCAAGCATTCCAATTCAACAAGCATGTAGTCATTTCCTGTTGGTTTTTCTGAAAACCACTAATGGTGAATATGGCTTCATGACAGGCACCTCATCATGGCAGGCAAAGACAAGGCTAGCAAATTTTCTTTTTCAAAGAAAGAACAAGCAAAATATGGACTTTTGGTGGAAACGCGAGTCTTGAAACAATTCAAATTCCAGCATATCTTCAACCTAGATGACATGGCCATTGAAGAACGGGTAGTAAGGTAGATCATCGAGCAATGCAATCCGCAAAAATATGTGGAAACAGTGAGCCAAGGGGTGAACTACTTCCACTATGCAGAGTTCCTGAGGTCTTTCCACTGAAACCATGGCACCATAACTGTGCATGAGGGGGAGGGAACTCGCCAAGTGCAAACTGAATGGACCCCGAAGCTGGTGGAAAAAGAATTGGACATGGTAAACAAAGTAGAAAGGAAGCCAAAAAGAGACATATATTCCTTACTAGGGATGGACAAGGTGAAATTCCACACCAATGACAGCATCAGCTTGGCAGACATTCTCGATCTTGAAATCCAACTCCAAGCCAAGATGGTGCACGTGCTATTTTCTAGCCAAAGATACAACTCCATCATGAGCCACATCGACGTCCCCCCTGCTAGAGAGTGTCGCAGCAAAATCGTTGGATGAGGTCAACCTCAACGGATTTGTGAGAAAGACCATTGAGACCTCAGCAAAAGCCTTGGCAACAAGAGGGCAGCCCGCTGAAGGAGAATCTCCCGCCACCAAAGCTAAAAGGAAAGCTTCGTCTTCAAAGGCTGCAACCATTGGATTCGATGGGGTCCTCATTGCAATCATCAGGGAAGCCTTGGGACAGGGGCAGGAAGAAGGAGGAGAGGGGGTCGATGAAACACCAAGCAGGTCGCCACCTCACCAGGAACGGGAGGCACATTCCAGCGAGAGGACGTTGAGTGAAGAAGAGGAAAGCAAAGAACAAGAAGAGAAAACTAGCCGGGGAAAGGCTAGGAAAACGAAAAAGAAAACTGCGCAAGACCAACAAGAAGAGGAGACAAGAAAAGGTGGACTTGCAAAAGGCCCACATGGAGTACAGAAAGGCCAAGGAGGAAAGGAAGAGAAATCGGGAAGAGAAGGAGAAGGAGCTGAGAAAAAAAGAGGAGGAAGACATGGCCCTCACCACCCGCAGGTCCATTGAGCAACAATCCTAGGCACGATGAGCTGGAACTTGTGAGCCCCATCAAAGACGAGGGGCCTAGCTCAAGCACTTGTGTGCCTAAGTTCGTGCCACCTGCAGTGCAAGAAGGCAAGGGCAAGGCCCCAATCACCCCCATATCCACCCTCCTGACACCCACCATCACCACTGCCATCTCCACTCCCAGTTCTACAACCCAGGTGGATGCCAGCAACCTAATGGCTTGGGTCCAATACTTTGTAAATAAGGAAATGGACCAAGGAGCAAGAGAAGAAACCCCCCTAGTATGGACCAAAAGAGCAGTTGCACAGCAGACATCAAGTCGAGGCGAGACCCTAAGAAGCAAAAGGTGGCAGACTCTACAACTTCCATCCCGGCAACAAAGAGGCTGCCTGAAGAATATGATGAGTACGTCAAAGAACTCCTCTCTCAACTAGAGAGAGCCAAGGAGGAGAAGAGAACCGTGATAGCAAAGCTTGAAGCTAAAAAGGAGGCCATTGCAGCATTCCAACTAGAGAGAACACACCAAATGGCCATGGCCCAAAGGGAAGTCAATGAGTTGAAAAAGCAGCTACAAGCTAAGGAAGAGATAGAAGTTGAATGGCAGGTGTACTTGAACAGAGAAATCGAGGACACACAATGCCTATGACAGCACAATGAAGAGATTGTGGTACTCTATGAAGGTCTGCAAGCTCAAATGGAGAAATTCACTAAAGCTACAAAAGAGCTGGAGGAGCTGAGGGAGGAAAGAGCTCGTAAGTGTGAAATTGAGATGGAGAGACTAACCCAAGAGGCTACCGTGGCACAGGAAGGGCAACAATAGCTAAGGGTAGAAATGGAAGACCAAGAGGAAGGCTGACAGTACTGGCCTAGAGGCAAGGGGAAAGCCTCGAAGACATGAACAAGAGGGTGGAGAAATGGAAAAATCAGAACGAAAAAAGGGTCAAAGCTTTGGTGCATCACCTCGCTCAAGCCGAAAAAGAAAAGATACTTGCTGAAAGCAAAGCGGGGGCTGCCCAAGTGAGCTTTCACACCCAACAGCACACCTTCCTAGAAACCCTATTAGACGTCACCCAGGCAAAGGAGGGAGAGTCCATGGAGGCAATGAAAAAGAAATTGGGAATGGCTCGTAGAGCACTGAAGGCTAGACTACTGCAGATGCTACCACAACCTCATGGAGTTGGCCCAAGCCTAGAAGAACAATGCCATTATCTCCTATTGGCAGGATTAACCTCATAGGAAGTGGATGTACTCATGTTCCTCGAAGAGGAGAAACAAGAGCCAAGCCAAGAAAGGGAGGTGGACGTGAACTTTGAGATGGGACCACATGAAGACGAGCTTGTCCCGCCAGCTCCTTCCCTCGGGCCTGAAGAGCAACAACACGCAAACATCTCTGCACAAAGAAAGGCGGAACTAAGAGAAATAAGGAAGCAAATGGTGAAAGAGATAAGGAGAAAATGGAATGCCGAGGGAGTGAGGGCACCCCAGGCACCTATCCCACCATGTGCAGATGACACCCCAACAAGCTTTCATGCTGACCTCATAATCTGGGAGAGGCAAGAAATGGCTAGGAGCCCCTTTGACCTCAACTTCCAATTTTCCACCACCTTGCATAGAGTGTTACTTATCAATGTGATGGAGGTGGTGATTAACATCGAAAGCAGGCATGATTGGAGGAGAGAGAGCAAAACCCCACATTATGGGCCACAGAAGATGCTGAATTTTGGCAAAATAAAGTTTTTGAAGTACCATAGTCTATGCCCGCCTGTGAATGCCAACCTACATGGAGAAGAAGGATCTACAACACCAACATGGACACTTGGATGGCCTTTTGCAACACTCAACCCTACAAGCGGAACGACCCAACATTTATGCCTTACCCTCGAAGGATGCTAGTGAATTTTGACTCCAGTGTCTACGACCGTTATGACTTCCCTGTAATCTATAATCCTCACTATACTACATATGAAGATGCCCTCATCTTCATGTCAGAAAACTTGTATGATACTCTAATCCAATTCACTAACCAAATCTCTTCATGCCCTGACCCCACCTTTATTACCGCTTGTAATTACCTTAGATTGCTTAGGATACTCCTTAGGCAAGACCCCACCCCATAGGAGTGCGGCCTCCCAATGCTCCATTTTGATCCTAATGCTATAGATAGCTACGCGATGGCTCGGCTAATGATGCAAGCCACTCTATTGCCTTCATTTTTCTTAACTCTACCAGAGGACATAAATGATAGCCGCTTCACCTACTGCAATCATCCAATCCTCTCCACCACCACCCTTCAAGTCCACATAAACCTCATGGGGTATCTCCAAAGCCATTGATTCCTTAGTAAATCTATTAATCCCCCTTCTCCACCTCACTCTGATGACGAAGACTAAACTTCTGTCATGACTATGTAACTTTATTGCTATTATTATTATTATTTTAAAAAGAGAAAAAATCGAGAAAAATATCACGTGGTGCCACTGCACATTGCACATCCACCACAGCCATTGCACCTAGGGGTCCTCAAGTTAGGTGCATCTGGTGGCTTCGGTCGGCCGGCTCCGTCCCTAACCCCCTAGCCTCAATTTGACCCCCCACATCACGCTTAGGGCACATCAAGTGTAGGACACACCCAGGATGGTAATACTCGCCTGTGGTTAGACATGTCACCCTAAGCTCCTTCCCACTAGCATGCGCACAATGCACCACACGACAGTGGCACACACCCACACGTAATGCACAATCGAAGGCCCCCCATTAGCTTTAACGACCCCATCATCCATGCAATGTGCTCCCCGTCTTATGAAACAACCTACCATGCCAACCCAACAAACCAAGGGGTAGATGCCACAACCCCCATCAAAAAGTGAATGAAGAAGCTCATTTTGAATAGTGCATAAGAAGGTCACTACAGAGGGCTAGGTAACAGATCCATCCATCACAATATTCAATTTCAACGCTAGATCTACCCACCATCCTCTTTCCATGACCAAGGCTCAATCCAAAATCAAGGGCCTTTCAAGTCCATAAATCCCTCCAACACAAGGGATCATCTCCAACTCAAGGGCCTTTCAGGTCCATAAATCCCTCAAACATAAGGGATCATCTCCAATTCAAGGGCCTTTCAGGTCCATAAATCCCCTCCAACACAAGGGATCATCTCCAACTTAAGGGCCTTACAGTTCCATAAATCCCTCCAACACACCTTCCAACTAGACTCATACACAAACTCAAAGAGCTACTTGGCTACTCTAGCAACAGAGTCCGACTCATCCCCCAACCAGTGCCACGGGATTGGCACTCAATTAGGAGGGGGTAATGTTAACCCTCGAACAAATAAGGTGGAAAATCGAGAAAATCTAAAGTAGAAGATAGAGCCAATACAAAAGCGGAATGGAGAACGAAGGCACACCAAGAAAGATTGAGAAACACAAGAAGTGTGAAAAAGTCATAAATCAAGGAAAGGCGCCCAAGAAAAATCACAAGTCAATACTTTTGTAAAAGAGCGCAAGAAGGCGCACCATGATGTATTTTAAGATTGTCGGGATTTGACCTATGCAAATTGTAAAAATAGATGGGTGATAGGAAGGAAGCTAGGAAGATAGGAGAACAATGGAAAAAGAGCCTAGGCTATGGTCAGCCATGTAAAAAGGGGATGACCGCCCAAATGGGATTTAGGGCTTTGTATATAAAGTTCAAAAGATGAATGAGAGCTCATTCTTTGGTGTGTGGCAAAGTGGACTCTTCTTCTTCTCTCCTTCTCTTCTCTTTGCTTGCTTGTGTGTGCTTGACGGAGGGAGTGTGAGAGTGTGAGGGAGTGAGTGTGTGAGGGTGAGGGATCAAGGAGGTGAAGCTCTCCACCATCCTCTCTCTTCTCTTCTCTTGTTTCGCGCATGGCTGTAGAGGATGGAGCTTGGAGATGGAGGCTTGAGGATGCTTGAGCTTGCATCAAGAATCGTGGAGCTATCGGAGTGCTTGAGAGAGGAAGCAACTCAATACACTCATAGAGAGGGATAGCGCACTATCTATGTGAGAGGTAGCCATTAGTGCTTGCTTAAAACGCTTGAACTATAAGTAGTCTATGGGTCTTTGCGGTAGATCTTGCGCTTGCCTCTATAGTTGTTGAATGGAAAGTAATGTGAATTGAAAGTTGAGATGTTGTTGTGCCACTTAACACTTTTAGTGGACATAAACTATGTGATATCTCCATGTGTGGTGGTTTTACTAGATACTAATAGTCTTCATGTGATAGAGTTTGGCAATATTTTCTATATAAAGAGCAACTAAGGACTGTGAGGACAAACATGCCAAGGTTCGTAGATTAGGGCTATTGAAAAACCATGGTATTATGGTTGGTAATGTTTAGGCCATGATGTTTGGCAAGAACACGAGCTTGCAAAATTGTAAGTGATAATTACTAGTTTTCCAACATGGGATGTGGACCCTTGGAATGTGTTAATGAAACTTTTTCCTTTTATTAATACTAATATAATGCATCAATTCTACTAATATAATTTGGATATGATATTATATTACTTGCAAATACTCTATGTCAAATATTTTAGTAATATATTTATATATGATTAATTATATTACCGAGTATTATTAACCATTTTAGTATTATGTTTGTATATGATTAATTATATTACTAATTATTATCAACATATTAATGGCATTGTGTATAGTATTAATGTGTTACATAATAAAGTACTAGACGCTTTGCATATAGTTTCTCCCAGTGCTTCACATCGGTTTGATGTTTACATTGATAGTACAATAAGGACACATTGTACAATAAGACACACTTTATGTGGTAAGAGGGTCCACACAAAGATATTGCATTTTGATTCTAAGGCTCACATACAAAATCATGGTATATGCCCTTCTAGTTGTTACAAAATATTAAATGCTACACCTAGATTGTACCAGTCTTCACATCAATGTTTGTAACAATAAGGACACCACATTCTAAGGCTTACTTCATGCAAAAAAGAGGGTTCAAACCAAGGTATCTTTTTTTGGTTCTATGGCTTGCATGCGAAATTATGAAATATGCCCTCCTAGTTGTTATAGACTACTCCATGCCCAAGTTGGTGCTTCCCACCAATGCAATGTCATTTTGATTTGCAAAATAGGGTTCTTGTTGTACGCATCCTATATATGTTTGTAAAGCTTTACTTGATATATGCCCATGGTTCTTACATATAATTCACCTTTTTGGTAAGCTTCCTTTCACTTTATCTCTACCTCCACTAGATAAGTAGTAACAATAAGGTTGCTAAGCTAGCATAGTTGGTTTTAATGGCCATCTCCATCATCATGATAGGCATAGTCAAAATGTGTCTTAACAATGGAACTAGACCCTTGATAGGGAAGCTTAAATGCACAATGTATGCCCCAATGCAATGCATAGAGAGAGAGAGATGGCCTCTAGTGTGTGTCTCCCCTCCCAATCGGCCTTACAATGGAAACTTTCTAATATAACATCTTTGTCCTTTCAATCGATGCATTTCTATTCAAGATGTACTACACATGTGGAATTTCATTATTCATTATGCATCATACATTAAAATAATATATTCACGCTACATAATAAACACTAAATCCAAAAGAGAACAATGTTGAACCAACGTGCTTTGCATCTCTACTTGTTAAACATGATTATACAATACATTAGACTAAGTGAAGCATATTATCCAAAACATACATTGTTAATGACAATAGCGTGATCCTATGTGTTATCTAAGCGAATGGGCTTAGGTGATTACAAGGCCATAACCATAACAATATAGAACGACTGAATGCTATGAAAACTCCAATACAATTAAGAAAGCCTTAAAATGTATATGGCATTATTATACATAATGTTTTTTCATCACCCTTACTGTACACATCTTTTGTCATTTGACATAATACCTATGACTACCTCCAACCTCCCTATGCTTGAGATTTCAACTTGCCAAACATCCACACCTGCCAATACACACATAACGACCAATGAATTCACCAAATCAAGACTATTGTAATAGAACATGAAATATGGCTACCATTAAACATATAAGTCCATGCAAGAGGTTGCAAGAAAAATCCAATTAGAGAGACAAAGGCCAATGGGGAGGATTGTCTCTTTCATCCTATGGCTTGAAATTCAAATTTGTGGAAGCTTCATGTCTTGCATACATTTAACACCCAAGCTCCTAACAAATGCAATGCATGCTTGCTAAACATTAAGACATCATCATGCAAGGCATCTAAATTTTCTCCAACACATTAGCACATCAAGATTGGATTTTGTAGGCGTCTATCATTGGATCACATATTGAAGATTCGCCTAGACCCAACATATTCCTCCCATAAGAAATTATTAGTCACATACTTTGTAGATTAGCTTGGCAAGTAGTCATCTACACCTTGCACGAGCTTAGCAAGTGGCCCAACTTGGCCTACATGAGAGAGAGAGAGAGAGAGAGAGAGAGAGAGAGAGAGAGAGAGAGAGAGAGAGAGAGAGAGAGAGAGAGAGAGAGAGAGAGAGAGAGAGAGAGAGAGAGAGAGAGAGAGAGAGAGAGAGAGAGAGAGAGAGAGAGAGAGAGAGAGAGAGAGAGAGAGAGAGAGAGAGAGAAAGAGCACAGGAAGAAAGCTTTAATCTGGGTTTTAATCTGTAGGTGAGAGAGAGAGAGAGGGGGGGAATTAAAAGTGCCACATATAAAGAAAAAAACCTTTTCATAACCTAATCTTAATCTTAATACTATAATACTATATTATTTTGGTTGTAGGTTCGGACCTCAAGAGGGCTTCCCAAACCTCCCCTTTTTAATCAAAACTCCCTTTTTCTCATGCTTAATCTCTCTCTCTTTTCCCTCTCCCCTTTTTAATTAAACCCCCTTCTCTCTCACATGTAAGCTCTATCTCTATCTCTCTTCCCTCTCCCTTTTTTAATTAAATTAAACTTTTCACAAATGTCTCTTTCTCCCCCCTTTTAAGTCAAAATTTTCTCTCTCTTCTTCCCCTCTTTTAGTTAAATTAAGCTTTTTAATTTAAACTTCCCTTCTTTTAAAAAAAAATTTAATTACTTATTTTTAAAAATATTTTTATTTTTTATTTTCAATTAAACATTTTTAAAAGTCATACTTTGAGAGAGAGGATGAGAGAGAGAGAGAGAGAGAGAGAGAGAGAGAGAATAAAAAAGAAAAAATAGAAGAGAAAGAGAGAGAGGGAGAGAAGGAAAAGAGAGGAGAGAGAGGTAGAAGAAAAGGGGGAGAGAGAAACAAAGCACGGAGAGAAGAAACAAGGGGAGAGAGAATTATAGAGAGAAAGAGAAGAAGAAAAGGAGAAAGAGAGAAGAAAAAGAGCAAGGAGAGAGGGCAGAAGAAGATGGGGAGAGAGGAAAAGAAGAAAGAGAGAGGGAGAATTATAGAGAGAGAGAGTGATAAAATTAAAGAGAGAGAAAGAGAAAAGAAAAAATTTAAAGAGAGAATGAAGAGAGAGAGAGAGAGAAGAAAAAAGGAAAAAAAGAAGAGGAAGAGAGAAGGAAAAATTAGGAGATAAGGGAAGAAGAAAAGGGGAGAGAGAGAGGAGAGAGAAAAATAAACTGAAATAACATGCAAAGAGAGAGGGGGAAGGTGGAACAAAGAGAGAATTATAGAGAGAGAAAATATCAAATTTAAAAGAGAGAGAGAGAGATAGAGAGAGAATAAAAAAGAAAAAAAGAGGGGAGAGAGAGAGGAGAAGAAGAAGAAAATGAAAAAGGAGGAGAGGGAGAGAGAAGGAAAACAAAGGACAGAGGGGGGAGAAGAAAATGGGGAGAGAAAGAGAGAGCGAGAGAGAATAAGGAGATGAGAGAAAATAAACTAAAATAAAAGGCAGAGAGAGAGGGGAGGAATTGAGAAAGAGAGAGAATTATAGAGAGAAAATATCAAATTTAAAAGAGAGGGAATATGAAAATGAAAAAAAGAGGAGAGAGAGAGAGAGGGAAAAGAGGAGGGGGAGAAGAGAGAGAGGGAGAGGGAAGAAAGGTGAGGAGAGAAGAAAAGGAGAGAGAGAGAGAGAGAGAGAGAGAGAGAGAAAAGAAAAAAATTTAAAGAGAAAATGGAGAGAGAGAAAGAGAGAAGAGAAGAAAAAAAAACGAGAGAGACAGATCAAAGAGAGGTCTGTTTCTTCCCCTTTTTAAATCAAAAGTCTGTGTGTGTGTGTTAGATTGAACTTTTTAATTAAACTTCCCTTTGTTTTTTCCTCTTTTAATTAAATATTTTTAAAAACATTCTTAATTTTTTTTCTTTTAATTAAATATTTTAAAAGTTTTTTTAATTTAACTTTTTTGACATAGTTTTTCACATACTTTGAGAGAGGAGGGAAGGGAGAGAGATAGAGAAGAGGAAGAAGAAGAAGAGAAAGAATATCAAATTTAAAAAGAGAGAGAATAAAAAAGGAAAAAAGAGGAGAGAGAGAGAGAGAGAGGAAGGCGAATGGAGGAGAAAGGGGAGAGAAGAAAAGTGAGAAGAGAAGAAAATGAGAGAGAGAGAGAGAGAGAGAGAGAGAGAGAGAGAGAGAGAGAGGAGGAAGGCGAATGGAGGAGAAAGGGGAGAGAAGAAAATGAGAGAAAGAGAGAAGAGAGAGAAAGAGTGAGAGAGAGAGAGAGAGAGAGAGAGAGAGAGAGAGAGAGAGAGAGAGAGAGAGAGAGAGAGAGAGAGAGAGAGAGAGAGAGAGAGAGAGAGAGAAGAGAAGAAGAAGAAGAATTAAAAAAAAAGGAAAAAGAAGAGGGAGAGAAGGAAAAGAGAGGAGAGGGGAGGGAGAAGAAAAGGGGAGAGACAGAGAGACAGAGAGAGAGAGACAAAGAGAGAGAGAAGAAGAAGAAAGGAAAAAGAAGAGGGAGAGAAGGAAAAGAGAGGAGAGGGGAGGGAGAAGAAAAGGGGAGAGAGAGAGAGAGAGAGAGAGAGAGAGAGAGAGAGAGAGAGAGAGAGAGAACAAGGATATGAGAAAATAAACTAAAATAACATTCAAAGAGGAAAAACTAAGAGGGAGAGAGATAGAATTATAGAGAGAGGAAATATCAAATTTGAGAGAGAGAGATAGAAAATAAAAAAAGAAATGAGAGAGAGAAAATGAGAAGAAAAAAAGAAAAAAGAGGAGAGGGAGAGAAGGAAAAGAGAGGAGAGAGGAGGGAAAAGAAAAGGGGGAAGAGAGAGAGTATAAGCAGGGAGTGAGGGGGAGGGAAGAAAAGTAGAGAGATATATATATAGAGAAAGAGAGAGAATTTAACACTTGATGAGACATAGAGAGAGAGAGAGAATAAGGAGATGAGAGAAAATAAACTAAAATAAAGGGTAAAAAAAGAGATGGGAAGGGGGAGAGAGAGAGGGAGGGAGAGAGAGAATATGAACACAAAGAGAGAGAGCACTGTAGAGAGAGAAAAGATAAAATTTAAAAGAGAGAGAGAGAGAGGAGAGGGAGGCAAAAGAAATGGGAGAGAGAGAGAGAGAGAGAGAGAGAGAGAGAGAGAGAGAGAGAGAGAGAGAGAGAGAGAGAGAGAATTATAGAGAGAAAATATAAAATTTAAAAGAAAGAGAGAAAAAATAAAGAGAGAATGAAGAGAGAGAGACAGAGAAGAAGAAAAAAAGAAGTGGGAGAGAGAAGGAAAATATAGGAGAGAGAGAGAGGTCTCTTTCTTCCCCTTTTTAAATCAAAACTCTCTCTCTCTCTCTCTCAATTAGTTTAAAATTTTTAAGTTAAACATTCTTCTATTTTTTTCCTCTTTTAATTAAATATTTTGAAAAGCCTTCTTAAAATTTTTATTAAATATTTAAAAAGCCTTTTTAATTTAAAAATTTTTAATTTAGTTTTTCACATACTTTGAGAGAGAGGAAGAGAGAGAGAGAGGAGGGCAATAGAGAGAGAAAAGATCAATTTTGAGAGAGTGAGAGAATAAAAAAGGAAAAAGGAGAAGAGAGAGAAGGAAAAGAGAGAAGATAAAGGGGGAGAAGAAAAGGGGAGGGAGAGAGATAGAAGAAAAGCGGGGAGAGAAAAAGAGGAGAGAGATAGAGAATAAAAAAATTTAAAGAGAAAATGAAGAGAGAGAGAGAGAGAGACACTACAAGATACACGCCTCATACCGACGTTCTAAGAGATGAAAATATTCATAAAAAATTTACCCCCATTGTTACTAAACATGTCAGTATTAGCATCTCCATAAAACCGTCGCTATTTATGTCATTATTAGTGTTGCTATTTGCATTGCATTTGCGATGCAAATAGCGACGGTTTGTGACCCACATTGCAACGGCAATAACAACGCTGTCAAAGAGTTTACTGTTCATAATATAAATCATGGGATTCTTATGAACACAGAAGAACTTCACTGGGAGTTATATGAGGAATTTGCATACAAAATTCAAACATTGTTACCCAATAACCAACTTAGTTACATAAGCTCTTTTGTATTTAGCATATAATTTTCAGTTGTACCATGTATATTGATGAAAAATAAGTCTATGGGAACCTACAACTTGGTCAGCTGGAAGTAATTGACAGTCTGCAGGATAAATCACATTGATTCAAGTGCAAAAATATGGTTAGAACTCAAGAAAAATGCCAAAAGTTGCCAAAAGTCCACGAGATTCACAGGGGACCTGAAATAATAGACTAAAGTGACCAGCAAGTGACTTGAGTAGGTCAAAAAGTGACTTGGGCCTGAGCATGGAGCAGCCCGCATTTTTTGGCGCAAAATGCGGGCTACACAGCCTGACTGCAAACTGGGGAAGAGCTGGAGCTATGGTGCATGCTTTGGAGCATGCAAACTAGAGATCAACAGGACCAGAAGATGAAGATGTAAACACGGTGAGAGCTCTACTTATCTGTCCATTTGGTCTGACAAAAATGCATGTTATGACAATCTATAAAAGGGGGAAATCTGAGAGAAAAGTATTATGCCTACTCTTATGTACAACTTCTCTCATTTTGTCTACCTTATTCTTGATCCAATGAAGCCCGACTTGTACCCAAGTACTTGAGTGACTTTGGAGCAAGCAAAGGGTGAGGATTTTGAAGGTGTATGGGCTGTTATGGGCTGAAATAACTAGTCATAAACAAGGCAGCCCACTATTTTTGTCCATTTTTATGAGCAAACAAGAGATTTATGTGGTTGTAATGGAAGAAAATGTCCTCTTTTCATCAAGACTTTGCTCATTAATGATTAGAGGAGCTTCTTCATGAGTTTATGCACTCATTTTGAGCTTGATTATGGGCTAGAATTTTTTGTTTTAAAATAGGGTTGAAGCTAAAATTATGCTCCTTCAATGCATTTAATGTACCACTGGCCCAAATCTTGAATGTATTTGAAGTCTATCAACATAATACTTGTCCCATAGAGTTGAAATCCGTCTATGTACTTGAAATAAAAGCCATTAGAACTTGCATTTGATATTCATGTTTGGATTGAGAATCTGAAAATATCCTTTATGTTATGGTGTATGTATCCAAAGGCATTTGATGTAATTGAGATAGAGTTATTTATTCCATTAGTGTATGCTAAATACATAGAGAAAAAGCTTGAATTCTTCTTCCACAACAAAATCATTTCTAAAACCCGGATCTTGCCAAACTCCAATGTTTTTCCCTTTCCTGAACTTTGAATCCCATACTCCTCTTCCGCACTAAGCCCCAGTGGTAGACCTTCTACCCTTAACACGACGACAGTGGTGAACCCGACGTGAAGGTCCGTTGCGGAAGAAGAAGTCCAATGGGAGAGACATCAAGTTCGGGAGGAGATGCCTTGCAATAGTTGGTTCGTCTGATGCAAGAAAGCCAACAACAACAATTGCAATTTCAGCGGCAGTTGCAATTGCAACAACAACGGAGACAAGAAGAAGAATGGATTGATGCTGCTGCCATTAAAGCCTTGGAAGCAGTTGGGCAAGAGCTCAAGCAATTTAATGGGCAAAATGTGTCCTCTTTTATCCGCCTCTATACTGACAAGATGGTCTTCTTTGGAGTTCCTCAACATGCCTGGAGCCGTTATTTTGCCTGTCTGGCTGTGGATGGCCTCCAGGACCGAATTCATAGTCTTTTCCAAAAAGATGCGGGATGTCCGTGTTCAAGAAGGCTCTTTGAGAAGAATTTTTTCTTGAAGATTCTGGCCTTATGACAAAGAAAGTCTTTACTGAATGGGTCGAAAGGCCCAATAAGGGTCTAACCGCTACTGCTCTTCATCGAGAATTTGAAAGCAAATTTGCTTAACTAGATCTTGACGATCAACAAGATATGGAAAGTCAGAAGATTGAATTATTTCTAAAAGCTGCAGATTCTTCTCTTCAAGAGAAGCTAACTGATCGACTTGAAGATCCTGACTCTGAGACGAGATTGAAGACTGCTTGGGGTGATGTCATTGAAGCAGTTAATATGATTGCTCGAAGAGAGCGGTTGCGCCTAAGATGGCGTTCAACCCCTGCAACAACTGAATCCATGAAGGAACCTATTCCAGTTTCTCGACCTCCTGTCTCTATGGCCGAGCAACCAAGAAATTCTGTTGTTCCATCTCCAAAGAAGGATGTCATGGACGAGCTAATTAAAAGCATGCGGGATCTCCATCTTAATCTAACAGAGATTAATTCTAAAGTGGAAAGGCTTGATGTAAAAGTGGAAGAAAGAGGACGGAAGGCATGCACAAGAAGGCTTCAAAAGACACTGTATCTAGTGTGATAGCCTACATCATGACAAGAGGGAGTGCGGTGCATTCCATGAAGTTGAAGCACAAAAATTAGTCTTTTGGAAGGATGGTAAAATTCATGCAACTGAAACCGAGCTTCCTCTTGAGCCAAACTTTGACAACGGTGGCATGAAGAAAAGATTGGAGGATTTGGCAACAAGAACATTGCACAAATTTTAGAAAGGAAAGTGTGCTATGTAAAGAAGTATTTGCATAGTTAATAGGAAAAGGGTACTTTGATACATGAGATGTTCACATGTAAGGACATACTAATGTAACACACATGATATTATGGAGAGTTAACATATTGTAACCCCCAAGGCTAGGGCATTTCCAGTTTTGTAAGGTGGTCATGCTACATAGGTAGGGATATGTCTCAAATGCAACTTGCTCAAGTCATGTTGTCACTTGTACATGCACAATTATGCCATAGCTAGAGCTTGTGGAGCCAAGGCTTACCAAAAATCCCAAATGTCTAGCAGGACCCCAAATGCTTAGATATGCTCTTTCCTAACATGGGCGTCTATCCATCAATGGAATGCAAAACAAATCCTCTACAAATCTACCTCTTTACTATCCTCTAAACTACCAACGTGTCAATGTACTATATATATATATAGTAAGCTCTTGATACCAATATTATTTCCTCTTCATAATCAAATAGCAATCTTTAAGAGTTTCTTGTAAGTTAGCCAACATTTTTCCAAAATCTCTACTTACATAACAATTAGCACTAGGATAAACACTTCAGTAATCTTTGTGAGTGATTTTAATTAAGAATCTCCTAACATAAGTCAACTCTTATTACATAAAGAATTATGCCCTCATGTTCTTTAGAAGTTATTTTTGCATTCCAAAGTATAACATTCAAGTGCATATTGTAGCCCTTTTTGTGCACCACTTAACTTAAGCTTTGATGACTACCCATCCATAAGTGAATTGGATGCTAGGACTTTTAAGCTATGCAAATGCTTGTAGATTTCTTGCACCATCTTTTCCAAAGTTCATAACACGACACTAGTTTTTAACTAAGGTATAGTCATAGAGCTTGTAACTTTAGAACTTGGATTTATTCATGAAAAAAGTGTCAAGAAAGGTTACATCCTTTGAGGTTGGAGGCTAATCTTAGTCTTTAACTAAGTTGTGATTTGATTGAGTTTAACAATGGTGAGATAGAACTAGGTCTTCCTCATATAACTAAAATAGATTATAACAAGGTCGTATACCCTAAAGGTCTTCAACTTCAAAATTTGTCCAAATTAAAAGTTGTTAGAATCATTTATCTACATGTATATATTTAACACATTATTTTCACTATCTTTCCAACCATTGGATGGTCCATCAACATTTCTAGCATCACCATTAGTAGCATTAGTTGAGGATGTGCTATGATAGACAACATTGGATGCTAGCATGCCATTTGTTAACATCTTCATCCAATGTATCCCTTTTTTATGTTAGCAATTAACGATTAGTATTTTAAAATGGTGAGTTGTGCTTGGAATGATATGAATGACATTTGTTACGGTGTATTGTTATGTGATTAGAATGAAAAACAACCTATGAAAAAGTTAATCCTAGGCTTTAGAAAAATAAAATTTTGGTATTGTGCACATGTAGTACTTTAGAAACAAATTTGGTAAATAGTAATGCATAATTGTTTACATTGATGGGTAAAAAAAATTAGTTGAACCATATTCCCATATTTGTGTAGAATCCATAAAAGAGAATTCATTGTTGTCCCAAATGCTAAATTAGCTCCTTGACAAACCACCTTAAACCACTTCATCTTTGATATAAAAGCTTCAAAATATGACTACTCTTTTAGACATGTCCACTCTTGTTAATTCTAGCTAGCTTTACATGAGTTTCAATGGTGGTCATTGCCACATCATTCTTATTCAATTTGAAGCAACTCTTATTGCGAATACATGTGGCTAGAGTGTGTTTGTTTGGATCTCAATCATGGTTAGGCATGCATCTGATTGTATCATGAGTTCATGTCACATTGACATGAATTTGAATTGTAACAATAATGTATCAATCTAATGTATTTTATGATGAATAATGGAGGTTCTTTAAGTATTCCAAAGTCTCTTTGTGTTTTGTGTAACTATCTTTGCATTTATGTTCGTCTTTTGCTACTCTAACAATATGAATATTCATCGCCTTTTCCTATTACTAGAAGCTCTCAATTCTAAACACTTGGTAAGCATGATTAATTGGTAGAAGCTACCTTGTTGTCATGCATATTGATACAAATGTTGTTTTGATGTATATGTAAAATGTCTTAAGGACACATTTGTAAGGTCTACTATCCTTTCATGATGATGAGTTAACTTCTCCTTGTTGGCTATGGACACCTTCCTCACCTTTAGTGGATTGTGCACCTCCAAATTCTTCAAATGATGAAGGTTTATTCAAAATCACTATTTTTTGATTTATTCACCAATAGGCATTGATCACAAATGTGTCCATGCATGTTGGTATTATCACCAATTCTTGCTCCTCCTTCATAGCCATCTCTTTGGGCATGGAATTCCTTCTTAAGCCAATACATCATTCACTACCTCTATTGCTCCTAGAAATGGTGGTAATGATTCAGTATCAATGGTCCAAATGCAAACATCCATATTTTTCAATAATTCCTATGCTTTGAATAATATTGGCCCATTGGATATGGCAAGAAAAGATCATGCCTAATCTTCATAAGGGTGGTTTGGATCCCAACCCATTTTACAATATATGATCCATGGTTTAGATTGAGCAATGTGGGTAAAGATGATATAGTCTACTTAGAGTTCTCAAAAGTTTTTGAGAAAGAATATGAATCTAAGTACAAATCTTCCTTGGGGGAGGAAGTTCTAGTGAATCGGAAGGGTTGGACATGTATAATACCACTAAACAATTAAAAGTAAAATTCTAAAATTAGAAGAGGAGTGAAAGTCCAATCGGAAGAATAAGATTGAGCCTTGACTCAATAACCATTGTATCAGTACCTTAATACTTTTCAAACAATAGTCAAATGTAGCTTGAATCGATTGTGTTTCAACTTATGTTAGAGTCACACACCAAAATGAGAATTGTGAATACAATGGATAACGACAATAGATTTTGGTGTACAATGCATCTCAATATCATATAGCCCAATGCAAGGTAGATCCCATTGCATATTTTGTCCAACTTATTGATTTTCCATAGCCAGTGTGATATCAATAGTCATGATATCAAAGCCCCTATGGAAGTTGGATGGCTTATGTAGGCAAAGGTTTGGTAGAGACCATAGAAAAAAAGGAGGATTTCCATAACCAAATGGTGCATGTTTCTATAGTGAAGCACTAGTTGTCAAAAGGCAAAATGCCTCTATTTCTCTAGCATATGCCAAAATGCATCCTATTCTTTGAGCATAAGGTGCAGTGTGAAGGCTCAAACCTAGTTCATTAGAGCACTCTAATAGTCATTTTGGTGGAATTAGTGCCAATGAATGGATGTTTTGAAAAGTTGTTGGTAGTGCCACTTACTTGGTCTAGTCTAGCTAAGGCAAGTTTATTGATTCCACCTAAAGAGAATAAATTAAATACCAATTTGAAGGTTCCTTATTATATTTTTAGGTGGTATTGATACCAAGATAATGACAGACTAGGAGAAGGCCTATAAGCAAGTACTTAGTAAATATAGGAGAAAGTGGCTTCAATGTATTATGGCTTTAATTACTTGGTCCTAGTTCCAAAAATTTTGGCTTTGGATTGTCCCATCCTCTCAATGGCATTCTTCTTGATGGAACACCTATTGTTAATGGGGGATTGTGTGGAACAAACAACAATGGCAAATATTCCATCATTTGATTCGTGAAGAAGTTGAAGGCACAAAAGTTGGATATTACTATAGGTTAGTCACTCTCATTGGTTCTAACATTAGAAAAGCAGTATTTGACTTCTTGGAATGGGAATCTCATAGCTTATTAGTCTTGGTTCATAAACTCCCTTTACAAAATTCATATTTAACATGGAGAAATAGTTCCAAAAATTCATTTGATAGATTCACAAATTTGCATAGTAACATTGATGGGTCATGAATTTTAAAATGTCTTAATGGATAGTAGCCTTTGAGTCAACAACATTTCCAAGATGGCTTCTCAAGAGTTGTCATAGTGGAAATCAATAGACTGTGCTTGGATGGATCATTGGTGATTCTAGATATGGAGAAAGTTTTGTATGTCTATCTCATAGTTTGGGGTTAATATTGGCTAAGGAAAGCTTATTGCACACATCACATATTAGATAACTATTTGAAGAGGAAAGAAGAAAGTTTCAGATTCTATAACTACGAAAAGTCCTTGTCAATAGCACTAGACCATTGCAAGTTGAAGGCATCAACATGTTGGAAGGCCAAAAGATGAGGAGTAGAACTTCTTACAAAACCACCTAGATTTTGCCCTTGCATTCAAGATGGATGTGAATAGAATAGTCCAAGTAGAGCTTGAGCTCATATCATTGGAATTTATCACTAATGAACATGATTAATCACAATATTCTAAAATTCCACATGGTATTTAATTGAAAAGAGAGAATCACATAGTAGAGAGAGAAGGAATGAGGTGTTTGTATTATAATATGATAGAGTTACAAGGAGTAGAAGCCAAGAATGCACTCAAAAAATGCACTTCAATATGGAGCTCAAATCTTGCAATACAACTTGCCACACGAACTCTAAGATGGAGCTTGAACCTCTTGACCACCTTGAGAAACTACCATGTACGTGGAATATCAATCTCAATTTCAATCTCTCTCACTCAATCTTAATCTCAATCTCAATTTGATGATCACCGTAGCTTCCTCATGTAGTATTCATGTAGATCATCTCTCTATCTTTGTTTTAAAAATGACTTCACAACCAAAAATCTTCATAACTTCGTGATCCGAACTGTAATTTTTGCATTTGAATAGTCAAAATTAGATGATTTGAGAAAAATAGGGCCTGCAACATGGGGCATTTTTACAAAGTGTTACAAATCAAGTATTATGAGAGATCTAAAGTTAGAACCACTCCTTTCTTAAAGAACCACTACTTTCCTTAAACACAAGCTTTTCATTAATTCACTCTTTACATTAAGCTTTTAGGTCAACTCACCCTTTATATTAAGCATTTATGTTAAGCCATTCTTCTCTTTCCACAAAGCATGAGTATCTCTTTATATATACTTGTGTAGATAAGGCATTATAATTAGTAAAACATTTCATTCTTGTAAATAGAATAAGAGAAGAGTTGAATGTTACATATGGTCCCTCTTTAATATGCTTTGTTTAAAAAGAGAAAAGTGTTACAAAAATTCATTTCTATTTCATAATCAAAACTATATATCATTGATAGCATAACATGATATTCATTTAAATATAAAAGAAAATTATTCAAGGTAACAAAAACTTATCTTATGATATGATATCCATTCTTTGTTTTTTATTGTCTTCCATAGTTCATGTTTTACATCCATGAATAAGAGATAATTGTTTTTAATCTTTCTTTGGTGTATTTGTCTTCAAGCCATTAGAAATTGCAATAATAAGCATATTCAAGTACTTTGTCTCTTTAGACTTAGATCTAACTTTGAGTCATGCTCTCAATTGCATCTAGCCACATCTATTTAGAGATAGTCATGATCATATTTTTAAATTCACATACTCATTAATTACACTCTTATTTTCATTCTCATTCTCATTCTTAATTGGACCTCTTGCATGACATTTATAGGATCTCCCCTATAAAGAGGCTCAACCATCTTTAAAATGCTTCTCAAAAGAGATTTAATAATTGTCAACAATATAGCATCGTGAATATATCCCATATCATAATAACAATATCTTCATTCCTTCTTATATTTGGTCAACCATAACCATCATATATAAAACTACATACTAGAATATGAACCAGCACATCAAATATATTAATACTATATATATATCTATCACGAATGTGTATTGTATTTGCACGTATAGAATGAAATATTTTTGATATTCTATAATAAGAGAATAGTAATTGTTGTGATATTACATTATCTGCAAACTCAACCTCCATCCCTCCCTCTCTATCATACTTGCATGTATTATTCTCAAATTTAATCTACACTCAATAACAATCACATAATTTATCAACACGATTACTATAATTTTCACAACACATTCGACCATATTTCATATTGAAAACATGAATAATGGATAACGAAGAATATTAGATAAACACACCATCTTATAATGTAGATATTTCTAAAAGAATGAATGCAAAAGACTCACATAAAAGTATAATCACAAGTAAGAGAAGCAAGACCTTATTTGTTAAGTGCAATATATCTTTAAGATTATTAAAGGATTTGCATCATATACTACTGGGAGTTGTCCAAACATTTTGTTAAGATAATCCTTGCTTTTCTTCCCTAAATAATAGTTGGGATAAAATAATCCATTTATATATGTAATAATGATAAGGCAATTAATAATCCTAATAAAGAATTATATCATTAAACCATTACCTTGTAAAAAAGTGTCTAATCATTACTTGATTAAGTGCAATATATCTTTAAGATTATCAAAGGATTTGCATCATATACTACTGGGACTTGTCCAAACATTTTACTTAGATAATCCTTGCTCTTCTTCCCTAAATAAGAGTTGGGATAAAATAATCCATTTATACATATGTAAGAATGATAAGGTAATTAAAAATCCTAATAAAGAATTATATCATTCATCCATTACCTTGTAAAAAAGTATATTTGCTTTAAATAAAATAAAAATAGAGATAATCATTAATTGATTTTTACTTGGTTCAAAAAAAGTAACTTAAGCTCAAAACTCTTAATAAATGATTTAGAAAGTATCTATCATAAGAAAGCTAATGTCCTTATAAATTTCTCTCTTAAGTTTATTAACACATGAATTTAATTAATAATGAAATATTTATTTTTATATTTAATATTTATGGTATTATAATGAGTCTTTCTTATATCTTGTTTTCTTGCAAAACCTTGACAGAAGCTATCATTCTTTCTCTTTAAAAGAATCTAGTTTCTAGAAGACTTGAAAGAGGTTTTTAGTATAATAAATATACAATGTTCCAAACAAAGTTAAAGTGATAGAAAATTAGGTTCCAACAAGATGATAGAAAATTAGGTTCCAGCAAGATGATAGAAAATCTTTGCTACTATCATAGAGACAAGTAACACAAAAATAGATTTACTTGAGTCACTATAGACTAAGTATATGATTGCACGTATAATAAAAATGATTGTGTTACTCTTGTTTTTTGAAAGATAAATTAATTTTGATATATATTCAAGCATAAGGAATATCCCTCTTTCAAAAAAAAAAAAACCCCATATGTCTTTGAAGTTGAAAATAAGAGCAAACATTTGATTGAAATCTCTTTCAATAAAAGTAAGTTATGAATCTTATTATGAAAGTGAATTATAGATCTTATTATAAAAGAAAATTGCAAATCTTATTATTAAGCCAATACAACGATATCCATGCCAATAATTAGAGAGTAAAACTAATGAACTATATAAAAATAACTTGTTAGTTTTGATAGTTCTGAATAGTCGTAGAGGAAATATCAATTGTATTTGCGAGCTTCATAATCAACTATTATTTGATTCTTTTTTCCAAGTCTTCTATCTTTAAGCTAATTATGGAATATTCTTGTTGCAATTGTGGAATCATCCTACTATGATACCACTTGAAACATAGCTAATTTCAATCTGAGAAAAATTAACATGATATCTGATTGAAAGTAGAGAATCATAGAGAAGAGAGAGAAGGGAGCAAAGATTTGTGTTATAATGTGATAGCATAAATTATAAGGAAGAATAGCTAGTGGTACATTCAAAAC
The DNA here is from genome assembly GCF_053477565.2 of Lygodium microphyllum. Classification (NCBI taxonomy): domain Eukaryota; kingdom Viridiplantae; phylum Streptophyta; class Polypodiopsida; order Schizaeales; family Lygodiaceae; genus Lygodium; species Lygodium microphyllum. The sequence continues at coordinate 72,718,861 of NC_141156.1, forward strand.
AAACACTTCCATATGGAGCTCGAACCTTGCACCATTGATGGGACCAAAAATGGGTCGGCACTGGCTATGGCACTAGCCGGACCTCATGCATACAACATACAACTCCACCACCACATGGCCTTGCGGACCAAGAGTGTCTGTAATAACTAAATGCACACTAGATACATCTAATATTGCATTTGTAGCTGGCCCCGCAAAGGGGGTATCCCACACATATCAGCAATAAGTGCCACGTATCACAGACACAGGAAGCACCCCATCGGTTGATTGCCGTGGCCCCACTACAGCTCTCCTACATCTTGGGGATTGGTGTAACATGCCATAGGAACCCCCCCATAATTTCAAAAAGAGAAAAAAATATTATCATTAGTACAAAATTTTTTACTCCCCCCTCTCTCCCCGTCGATAGCACGTCGGGGGGAGAGAGAGTTGGAGTGGTGGTGATGGGGGGGGGGGCATGCAAACCCCAGGTGGGAGGGTTGGCCATGCCACCCACCTCCTCACCCCCCCCTATATAAGGGGCCCCTCCCCTCCCTCGACTAGTGAGGAGACTACGCCCCTCTTCCTTACGTCGTCACCCCCTGTTTGCTAGTCACTGCGAGTCCCTCCCTGGGGCCTCTGAACAAAGCCACCTCCCCCCCTCCTCGCTTGGCGGTAGATGCGCCCCCCCTAGGACTTCTGATTGGAGCTCTCCCCCCTCCCCGTGGTCCTGCCAAAACGGGTCCTTGGACGTATGACCATAGCCACCCCCCTTCTGATCACCAGTTGCGCGGGGCCCCGTGAGGAAGAGTGAGAAGAAGGGAAGTAGAGGGGGAGAAGGAGAAGAAGAGAAGGAGTAGGAGAGAAGTAGAGGAAGAAGAAGAAGAGGGATAGAAGGAGAAGGAGAGAAGAAGAGGGAGTGGGAGAGTGAAGAGAAGAAGAGGGAGAGAAGGAGAAGGAGAGAAGAAGGAGTGGGAGAGAGAAGAGAAGAAGAGGAGAGAAGGAGAAGGAGAGAAGAGGAAGCAGAAGGAGAGAAGAGGGAGAGAAGAAGGAGTGGGAGAGAGAAGAGAAGAGGAGGGAGAGAAGGGGAAGGAGAGAAGGAGAAGGAGAGAAGAAGGAGTGGGAGAGAGAAGAGAAGAAGAGGGAGAGAAGGAGAAGGAGGGAAGAGAAGGAGAGAAAGAAGTAGAGGAAGGAGGAAAAAAAAAAGGTTAGAAGAGAGGAGAGGAGAAGAAGAAGGAGAAGGAGAGAGGTAGAAGAAGAAGAAGAAGAGGTAGAAGGAGAGAGGAGAGAAGTAGTAGAAGAAGAGAAAGAGAGGAAGTGGGAGAGGGAGAAGGAGAAGAAGAGAAGGAGAGAGAGAGAGAGTAGGAGAATAAGAGAGAAGGAGAAGAAGAGAAGGAGAGAGAGAGAAAGAAGGAGAAGAGGAGAAAAAGAAGAAGAAGAGAGAGAGAGAGAAAGAAAGAAGGAGAGGGAGTGAGAGTTGGTGAGTAACCGTAACAAGCCACACCCAAACCACTCCCTCGGCGAAGGACCCCATCTAGCGGTCTTTCCTACCCGAACTTGTCAACCCGAAACCTGTTAAGGTTCGGACTGCCCAATCTCCGCGAGGCGAATGGCTCCCAAGAAGAAATTCACGGGAAGCGTAGGTGCCCAAGCTACCGGTAATGCTGGAGAGGCGAGCAGAGCGACCAATGCAATAACATGAATCAAACCCAGGTTCTAAGATTTAAAAATTAATTAGGTAATATTTCTCGTGGAAGAGATGAAAGGGTTTGTGACATGCATGGAAGTAGAATGAGTCTTAGGGTTTTTGCTTACTCTAAGCACTAAGTTGCATGCATGAAACGGTAGAGTATGGAATTCACATAAGATTATATGCATGAAATGATAGTTTTTATGCACATAAAATGATAAGGCCTTTGCATTATTTCACATAAAATATTAGCTTTTAAACCAGTTCAATGCATGAACAGTCATTTAGAATTCATGCTTTGCATTTATGATTAAATGAAGCACATGAAATGTTACTTTTCGTTCGTAAAATGCATTTGCACTGTCGAAAAAGAAACCTAGACTTTCATATACGCAAGTCACATGTGATCTGGTGCACTAGAAATAAGTACTCGTTGCCAGGAATGATGAGAGACAAAGGTTGTTTAGGACGTTCAACTTTATTAAGCACACCATGTGCATGATGGATAAGGCTGATTGGGAAATTCTACATGGAGCTGCACTAAGGGAAATGGAGGAATCACATGCATCTAGACTGTATCTTGAAGGCCTAAATGATGAGTCCTGTGTTGCCAAGTGTAATAACCGAACTTGGTTAGAACTAGAGGAATAAAAGACCTTTGGTTGGGTTGTGAATGAAGGCATGACCATTGCCTTGATTGTCCAGTTAATGCTTGGGTTAGGTTATGATACCATAAGGAAGAACCCAACGAAAGAGCAACACAAAATAAGTTAACTTACATTTGCTTGCGTAATCTTGTTTGAGATTATTGGGATCTCGCCAAGTTGCAAAAAGACCCAAGATTGGATGCTGGGAGCATCCGGGGAGAAAAGAGTCACACCTTAGCAGTCGGTCGTGCAAATGACCTCCGAAATGTTCGTGCTTGTACTTAGGTACATTATTTGATCTCTTTGCTCAAGGAACTAATTCAAGGAAAACACTTAATGCTTCATGTTGAAAGCATGCAGGAAGAGGTAGGAACAGTTACCTTTGACTATTTGCCTGGCCCTATCCAAGAGGGTTGTTAGCCGCGCCGGGTATGTGGACCTAACCCACTGCGAGAGGTCTCTCCGTGGGTGCTGCTTGGAGCAGGAGGATGCTTGGGTGCCAGGGGAGGCTCTGGTTGTAAATCCCTTGCCTCCGGATCCTGCACAAGAGGTTGACGTGTCTCGAGATGGGATCTCGAGGCTCGTGTACTAGTCAATAGGCGAAACTTGGAGCAGCAATCCTGTAGATTGTTGGGATAGCCTTCGGGCGTGATATTGGATGTACTCCAGGATTTTTATAAATAAAGAGCAGTTATCGGAGAAAAAGAAAATTTCTTGGCATTGTTTTTGTGTCAGTGCCTAAGTTACGTGAAGGAACACGTGATTAATTTGTTTAATTAAGGAAGCTGATTTTGCATGTCAAAACGTAATGTGTTAGGTAATTAGATAACTAAAGCAAACTAAGGAAAGTGCGGTGGACGTGACTTAGGTCCGTCCTACGGAAGGGTGGTCCCAGTTAGCTGGGAACTTTTCTCAAATGATGAGACAATAAGACTATGAAGACCTAGTGTCAGTAGATGTAGAATCCCGATTTATTCTGTTTTAGGGTAGAGGGATGGGACTATGCCGTATGGTAGAGAGGTTGAGCTCCGCATCCCTCTCTTTCCCATTCACCATGAACCATGTGCGGCATGAAACCACTTTGACTCTGTTGTTCCTACGCAAAGTGTTACATCTAGAGCTCGACACTAGCTTCTTCCTAGAGACTTTGCTGATAGGAAAGGAACCCTGACCTCAGGTCGATCCCAAGTGGAAACAGTCGGACACTTTCGCTCGGGGCAGACTTGGGAAGATCTAGATCGCAAACCATGTGTCATTCCTTGCGAGTGCCACGTGGAGCCTTCTAGACCCTCCTCCCAATGGGCTGCTAAGACGTGTCCCATAAGTGGACAAGCGGGCACGTGACAATTGGTCCCTAGATATGCCACTTTCATATAAACACATTCGCATAAGACTCCTCTTTTTTTTCAGCGTGATCTAGGAGATACCATGTTCCCTCACCAATAATTTCTTCCAAGAAACGAATGGCTAACCTAAGGCAAGGGGAATCTCACCCTCTCAAGCGTGGGTCAACTATAATTCAAACAATTACTATGCATTTCCAACAATTGATACCATATGTATGAGCAATGTAATAATGGATGTCTCATTGTGCACAAATAGTTATGTTTCAAAATTAGCCTATGTGCTAGTACGCAAATAGTCTTTTCATGAATTCCAACTAATACGTATATGCTTCGTTGTAAGAATCTAGCACCAAGGCGAATCTTGTGCTACTAGATCCCTTATTTCCAAACAAGCCATTTCCAAGCATAGAAAAAGCAATCCCAATTTGTATTATTTCAGCCCTCAAACTATTACACAGAATCCTTCTCCCCCTCACCGTTTAAGTTTTGCTTCGTTGCATAGGTGTATAGAGATTGTTTTGCCATGGTTTAATGTATAAAGAGCAATAAATCACACACCGTGACAAAAAAATAGGCTAAAATGAGGCCAAACCTTATGCTTTGCTACGATCATATGTCCACAATCACTTATTATATTTTTTCCTATTTTTCTAAGGTGTATTCCTATTTTTCTCTTATTTTTTTCAAATTTTCTCTATTTTTCTAATAAAAATTTTGATATATTTTCAGATATGTGACTCTTGATTCTTAGAATAGCACAAATATAGATTTTATTAGCATTTTATCCCATGTGTATTGATTTATCCCACCCGAAAACACCAAAAATCCCATTTTTCTCATAAAAACCGTGTTTTACGAGTTCCTGAAAAATATTTCCAGCATTTTGACTTTATGTTTTCTGATTTTTTCATCATGCAAGCATAGAAAAAATTGTAAACAACATGTCTACCAATTTTCACTCCATAAGAACAACATTGGCTCAATCAAATGTCAAATACAAGCAAAATTCCTTTGTAAAATAGAATTACCGGTTTTTTCCTTCTTTGCGGGTTTTAAAAATTGATGTAGGACTGAAGATCAGCCCTCATTTAAGGCTTAGCCCACCTTCGAATAGCCAACTCTAGCCCTTCATGGATCCGGGAATGATCCGATACCATGCCGGACAAGCATCCTTCAACTAATTCTCTTCTTGATTCTTCCCACATGAATTGCCTCTTGGAAGAGAGAGAGGGAGGATAGAGAAAGATTGAATTTGGATCTGTTAAACTGAGCAACCATTCCTTGTACGAAGACTGGCGATTGGAAGTGTAGGGAGCAAGCATCAGGCTGATGTAATCAATTGGTAGGGGTGTATTGAGGTGGCATAGCCCCTCTACCCCCCCCAAAAATCATCGTTGCCATGGCATCGTTCTCTGCAACAGTCATCGAAAAAAATGGCCCCCCGTCCCCTCCCCCCCACAAAAATCAAATTTTGGGTCCCCCAAAGGGAGTCCTTAAGGGTCACACCCTTTGGAATTTCCTAAAGTCCTTTTACACTTGGCCATTTTGACCCTTGGCCTCCCGTCTGGCATATCTCCCATGCTCGGCCTTGGATTTCGCCACTGAAAAATTTTGGGCATTTGTCTCGAAGTCCCACACTATGCTACGCATCTCCAAAAGTCATGTTTGATAGTCAGAAAAATTATGAAAATTCACCAACCGCCACTCAGTGGGTCTGTAAAGCACTTTTGGGCATTGTCACTTAAAATCGTACTGATTGCAGTTGTCGCCTTCAATGAAGTCTATTTTTCCCCTGAAATTTGGATTTTTTGGCTTTTTTAAGCACTTCTCAACTTAAAAAATCATCTGTCATTGGCAACCACAGGACAGGGTGACTCAACTCGTTGAATCCCATGAACAGATCTGCACAAAAACAACCAAAGGAAGCATCAAGTTGATACAAAATAGATGCGCATCAAAACACATCACAGCTCTCACCCTACCCCCTGAAAAAACCAAGGCATGAAATCCACAAGGAGTATGTCTAGCATAATTTGATAAAAAGCCTAAAGCTAGTCACTAACCAACTGTTCCAACACAGCCAAGCTAAAAAGAACTATCAAAGAGGGCATCCTAAGTGGTGGTCTGAACTACCTACCTAAGGACAACTCAACTAGGAGCTCCTACTAGGCGAGGTCTCCTATAGCCTGATCAACAAATATTATCTTTTAGCACATTGGTCTATTAGCCTCTTATTTTCCATACTTGGGTGTGTAAAAAGGAGGGAGCTGAGCGTAGTGACCCAAGGAGAACAAGGCATCGACCTTAGGTCCTGTCTTGGTACCCAAGAACCTACCAAGCCCTCACAAGGCGACACTTAATCCTTTTCTAACACTCACTTTTATTTTCACTCCTATCTTCTTCTGTTCTTATTTTTCTAGCTAGATGCCACTCCTAGGAAGACAAGGCATCACCCTGGGTCCGACTCGTCCCCAAGAACCTACCAAGCCTTCGCAAGGCGATAAACAACTGCTCAATGATTTTTATTTCTTTCCTTTTTTATATTTTTTTAAAATAGGGGTTAGATCCCTTTTTACTGTAATGAAAGAGACCTATCTAATCTAACTAAAAGAAAGAGAGAGAAGGAAGAAAACTGCAAAAGAGAGAGAAGAAGAGAGTAGAGGAGAGAGAAAGACTAGGAGAAGAGAGAGAAAGAGGAGGAAAGCCATGAAAGCTGGAAGGAAGGAGAAAAGAGACTTGATTATTGATAAAACTGCCCCCTAATTGGGTCTCTCAATACCTTATATACCCTGTCAGTATAACTGGGTATTCCCATGCTAACCCGTGTCCTACCCGTCTATCCCCACTCTTTTACATTCCATCCCGACCCCGAGGTTTTTGCCCTCAAAAACAAAAAGAGGACTTATGGCTCACAGCCAAAGGGGAGGGGGGGGGGGGGATATACCAAGTCTACCCACTTTGAGTGGGAATGTGAATCCATCAGTTCCAGCTCCTAGTGTTAATCCGATTGTCGCCATGGCACAACCCATTGCAATTCTTGCAGGGATATCGGATTTACCAGCTTTAGGAGTTCCCTTGCCCATTTTTAATGGGTTAGCTGAAGAGGATGCAAAATTTCACATTTTTGAATTCCAAAGATTGATGTTCAATTATCACATCCAAGATGAGGGACATCTTATGATGTTCTTTAATATGACGTTAAAAGGAAGGGCTGCGGTATGGTATCACAGCATAGAGTCTGGGACCATAACCACAATTGATCAATTCTATGCAGCTTTCCGAGGAGAATATGCCCCTGAAAGAGGTGGCCAATATTAGTTGCGTGTCTTAAACATAACACGCCAAGATCCTCATGAGAATGTGAAAGCATATGCCAAGAAGCTGAAGGAAGTGTTTCGTAAGTTACAAACTTACATTCCCATTCCGCCAGCTGCCCAATTGCAATACTTTTTGCATGGGTTGGATTTTAATATCCAAGTACAATTGAGCAGTGTGGCCTTGGCAAATATAGACACCGCTATTACGTGGGCAGAAGGAGTAGAAGCACGATTACAAATGGCCTACTCCTCTCGAATGAATGTTAATGCGGGCTTAGTACCTGGAGGCAATCCATCATTGACGAATGGAAGTCAAGGGATGCCTATGACTAACCCTAATGGGAGAGGGAGCGTGGTTCAGAATGTACCTTTGCTGCCAGCTCCTCCCAGTGTGACTATGCCTATGGCAAGTCAGTTGGCTCCACCAAATGTTGGAGGCCAAGTTTCGAATTCTAATGTTGTTCATGTGAGTCAACAACCAATGCCAAATCAGATTGTTAGGCCAATGGAACAACCGGTCGACGGATCGAGGCTATGAGTTGAGTGCATCTAATGTCCTTGGCGAAGTTAAGGATATGATGAAGCATTATACCGACATGATTTTCGAACAATATCGACAAATAGCTGTCAACGTTAACTTCTTGAAGAAGCAACAGAATTTGATAGGGAGTCGACATCCTGAAGAGGGTGGACCCTCTAGATTCAGTTGTAAGTGGTGTGATGGACACCATTTCCCTAGAAACTGTCCAAAGGTTAAATGCGATATTTGTGGAAGTCGGGCCATTTAGTTGCTACGTGTTGGAGTAAGATTAGTTTCCTCCAACAAGGGAGTAAATAGCCAGGTCTTGTGAATCATAGAGCGCAAGGAAATAACTTGCAACAGAATGATGCACCAAGACAAATATTGCAGAGGGGAAAGACCACTGTAGAAGAGTTGCCACAAGGCAACAGAGTCAGCCTTATTGAGGCTGTACGAGTCAATGATGCTGAAACCTCTAACTTAAGAGCCGTGACAAGAGGCCAAAAGGCTAAAGAGGTTGACAAAGATAAGGAAAAACCGGTTAAAACCCTAAACAAGGGAATAAGGGGACGCAAGTCCAGAGTCCTAGCATGGAAGGTGGACCGCTAAGGCCCGTTGACAAGAAAGTCGGCCCTAAAAAGGATGAGGAGGTGCCAAGAAAGAAGGCAAGAGCCAAGAAAGAAGCACCAAAACTGGTCCAAAGACCAAAAGAGAGGATGGTTTGGCGAGAAAAGAGAGCTTTGGCTACTTATCATGATTTTGATTTAGCAAGTTCCCTTTGTGAAGTTAAACCAAATGTGAACCTCTTGCAGTTGATCAAATTATCTCCAAGAGTATGCAAGGAATTTAAGAAGATCCTGCATATTGGGTATATTGTAGAACCTTTGGGCATAGCACGAGTAGGGGAAGATTGGTTTGACCATGTTGAAAAGAACAGCCCTAGGGTTCCAGCTTATGTGGATGGAATATTGGTGGAACATGCCATTGTAGACACTGGGTCCTCCGTCAATATCATGAGTTCAGAATTGATGGAGAGGCTGGGTCTAGGCATCCAAAAAGACAGCTCCACCCTTCTTAGAACGGCTAATGATAGTCTGAGACAACTAGAAGGTTGCGTTACTAGAGTCCATGTTACAGTAGCAAGTGTAGAATGCTTCTTGGACTTTAGGGTGATAAGATTTGCAAACTATCGAGTCTTGCTAGGTAGGCCTTGGATCTTACGAACAGACTATCAAGCGATATACCCGTCGGTCGCGTGGTTCTAGGTAAAGGTGCTCATCGAGTAATAGTCGATGCTTACCCTGAGTCTCCTCAAAGAGAGAGAGCTCCTTTAGCTTCTACTGAACTAGAGACAACAGATGATCCATCTGGTAGTGAGACATCATCCAGTGATGAATCTAAAGAGGGGTCCACTACAGAGGATATCTATCAGATAACTCTAAATGAGCCGATAGAGCCGCAAGATAGGATAAGAGATGTGGATGTGATTGAGTTGGACCCTGGCACGCCGAATGATTCGTGGCCAATTAAATTAGGTTCCATGCTCAGTTTAGCAGAAAGGGAGGACTATGTGTCCTTGATTCAATAATTCCGCGACATCTTTGCTTGGAGTTATGATGAGCTGAGAGGCGTTCCTCCCAGCCTGGCTGTTCATACTATTCCTGTAAAAGAAGGCAGTCGTCCTGTGAGTCAGAAAGTAAGGCGTATGTCTTTTGAATTGAGGGACGTGTTGTTTGAGGAGATATAGAAGTTACGAAAAGCTGGTTTAATCTTCCCTGTACAACACACAGAATGGTGTTCACCAATTGTTATTAGGAAGAAGAAAAACAACCAGATCCGACTGTGTGTGGATTTTAGAGAGTTGAATAAGCAGACGGTTAAGGATTACTACCCGTTGCCATTTATTGACCAGATTTTGGATCAATTAGCGGGTAGGGAAATATATTCGTTTATGGATTGCTTTGCAAGATATAACCAGATGGCAATTGCAGAAGAGGACAAGCTGAAAACAACTTTTATTACTATCTTTGATACTTTTGCGTACCATGTGATGGCCTTTGGTTTGTGCAATGCACCTGGATCATGGCAATGAACAGCAGACAAGACTTTTGGTGACATCTCCCCAGATGAGCTGAAAGTATTTATTGATGACCTGGGGGCAGCCACTATAAGGGAAAGGATGTTGATTATTTTAAGAAAATGCTTTGAGCATTGCAGATAATTTTTTATCGCTCTTAACCCACGGAAGTGTGTCTTTGGAGTGCCTTATGGGCTATTGCTAGGCCATGTGGTCAGTTCAGTAGGAATAGCACTGACCCTAAAAAGATCAGGGTCATAGTCATTATGAGTCCACCGTGCACTCCAAAAGAGGTTCATAGCTTTCTGTCATCGATAGGGTACTATCGGAGGTTTATAAATGCCTTAACAGAAAGAACGTTGCCATTAACGAACTTATTATCCTTTAGCTGTCTATTTGAATGGAGTGACCCTTGTAAGGTAGCTTTCGAGGATGTGAAACAAGAGCTAGTAAAAGCACCCATTTTAAAAGCACCTAAAAGAGGCGAGGTGTTCTATATATTTTCAGCAACCACCATGCATAGTATAAGCTGCTCTTTAGCCCAAATCTGGGAGGAAAAGTGGTATCATCCGATAGCTTTTGCTAGTCGAAAATTGGGCATTTCAGAGATTAACTATACCTACATGGAGAAGTTGTGTCTTGCGATGGTCTTTGGGACTAAGAAATTCAGGCACTACATCCTCTATGAAAAGGTAGTGTTCTATACAAAGGTGGAAGGGCTTAGATTGCTTATGAACAAGTTGTAGCCACCTGATCGTTTGGCAAAGTGGTTAATCAATTTGCAGGAGTTCGATTATGAGATTAAGAGTAAGCCACCGAGGTTGCACAGTATTGTGGAATGCCTTGTAGATTTCGGGGAGCCGAAAGAGATTTTGGTTGAAGGAAGTGATATTGAGGAAATGTTTAAAATTGATACAGCTTCTATCCCATCTTGGTATGCTGCTATTATGCATTATCTATCAACAAGAGAGACTGGAGCTGGTCTATCAAAGTCAGAAAAGAGAAAAATCAAACAACATGCTTTGAAGTTTTCCTTGATCGCAAGGACACTATATCGGCAGGGTGTTGATGATGATATCTATCGCGGATGTGTGATGTCTGATGAGGTTCCTTTCATCTTGGAAGAGTGCCATGACTCTGCATGTGGAGGGCACTTTGCAGGACGGTTGATGGCGCAGAAAGCTTTATGAGCTAGATATTGGTGGCCATTCATCTTCCAAGATTCCTTTGAGTATGTTAAGAGATGTGATACCTGTCAAAGACATGACAGTAGAGAGAATAGGAAACACCCACTTACTCCTATCATGGTATCCTTCCATTTGAGAAGTGGGGCATTGATTTTGTGGGTTCTATTACCCCGTCGTCTACTACCCAGAAGAGGTACATTATAGTAGCAAATTGATTATTTTACAAAATGGTTAGAAGCACGGGCGACAAGGCAGGACAATGCAAAAGAGATTGCAAGTTTTCTTTTAGAGCAGATTATCTGCCGTTTCGGTCCAACGAAGGAATTAGTGTCGGACCGTGGAACCCATTTTTTGAACAAAGTGATCAAAAGCTTGACTGAAGCTTGGCAAATCAAGCACACTAAAATGACCCCTTATAATTCGCAAGCAAACAGACAAGTTGAAAGTACTAATAAGCAGCTTGTGGGTATCTTGTCTAAAATAGACTCTGAGAAGAAACGAGACTGGGATAGGAAGTTGTATGTGGCATTATGGGCGTACAATACAATGTTCAAGCGAGCTACCAGCCATACTCCATTTAAATTGGTTTATGGGGAAGAGCGTGTGTTACCCCTCGAAATCGAGTTGCCAACCATACGGTTTGAAATTAACCACTCTTTGGGAGATGAGGATTCCCTTTTTGAACGTTTCATGACCATAGCCCACCTGGATGAGCTGAAGTTGCAGAGCTTATTACACCAGGAGGTAGCTAAACGTGGGATGAAGCAGTTGCATGACCTTAGAGTGAAGAAATATACCTTTAAAAAAGGGCAATTAGTTCTATATTATGATGCGTGTAGGGAGTTGTTCCAGGGAAGCTGGAACCTAAATGGGATGGCCCCTACAAGATTGTTAGGCTAGGGAAAAATAGGTCTACGACTCTATTAGCTGATCTACAGGGAGCCAAGTTTAAAAATAAGGTTGATCTTAATAAGATTAAACCTTATTATTTCTAAGTATGGTAATACAAAGAAAATGCATTGTAGGTCCATGCTGGGGATGATTTGAGACCTACAAAAGAGCGTAAAGCTGGTTGATGGGTCGGTTAATTCCTTATTTGGAGCACCCATATTTGGAGTAGAGATACCGTCAGGGGAAACTCATCTGGTGGAGCAAAGGATACAAAGTGATTGAGGAAGAAGACGGAACCTTTGTGTGGGAGATCAAAGTCTTCTGCCCATCACTGCTTACGACTGTTGACGAGTATCCCTATTGCATTCAATGAAGAAGGTGGGATGGAGCCGTCAGTTCATCCTCTCAACATGCTAAATTTTGACTATCATAATTACGAATAGAGGAGTTCGTGATGGTGGGCTATGTAGACCCATTGTGGACATATACATTATATTTTGACGGAGCATCCAAGGGCCCTAATAAAAAAGGGAGTGTTGGAGTAGTAATCCAAGATCCCCAACGTAGAGTTACGATGAAGTTAGTTGCTTATCTCGGGGTAGGATTCACTAACAATATGGCGGAGTATAAAGCCTTGATTATGGGTCTGCATATTGCCAAACAAGGTGGTATTAGTCGGTTGTTAGTAAAAGGGGATTCCCAGTTGATCCTGAATCAGCTAGATGGGACGTACACAGTGTGGAATCCCATTCTTTGTATGTATCATCGAACTGCGATGACCCTGCTTGAGGAGTTTGAGAGAGTGTCTTTTTAGCTGATTCTATGTTACTAGAATCAGTTTGCAGATTCGCTCGCAAATCTTGCTTATGAAGAAGACCTTTTCTTTAACTGTGGTCCTAGTCTGGATATTGTTATCAATGATGAAACAGGACCTGGTCGCTTGTGGGGTATGTTATCAGAGCATGCAATATATGGCAGACGATGGTTGATATGGGTGATGCAAAGAGTAGCCGAGACCAAACTACCGTTGTTATCTTGGACCCATAGATTGATTAGACAACATGTTATGCGTACGCCTCTTGCTATATATACAGGAGGGATGGGTCATAACCTTATGCATTTAGTTTAGGGCTGTGAGCTTGTTTTTCCTCCTTGGAAAGGAGCCTATTATTGTATATTTGTGCTATTTCGGGGAGGGATGTGTAGGTGCTATTTTGTTTTATCTCGTTAGGCCAAGAGGGCCCGTTTTGTGAGGTTTTGAATGTTTTATTTCATTAGGCCAAGAGGGCCGATCAAGTTTTTGTAGTGAAATGCTTTATTTCATTAGGCCAAGAGGGCCAGTTGTTTGTTTAGTACAGGTGCGATTAATGGTTTCTTGTTTTAGTTCTGTGCTAGATAGGTTCGAAGAAGAGCTTGGAAGGAGCCTTTTGTTGCGCGGAAGCTTCTTGTGGCCCTATCCAGGTGATATCTATCCTTTATGAGTACCATGGTTTTATGTTATATGTGTTTGTGTACTTGTAGGGGATTTTCTTTTCTTGTTGGGGACCGGCGTCCAAGGCATGAAGTCCCAGGTTTAGGTTCAGTATGTTTGAGGGAGGTCTAAGTAGTCATTGCCTCCTGTAAAGACATTGTCAGGCATTGAAATACCTATTTTAGAAGGGAGTTCTAGTGACCTTGTTCTGCTAGCTTGCTAGGCGGCCATTCTAGGAGTTCTTGCTTAGTTGTGAGGCAGTGAGAGAAGCCTCTAGAAAAAAAATGATGATGATAAAGAGGAAAGAAACCTTGAATATCTTAAAGGCGATCAATATATACAAAGGTGTGTAAAAAGGGGTTCTACCCCCTATAAAAATAGAAAAGAAAAGAAACGAAAATTTATAAGCAGTTGATCATCGCCTTGCGAAGGCCTGGTAGGTTCTTGGGGACGCATCAGACCAGGGGCCGATGCCTTGTCTTCCTAGGGGTGGCATCTTGCTGGAAAAGAAGAAATTAAGAAAGGTTGGAGTGAAAATAAAAGTGAGCGTCAGAAAATGATTAAGTGTTGCCTTGTGAGGGTTTGGTAGGTTCTTGGGTACCGAGACACGACCTGAGGCCAATGCCCTGTTCTCATTGGGTCACTAGGCTCAGCTCCCTCCTTTTCACATACTCGAGTATGGAAAATAAAAACTTAAAAAAAGAAATGTACTTATAGGAAATACTTCTTGATCAGGCTATAGGAGTCCTCGCCTAGTAGGAGCTCCTGGTTGTGTTGTTCTTAGTTAGATATGTAGTTCATACCACCACTTAGGACAACCTCTTTGATAGTTCTTTTTAGTTTGGCCGTGTTGGAGCAGTTGGTTAGTGACTAGCTTTGAACTTTCTATCAGATTATGCTAGGCCTACTCCTGGTGGATGTCATGCCTTGGTTTTTTCAGGGGGTAGGGTGAGCACTGTACTATGTTATAGTATGTATCTATTTTGTATCAGCTTGATACTTCCTTTGGTTGTTTTGTGCAGATCTACTGTGGGATTCGACAGGCTGAGTCACCCTATCCCGTGGTCGCCAATGAGAGCGGAGTTTTGAGCTCAGGATGTGCCTAAAATTTGCCAAAAAATCTGGAATTTAGGGGAAAAATATTCAATGTCGAAGGTGGCGGCTCCAGCTAGGATGATTTTAAGCACCAAGTGAAATACGACTCTTAAAAGGCGCCCAAGTGACAATTGTTGATTTTTGATAATTTTTCAGACTGCCATGCGGGTTGTCAGGAGTTGCCAACCAATGCGGGATGTCAAGCCAGACACCCATGATTTTTCGAAGCTCGATTTGGAGCCCCAACGAGGAAATGGCCAAGAAATCGGTCAAGATATGAAGAGGTGGACAAAGTTTGGCCAAAAGGGAGTGGTGCCTTTTGGGGCCTTTGGACCCCCTCCTAACATTTTATGCCACACATCAAATCGTGGACAACATGGAGAAGAAGAAAACGTGAGAAACCGGTGCCGATTTTTGCGCCCAATTCTTGGAGATGGAGGATGCAATCTACAAACAACCCACCCAAGTGATCATGGGCCTTGATTCCCTTCTATATGTTGAGCATTTCGCTGCCCTTCGCTCGCGCAATGATGGCCTGGATGAAGAACTCTGATTTTAGTCTTTCTCTCTCCTCCCTCTCTCTCCCCTAAGGGGCTGTTCTTGTGTGCAAGAGGAAAATGAAGAATGGTGGAGGAAAGCTTGTCCAGATGAGACCGGATTGCTTCCGGATCAATGTAGACATGAAGATTGCTGATCTTGAAGATGCTATATATTGAATGAGGGCTGACATGCAGCCCCATACCGAAACCGAGATCCCGAGACACAAAGCTTAAGCGGTAATTCAATTTTTATGAAGGAAAAATCAGTTTTTATGCTATTTGGTTGATGAAATATTGTTCCCATGGGCTGATTATGCATCATGATGTTGTTTGCTACGCGTTTTATCAGTTTATGCTCTGAAAATTAGAGCATAAAAAGTGATATGGCTGAAATTAAAAGTATAAAACCCGTAAAACACGCGTTTAAGGGGTAAAATGGGGGTTTTTTGCAAAATAAAGGGGAAATATGAGATATAACATCAACAAAGCCTGAAATTTTGCTGTCAAGAAACCTAAGGGCCATAGCCCACAATCAATCTTAATTTCTAGTCATTTTTTATTGAAGAAAATAGAGGAAAAATATCAAAAAATGGTGAAAAATGGATTTTAAATGGGGAAAAATTAGGAAACAATAAAAGGAAAATTCCAAAAAATTACATAAGTGTTTGTGCAATGTATAATGAAGGTAGAGCATGAGGTTGGCCTTGGTTTACCCTCATTTTTATGTTTCTGTCCGTATTTATTGCTTTCTCTATAAAGAAATACATATAAAATGACTCTTACACCTATCAATGAATGCAAAACATTAAACGGTAGGGTGAGAGGGGAGTTTGAGAGTCAAAGTATGATTTTAAATCTGATTTATGTGTTGCATCATTCCTATAGGACGTTGTTTTAAAATAAAGGAAAAGGCAGCATGAGCGTAAGGCTCGGTGTCTCTCCTCGTTTCAGTACATAAACGTTAGTATGGAAATCATGGAAGGATTGGTTTCGCACGATGCACAATGCTGATTTTCTTTTGTTTGTGCACTAAACCATTCACATTATGTACTATGCGTGGTTCAAGGTATCAAAGGAAAATCTCCTGGACTGCATAGCAATTGTTTTCTTAGGACTTTGATCCACGATTGAGAGTGTGAAGTTGTCCCTTGCCGCAGGATAGAGGGTTAGTTTCCTAAGGGACTGTGAAGTGAGGAAGCATGGTATATCTCCTGGAAATATGAGAAATATAGCAGAGAGGAGTTTGTGTTATATGTTTAGTAGCGCATCAAAGGGCCAATCCCTGCGATGTAGGAGAGCTACAGTGGGGCTCCGACTATTAGTCGGTGGAGTGCCTCCTATGTGCATGTGAGGAGGCGTTATGCCTATGTACTTTGGGTTCTCCCTTTGAGGAGTTTTAGGGGAACGTTGGACTATAAACTATAAATGTAGGAATTAAGCTTTAGGACAGTTGGTTCTTTAGCATTGGATTGATGCTCTTGGTCCGCGAGGCCGTGAGGGTGTTTGTGTGTCATGAGCATGAGGTTCGGCTAGTGCCATAGCCAGTGCCGGCCCATTTTAGGTCCCATCACATTGATCAGTTGTGAATTATTTCCCAATGCTAGACCCATATTGGGATTGGTCCGACAAGCATAGGCCACTTGCAGCCGGGATTCCATTTCTTGCACTCCTCTAATGGCAGTGTCTATATCCGCCAAGGCGACACTACTCAGCTGCACCTAGATATTAAAATCAAGACCATGTAAGAAGTATTGTAACTGGGCAGCATGTGGGATAGGGATAGAAGCATCCAATTTATGGAAAACCTCTTTGATCTTCTTGGCATATGCTCGTATATCTTCATGTGGTTCTTGGCATGCCAAATTCAACACATGCCCTTGAATAGGTTCAGTACTATTCCTTTTAGGAGAATAACGCCTATTGATTTCGACCCTCCGTCTACCCCTCTCGGCTCTCTCGTGTTTTTGGAGTTCGGCTTGATGGATCTCTTCAAAGGACATCAACTAATAAGTAGGTCCCAAGAGACCCTAGATTTGGAAACCACCACTTTGAAGTGGCTCCCAGCAAACACACCACTGATGGGACCCCAAAAATGGGCCGGCACTGGCTATGGCACTAGCCGAACCTCATGCAGACAACATACAACTCCACCACCACATTGCCTCTTGGGGCAAGAGTGTCTGTATAACTAAATGCTTACTAGATACATCTTATATTGTATTTGTAGCTGGATAAGAGTTCAATGGCACCTTCCTCAAAACCCCGCAAAGGGGGTATCCCACACATATCAGCAATAAGTTCCACGTATCATAGACACAGGAGGCACCCCATCGACTGATTGCCGTGGCCCCACTGTAGCTCTCCTACATCTTGGGGATTGGCCCCTAGATGCGCTGCTTTCATATAAACACATTTGCACAAGACTCCTCTTTTTTTCAGCGAGATCCAGGAGATGCCATATTCCCTCACCAATAATTTCCCCCAAGAAACGAATGGCTAACCTACGGCAAGGGGAATCTCACCTTCTCAAGCGTGGGACAACTATAATTAAAACAATTACTATGCATTTCTAGGAGTTGATACCATATGTATGATCAATGCAATATGGATGTCTCATTGTGCACAAATAGTTATGTTTTGAAATTAGCCTATTTTCTATTACGCAAACAATCTTTTCATGAATTCCAACTAATACATATATGCTTCATTGTAAGAATCTAGCACCAAGGTGAACCTTGTGCTACTAGATCCCTTATTTCCAAAAAGGCCATTTCCTAGCATAGAAAAGCAATCTGAATTTTTATTATTTCAGCCCTCAAACTGTTGCACAAAATCCTTCTCCCCCTCATCGTTTAAGTTTTGCTTCGTTGCATAGGTGTATAGAGGTTGTTTTGCCATGGTTTAATGTATAAAGAGCAATAAATCACACACTATGACAAAACAATAGGGAAAAATGAGGCCAAACCTCATGCTTTGCCTCTATTATACATCCACAACCACTTATTATATTTTTTTCTATTTTTCTAAGGTGTATTCTTATTTTTCTCAATTTTCTCAATTTTTCTAATAAAAATATTGATATATTTTTAGAGATGTGGCTCTTAATTCTTAGAAAAATAGAAATATAGATTTTATTAGTATTTTATCCCATGTGTATTTGTTTATCCCACCCAAAAACACCAAAAACCCCATTTTTCTCATAAAAACCGTATTTTACAGGTTTCTAAAAATGATTTCTAGAATTTTGACTTATGTTTTCTGATTTTTTCATTATGCAAGCATAGAATAAATAATAAATAGCATGCCTACCAATTTTCACTCCATAAGAACAACATTGGCTCAATCAAATGTCAAAAAAAAGCAAATTTCATTTGTAAAATAGAATTACCAATTTTTTTCTGCTTTGCAGGTTTTAAAAACTGATGCGGGACTGAAGATCAGTCCTCATTCAAGGCTTAGTCCACCTTTGAATAGCCAATTCTAGCCCTCCATCGATCTGGGAGTGATCCGGTACCATGCCGGACAAGCATCCTTCAACTGGTTCTCTTCTTTATTCTTCCCACATGAATTGCCTCTTGGAAGAGAGAGAGGGAGGAGAGAGAAATATTGAAATTGGATTTGTCAAACCGGGCAGCCATTACTCACGTGGAGACCGGAGATTGGAAGCATAGGGAGTAAGCATCAGGCTAATGCAATCAATGTAGGGGTGTATTGAGGTGGCTTAGCCCCCCTCCCCCCCAAAAATCATCATCGACATGGCGTCGTTCTCTACAGCAGCTCCGCCGAAGGAAATGCCCCCCCCTGAAAATCAAATTTGGGCCCCCCCAAAGGGAGCCCCTAAGGGTCACACCCTTTGGAATTTCCTGAAGTCCCTTTACACTTGGCCATTTTGGCCCTTGGCCTCCCATTTGGCCTATCTCCCGCGTTCAGCCTCGGATTTGGCCATTGAAAAATTTTGGGCATTTGTCTCAAAGTCTCGCACTACAAGGCATCTCCAAAAGTCCCGATCCAAGTCTAACCCCTGTAAAGGTCAAAGTCATTGATAGCCAACAGAAGGTACAAGAGCCTGCCTCCAATTTGGTAGAGTTGGAAGTTGCCACTATCACACATGCCAAGAAGAGGGAACCAGTTGTTCAAAACGAAAATAACTCTCCTACCAAGACTGTGAAGTTCAACCTGTCACAAAAAAGGGATAGAGCAATATAGAACAGAACAGTGCAATACAGAGCACTATAGCGCCATAGAGAGTTACAGAGACAGTCCCAGAAATAGGACCAGAGGTCCTGGAGATAGATAATACAAAAGCACTTCCAAAAATAAAGGAAGTGTCAATGCTGCAATTATTAGAAGAAAAAGAAAAGATGAAAATGGGTGTAGCCCCATTCCCCAACAGGATGGATAAGCATGTGGATCCTATCAAAGATTATGACTTGGTCAAAGACCTAGATACTTTTAAACCAAACTTAACATTCCGACAGTTGCTAATGCTATCTCCCAGTTGCCAAAAAAAATTCAAAAGCATCTTGACAAGAAGACGTGGACTAAGGATCGCTCCTTCAACAGCGACCAAGACCAATAAGGCCCCGAAGCCTAAAGGAAGTAGATGTGGCTAACGCCTTCCTAGATCCTGGAACCCCAGAGATTAGTGTATGGATAGAAGGATGCTTTATTTCAGATGCATTGATTGATGGAGGCTCATCACTAAACATAATGACGGATGTGATAATGAAGGACTTAGGGTTGCAAGGAATTCAACCTACCTAGTCGCTTATCAGATTGGCAGACCAAAGCAGAATTAAATCGTTGGGCATCCTCCCATATGTCAAAACAACCCTTGAAGGAAGAGACTATTGGCTGACATACTTGGTGGTCAAACCAAATTCTTATGGGACCTCATACCCTCTGTTGTTGGGGAGACGGCTTTTTGAAGCAAGAGCTAGGACGGATTGGTTCAAGGAACCCTAACCCTAGGCCGAGGACCCAACAAAGTGGTGTTGAAGTTGTATGGATCGCAAAAAGGCAATGGATCCACATCCATTGAAGTGATAACTGACTCCTCCAACAAGGTAACAAATGGTACATCAAGAGACGAAGAGGTTGTTAAACAGATCTTTCCTAAGAAGACAGAGGCACAATCCCTAACAGTGGGCACTATAAGCCAACTGCCAAGGGAAGTAAAATCCTTGTCCATGGGAGAATACCTCCTGCCTCAAGTAAAAGTAACTTCTGAAATCACCTCTGACAGTGAAATAGAAGCATGGATGTATTATTCTCGCTGTTACATGACAATCGTAGAGACAGAACAGAGGAAGAGTGGATACAAAGTAGTAACAGATACAGAGACAGAGCATAGGCAGAATAGAGACAGAGCAGATACAGAGACAGTCACACAGACAGTAACAAACACAGAGCCAGAGATAGAGGCAGAAGCAGAGTCAAAAGCTGTGACAGAAGTAGAAGCAGATGCAGAGGCAGAAGATATGTTCTTCTCTTACATAGCCTCTATAGAAGCAAAGACAGAGCCTCCAAAGGAAGAGGATAAAAATGATGAGGAAGAAAATGAAGCAGGTTATGAAAGTGTAGATGAAGAATTTTCTCTAATAGTGGATGATCTTGCTGATGTCCCTACAGAGACCTCTGAGGCCGAAGATCTCAAGGTGCTGTACGGAATGACCACAGTTCCATTTGGGTTGGCTAATGGACTACAAAGTATGCAGAATCTGGATAAGTAATGGATTAGAAGTATAAAAATTAAGTTCACTAGTGGCTCCCGTCGCCCTAACCGTTCAGTCCAAAGAAAAGATGATGATGATGCCCCCTGCCAACAGAAGCTAGAGCTATCAAAGCCTCGGCCTCTAGAAGGTCTATGTTATGTGACATTCTTGGACGCATCCTTTGAAGATGAATCCCTAAGTCCAGAAGAGATTACCACTTACACAGAAGCAAGCAAAGCTCTGATACCCTTCCAACAACGTCAATTGACAAATGAGTCCTCTGTTTAGAAGGAGTACAGTGGTTCTAGTGGAACATCAGATGAGGATACTACTCTCTTGAAAGAGTCAAACATCTATCCAGAAGCAATCCGTGGGACATTCATCCACGAAGTGGAAGGTGAAAGACAAGTGACGTTCTTGGATACTAACGATACTGAACGTCACCTGAAAGTGGGCCTCAATCTTCCAGAAGAAGAACTAGTGGTCTTGCGCAACTTTTTAAAGGAGAACTTAGATGTGTTTGCTTGGTCGTATAAAGATCTAAAGGGGATTGATCCCACAGTATGTCAACATCACATTGACCTAGAGCCTGATGCTAAACCTGTAAGGCAACGACAAAGGCATATGAATCCTAATTATTCTGCTTTGGTGAAGGCTCAATTATTGAAACTTCTTGAAGCAAAGTTCATGTATCCCCTGGCTAATAGTGAATGGGCTTTGCCCATTGTGGTAGTACCTAAGAAGAACGGGAAACTTCGAATATGTGTAAACTTTTGGAAGCTCGATTCAAAGACGAAGAAGGATCATTTCCCTATCCCTTTAACATACCAACTGTTGGACACAATGGTAGGCCGTGAGCTGTATTCCCTCTTGGATGGATTCAGCAGATATAACCAAGTCCAAATTACAGAAGAGAACCAATCTAAAACAACCTTCACCACAGAATGGGGGACCTATGCCTATAGAGTGATGCCATTTGGGCTTTGTAATGCTCCTTCCACCTTCTAACAAGTAATGATGGCTGCCTTCTAGAATCATCTTCATGATTTCATTGAGGTGTATCTTGATGACTTCTGTGTCTATAGCTTAATCCGCGAGCACTGGGGACACCTAGAGCAATGTTTTGACAGATACCAAGAGTATGGGATTTCTCTCAACCCCAACAAATGTGTCTTTGGCATCTCATCAGGAGTTCTTTTGGGCCATATTGTCTCGGCACAAGGGATTGCAACAGACCCTGCAAAGATTGCCACCTTGAAAACACCAAAAAACCTCAAGCAATTGAGAGGATTTCTTGGCCATGTGGGCTACTATAGAAGATTTATTATGCATTTTGCAACCAAGGCAGCCCCTCCACACAAGCTCCTAAAGAAAGATGTGGATTTCCTTTGGACTGATGACTATGAAGAAGCCTTTAATACCCTAAAACAGTGCCTTATCCAAGCACCTATCTTACAACCTCCTGACTGGACGAAGGATTTCCATGTGCACATAGATGCTTCAGTCGAAGGGCTAGGTGTTGTCCTATGTCAAAAGGGCCCCTCTAAATTAGATTAACCGATATATTATGCAAGCCAAAAGGTCACTGATAGGGAACAAAACTACACAGTGAGAGCTTGAGTGCTTGGCAATGGTGTTTGCACTGGAGAAGTTTCGACACTATCTAGTGTCAACACATTTCAAGTTCTACGTGGATCATGAAGCCATGTCCTTCCTAATGAACAAAGCAGATGTCAAAGGATGACTGATGAGATGGTTTCTCCTCTTCCAAGAGTTCGAAGTAGTCACTAAGCTTGGTTGTTCCCATGTCATAGCTGATCATCTATCACGGATCCCTCAAACTACAGACGAGGAACAAGATAATCCAGACCTTCCTGATGCTTCCCTGTTTCTAGTTGAAACAGTTACTCCCTAGTATGTAGACATAGCCAATCTCCTAGCAACTCAACAGTATCCTCCTGGCATCTCAAGCCGTGAGAAGAAGAAGCTTCTGTTAGAATTAGCCCCCTACACCTTGCTAGGCGGTGCACTGTACAAGAGAGGAAAAGATGAAGTATTGCGAAGATGTGTTGCAGGGGATGAAATTGGTATTGTATGGAAAGCATGCCATGATGAACCATGTGGTGGACACTTCATAGGAGAAGCAACAACCAGGAAGGCTCTATGAGAGCAGGATACTGGTGGTCGACCCTCCACAAGGATGTATATGACTACTCCAAGAGATGTGATGCTTGTCAGCGAATGGGGAAGCCCACCAAAACAAGTGCTATGCCACTGCAACCCATTCTTCCCCTAAAGCCATTCGAGAAGTAGGGGGATTAATTTTGTGGGTCCCATTGATCCACCCACCAGATGGAAGCAGAACAGATACATCTTAGTTAGTACGGATTATGTCACAAAGTGGTGTGAAGCTAAAGCTCTAAAGTAGGATGATGGTAACAGCGTAGCCATATTCATGTACGAGAATATTATCACCCGTTTTGGCAGTCCCCTCGAGTTGGTAAGTGACAGAGGTACTCATTTCCTTAACAAAAGCATGGACGAGCTAACAGAACTGTATAAGATCCGCCATCGCAAGTCCGCTCCTTATTACCCCAGAGCTAATGGCCAAGTTGAAGTCACCAATCGCATCCTTTGCTCGATTCTGACAAGAACGATTTTTGCACATCGTCGTGACTAGGATGATCGACTTATAGAGACCCTCTAGGCATATAGAACTTCCCATAAGGAAGCTACAGGGCAGACCCCTTTCCAGTTAGTGTATGGTACAAAAGTCATCTTCCCTGTTGATCTGGAATTGCTCTCTTTGTGAGTGGTAGTTAAAGAATGCTTGGGAGATGATGAGTCATTGCAATGCCGTCTCCTGCACTTGGAATGCTTGGATGCGATACGGCGGATGGCCCTACAGTGCATGGAAACTACTCAAGCGCAACACAAGGCCTATCATGATAGTTTCATCAAGCACAAGAAGTTCAAGGAAGGTGATCTTGTCCTTGCCTATGATTCGCGATTGGGCACGTTTCCTGGAAAGCTTCAACAACGGTGGATGGACCCATACAAGGTACTTGCTGTCAATCCTAATGGCTCTATTCAGGCAGACCATTGATGCCTCTGATGATCCCTTCCTAATCAATGGCTATCGCCTGAAGATGTACTTCCCTCCCTGGGGATCTTGACAATCACAGTCAACCTACCCTTTTCCTTTTGGGCGTCACACTGTCCTTCTCGTCGTGCTTCTGATAGCCCTTATGGTTCTCCTCATGAGGCGGTCTCGTTCTGCTAGCCCCTCACAGATACCTCTCAACCCGACCTTGTTCTCTTCTCGTCTGATCCAACAACGATAGCGAGGTTGGTCATGACACATGGTATTTCTACCATTTTCTTTCTTAAATTAAAAAAAAACAAAAAAAACGGCAAAGACGGCAAAGGAAAGAAAAAGAAAAAGAAAAAAAAACAAAACTATTATGGGAGAAAAGGAAGAAATTCCCTGTCATAACAGGCCTCGTTCCAAGAAAAGGTGGAAATACCCTTGGGCGGGAAGCTGACTGTGGAAAAGGTGGTAACACCCCGCAGTTCAAGATAGCTAACTCATCAGCAGCAAACCTTTCTAGCAAGTAATTTGAAGCCACCTCCCTTGGTGCACTGTCTGTGTGATATCAGTCCATCTGTCCTTCTTAACAGACAACTCTTCTTACAAGTCATTGAAGTATGAGATTCGTTGGCTGCCTCCCTGGGTATGCCTCGTCTTCAAGATCCTGATGACAACAACAGCCGACATGATCTTCATCACCAACCCATTGAGTGATGCGAGCTTTCATCCTAACAGGATGGGACGTGAGCATAGGCTGCCCTCTGTATCTATCAACAAGTGAGACAGAGGGTGGGTTGAGTGACCAGTCTTTCCCTTCCAATCAAATGAGAGGTGAGATGTGTGAACGGAGTGTTGCACGCACGGGATGGGCCTATCAATGCACAATGAATGATTTGTTCCTGTGCACTGCACCATAAGGCTCCCTGGCCTTCCTTCTTGCACTGTATGCCGGCACAGGGTGGGATGCACAGTTGCACCATCAAAAGCGCACAAGGCATACAACCTCTGCACAAGTGACGGTGAGGATTACATCAATGGGTTTCAGGAATGGACTGCCCTCTATATCTATCAACAGAGCGTGAGACAGAGGGTGGGCTAAGTATGATTGGCATTTCTTCAATCAAATTAAATGAGGTGAGGAATGGGCTGCCCTTTGTATCTATCAACAGAGCATGAGACAGAGGGTGGACTGAGTGTAACTGGCGTTTCTTCAATCAAATTAAATGAGGTGAGGATTGAGGGACGTTACAACGATTGGATTCAGGTACTTTTCTGTTTCCCTATGCACCCACGGGCTGGGTCGTTGCCATTAGAACAGGACACGTCACTTTGTTCTGTACACTGAACTACAAGGCTCCCTGGCCTTTCTTCGTGCACCTATGCCAGACGGATTGGACGCACTGATGCACCATCAATTGTGTACCCTAGCATACTCTCTCTACACCACCCCCTTGTCGATTCCTAAACCGGGGCTTTGGGTTTTCATCATTATTTCCTCGAGTGATGTTAGTAATGGGGCGAGTGACTGCTCTTTCATTCCATTTGCGTGATCGTGAGTTGAGTGCAATATCCCTCGTCATCGACGAAATTTTGGCGATTCCTTCAAAATCAGCTCCCTCCCTGTGTGCTGCCGTGTGGTCCCTGCCACGAAGGACGTGTGTTGTGACGACACCTTGGTCCTTCCTGCAGCCGACAACGACACAAGACACAACCTCGATATGTCGACATTCCTCCTCGGCAATATGGGCCAAGTTCTTCTAATCCTGCACCTTCTGTTTCTTAGCAATGGTTATGTCTTAAGTGTGGGGACGTTCGTGGTGGGCCTATGTGTTGTACTAGGTCCTTGATGTTCGGTTTATCCTTCCTGCTAAGGTTTTAAGTGTGGGGACGCGTCCCTGCGTGTCTATGTCGCATACCCCCATGCATATATTATGTTATTATCATGCATCTACGCCGTGACTTCATTTTACCCTGATGGGGTCCCTTCCCCATTCCTCCATTCTATTTCACCCTGTCCCCAGGGTTGTTCCTTGACCGTTTGCCTTTATTCTTTGTTTTCACACTTTTTCATATGAATGCACCCTACGTTCACTAAAACTCACATCCAACCTTACAGTCATGTTTGTCCCCTCGAACTGTCCATTTTTCCTTTTTACCAACCCCTGTTCTGAGAGATAGTTCTAAAGTTATTAATATTTGAAGCAAATCTTGTAAAATGGATGATTTTCCATGTGAACGCATCCTTATTGCTCGGGACCCCTAATCTAATGTACCATCCCTATCCTTCGCATTCCCCTTAACATTTTTCCTTTGTACTCCATTTCATTCTGATGCACGATTGGTCCGTTATTAATTTTTATGGGTTTTCGCCCTTTTCATGCCTATTTTTCACATTTTTCCATGTGAACCTACCCTATTTTCACTGGAATTTCAGTTTAACTTAACAATCGTGTCTTGTCAACCTTTTCCCCACTTTTTTCTTTTTCTTCCCCCCTCTTCCGACTGCCAGATTTTTAGTTATTAAATTTTTTGAGTGTTTTCAAGTGTGTTTTTTGTATTTTTCCCATATGAACCCCTCCTAGTTTCCTTCCAACTGAGTTTTGATGCACCAGCCCTATGAATCCTTTTCTTTTGGACATCTTTTCTTTTTACTGTCCTCTATTTCGGTGCACAGTTCTTTTCATATTAATTCCTGAGTCCATTTTTGGGTCGGTTTTTGGGGGTTTTTTTCATATGAATGCATCCTATCTCAGTCGGAACTGTGTTTTTCCATGACAGGATTGTTGGACACCTTATTTTGCACAATTTTTCTTCTTTTTGCACTGCATTCCGATGCGCGGATTTTCTGATATTAATACCCATATGTGTTTTCGGGGTCGTTTTTTACGTTTTTTCCATGTGAACACCCCGATTTTGCCCCGGACCCGGTGTTGCATTTTTCCATCATTTTCCCCTCGTCTTCACCACATTTTTCCTTTTTATGGATTTTCGATCCGACATACGATTTGGGTTTTATTGATTTTTATTTATTTTTGCCGTGTGGCCGCATTTCTCGTGTCGCGCGTAAACGCGCATGTTCTTGGTTTTATGCGCCTCGGAACGCCCCCGTGACCTCAATGCCTCAGGCGTCGCGTCCTTGCCCCGTTTGATTCCGCCGATGCAAATTTTTTTACCCACGTCCCATGCACCCAAACACAAACCATAATAATACATTTTCACAAAAAAACAAAAAACCACCAAAAAAAAAAACCAAAAACCAAAAACAAAAAAAAAACACATAAAAAAAATCAAACGAAACACAAAAAAAAACACAACTGCTTACCTACATCGTGCTGGAACCTTCTCCATCTCCCTTCGCTCCTTCGTTCTCCATCGACCTCTGCCCCAGGGCCGCCCCACCCTTCTCCCTCTCCACCTCCCGTGCCTTCTTCGCCTCTCCCACCTGTCTCCATCTCCTCCACCTTCTCTTCTCCATCCCTTGTGCCTTCTCTCCTCCCCCACCCCCTCTCCACCACCACGCCGCCACCACCACCTCCTTACCTCCTCTCCACCACCTCCTGCACCACCATGCCGCCACCACCACCTCCTTACCTCCTCTCCTCCATCCCTGCCGCCACCCCGCCGCCACCACCACCCCTCCACCACCTTCTCTCCACCACACCTCCTCTTCTCCTCTCCTGGTTAGTCTAAACTAACCTAATTGATTTCACAAACTAAACTAACCTAATTGCTTTCACACACTACACTAACCTAATTGCTTTCACAGACTAAGCTAACCTAATTGCTTTAACAGACTAAGCTAACCTAATTGACTTAACATACTCAGTTCACCTAATTCACTTAGGTTACTCACTTAAAGCCCTCGTTCCTGCCCTTTTTCCCTCTACCTCCCTTCTTCTCACGCAGCGCGTGCGTGAGCTGCTAGCGAGCGTTCATGCGCAAGGACACGCTTCCGATTTGTTCGTGCCAGTGGAGTGTTGCAGTCAATCGTTCACATGCAGTCATCTTCTATTGTTCACACGTAGCTCGGATACCGCCTTTGAATTTCCACACCCGCAAAATGCATAAAAACACATAAAAATAAATATAAAACACCTAAAATCTTCTAAATTTTATTAAAATTTATTTAAAATTTAAAAAATTACCAAAAAAATCCTAAAAAGTTTTCACATTACTGAAATCATTTGGAATATTTTTTTAAGTGGGAATTCAAGAATATAAATTGCAAAAAATTCAAAACTTCAAAATTTCTTCAAAAATACATGCAAAATGAGTAAATTTCATTAAAAATGAGTAAAAATTCAGAAATATTTCCCAAAAATTTCCAAAAATTTCCCAAAATCCCCTTGTCTCTTTTGCTAATAATTTCACAATTAGAAATGCTTCCATAAATGGCCAAAGTATTATTTGAAGCTAAAATCCTAAATTTAATACTTCACCTCATGAAAATTTATTTTAAATTCCAAAAATCAGCTGAAAAATCATGGATAAATTAAAACACATTGTTGACACTTGTTGGATTGCTAAAATTCCACCCTTACACTTCACAACATATTCATGTATCCTATATCTCGATTTAATTATTAACAAAAAATAAAAAAGGAAAAAAATAACAAAACAAAATCAAACACTATACACAATAAAAACACACCTAAAATACAACTTTTAAAAAAATAAAAAACAAAAATAAACAAATAAACAAGTAAAAATATCAAAATAACACAAAAACACTATGGTGCTTTTTTTTTTCTAGTCAATGGTGTTTGTTTTTTTTAACTAGATTCCTTGCATTTGGGACTACTCCGTGTGCCTTCAGTCTATTGCATACACACCCCTACCAGGTTTTTTTTATAGCTTCATTTATTTTCATCATCCCTTAACCACATTTAATTGCTAAAATGAACTATATTCACCCACTTTTTCATGTATACTCGCACTAAACACACAGTTTTTAATAATTTAAAATCAACCAATCGTTCACTTTACATGTACTACGTGCGCTTAAGAGGCACTTTAATTTTTAATAAAAATGAACCAACCGTCACAAAAAAGTACGCGCTGGCAAAAAAGTGCTCCACATCACTATTAATTTTTACTTAATGAATTTGTATTTAGAGACTGAGTTTCGTTAAAGCACCACTTCACCCTAATAAATTGTAATTAAAATTTTAAGAAGGAACCGTCATTTTCTTATTAAGGTTTATAACCTAATAATGTCACCCATTGTTAATAATTTCTTAAAATGAACCCTTCATTAAAACGATTTTTCTCACTGCACTTTTTTTCCCTTTTTAATAAACACGCTTTATGGGATGGACGCATAAAGTCCTCTTAGCTGAAATTGTTGGTCCAAGTTATGGTCAGATCCTGATTAGATTTTTATGGTATTATGGTTTGCTTATGTGCTACAATTACGAGTACGGTTTAAAGTTTTACTTTCTTTTTTTGCCTGATACATGGTTTTGGGTGCCTGTTTGTTGCATCGCATGAAGTTTTTGATCACATATGTGTAGAGGTCATGCCGAATTTTTTCTAGGATGTGGGTTGTTTGGGGTGGTAAATTGGTTAGTTACGTCTGTGTGTGTACTTCTTTTGATCGATTTCTTTTTTATAGCTCTTTGGTTGTTTTGCAGGCATTCTTTGTGATTGTCTGTGTTTGTGGTGTGTGTGTTTGAATGGCGCCTCACGCTCTTCCTCCTATCCAGTATGTCCCGTTGATCAGTAGGGATTATTCTTCTCTACTGGCTTTTGAGCCTATAGCAAAAGCAAGACTTGCGACTTTTGTGGCAGCTTCATTCCCATTGATTCCAAATGATACATCCATGTGTGATGAGTTTATTGCATCATACAGTAAGAAGTCAGGCCTGGTTCATGGTCCTTCCATAGTGTTGATACCTCGAAGGTTAGGGAAGGCTTTGTCTCTTCCCTACAAAGGAGAGCCCTTTGTTACAGCTAGACAATTATTCTCCAACGATGAGATTTTCAAGCTGTTACAGAAGCGGACCAAAGAGATTCTAGATGTCAAGAAATTGATAAACACTTCAGGAGTATCTTTTTCCATGTTCATTGATCCTCTTTGGAAGTTATTCTGCCAATTCCTCCAAGACAGGTTTATGTCTGCTAAAACACCATCCCATTATTTGTTCAAAGAACTCTTCACAGCTTCCAGGATGGTGTTGAAAGGGGTGGCCATTGATTGGAGTACTTACCTACTTACGAAGATGAACCAACATTTTGTCAAAGTAACCAAAGGGAATGTCACAAATGTCACCTATGGTTCCTACTTATATGCTTTCTTGACATACTCAGGCCTTGAGAATGGTGTGCTACCACCTCCTCCATCTGATCCAGTACCTCCCCCTCCACCTTCAGAAGAGTCAGAACCTATTGACATAGAGAATCTTGATTCCCCTCCTCCATTGGTCATTTAGCGGAAGCGCTTGAAGCGTGTGGCAGATAAAACTCCCTCAGTTCTTCCTTCAGTCACAATTCCTGCTACTTCTAGCAGTGACCTCCCTGCCTACCTCACATACAATAATTTATTTAGGGCACATAGAGAGGGTTCTTTGGAAATATCAATCCCTTCACTAAATAGTTAAGTGTCATGAGATGCTATTCCATTCCTTTGTAATGACATCCAGAGTTCGATTGAACTTTTAGTGATAGCTTGTGTTCAACAACTGTATGCTTCTTTCTATGAAGAACTGATGCAGTCCAAAGACCAGTTGCATAAGGCAACCTCAGAGTTAGCTTCTGCTAAAGACACTCTTGCATATCTATTTAAGCAAATGGAGCAGCAGACCCAAATGATTGAGACCTAGAGAGAAGAAATATCTTCTTTGAAGATTCAGTTTTAACAGAAGCTCAGTCAGAGGTCACTAAAATCTCAGAGGAGAAAGAGAGGATGTCGAAAGAAGCTCAAGAGTTTTAGAGTCTTTTAGATGCAAAACTGTCAGCTTTACAGACTGCTCATAATACAGTGGAATCACAAGCTTCCTAGATTAAGTAGTTGTAAGACCAACTGGCACAGTCACGATCCGTTCCTCCAAGCCCCAATGTTCCTATTATTCCTTCTATGTCTCAGCACAGGACTTGGCAGTTCTCTAGAGACAAGCCACATTGTGTCCATTGTTTCAAGATAAAGTGGAAAGATTGCAGTCCAAGATGAACTTGTTATGGTCTACATTTGAGCACTTTCAGGAGTATGTTCCTCCAGACCATTCTTTCTTTATCCACTATCATTGCAGAAGTTGACCTTCTATATGAAGCTTTCAACGATGAATCTTCCTCTTCCAGAGGATGGTTGGAGTGGGGCTTGGTCTCCTAATTTGTTGACAGAAGTGGTCCGTATGGTTTTTGAAGATTCTGTGACGACAGACACCATGTTGCTGTCGTAGATGTATCTATGAGGAGATGTGTTGATTTCAGATGATATAGATTTGGCCTGGTATGTGGGGGATGTGGTTTTGCAAGCTGTTATGTATATCAACTATTTGGAGTTGCGGATAGATGACATGTTCCAGTGTTATTCCTCCAAAGTGGCTACTTGCCCTGACAATTCATGGCATTCAATGATTGATTCTGTGGTCCTGAATCAACGTCAGAATATAGCTTCTACTTATGCGTAGAGCACTAATTAACTGAGGGTGGATCTCCTAGCTTATCTTTCCAAAAACCATACATTTGATTCATCCTTTTTTTATGCCTACCAAAGAAGATCTATCTTAGATCCCTCTGTTCTTAGCCTACTGTACTACTAGCAAATGGCTCATTGCTATGATACTTATCTTTCTCTTTATCAAACCAACTTAGTAGCTATCTTACCTCTCCTTTTCCAACCTCAGGGTTTTCCTCAAATTCCTATATTTACATATTGTTATTTCATTAAATATCAAGTTTTTTCCCCTTCTCCACCATGCCCTTCACCATCTATCCATATACCTTCTACTTTTCCTGTTTATCAATTGACACCTTTCCTAACTGATTCACTTAAATTTTCAGCCACTCCTTCTTTAGCTTATTCCTCTTTTTATGATTTTGCCTACCCATCTCTTCATCCTCTTTTACTTATTCCACTTCCATCTCCTGCCACTTCTATTTCTCAATCCCCTCAGTTGATTAGTGAGTACGAAGGATTTGATTAGTAGATTCCAAGAAGAAGAGGATGGAGCTCGACTGATTCTCTCACAGGACCATAGATTAACTGGCCATTAATTCCAGGGGATTGGACAACTGCTAGTCAAGCATACTAGAATTACCTTCATTTTGCTCACCAATATTCACAATCTCTAGATCCTTCTGTGAGATTGACAGCTCATTTTGCTTAGTATCTAGCATACGTGCACATGCATTCCCATAATGTTCAAAAGGCCATTCCAAAGCTTTGTATGAATGTCAATGTGAACATTGATTCCCAACAGTTGGATGTTCTATATTTTTATGCCCTATGTCTACCTAGCAGATACCTTGTTTTGCTAAAAAGGATGTGTTGTCTGCAGTTCTTTCAAAATCCTCCAACGACATTTGTGGATGAGTCCTTCTCCATGGATCATTTTCGAAACCACCAAGCCTTCAAAATGGATCACCTTCATTGATGCCTTTGCAATGTATTTTGGATGATTCTTAATGATATATATCTCTCTTTTTGGAGGTGTCATTGAGATGGTTGTGTTAGTGTTTGTGTATGTGTTGTATGTGATGAGTTCATGCTGGTTGAATAATTTCTTCGAGAGCTCTTTTCAAACTATTGATGGTGATGATGGATGGAAAGCCTATGATAGAAAGCTGAAGAAGAACCTCTTATATCCTTTACAAATTTGTTATAACTTTTAAATGATTATCAGATGTGTTAATGAATAACGAAGTCTTCCTTTAGTAGTTTTTTTAAGAAATACAGGTGATAAGTTGGGGTCGTGGTTTGGCGAGATTATTGAAGATCTTACAGAAGATAAAATTGAGCTCTCTAATGAACTTATATTCTTCTTTTCCTTAGGTCGCGCGAACGCTTCCTTTCTAAGTGTGGGAATATGTTGAGAGTGGAAAAAGATTGAATTTTTGACTGATTTTTGTTGTTTTTGAGAACTAAATGATTGTTTTATGGTTGATAATGGAAGTGTTTGAGAGTGTTTTGGATGATATTGATTATGTTTTGGAAGTTCATGATGATTCTCAGTAAAGATATGAAGCTCTGTGATGTTCTGATAGGTTCTATTGAGGTTTTGATTGCCTTTGTATACCTTCTGTATAGCTTCTGTTATGTTCTGATTTTCTTCTATATGAAGCATGCATTGATTGATGAAGATTGAAATCTTTTGAAAGTTTATTAAATAGTTTTTTATAGTTTGAAATGGTTTTAGTATGAGTTATGAGGTTCTGATGACCTTCTGTAACCCTCTGTAAACCTTCTGTAGAGCCTCTGTCTCTGCTCTAACTTTGCTCTGTAAACTGTTATGTATTTGCTCTGGTACTGTACTGCACTATTCTATAGACCTTCTGTAAGTGTTCTGTAGAATGTATGTGTGACTTTGGAAAAGTTTTCTAACTTTTGGAAAGGATGAATCTATGTTCAAAAGAGCTAAAACAAATGGAAGAAGAAGCTGTTGAAGACTGAAGAGAAGTCTGGAGTAACAGTGACAGTAGTGAGCTATGAAGAGACACTATAGTGGCTCTAGTTCCTCTTCACATCAGGCATACCTCTTGGGAGGTATATCCATGATCTAAGAAGGATTATTGAGAGTTATTATGAGATTATTGTAGTGAGAAGATGATGTACTATTGAGAGAGAGAGAGAGGGAGAGTAAGAGATAGACAATTCTATCAAAACAGTATAATTGTATATGAGAGATTGAGATAGAAAACTATGAAGACATTGAAGATGAATACAATGTGATTGATTTCCATTCAAAGATGGCATATTCTTCTATGTTCTT
This sequence comes from Lygodium microphyllum, assembly GCF_053477565.2. NCBI lineage: Eukaryota > Viridiplantae > Streptophyta > Polypodiopsida > Schizaeales > Lygodiaceae > Lygodium > Lygodium microphyllum. Next base: position 72,752,354 of record NC_141156.1, read on the forward strand.
TGTTCTATTGATGGATTCTATGAAAATGTTGAAGATTATGGTTGATTCTATTAAATCCATGGGAGATATCTACTATGATGCTGTGTGAAGATTTGATGTTTTCTTTGTTTTGGTCATCAAAAGAATGAAATAAAAGCTTGTTGATGTTACAAGATAGATTTTCTTGCAGTAGAATTTCTTGCTAAAGAAAAGCTAGGTTCCAGTTGTTTCAAATAGGCTTCTCCAAAAATATGACGTAAACAGAGAGTCGCGGTCATTAACGATTTGTTTAGGCAATCCATGAAACCTAAAGATTTCTTTCACAAACAATCACGCAATATCTAAAGTGTTATATTTGGTCTTGATTGGGATAAGATAAGTGACCTTTGTCAGCATATCCACAATCACCATGATTGAATTATACTCTCCTTGACAAAAGGTAAGCCAACTACAAAATCCATAATGATGAACTCCCATTTCATCTATGGAATATCAAGTGGTTGGAGCTTTCCTAGCATTTTAACATGCTTAGCTTTCACCCACTAGCAACTTAGGAATTCAGTAACATATCTGAGTACATCATGCTTCACTCTTTCCTAGTAGTAACTTCTCTTGATTGCATTAAGAGTTTTTGCATTGCCAAGGTGTCCTGAGAATGGGGAGTCATGGGCTTTCCATTATATCTTCTTTTTTAGCACTTGATTGAGGGGAATGCACAGCCTTGTGTCTTGAAATAGACAAGTCCATCATCCATAGTGAACTTTTGTATTTGATTCTGAGCTTAGGATCAGTGTCCTTAACTAGGATTTTTCTAAAGCATTAGCTGATACTTAGGATCCTTATCTGCCCCTTCTTTGGCTAGCTCAATGATTAGATTGCTAGGCATCGATATCGTGGTAGCTCAAGTCTCTCCTTTAGATAGCTCTTCCATTATGAGTGCATTTAGAAAAGCTTTATGACTTAATGCATCACCAATCACATTCTCTTTTCCAGGTCTGAACTTGATTTCAAAATCAAATTCTTGTAAGACTTCAATCCACTGACACTGCCTCATGTTGTGGTCTAGTTGAGTAAAGATCCATTTGAGACTTTTGCGGTCAGTGACCAAAGTAAAATTGCTTCCAAGTAGATAAGATGTCATGCAAAATCGATGTGATAGTTCAAGGAGAGTTGGCAGTCGTCCAAAAAAATCTCACCAACATTTCGCTTAGCGGTATGGTCGTAAGGGATGACTGCATAACAAGGGGTAGAGAAAATGAAAATGAGATAGAAGGGGGGTACTTTCCTCTTTCAAGGCTCAAGCTTCAATGGATAAGAGAAGTAGAGAAAATTTTCCATTATCAGGATCTTCCTTCTTGCTTTTTTTGTGAAGGAGAGGGGGTGTATTTATAGGCATGAGAGCGAGCATGCAATCGACTCATTATTTTGGCTACTTGTTAAGAGCTAATTGAGCTTTATTACAAATGCATTTTGATTGTCTACCTATTGGATGCTGGCATAGGGATGATTATTTTGTGCTTTCTCTCCCTCCATGTGTCAAAAACGTCATGAATTTTGGCTTATTTTTTCAAAAACATCTTTTTTTCTTCAAAATGACTTCATCTGATGATTTTTAGCCAAGTTACCTCATGACTTACCTAGTTTATAAAGTCATGGCATACTCTTTGATACTTACCTTACTCAATATCATGCTCATTCTTGTGTATTCTTCGTCTACCGATTAAGGCTTTTGCAATTTGTTTTGCAGCTACGAAATCAATGTGATCCTCGATGTATTAAATGGAATCAAAAATGCCAAATCAAATATGATGCGAAAAAATATATATGATCAAGCCGTCATAATATTATTTATGATGCATCTTTGCTTTTTGTTCGCTGGGAACATTGAGGTGTCTTCTTGTGTCGAGTTGTAGAATTGATTTAATGCGAGACTTGATTATTAAGAAAATTACATGTAGTCACTTACATGATAGCTCGACAAGTAATTTTTAAAACACCTCAAGCCCGAATTCGTTTCTTGATATGAAGTGTTGTGACGGTAATATTACATCAGAACTAACCACATAGAGATATAGAAATACTAACTTCAACACTACAAATCAGAGAATAAGATGTGAATCACAGAGAACATGCTACTGCAAATAAGATAAAGACACAATAGATGATGGCACCAATTGTTAGATCCTCAATACATCCAAATAAATCCATCATACATAGAGTATAGACATCACAGATAATCAGATCCACTATCACCATTATGATGGTTCCATACCTATCCTGATTAGACATAATCTTTGTAATGAGCTTTTACTTAAATCCTAGAATCAAATGAAGATTTTTTGTTTCAAAGTTAGCTGTAAAGAAGATTTAACTAATGCAACAAATAACTCATGGGAACCATGAAATGACTCATATGGGTCAAAACTTTGATGTTGGCAATGATTTGCTCTGCTCTGCCAAAAACTTATCCTATTGTTTGTCCTCATGGGGCTTGGACTCTTTTGAACCCCATGCGGCAATTCTGCATCTTTACACTAATTTGAGTGCTACTTCTTCTGCAACTTCATAACCTCCTTAGAGACCACTTCCCTAGCCTTTTCTTGATCCTCCAAATTAATCTTTTGCTTAGCTTTTGCCTTAGTAATGGCCAAAACTGTTGTCTCATATGGACAATCTTCCACAACTATGCAATTTGAACAATCACAACCCAACTACAGTTCTAACCCATGATTGGGTACATCTAAAGGAAAAAGAAACCAGACCCAAAGGTCACACTAAAAATGGAGAGTACCACAACACTACCTGCTAGAAAAAAGGTGACAGACGCAGAGCCAGAAACGTCATCTCCAAAGACGGCTGAGAAGTGAGATGCAAAGGTTGGGGAGTACCCCAATCCAACACGCCAACTTGAAGCCATCAAAAAAGTGGAGTGGATAAAAGAGGCCCAAGAACACCTAAAAGACACTGAGCCCATATTGGAAAATGAGATCAATGATCTCTCAAGCATAAGCATGCCAATCTCACCACCACGACCAAAACCGAGGAGGCATGACTGCACCACAAGCAGTGCCGCTTAGGCAAAGCTCAAATGCTATGGGCAAGCGAAGTTGTCAAGGCCATTGGTCTAGAAATGCAAGATTTGGAGAAAAGCTAGCAGCCAGCAAACCTCCTCACCACATTGGTGACCACCCTTGTAACACTCAGCCTAGAAAATCTACTTAGGCAACATCCGACACTGTGGCAAGATCTAAAGCAATGGATTGGAGGTTCAATGGAGCAAGCTGCCGCACTAACTTGCACAAACATTATGCAAAGACTCAAATATCGAGTCTAACACTACACTCAATGCCCAAATCCTTGCATGTTAATGCTTTCTAGGAAGGCGCGGAAATGCATGCCGTCTTACTAGTCTTAGCTCTTGGAGATACCACAAGAAAGGGAATTATAGACATGAGGGCAGGAGTTAGTGTACTTAGCCACACAGTAATCTAGGCATGGGGTAACCCACCTATTGAGAATGCTAGGTTTAATGTCACGTTAGCTAACGGAATCAAGGTAAGGCCATTCGGAGTGCTAAAGAACTAACCCGTGAAGATCACAGGAGTCTAATTCTCCGTTGACTTTATAGTCATGAAGGGGATGGACTATGACATCCTGCTAGGTTGGCCCTGGATGCACAATGCATGGGTCATAGAGGGCTGGGGTAAGGGTCTACTGATCTTCTTAGGCAATAGAACAAAGGTGGTGAGGGTAGAGATGAACACTTTGGAAGACAACACTATTCGACCTAGATGCCATCTCAACGATGCTGAAGGGTGATGCCCATATTAGAAAATCTTACAAGTAGTTGACTAATTATATTCCTTGTCCAGAATATGAGCAAGATTGGATACACGTGCTAGCCACTATTGATCTACCATTCTCGGACAAGGAAAAGTATGAGCATGCTACTAAGGCACTCACTAAGCCTAGAGAAAAACCTTCAATGCCAATCTGCATGATGGTTTCAAGCTCAAACAAATGACCAAACCCTGTCCAATTCCATATTCCTAGCAACAAGCCAGAACTCCTTGAGATCCTAGAGCATCTGACAAACAAGATAGCACGCAACCGAGTTGTGCTAACCTTAAACCTCTCCAAGATCTCTTGAACGAACCTAAGTGGCGATGGACCAAAGTGCACGACTTAAACTTGAGATACAATTGGGCCTTAGTCATTGACAAAACAGAGGAGCCATATCAAGACTTAGGAGATGATGAGCAGTCGGATGAAGATAGCTCTAACAATGAATACAATGACTATTATTCCCTTGGTGACCAGAGCGAAGGAGAGGGATATCATAGAATACTAGGATTGAGAAACGAGTCATGAACATGGATTGTGATCACACATGGTTGGAACACATAGGAGCAATGGATTACAAGCAAATAGACCTAGTCCACCAAATGTTGCACCATTGTTCAAGTCGGATTCACCCTCTAAGGTACAACCCCCAAGAGAGACTCCCTCTTCTAGTGAAGATAGGGAGTTTGATTCTAAGTTGGAAGTAAGCTCAAATAGCAATCCTGAAATGCCTCAACCTCCTAGGACTAGACGCACCAAAGGAACCTACCCATTCACCTAAAGGCACCAAAGACTGAAGGAGAAAAGGAGGGAGCAGCCCAAGAAAACCACAAGCTGATGAGAAAAGGAAGTCGCAAGACCTGCCAAGATGATTCACAAAGTTAAAAAAAGGCAATAGGGTGGTGATTTTGCTAGGAGCCAAATGCCAAGGGCAAGTCAGCGAACCAATAGAAGGGCCCGCCATGGTCAAGGAGGTTAACTTGGCCATAAAAGGGGAGATACCCTAACCTGTCTTCATAGCCAATGACTTGACTAAGGAAGAGGAAGAAAGTCTCGTTACTCTCTTGCGAGAGTATATCAACATGCTCGCTTGGTCCCTCAATGAGCTAAAAGGAGTAGGTCCAAGTGTAGTGACTCACAACATACCCATGACACCTGATGCAGCACCAGTTAAGTAGCAACCATATCCAATGAATCCTATGCATGCTCATGCATTGAAAGAGGATATTAACAAGCTGTTGAGAGCATGATCCATTTATGAGATTGATCCCCACGGACTGGGTCTCACCCATAGTGATCGTGTTGAAAAAGAATAGAAAGATCAGAGTGTGTGTCAACTACTAAAAAGGTAAACGCTGCTACAAAAAGGGATAATTATCCATTGCCACACACAAAGCACATGCTCAGGAGAGTGTCTCATAAAGAGGCCTACAGATTCCTAGATGGATTCTCGGGGTACAATCAGGTGCAAGTGCACCCTGACAATAGGCACAAGACCGTGGCCTTTGCCAGTGAGTGGGGAGTCTTTGCCTACATAGTCATGCTCTTCTCAAAACTATGTAGGCAAAGACTATGTAGGCATTGCCACTAACTTCTCAAAAGTTGGGATTATTATCAATCTTCCACCACCAAATGATTACAAGGGAGTTCAATGCTTCCTAGGCCATACAGGGGTATTATTGGCGATTTGTGTTGAACTACGCATTGATTGCCATACCTCTATACAAGTTGATAATTATATTCAAATGGAACGAGGAATGCCAATGCACATATCAGGAATTGAAAAAGGCTCTAGCCACTGCATCAATTCTACCAGCCCCAGACTCGACACACTTTTCATGTTCGCATTGATGCTTCTAAGTTTGCTTTAGGAGCGGTGTTGTGCGAGCCTGGTGAACACAACTTAGACTATCCTATGAGCTTTGCTAGTAGACAACTCATAGATATAAAAATGAATTATTCAACAACAGAGAGAGAAGGTTTAGCCATGGTGTTTGTTGTAAAGAAGTTTCAGCATTATCTTTTGGCTATGCCCTTTACCTTCTTTGTTGACCATCAAGCCTTGCTTTACCTTGTTAATAAACCATGCACTACAAGATGCATAGCCCAATGGTTACTTTTTCTTTTAGATTTCAACTTCTCCATGGTTGTGGATAAAGGAAAGCACCATTATATGGCTGACCATCTGTCTCACATTCCCATGGGAGAAACCACTAGACAAGGCATTGTAGACAAGCTACCTAATGCCCATCTATTTAGCCTATCCACCGAAAGAGATTTGTTTAGAGCTGATTTGACACCTTATTGGGAAAATGACATAGTCCAAGTTCTTGAGCATGGACTCCCCAAATGACCAATGAAAAAAGCCCGACAACTTAGGTCACTCATTCTCAAAATCCAATCTTATCAGTTGATATCAAGCCAACTCTATCAGCTAGCGCAAGATGGATTGCTATGCAAATGTGTGTGCGAGCACGAAATGCATGATGTGTTTGTAGAGGCACACGGTGGAGACACAATAGCCCACAAGAAGGTGTTGCAACCTTAGTTATGGTGGCCTACTCTTTTTCAATATGCTGCATGATTCGTAAAAGCACTATGATGAGTACCAAAGGACCAAGATACCAGTTCGCAAGGACAAAATAGAGTTGAGTCCAATCTTTTACATCATTGTTGCTAGTGACTACCTTACGAAGTGGGCATAAGCACAAGCTACAAGAAAGAATGATGCTAGGACCACTGCCAAATTCCTTTGAGAATAGATAATCTCAAGATTTGCATGTCCCATCGAACTTGTTAGTGACCAAGGCATGCACTTCATCAATGAAGTGATCGCTTATCTCCTATTCCACCTTTCTAATCATCCATCAAAAATCCTCACCGTACTATCCTCAAGCTAATGGCCAAGCTGAGTCTATGAATAAAATACTAGTAAACGTCCTAACCAAGGTAGTCTCTACTTCATGCAATGACTCAGATAACAAACTCATGGCAACCTTGTGGGCCTACCACGCAACTTATAAAATGGTTGTGGGATAGACTCCCTTCATGTTAACCTACGGGACTGAAGCAATTATACCCATAAAGTTCTTCATTCCTAGGCTAAGAATTGCTCATCAAGAGAGATGGGATGGAAAGGAGGCATGGACAGAGCCCCTAGTTTAGCTAGAACGTCTATCAAAAACTCAACTTCTAGCCACCCATGCGCTAAGATGTGAGAAGCAAAGACAAAAAAGCTAGTTTGACAAGCACGTCAAGTAGCACAATTTTGAATAGGGAGACTTGGTACTATTGTACTCAGTCAAGGGACATAAGTAAAAAATGAAGTTTCTAGGGCTAGGGCCTTTCCAAGTTTGCACCATTGGTCGAACTGGCAATGTCGAAGAAACCCTAGAGGATGAGGGCATAGGATTTTTCAATGGCAGCCGCATAAAGAAGTACTACCCTCCCACGCACCCACTGCACGAGCCACCAATGCTAGAATCCCATGTCAATGTGCGAGTGGCCACTATCACAGAGATTGACGATGAGGATAAGGAAGCAGTAGAACCAACCTACCTAAGCATAACGGTCACTGCTAAGAAAACATGCACCTTCAATGCATTGATCGATGAGGGAGCTGACGTTAATGTAGCCTACCAATGCCAAACTCAGCCCATATGGAGGTCAATCATATGCACTCTTGGGAAAGTGCAAGGCTGCAGCCTCTATCAATTCTATCTTCTATGTGTTACTAAATGCCAAAGATGCAGTTACGGAATCACTATTAGGATACACATTTAAAAAGCAAGATCATTGTAATGTCAACTATGAGTCCCAACTTATTCACCTCGCCATAGGCAACATACGTATAATCACCGCTTTCAGTAAGGATTGTGCAACTCCTTCAAAGTCCGCAAAGCCACTGTTAGAGAAACCCACCATCAAGTCTAAGGGGGTTGTGACTCGCCACCACTTGCCAAACCTAAAGACCTACAAATCCCTGAGGCCAAAACACTATGACCCCTGAACCAAGGCTTTAATGGATACCTAAACATCAAATCCCACCACCTAGGAGCACATATCCTGGCCTCACAAGGCTAAAGACCCACACTCAAAATCGAGGAGGCCAAGATGAAACCATAAACATCGATGTACGGTCAAGCCGTGATGGGTCCCCAATATCTCATTGCAAGTGCAAGGCTACTATGCAGATAACACCTAGATCTGGGTACCTATAGCCAAAACTGGCCAAAGGCCCTACTCAAATGCTACCCTCAAGCTTTGACCACACGAAACATCATGACAAATCAAGCATTCAGGCCACAAGAGACTCAAGCTACTAAATCCAAAGAACCTCCAAATTCCAGGCCCACAGAATATAAAACAATCTATAGACCAAAACCACAGCCCGCTACTAATAAACTATCTCAACCTAGCCTACTAGTGCCCTTCAAACCTCAAAAGCACCATTAGCATTCACTGCCTAGCCTATTGAACAAGAGGTCAAAAGCCACAGCCTCAGAAGCAACTCGAGCCGCAACAATCCGCTACTGAACTCTCTAGTTCAGTAGCACTTACAGGCCTTAGACCCTCTTATGAGTGGAGATCAATTCTAACCTTGGCCATGGACTTCACTGAGAACACGGGGAATGACTTGGTTGCTTGCCTTAAATGCTTAGATGCCACCTTCTGATCACTTGCTAAAATCTATGATCACTTGGACTTAGACCTTTTGGAAGAGCCTTTAGCAATGGAGGTGCATACACTACCTTGCTCATGGAAAGAATTTGAATTTGTATTCGTTGAGGCTGCCGAAGTAGTTGAGGATTTAATCACCACCGATATTTCTCGCGAGCAAGCATAGAAATGACGCCTTATTACATCATATGGCCAATGCACTATTGTATACGCCACCGACCAAGAAATTGAACACTTGAAACAGCTTGCTAACAATGACCCTTCCTTTTGAGGAAATGGTATGCTCTCTGACTTCAATGGGAATTCAAGGGCTATCAAATCATGACTAATGTTCAAGAGAGATGTGCTATCAAAACCTTGGAGTATAACCCTACTTATGTAGCTCCAACCTCCTATAGTATTTTTGACAACAATTTGTAACAAACCCCTAGAAGAGCACCTCCTAACCCATCCTTGTTTAGATCATATTCTAACTGAGGAGCAATTACATATTGCTAGCCGAATCAATTTGGGTGACTTCCTAACAGATGTCCTTACCTACATCACTCACGTAGGCATTCAATCTATCGACATGGACCACTACGCTAATATGGAATATAATCCAAACTTCTATGCTTGGCTCATGCAGACGTGAAGCACTGTGCACATGCGCTAAATGGCCTTAATCCTTTAACCTCTAATCCTAGGAAGGATCCTTCTCATTCTCAAGGGGGGAGGAGGTAAGGTGAAATCAAAAGGTAAATTCAAAATTTAATTTGTGAATTGAGGAAAAATGGCATAAAATATTGGAATGTAGGGACTACTTGAAGGATAAGTCTACTAATGTGCTTAAGCATCTCAAGTTAGCAAGCATGGAGTCTTGTCTTCTATGAGTAATTATTTTAAAAAGCACTAATGTGAATATGGCTTCATGATAGGCAAGCCAAGAAAAGACTAGCAAATTGCCTTTCTCGAAAGAAGAACAAGCAAAATATGGCCTCTCAGTGGAGACAAGGGCTTTCAACCAATTTAAATTTCGGCATATCTTCAACCTAGAGGATGTAGCCATCGAAGAACAGGCCATGACATGGAAGCAATGGGCCAAGGGGCTGATTACATCCATTGCGTGGAATTCTTACAAACTTTTCATAGGAACCATGGCACTGTGACCATGTATGAGTGAGAAGAAACTTGTCAAGTGCGGATTGAATTGACCCCAAAGTTGGTAGAAAGAGCATTAGGCTTGGCAAGGAAAGTGGAGAGAAAGTAGAAGAGAGATGTTTACGCCATGCTGGGGATGGACAAGGTGAAGGTCCACACCAATGATGGCATCATCCTGGTGGATATTCCAAATCCAAAAATCTAACTCCAAGCTAAGATGGTACACGCATTGCTCTCTAGTCAGAGGTATAACACAATCATGAACCGCATTAATGTCCCCTTTTTGCTAGAGAGCATTACAGCATGGTCCTCACTAGTGAATGAAGTGAACCTCAACGGCTTTGTGAGAAAGACCATTGAGACCTCAGCAAAGGCTCTAGAAACAGGAGGACAACCCACCGGAGGAGAGTCCCCTGTCACCAAGGCTAAAAGGAAAGCTTCATCTTTAAAGGCCTCAACCATTGGATTTGGTGGGGTCCTTACTGCCATCATTAGAGAAGCTTTGGACAAGGGCAGGGAAAGGAAGAAGAAGTGGATGAGACGCCAAGCAGGTCACCATCTCACCAGGAACAAGAGGCATAGTCCAATGGAAGGACGATGAGTGAGGATGAAGAAGAAGACAAGGAACAAGATGAGCAGTAGACAAGCCATGGGGAGGCTTAGAAGAAAAAGAAGAATATTGCATAGGAAAAGTAAGAAAAGGAGAGAAGGAAAAAAGAAAAAGTAAACTTACAAAAGGCTCACACGGATTCCAAGAAGACCAAGGAGGAAAGAAAGAGAAAGGTGGACAAAGAGGAGGAGGAGTAGAAAAGAAAGAAGGAGGAAGATACAGCCCTTGCAATGCGCAGATCCACTAAGCAATAGTCTAAGCAAGATGAGCTAGAGCCCATGAGCATGCTTAGAAATGAAGGGCCAAGCTCAAGTTCCCATTTGTCGAAACTCATACCACCACCTACATTGCAAGAAGGCAAGGGCAAGTCCCCAATCACCCCCATTCCTACTCTCCTTGTGTCTACCACCACCATATCCACACCTAATTCTATAACCTAGGTGGACCCCAGCAACCTAATGGCATGGGTCCAATACTTTGTGAATAAGGAAATGAGCTGAGGAGAAACAAAAGGGACCCCTTTGGTAGGAACCGAGAGACCAAAATCAACAGATGCCGAGTCTAGACAAGACCCGAAGAAGCAAAAGGTGGCAACCTCGACAACCTCCATTCCCACAATAGAAATTCCACCTGCAGTAGCATACGATGACTATGTCAGGGAGCTTAAAGCCAAGGAACAGAAAAAGGTGGTAGTGGTGGTGGAAAAACTAGAAGCAAAAAAAGAGACAATGGGTGCATTTCAATTGGAGAAAACCCACCAAATAGCCATGGCCCAAAGGGAGATCGGTGAGCTCAAGGAATAGCTATAGGCTAAAGAAGAAGTAGAAGCCAAATGCCATGCAAGATTGGATGAAGAAATTGAAGCCATAGTGCATCTGCAAAGACACAACACAGATATCGTAGGGCTCTATGAGGATCTGCATGCAAAAATGGAAAAGTTCACTAAAGTCATAGAGAAACTAGAGGCACTGAGGGAGAAAAGAGCATGGAGATACGAAAAAGAAGTGGAGAAATTGACACAAGAGGCAACATCAGCACAGGAAGAGTAGCAGAGATTGAAAAGAGAAATGGAAGATCAAGCACAAAGGCTGACAATGCTAGCTCAAAGGCAAGGGAAAGCCTCGAGGAGATGACAAAAGTAGTGCATAATGAAAGATGAGTCAAATCCTTGGCATGCCATTTGGCTCATGCTAAAAAAGATAAGGTACTAGTTGAAAGCCAAGTAGAGGCCACCCAAGTGGGCTTTGAAACCCAACAACGTGCCTTCCTCAATGCACTACTCGATGTCACCCAGACATAGGAAAGGGAGGCCATTGAAACCATCAAGAAAAAGCTACAGATTGCACGCAGGGCCTTGAGATCAAGCCTACAGATGCCGCCCTATGGGAGTCAACTTGACCTTGGAGGAGCAATGGAGATACCTACTATTGGCAGGCCTGACCCCACAAGAAATAGATGCAATTGGGTTCACGGAAGGGTTCCAACAGAAAGCCTAGCAAGGAGATGAGGCTAGCCCAAGCTTCACAGATGGGGCACCATAAAGAAGAGATAGCCCCACATCTTCTTTTTTCACCATGGCCAGAAGACCAACAATAAGTGGACACATCCAAAGAAAGAAGGGGCGCACTTAAGGAAAAAAGAAAATAGATCCCAGCAAGCTTCCACGCTGATTTGGTGATCTGGGAACAATAGGAAACTTCCAGAAACCCCTTTGACCTAAACTTCCACTTTTCTGCTAATTTGCGTAGGGTTCTATGGATCAAGGTGGTGGAAGAAGTAATCAACATCAAAAGCAAGCCCAAGGAAAAATTGCTAGTAGAGAGAGAACAAAAACCCACCCTCTAAGGCATAGAGGATGCGAAATTTTGGAAAAATAAGGTTTTTGAGGTCCCAAGATTAGTGTCGAGCTATGAGTGCCAGCCTGCATGGAGAAGGCGTCTCAGTGATGTAAATATGGACACTTGGGTGGCTTTCTACAACACCCTCCCATTCGAACACAATAACCTGACATTCATGCCATGCCCCCGAAGAATGGAAGTGGATTTTGACCCCAATGTCCACGGCCGGTACGACTTTCCCATAATCTACAATGCAAACTATACTAAGCCGAAAGAGTCCCTCATCTTTACCCCAAAAAATCTATACGGCTCTATAGTCCATTTTGTAGATGAATTCTCCTTGTGCCTCGACCCTGCATTCATTACTACCTGTAATTACCTGAGACTACTTAAAATACTACTTAGGCAAAGTCCCACTCCACAAGAACACAACCTTCTTTCCCCTAATTTTGATCCCAATGCCATAAACAGTTAATAATGTGTGTTGTTTTTCTCCCTTCGTTTTGTTTATCCCTTCTAGAAGATATGAATGATAGCCACTTTACACATTGCAATCATCCATTTCTCTCTACCACCACTCTATAAGACTTCCTGAACCTCGAAGGGTACTTGCAGAGTTGGCAATTCTTGAATAAGTCTCTTAAGCCCCCTTCTCCACCCCACTCCGACAACAAAGCTTAGCTCTCATCATGCCCATGTAATCAGAAGAAGAAGAAGAAGAAGAAGAAGAAGAAGAAGAAGAAGAAGAAGGAGAAGGAGAAGGAGAAGGAGAAGGAGAAGGAGAAGGAGAAGGAGAAGGAGAAGAAGAAATAAAAGAAAAGAAAAGAAAATGAACGAGAAAGAGAAAGAAAAATAAATCAATGATGAGAAGCGAAGAAATCACGACGACGGCAGTTTACCCCACATAGGCCACGGTCACTGCACCTAGGGGTTCTCAAGTTAGGTGTGTCTGGTGGCTTTGGTTGACCGGCTCCATCCCTAACCCCTTAGCCTCATTTTGATTCCCCACTGTATGCTTAATATAAATTTCTAATATTATTATGTATATATATTTTTATAAAATGATTTTTTTCCTTTTTAAAAATAGAAGTTCTATTACAAAGGCTTTGCTCGTATTGGTCTAGAGCACTCTCTCTATCTCTAAAAGGCATTTTTGAGACCTCAAAGCTCCCCTAATTAAACTTGTCTATCTAAGTACACACTGTGGACTCTCTCCTAAATCGTCATGTTCATGTGTTTGGCAATACCATTAGGGAGGGTGTAAGCGGTAGTTAACTCACGCTTTAATACCCCTCTCATTGCAAAACTGCTCAAAATCTTTTGAGATGTACTCACCCCATTATCTGACCTTAGGAATTTTAGTCTATACCCAAACTAGTCCTCAAGAAGAGCAAGCCAACATTGAAAGGTAGACAAGACATCTAATTTCTACTTAATAGGGAAATCTTAGACCTTACATGAGTAATCATCAATGAATGTGACAAAGTACTTTGCACCACCAAGGGCACAACATACCTAGGGAGGTAACACTCATCTATGGTTAGACATGTCATCCTAAGCTACACGCATCGAACCTCCCTTATGCATAAACCGGGTCCTCAAGTGAGAGACAACACCCAAGCTTGCAATCCAACTCCCAGTTCCACTAGCACAAGCACAATACACCACACGACAATACAAGAACACCCCCAAATTGTGCGCCTTATTTTCTTCTCATGTACAAACGAAGGCTCCAAGCCCCCAATGTCAAAGACTCCATCATCCATGCAATGCGCTCCCAACCTCCACCACCTTAATCAATCATTGATCAGCTTCTTCCCAAGACCAATACCCTCGAGACCTCATCGTCATCAACTCACATGACCGCCCTTTTAAATCAATGAACCTTCATTAACTCCAAACTTCAAGTGTCTTGGAACTAGCACCCATCTAGGAGGGGGGTCATCTTATACGACATGTCACCATCCAGACGAAACACAATAGATACAGACCAAGGCAGCCCAAGTCAAAAAGTGAATGAAGAAGCTCATTTGGAATAATGCAAGACAAGGCAAGCTCAAAAAAAGAGGAAGCTCCAACTACTTTTGCGAGGTTCTCTCCAGGATGAGGGAGGCCCTATCAAGGATGAAGGATGCTCTCTCAAGGATGATGGTAAGCATCGAATATTCTAGCAAGGATCTCTCAAGAATGAAGGAGAACCTCCAAAGGCCCTCACAAGGAAACCACAAGAGGCAATGTAATTAATTTTATGAGGAATACAGGTTTCCTCTTGTGCAAATGGTGAACTCTAAATGGACATAGGTGAAGGGATAAGGCGACTTGAAGGGAATGGGGGAAAGCCAGGTTTTGCTCGTGTCGTTGCAACCTCAGCTGGTGAGAGGGAGATCCATCCAACACCATATTCAAGGGAAAAATCCACTCTAGGTCAACATCAGGGAAGGACATGCGCCCCAACTATATCTTCAATTTCAAGGCCGGTCAACACCATCCCTCGTAAGGGCTTATATACAAACTCAAAAAAGCATCCCACATTCTAACTACTACACATCAATGCCATGGGACTAGCACTAAGCTAGGAGGGGGGTAATGTTAACCTCAACACGAGAAGAAAGTGAAAAAAGTGGAAAAAGCACAAGTAGGGACCTAAAAGAGGTGGCCTGGAAGGAAATCACAGACACAACGAAAGAGCTAAGATGGAGAACGATTAAAAGCACAAGGGTGGCCTCAAAAATCAAGTCAAAGGCAAATGCACTTTTTTAAATGCAAGGCACCCCTAAAATTGTTGTAAAGGAGCACCAGGATCCCTCCTATGCAAATTGTAAAGGTAAATGGATGGTAGAAAGGAAGCTAGGAAGATAGGAGGACAATGGGAAAGAGCACCTAGGCCACAACCGGCCATGTAAAAAAGGGGATAAGGGGATGACCGTCGGAAAGGGATTTAGGATTTTTTTATATAAAGTTGAAAAGTGAAGAAAGAGCTCATTCTTTTGGTGTGTGGCACAAGTGGACTCTTCTTCTTCTCTCCTTCTCTCCTCTTTGCTTGCTTGTGAGTTCTTGAGGGAGGAAGTGTGATTGAGTGAGGGAGTGAGTGTATGAGGATGAGGGATCTTGGAGGTGAAGCCCTCCATCATCTCCTCTCTTCTTATTCTCTATTCTTCTCTTCTCTTATCTCGCGCATGGCTATCAAGGATGGAGCTTGGAGGAAGAGGCTTGAGGATGCTTGAACTTGAATCATGAACCATGGAGCTACCGGAATGCTTGAGAGAGGAAGCAACTCATTTGGGCATCAAGGTAAGCTTGCTACACCCTAGTAGGATCGAAGGTGCATCGACTAGGTGAGAGATAGCCATAGGTGCTTACTTGAAATGCTTGATAGAATAAGTGATCTGCGAGTCTTGGTAGTTGAGCATGAGCTCCCATTACAAAGCAGTCTACCACTACTTCAAGAATCAACCAAATTCTTAGATGTATATCATCAAAGAAGATTATTTTGATTATGCTTTAATATGCAAAATAGAGAACAATAGAATAAGGTTGATCCCTTGGCTATGATACTACTTAGTTGCTTCCTACAATGATTCCGCTTCATACAAAAAACTGCTTCATGCAAGAAACTGCTCCATGTAGGGATCTACTTCATGTAGGAACCCTGCTCCATACAGCAAATTCAAATTGTTGGCCTCAACCTTTGCCATTTTAAATGGTGTTTCAACTTAAAGAAATAGGAAAGCAATGGTAGGATCTCCAAAGCGTTGTTTCCCTGCCTATGCAGAATACATAAAAGGACAGAGAATGCTTCATGGGGTATTTCCCAAATCTCATAACCAAAACTCATTGAAACTTAGAACTAACCACATAGAGACATAGAAACACTAACTTCAGCACTACAAATCAGAGAATAAGAAGTGAATCATAGAGAACATGCTACAAATAAGATAAATACACAATAGATGATGGCACAAACTTCCAGATCCTCAATATATCCAAATAAATCTATCATACATCAAGTATAGATATCACAGATGATCAGATCCACGGGAATGACACACAAAAATTCTCCCTCAAGTTAGGTTTTCTAACTACCTCAAAATTGCCATTCATGGAGCACTAAAATCCATAAGACAAATAAAGACTACCTCTTACATAAGACTAACATAACTAAGGTCCAACCATGCTAAGGGTGTAATCCATAAAGTGTGAGACCGTGACCATGGCTAACAGCTCTAGTGTT
Organism: Lygodium microphyllum; assembly: GCF_053477565.2. Classification (NCBI taxonomy): domain Eukaryota; kingdom Viridiplantae; phylum Streptophyta; class Polypodiopsida; order Schizaeales; family Lygodiaceae; genus Lygodium; species Lygodium microphyllum. The sequence goes on from NC_141156.1 coordinate 72,768,675, forward strand.
CCCCTTTCCCCAAAAAGTCAATCTACTTTAAGTGGGAGTATAACCCCTCCAATATAAATCCCAAGAGAAAAACCGATTGTTATCATGGCTCAACCCATTGCAATACCTATAGGAACACCAAATTTGCAGCCCTAGGTTTCCCTCTACCCATCTTTAATGGGTTAGTAGAGCAAGATGTGGAACTTCACATCAGTGAGTTCCATAAATTAATGTTCAATTATCGAATTTAAGATGAAGGACATCCCATGATGTTTTTCAACATGACTCTAAAAGGAAGAGCTCCAATGTGGTATTATGGCTTGGAAGCTGGAACCATAACCATGAGAGAGGTGGACAGTGTCAAGAATCGCGTGATGGGGAGATTTGCTTGAGTTGCTGCGCCAAACACACACTGTATACACAAGAGGAAGCTCACTCAAGAACACAAGAAGAGAGATGGAGGCCAAAACTTTTTCTTGCTGATTTTTCTTCTTCTTCCACACACTATACAATGTACACAAAGTATAGATAAGATACAACATAAAGGAAAGTGGCCTTCTAAGTCAAACAGTGCATAACTGACTACACTAATTGACTGGCACTATATCTTTGCCAGTTGTAGGTAGGTGTAACAAACTAAATATAATAAGTGATATGTCAGTGGCCATGTGAGTATCATAATGACCACTAACGTGCTAAGTGTAGACATGTGGACCCATCTAGCTAGGTGGTCCATCATCAATGTCCGCACGTGTTGAGCTTGCCATCTCAAAAAAAATAGTATTGGCTACATGTTTTGAATGTGACATTTCAGGAATCCCATGACAATACTTGAGCATATGCCAAGAAATTGAAAGAGATCTTTTGCAAATTGCAAACCTCTATTCCTATTCCACTTGTTGCCCAATTGCAATACTTTTTACATTGACTAGATTTCAAAAGCATGAGTCATAAATGGGTGAGATATTTTATATATTTTTAGTGACTACAATGTATAGTATTGGCTGCTATTTAGCCCAAATTTGGGAGGAGAAGTGGTACCATCCGATTGCATTCGCTAGTTCCAAATTGGGGGTGTCTGAGATTAATTATACCTACATGGAGAAACTATGCCTTGGAATGGTCTTTGCAACAAAGAAATCCAAGCACTACATCCTATATGAAAATGTAGTATTTTATACAAAGGCAGAGAGGCTGAGGCTATTATTGAATGAATTGCATTTGCCTGACCACGTAGCAAAGTGGCTGATCACTTTGCAAGAGTTTGGCTATGAAATTAGGAGTAAGATGCCGAATTTGCAAGGCATCATTGAATGTCCTGTGGATTTCGAGGAGCCCCTAAAGGTAGTGACCTCAAGGTTCTATTCAAAATCGATGTGGCCTTAATTCCATAACTCATCATCTATCCATAAGAGAGTTGGAACCACTTTGTCAAAGGCAAAGAGAAAAATTAGACAGCAAGTTGTGAAATTTTCCTTGATTGAAGGAATGCTATATCATCAATCAGTTATGCTTGATGAGGTTCCATTTATCTTGAAAGAGTGTCATGACTCTGCTTGTGGAGGGCACTTCCCTAGATGGTTAAACCATCTATGACATTTAATTTAGCCAAAACTCTACCCAAATCACTTCTACTTTATCTAGTTCAACAATTGCCAAAGTTAGGTATATAGTATAGATAAGCAACATATCAACTAAACAAAAAAGGGATATTTCATCATATTCAAACTAACATGTGGGCTTTTTGAATTTTTGAGGGCACAAAGTGAGGTGATGTAATAGCTACACACAAGATCCAAAAACACTAAAGTCATCCAAAAATACATGTGTGAAGCCCATCAAGTAGGGGGTAACAACCTAGATTATTAATTTAAAAAATATTAGGGCATTCTTGAGGCTAGACCACATCACTATGCAATTGAAAACTTCCAATACAATCACAAATAAAGATAGATTCAAATTGACACATGGGAAACTTGAATTTTTGAAGGCACAAAGTGATGTGATGTAATAGCTCTGCATAAGATCCAAAAACACTAAATTCATCCAAAAATACATGCATGAAACCCATCAAGTAGGGGGAAAACATCCTAGACTAGTAACTAAAAAGCTATTGGGTCATTCTTGAGGCTAGACAGAATCACTATACAAATGAAGACTCCCAATACTATCACAAATGAAGAGTTATTTTAATTCACCATATCCCTTCAAAGCTAATTATATCCACTAAAATCATGCCTGAGTGAATACATCATAAGGCCAACCACATTATCTAGAATTTGAGCAATGAAAGATAGAGGAAACTAATCGGTTACTTCAATTGCATCTAGCTTTTGAAAGTCAATGTAGAACTAGATATGCTCATTATTCTTTAGCACAACCATGATTGTAGGCAACCATGTTGCTCAATTCATTAGACAAATAAGACCAACCTTCAACAACTTGTCAAGATCTTCCATTGCCAACTTTGCATAATTTAGATTTATTTGATAATTTTTTCAATGAACTAAGGTGACACCTTCTTTTAAGTTGATTGGATGTTGGTCAAATCTAGGATATACACATTTATGTCCATCTAATCCTAGTTAAAGACATCTTAAAAATGTACAATAACTGTTATCCATTCTTTTAGAAAATGAGGACTTAGTCTGAGGGGTTTGAATATTCAAAGGTGTCCAAATTTATTTATTTCATTTAATTTTCCTTAATGCATTGAGATTATTTAATGATTTGGTCAAATGCGCTCCACATCTATTAGTTGGGTTATCCACCCCTCCTTAGAAATATCAAACACTACATTGATAACTACAAAATCTATATCATTATTAAATACTAGAGTTAGCTTTAATAATTCCTCCTTGGTTGTATCATTCCATTTTTCTATTATTCTATTTATTATGATTAATATTTAACTAATTCTAATACTCTTTATACACATATATGTATAAAGAGAAGCATGCTTGAATATGTACATATGTATGTATAAAGAGATAAGCATGCTTTGTGGAAAGGGAGATGTAAAGAGTGAGTTAAAGACTGAGTTAATCTAAAAGCTTAATATAAAGAGCGAGTTAATCTAAAAGCTTGATGTAGAGAGCGTCAAGTTAACTAAAAGCTTAATTGTAAGAAAAATAATGGTCCTTTTAAAAAGAAATGGTTCTAATTTTAAATCTCCCATAATTCCTTATTCGCGATGTTTTTTAGACACGGTCCACATTGGAGACCCTCTTTTGCTCAAATCATTTGACTTCGACTATTCAAGTGCAAAAATTGGAGTTCAAAGCGTGAAATTTTGAAGATTTTTTGTTACTATTTTGAAGCTATTTTGAAAAGAGAGATAAAGAGATGATCTACATGAGTACTACATGAATCTACATGAGGAAAACATGTGATCATTGAATTGAGATTGAGATGTCATATACATGACGACTACTTAGGGGTGATCACCCTTTTCTCCACACCTATAACATTCCACCTCTGATATCTGACCACCGCCAGACTGTCGTCCTCTGTAACTTTGAGAGGGAAACCTTCTTGGACCGAAATTAGGACCAAATTCCCTAGGCTTTGGTCCAATATCCTGTGTTGTCATTTTGGATTCTAGCAAGTTGAATCATGCATTTTCATCCTTCTATCTTCGTTCGTGCATCTCTTTCAGAGAGCAAATATCCTTTGTATGGTTCCTCCTCAAACATTAGGAACAGAAGGCTCCAAGAATGGTTGGTTTTTGGGTACATTCAGTGGCTAAATGTCCTGCTTGATGATACTTTGCGCACCATGTATTAAAGCGCAAAACATCTCTCCCAGCTCCTGTAGGGGTGGATATATTGGCAGTATTCACCTTCAGCGTCTGTAGCTGCTCTGTAATCACATCCATAAGCTCTTTTTTGATACTTGCAACTGAGTTGGATAAGTAGTCCTTCAGATTTTCACCTCTTGAAGTGCTTGTAGTAGGGTTTTGGGAAGCTTATGTAATTATTACATACACTAGTTGGGTTGATCCAGAAGGTCCTCTATTCTGGTTCTGATTCAGAGCTCCTGTTGAGACTTGGGATTGTTGATTCCAGTTGGTAGGATTCCACTGTTGTTGAGTCGCCATTGGAGGAACTATTTGAGGCCATTATTGTTATGGTTGAACCATCATTTGAGGCACTATCGTTTGTGGTGACCACAATGGATTAGTTGCATTATACTGCGGCACTGTTTGCATCTGGGGATAGGGGTAGGGAACTGTCCCTGGGACTGCATTTGGTGGGTATACCATTCCTGACATAGGAGGAGGTAAGACTCCTCTTCCTGGAGTCATTAACAACCTTGCTTCAACTTCGTCATACAATGTTGCACCTTCCACTGCAGCTTGCAGATTGACTGGTCTTCTCAATTCCATGAACTTGCGAACTTCTGGTTGTAGGCCTCTGAGAAACACTCCTTTCTGGATTCCTTCGTTCAAATGATGTTTATTCCATGTTTACTCTTTCTCCAGAGGACTAACTTAGGTTCATGGCATCCGCTCTTCAAAACCTTCACGCCTAGATTTAGTGAGGAAGGCCAACGTCCCATGTGCCAAAAGTTCATGGTGCTTGTCTCTCATACCACTGAAACGCCGCACCCTTGAAAGTGGTGGGGAATATCGCTAACCAATGCTTAGGGGTTTTGGCATTGTTAGCCATATATGCTACCATGAATTCTGCTACATGAAGATCAGGGTCTTCATTGTACTCTCCCTTAACTACTGGCAATGGGACTACATTTGCTGGCCTATTATCAATATTTCCAGGACAAATCTGACTTGGAAGAGGACCTTGAGTTGCCATGGGGACTTCTGCAAAGAGTGCTTTTAGGGCATCAAAGGAGACTTCTACTGCAAGCTTGTTCTCAGCTTTGATTTTTGCATTCTCCCTTCTCACGTACCTCTAGACTTGTTTTAACGCTTGCCTCTTGATTGCATCATTCATCAGGGGGTTGGCTCCAACCAAATGGTCTGTACTCAACATGATAGTATCAGAGAGGGCTTCAATCTCTGGGGGATTCTCTGGCCAACATCTCTTCTACTTCCTTCTTTTCAACATCTCTAAATTCAGCTTTCAAACCACTACAGAGGGGAAGATATTCCATTATGAAAGTATTAAAACTCATTCTTCTTAGGATCGTTGTTGTATCATTATAATAATGGTAGCTTTTGAGGGTTTCAACAGTGTATGTCATGAAAAACACTCTGTCTAACAACTTCCAGTGGGTTGCTAATTGGACAAACAGAAGATTATCAGTGCACCAAGCATCCCACACATCTTGTTATTGAGCATCCACAAACAAATTCCAACTCTTTTCCTTCTTGTTTTTGTGAACCTCCACAGACCACGACTCTTGAAGCTTCTTCACAATATCCCACTTGATGATGTCTGGAAACTTTTCAATGAATGCAAAATCTTCCATGGATGGTCATTCTCTCTGCTTCTCTATTCTTCAGTTTGTTCCCAAACAATTTTCCACCAAGATGCAAGTTTGTGCTGCTTCAACAAGAAGAGGAAATAGTCCACCACATAGAGCATGCATCATGATGGTGATATGTTTCTGCCATTGTTGGATGAAATTCTTGTAAAAGTGGCTTTGATAATGAGAATCTCCAACTCTTCAGTGGAAAAAGGAACTTTGCAAACATCCATCGAATTCTCCTCTTCTTGGCAATGCCATTTCCTTCATTTTCCACCTCTTATGATGCTTGTTGATGGCAAGTTTCCCTGGGGCTGCGCACAAAAAACATGGAGCCCTAAGAGGAACACCAATGAAAAGGGGATTCTATTGCAAGAAAATCTATCTTGTAACATCAACAAGCTTTTATTTCATTCTTTTGATGATCAAAACAAAGAAAACATCAAATCTTCACACAGCATCATAGTAGATATCTCCCAACCACGGATTTAATAGAATCAACCATAATCTTCAACATCTTCATAGAATCCATCAATAAAACAAAGAACATAGAAGAATACACCATCTTTGAATGGAAATCAATCACATTGTATTCATCTTCAATGTCTTCATAGTTTTCTCTCTCAATCTCTCATATACAATTACACTGTTTTGATAGAATTGTCTATCTCTTACTCTCCTTCTCTCTCTCTCTCTCAATAGTACATCATCTTTTCACTACAATACTCTCATAATAACTCTCAATAATCATTCTTAGGTCGTGGATACACCTCCCAAGAGGTATGTTTGATATGAAGATGCACCAGAGCCACTACAGTGTCTCTTCATATCTCACTATTGTCACTGTCACTCCAATCTTCTCTTCAATCTTCAACAGCAGCTGCTTCTTCTATTTGTTTTAGCCATTTTGTAGATTCATCCTTTTCAAAATTTAGAAAACTTTCCCAAAGTCACACATACATTCTACAGAACACTTATAGAAGGTCTACAGAATAGTGCAGTACAGTACCAGAGCAGATACATAACAGTTACAGAGCAGAGACAAAGCAGAGACAGAGGCTCTACAGAAGGTCATAAGAACCTCATAACTCATGCTAAAACCATTCCAAACTATAAAAAATTATTCAATAAACTTTCAAAAGATTTAATTCTTCATCAATCAATGCATGCTTCATATAGAAGAAAATCAAAACAAAATAAAAGCTATACAGAACCAATCAGAACCTCAATAGAACCTATCAGAACATCACAGAGCTTCATATCTCTACTGATAATCATCATGAACTTCAAAAACATAATCAATATCATCCAAAACACTCTCAAACGCTTCTATTGTCAACCATACATCACTCTAAATCCATCAAAAAGTAATCATTCACTCCTCAAAAATAACAAAAATTAGTAAAAAATTCAGTCTTTTTCCACTCTCAACACTAGTCAAGGAGCTCTTGAAATCCAACCTGATAAGATTCTAGATGTAAAAGAGAAACCTCTAAGAAACAAAATCATTAGAGAGTATCTTATCTCGTGGAAAGACTATCTTGAAGAGGATGCCACCTGGATGGAAGAGACAACTCTAGAAAAACAATTTCCCCAGTTCTTTTCGAGATGAGGACATCTCGATTCCTCTAAGGAGGAGAGTATGTAATATTCTTGACACATCACTTCATATCAAGAAGTGAATTCGAGCTTGAGGTATTTTAAAAATTACTCATTGAGCTGTCACCTAAGTGACCGCATGTAATTTTTTAATATCAAGTCTCAGATTAAATGAATTTTGCAATCCAACACGAGAAGACACCTCAATGTTCCTAGCCAACAAAAAGTAAAGACACCTCGTAAATAATATTACGATGGCTTGATCATATAATTTTTCTCGCATTATATTTGATTTGGTATTTTCAATTCCATTTAATACGTTGATGATTGCATTGATTTCATAACTGCAAGACAAATCACAAAAGCTTTAATCGGTAGACGAAGAACATGCAAGAACAAGCACGATATTGAGTAAGTTAAGTACCAAAGAGTATGACATGACTTAAACCACAAGATGAAGTTGTTTTGAAAAAGAAAAGATATTTTTAAAAAAAAAGTCAAAATTCATGATTTTTCAATGCATGGAGAGAGAGAAAGCATAAGATAATCATCCCCATATCACCACCCAATAGGTAGGCAATCAAAATGCATTTTTAATAAAGCTCAATTGGCTCTTGACAAGTAGCCAAAAGAATGAGTCAACTGCATGCTCCTTCTCATGCCTATAAATACACCCCCTCTCCTTCACAAAAAAAGCAAGAAGAAAGACCTCCTGATGATGGAAAAATTTCTCTACTTCTCTTATCCATTGAAGCTTGAGCCTTGAAAGTGGAAAATCCCCCCCTTCTACCTCATTTTCATTTTCTCTACCCCCTGTTACGCCTTCGCCCCATACAACCATATTGCTAAGTGAAACATTGGCAAAATTTTTGTGGACGACCATCAACTCTCCTTGAAATACCACGTCAATTTAGCTTGACATCTGATGGCTCCATGAGCTGGTCCTAAAAATTCAAAAAGCCCATTTGAAGCAAGGGAAGCAAAGAATGCGGCCGATGGAGAAAATGACACGATAAGAATTGGTGAAACCCCTGTTATTGCAAACCTAATAGAGGTAACATCTCGTCGGTTTGGAAAAAATTAATGTTTTATAAGCTTATCGCTATTTAGCTTTAAACGATTATAAACGCATTCTAAAGAAAATGCATATGAACTGTCGCTTAGGAAAATAACCTAAGTAATATAATAATTAACTATTCAGTGAAAATACTCTTTCACTTAGAAAAGGATTATATACCTATCATTAAGAAAATGTGTTAATTATGATTTATTTTATAATATTTATTGTTATTTTATTAATGACGCATGTGATCATAATTACAGTAAAATAGTAGATATTGTTAGGGAAAGGAATATTTTATACTTTTTTCTTAAAAGTGACTATCTCTATTTCATTTTTCTAATGATAAATAGCTGTATATGAATTTTACAATAATTTATTAAAAAATATTTAGATAATATCATGAAATACTTAATACATTAAATCAATAGAAAATTGTATAGGAAAATATATACTAGACACATATAAATTAGGTGTGTAGTAATATAATTTGATGTCTGAAAGATGAAAGAAAATTGCACTTATGATTTTGCATTGTGCCTAGAATAAAGTTTTCAAAAAAACAATCAAGATTGCACTTAGGACATAGCTAAAAGAAAATTGATCTTTCTAGATAATGTTGAAGGTTCGACAAATGGTCAAACATCGTTGATTAAACCATAGGATATGAGTATAATAAAATAAAAATTATTTTTTGGCTAAAAAAACACACAATGCTAATATTAATGATTATATTGTGAGAGCGTCAATATCATGAGTTGACCCACGTATGAGTCAGTGAGAAAACCTAACCTAAAATATCAAGAGTGTTGAAGCAAAAAAAACAATGAAATACTCGACAACCCTGAAACTATCAGTATCAGAAAATTAAATAAATATCAGAAGTCTGTAGGACTTTTTGGACATTGATAAAAATTTCGATACAAATTCTAAAGTCTAAATAGACTTGGAAAGCATTTGAAATCTTGCTAAGCACGGGTTAGGGCAAGGCAATGCATGAATTGCTTGCCATATGTATAAATGTCCATGTTTTTTTAAAGGGAAAAAAAACCAAATTTTTCATAAGGATAAAATAGAATTCCGTTTCGCAAAATAATTTGCGGATCTCAAAAAAGAGTTGCAAGTAGGAAGTGAAATCCTAAGAATAAGATGGGACCTTAAAAGAGAAACCCTAGATTTGGGTGGGACTACTTCCTATGCTAAAAAACACTTGCTGTTGTTTCTTTTTGATTTGTGCATGCATTGATGGTTGCGCATGAAATATTGATTGTGCTTACAGAAGTTAGATTTGATTGTAAATATATAATTATGATAATAAGAGAAAATATCATTCTATGTCTCCCCTACGAGTGGATGCTGAACCCTACTCCAGGGGGGATTGTTTTGTACCCCCATGAGGAGCTTTGGACTGGCCTTGATGATGGCGAGAGGTTTCTCGGTGGTGAGAAATCAATTAGGCAAGAGGAGGAGGGAGTGCCAGGGGGCTCTAGCCATAAATCTCTCAATTGCTTCTAGGAATTGCTTGACCCTCACACAAATTAGGATGGGATCTTGTAGTCCCCAGTACTAGTGAAGGGACAAAATCTTGGAGGGTTTGTTTTCTTCTACGCAAACATAAAGGGTTTTTTGGTGAATAGAGGTTTATCTTTTGCAGAGGCAAAATGAAAAAATCATTGTAAATAACTTTGGGAAATAATAAATAAATATATTTTACCAAAAGATTGTTTTCTCTATCTTTGTGATCTGTCGTAAAATTACGCAAAGGAACTTGTGATAACGAGATTATTTAACAATGTTTCTTTTATATACAATAACTTAATGTGATAGGTAATTAGGAAACTAAAGAAAATCATTTGTGGGAAGCGGGTGGGTGAGATCCCTAACAAATCTGTCCTACGAATGGGTAATTAGGAAAAATTAGGTAGAGCCGAGCGTTGAATTACCTAGGGTCAAGTCTTAAAACCTTGATAAAAAATTATCTAGGAGAAAGTTGCAGCAGCTGTGCCAGAACTCTGTTAAGGTTCCCTGAATCCTAACCACTTTTGCTAGAAAAAAGCGTTGCACTCTATGAACCAAGGGTAACTACGATCACTCCAGTAGGATGAGAAGCCCTTGTGAGATGCCTCCGATGGAGCTAGCTGATGTATTGAGACCTCAATTGTCAAATTAGGACCTCGAGCTTTTACGTTGATCCTCATGGGGACGATCGGTACCTTCCCTTACTAGGTGGGATTTGGGAAACCTAGATAATAGACCTCGTGCATTCTCGCGAGTGCCAAGCGAAGTGGTCTAGGATAGTTCCCCAATGGACCACTAAAATGTGATGCCAGGGAATTGTTAGAGGCAGGCACGTGACATCTGAGTTTCTGAGTTTTGGTTAGGAGATTTGGAATTTATCCCACGAAGCATTCCCTATCCTATTATGTTTTTCAAAAGTTAAAGCATTCTTTGAACTTTCAATCCTGTTTTTGTTTCAACAACCATCTTGAAAGATTTGAAGTGCTCAAATACATCACTCTTTTCCTTCATGAAATATATCCGTAGCTTCCTAGAACAATCATCAATAAACATAACAAAGTATTTGTTGCCACCAAGAGACACATTCTGTGTAGGTCCCCAAACATCTGTATGCACAACATCAAGTATATTTTTGCTTACATCTTTGTCATGTGAAAAGGGTTATCTTGCATGCTTACTAAACTAGCATGCTTCACACACTTTATGAAATTTTGCTACTTTAAAAGTAAGCAACTCTGTAACCAATCCTTTGGACTGCATTAATTTTAACCTTTTGCACATTTGCATGTCCAATATTTTTATGCCATATTTCAATGTCTGCAACCACTCCTTTCTCTTTACAATACATAGTAGCATTTATTGCAAGAATTCCAATATTTAAAGTGAACATGCGGCCAACTCTACTTCCTTTTGTGACCAACCTACACTTATCATTTAATTCTTCTACAAAATAACCTTTTGCATTAAATTGAAACTGCAACCCTTGCTCTACCATTTGATCAACAAACACTAAATTCTTTGTGATTGATGACACATGTAATACATTTGATAGACTTTTTGTCTAGCCATCATGTAAGGACAAAGGGGACTTTACAATGTGTAAAATTGGGTGGCATGAATCATCACCCTTTGTCTACACATAACTTGGATTTTGTAAGTCTTGCATCTCTCCAAACCATTCAACATGATTGGTCATATGATTAGATGCACCTAAATTGACATATCATACATCACTATCATGTGTCCCCTTTCATGTAATAGCACTTATCATATATCTCATAACAAACAGACACTTATTTTTGTCTTCATTCTATCATGAAGATGATATATAGTTCCTTGCTACAATTTACCACAATGGATATTATCCTTCTTAGCATAACAAGAGACTATAATATGGCATATTTTACCACCATAATGGCAAATAATAGCATAATTTTTAAAACCTTCATTTTTCCATCCACCTCTTCCTCTAGAGCTCTCCCTATCTCTAAAGTTCCATGGCCTCCTAAAACAACATACATTTCACCAAATTGTTGATTTAACTTACTTTGCTAGTTATCACTAGCACGTCCCATACCACAATCTCTTGACAAGGATATGCCATGTCCCCTTCTTGAACTTGAGTAAAATGCTTAGACCTGTCCACCCTTTTTGTCAATTGTGTCACCCTGCATATTGATCTCTTTGGTAATCATGAGAGAGAACAACTCATCAATGTCTAGAAATGGCTTTCGTAATAATACAAAAGTGACAAATGATTTCTAAGCCTTCTCATTATTAAGGACACCCAAAGTAGATGAAACTGAATCATTATCATTAGGCATTGCATCAATCACTGCTAAAGCATCTACAATGCTCCTCACCTTCAAAACATACTCATTGATAGACATTTTTCCGTTCTTTGAGGTATTCAATTCTTGCTTGAGTTGAATCTTTTGTGCCTTTATATTTAGTGAAAACATGTTCTTAAAAATTGTCCAAGCTACACGTGAAGTTTCTGTATTCCTAATATATCCTAATATAGCATTATCAATGACTGCAGATAGCCAATAGATCACCTTTTTGTCTTTTGCATTTCATTCTTTCCATGCCTTTAATTCATCTGCAGTTGCAAGGATACTCAGCTCTGGCTCCTTCACCTGAAACGAACTCATAAAGGGCCTTTCCAATGAGGAAGTTCATCACATGGAACTTCCATGAAGGGTAGTTGTTCTTGTCTAGTTTTTTAATGATGGGATTTCCACTGTTCTCTGCCATTATCACAAAAATGATATAAAACAACAAGAAGATCTTCTATAACCTTTCACAACAAGTGCACAACAATACATCAAGTAACCTTTTTCAGTGATTGGTCAACAATACATGTAATCTACAACTTGTTTACAGATAAAGCTTATGTTTGCTTTCTGAAAAATACCTAAAAAATTATAGATTCAAAATTTGCAACTTGTGCACCCTTTCGGTTGATATAGTTGAAATCATAGTATACTCTAAAACTAATGTCTGTAACCTTGTGGCTCTAAAACGGGGCCTAAAATAGCCTGAGATGCCCAAAAAAAAAGTAGAGGGAAGCCCTAAATGGCTTATTTGCAGAATATAAAGTGCTTTGCTTGCACACTAAATCTCACATCATTATGAGATTTTCAATCTCTCTGCCCTACTTTTGATGCCTCCATAGGCACTATCTAAGAGAAAGAATGGAAGAATGGGAGAGCTTATTACTTGTTTCTTGCTTTCTTGAATCCTTACTTTTTCTCCTTTACTTTCTCAACCTTCAAAACCAACCTCTCTTAGTGGTGCCACTTTGATACCATGTAAATAATTGCATGGTGAGGGGACTTGCTTGAGCTACTACACCAAACACACACTATAGACACAAGAGGAAGCTCACTCAAAAACACAAGAAGAGAGATGGAGGCCAAAATGTTTTCCTACTAGTTTTTTCTTCTTCTTCCATACATAATACATTATACACAAAGTATATATAAGATACAACATAAAGCAAAGTGGCATGCTAAGTCAAACAATGCTTAACTCACTATACTAATTGACTAACACTATAGCTATGCTAGCTATAGGTAGGTGCAACAAACTAAATGTAATAAGTGATAAGTCACGGCCATGTGAAGATCATAATGAGCACCAATGTGCTACGTGTAGATGTGCGAACCCATCTAGCCAAGCAATCCATCATCAATGTCCGCATGTGTTGAGATTGCCATATCAACATGTAGGAGCCACAACAATGAGCTAGAAGTTGCTCTACTTGTGTGTATAATGAAGTCTTAGTCACCTATTTGTATGGAATACTCCCTCTGCTTGGAGTTGGAATGGGTAGTACGTTGGACTATAGTTTGAAACTCATGTCTACAGATACATCTATTAGATAAACCTTTTCATAGCATCCATACACTTCTAACTGCAAGGTCATGTGGGTTGTTTGGTGTGTGTAGGAGGTTGGACATCACTTCCTTGTGATTAAGATGGATGAAGCTTTTTAGGAATATCAATCTAAAGTGACCAAATGTTTTGAGATTTCTTGACATTCTACAATGGACTCTATTGTTTTGAGTTAGAGATAGTTGAAAGCCCCTACTATGGTACATAATACTAAGAAAACAAGATTGGATCCTATTTTCTACATTGCACAAATTATGCCTTCTTCCTTCTTTGTTCTTGCACACATGATTTTCATGTGGAAATGCATGCCTTTGTTTCCAAGTTGACATACTTCACATACTTTATGTATCCCATCAACTCTAAACTTAGGCAAGTCATCCATTGTTAAGATGTCGAGAGAGAAGATATGTAGTGACGCGATAGAGAGAGAAGAGACACACCATATACACTCCCAAAAGACTATATCATATTGATCACAATCTACATATATATAGGTGAGACCTAGTCTAGATAGGGTGAGCTATATATAGCTCCAATAGCCCCACTCAAACAAAGGTCTCTAATTGCAGATGAAACAACACTAGGGGAGCACAAAATATGAAGTGAAACAAAATATGTACGTATAAAGATGACCAAGAGGTTTGAGGTGCATATGCATATGTGAAATGTATGGTGCCTACAAGGAGTATCTACAATGGCACTACAATGTCATAGTAGATTAATTCACAAAAATTGAAGTTGATACAACTCCAAATTCTAAGTGCAGCAGAGTGAAGCATGCTTCATTGAAAGTGGAAACAACAACACATTGTTGTTTTCTTGCTAGTCCAAGAAACAAGAAAACCATTGATAAAGAAACAATTTCCACTTGTAGAACACATAGATAAGTGAGAGCTTCCCAATATGCATCTATATAACCCAAAAGATAACCATTGATAAAGAAACAATTTCCACTTGTAGAACTCATAGATAAGTGAGAGCTTCCCAATTTGCATATGTATAACCCAAAACACAACCATTGATAAAGAAAAAATTTCCACTTGTAGAATGCAGTGAGAGCTTCTCAATCCGTATTTGTATAACCCAAAAGTTGAGTTGAATGTAGAGAATCATAGTTTTGTTGGTGCCGATAAACCAACCCAAAATCTTTAGTGCCTTTCAAATACTTCAAAACAATGTTTAAGGCATGGTGAACTAAGATGTTATCCAATAAAATTTGCAACAAAAAGAATGTTAGGGCAATAATTTAAGCCAACAAATTGAAGACATCCAACAAGATTAGTATAAGGTTGATGTTATACTAATTGTCCATCATTTTGCAAAAAGTGAGAGTTTTTGGTAGAGCTCACAAGACAGTGAGTACTAGTAGGATGTGCAAAACCCAAACCAAACTTTTGAATAATATCTTCAATGAAATTTGTTTGACGCAGTAATAAAATACCCTTTTCTTTATAGTATTGAATCTAAATACCAAGACATGAGTGTATGTATCCAAGATCGACCATGTCAAACACATAAGATAAAACCTCCTTTACTTATTGAAGGAAGTTGAGATTGTTAGAAACAAGTATGGTATCATCCACATATAGAGTAAGAATAACAAAACTATCATTGCAGTGCTTGACATATAAGTTAGGATTTGAAGAACAAGAGACAAAACCTTATTTTGTAAGGAAGAGATGAATATTTTGATACCAGGCTTGTGAAGATTGTTTGAGACCATAGAGTGCCCAATGAAGTCTACAAGCAAGTTTTTCCTTATGTTTGACTACAAATCCCTCAGGTTGCTCCATATATATCTCTTCCTTTAAATCTTCATTACGAAAAACATTTCTCACATCCATTTGGTGAACCTCCAAATCAAACTCAACATAAAACACTAACAAGACTCAAATATTGGTAATACGAACAACATGTGAGAAAGTTTCTTAATAATTAACTCTTGTAATTTGTGAGAAACCTTTGGCAACTAGCCTTGCTTTGAATTTCAAATGTTCCATCTAGTTTTGTTTTAGTATTATAAACCCACTTGCATTTAATAGTAGTACATTGAGGTGGTAACTCAGTTAGAATCCATGTACCTTTAGAGAGAAGAGATTCATACTCAGATTCCATGGCTTTTTTCCATTGTTCCTTTTGTGAGGATGACATGGCATCACTATAAGAGACAGGGTCTTCAAAAATATTGAGAGCATTCTCAAGAATATCATCATCATAAACATGAAAAGTACCATGCTCATTATCAATTGGAAGATCAACATAAAGATCAACGCCAAGATCATCATCAGTAGTAATAAGTGCAGGTTGTGAATCCTGATTTGAAGAGTCAATATTATCTTGTGAAGGAGGTTCATCATCATATAGAAAAGGAAAAGAAGTGAGTAATGACTTTGTATCATCAACGTCCTCTAGTGACCACATCCGTTCAACATCCTCTTGAGACCATGTGCTGCCCATAAGTTGCTAATTGAAAATAGCATCATGATTTATGATTACCTTCTTGGAAGATGGATCATAAAACTTGTATCCCTTAGAAAAAGTTGAATATCCAATGAAAGTAACTTTCAAAATGGGAGGATCAAGTTTTTTGCAAGTCTCTTTGGGTACATAAATATAAGCAATACATCCAAAAGTTCAAAAATATGAAATAGAAGGAGTTTCACTTGTCCAAGTAGTAATTGGTATTTTACCAGGAGGAGTAGTTGTAGGAAGATGATTTTGCATAAATACTGCTGTTAAGACTGCTTTAGCCCCCCCTAGAGACATCGAGATAAGCAAGAATGAATGAGCATACATTGCATGACATTGAGAATAGTCCTATTTTTACATTTAGGAATACCATTTTGTTGAGGAGAGTAGGGAACCATATATTCATGATGAATACTTTGATTATTGCAATAATCTTCAAAATCATTTGAAATGTATTCTCCACCATTATCACTATGAAGTTTCTTGATTTGATAAGACCAGTATGAAGTTTTGCAACTTTTTGATATTGCTTAAAAGATAATAAAGCTTCTGATTTGTGTCGCAATAGAAAAACAGTGGTGTATTTTGAGAAGTCATCAATAAAAGTCATAAAATACCAATATTGATATTTGATGGAGGAAAGAGTCCACAAATATCAGTGTGAATAAGATCAAGCAAATCTCTAGAATGAGTTGTGGTGGAAATGGAAAAGGGTTTGCAAAAATGCTTTCCAAGTGTACAATATACACAAATACCCATATGAGGACGAGCTTTGAATTCCATACCTTGAACAAGATCATGCCAATAAAGATCGACAAGCTTAGAAAAATCAAAGTGAACAAAGCGATGATGCCATATTTTGTTACTAAGATTGCCAAGAGTTGTAACAACATTTGCAACATATTCATTTAAATATAACTCAAAAAGATTACCATTTCGAGGAGCAACAGCTATGGTTTGGCTATCTTTCTCAATGTGATACTTGGTACGGTCAAAATTGACAAAGAGACTAAGATCCACAAGTCTTGCAACTAAAAGAAGATTCCTTTGTAAATCTGGGACATGTAAAAATCCACATAGAATTCTCGTTGAAGAAAGAGTATCGAGATATACATCAATTATACCTTTGACTTGATAGGTTGTGTCATCAGTAAGATAAACCAATTTCTTGACAAGAATAGAATGATAATTATGTAACCATTGGGACTGATAAGTCATGTTTTCCATAGCACCGAAATCAATAATAAAAAGAGATCCATCTCATGAACATGAAGTATCCTTTCTAGAGAGATAGAACAACTCACATAATTTGCTTCTTTAGTAGTGTTTTCATATGTAGCAGCATATGATCTATTACAATATGAATCAAAAATCCTCTTGAAACATAGATGGGTTGGATGATCACTCTTTTTGCAGTAGTCACAAGGAGAATAACATCTAGGTAAATGTGGTTGTTTATTTGTAATACGATGCTCTTCATCATATTATTTTGCCTAGCAATCATCTGTAGTGTGACCATTCCTATTGCAATAAGAATAATGTCTATTAGGAAGCTTGAGACGAGAGAAGTTACCACAACAATGACTCCTACATGTATGGAGCATGGAAAGGGATGCCTTTGAGTAAGTAAAGCTTGGTCAATTTGTTTTGATTGTGTGCCCTCTTGTGAGATCATAGCTGTTTCTTGATTTGTGTGTCATAGTTCATGTCTTTGTGAATATTCAATCAAAGATATACAAGCTTGATCAAAATTGATCCCATCTTGTTTAGATAATATGGTAACAATATTACTATAAGCAGGATCCTTTACACTATCACGAAGCTGTGTTACTAGTTGCTTTCACGGAATAGCATCACCAACAGCAATAAGCTAATTGATAATATTCTTGAATAATTCGATATGTATTGTCATAGAAGTTCCAATGTTGTATTGTACCAATGAGCTGCTTTGTTACATCTGACCCACTCATTATAAATAGTTTTCCATTCTTCAAAGATAGGTCCTTCAATTACAAGGGTATTATCATGAGCCTGATCGATTGGTTGAGGTGGATATTCATATTTACCAAGAACAATATCATGCAAGTCATTGCCTTGAAGAATTAGTAACATCTTTACTTTCCATCTAAGGAATCCTTGTTCTTGAAATTGAGGAATGGAATGTTATCCAGAAGAAAATTTGTTGACAATTGTGGAATTCGACATAGCTGGCTAAGAGAATACATACAATATGAGATCACAAAATCTGCACACCATATATGAAAAAACAAGATGAAAGTGCAACACAATAAATTATATGTAGAAGCTATGCTATAAGGAAAGAGATTTAGTTCAAAAATCATACTCCAAAAGAAAGATACCCAAGATAGACGAAATATGAGCAATAATAAAGTGACCCAAAATAGACAAAATGTGTGAAAGAAGAAAGCGGTCCAACATAGACGAGAAATATGAACAATGCTCAAAACGTTATCGGTTTATATGTTGGTCAAGAATAGATGATGATTTGGCTAATTTTGGGAGAAATAAAAAAACACAAGAATGAGTAATCGTGACGAAACCTATGGCGTGGAAGTTTGCATGAAAAGCTATTGTCTTGTTTGTTTTTCTCTTTCAAGTTCAGTTTACCTGAAAGGACATAACTTTTAACACAAAGCCCTAAATTGAGCACGTATTTGATAGAAAGAAAGCTTGTGAGTCCTAGCACATCACAAAAATTGGTTTTCTTGAAAAAGGTGTTTCCTTAAGAGTTTTACAAATAGAAACTTTTAGGGTGTCCAAGTAAGACGAATCTACAATTCAACACGTTTGCAATCTAAATGATGATTGAGTGAACTTCTTCTATGCTTAAAATTTAAAACATAAGATGCTCATAACATACATGATACATCAAATTTAGTAATGAAAAGAACATGAATCAAGAATTAAAGAGATACTACATAGGTATACTTCTTGATTGTTTCTTCATGGAATTGGTTGTAGTCGATCGTGATAGCTCTGATACCATGTTGAGATGTTGAGAGAGAAGATATGTAGAGACATAATAGAGAGAAAAGAGATACACCATATAAACTCCCAAAGACTATATCATATTGATCACAATCTACATATATATATGTGAGACGTAGTCTAGATAGGGTAAGCTATATATAGCTCCAACATCCACAATATGTTTTGACTGCATATCTTTTAGTTGCTGTACATTTACATGACCAATTGTCTTATACCAAAATTCAATATTAGTCATAACACTTGAACCTTATGCAAACATGGCAGCATCCATTTCAAGTACACTTATATCAAGAGTAAATAATTTGTTCACACCTTTCCCTTTTGTAATAAATGTACAACCATTTTTGAGATCTTTTATAGAATAACTATCAGATGTGAACCAAATCTGCAATCCTTGTTCTACCATTTGACCAATAGAAACCAAGTTTTTTATAATAATTTGGTACATGCAACACATCAGTCAAGTACTAGTTTTATTATCCTACATACTCTAAGGAACATTTCCAATATGAGTAATGGG
Organism: Lygodium microphyllum; assembly: GCF_053477565.2. Taxonomy (NCBI): domain Eukaryota; kingdom Viridiplantae; phylum Streptophyta; class Polypodiopsida; order Schizaeales; family Lygodiaceae; genus Lygodium; species Lygodium microphyllum. The sequence goes on from NC_141156.1 coordinate 72,788,162, forward strand.
ATAAGCTGTGTCATCGCCTATCTCCACATAGCTGGAAACTTTGGACAATGTATCTCTCTAAACCACTTCTCATGAGAAGTGATGTGGTTAGAGATATCTGAGTTTGTATACCATACATCATTCTTTGATGAAACATTAGCAGTCCTAGTATTCATAAAGTACTACATAACAAACAATTGTTCACTTTCTCATCATTATTTTTGCTGTGCAGAATACATAATTGCCTTGGTGCTTTTTTCATTTCTTATTTCAACCTTCTTTTTGGAGCAATTTTTAGAAATGTCACCTTTCTAACCACAATACAAGTACTCCCTTCTATCATCAAAATTTTGTTGCCTATTAGAATCTACAACTTGTCCTCTTTGACTCCCCCTTCCTTAAGACTATCCTTCTTTATCTTGTTGTGCATCATAACTTTGACCACGATTACCACTTGGGCCTCTACCATGACCTCTACCTCTGCTAGTGGAGTAAATCACTTGTTTTGAATTGTTCTTATTTTGAGAGGAAGAGAAATCCAAGACAAGATTCTTCTCCTCAAGTATAAGCATATAAATCAAGTCTACAAAATCATGAATATCATCATGTATATTCATAGATGACATGAAGCTCTTGTATTCATCTCTAAGTCCATCTAAGCATTCACACATAACATTATCAACCTCAACTACCACACTAATAGATCCAAGAGCTTCAACAATACTCTTGATATTCAAGGCATAATCATTAATGCATAGTTTTCCTCTTTTCACTTAGTTTATCTCTAGCTAGAGCTATAGCTATCTGGCCTTTGTGTTTACTTCAATTAGCCTTGCTAGACTCTTCCATGTAATAGTGAGGGTATTAGATTCCTGCAAAGAGCCCATCACACTATCTATGACACTGACTAACAATCAATCATTAGGAGAAATATGGACTCTCTTTTTTGCCCCTTAAGGGGTTTCTCTCACCTCTCTCTCTCTAAAAAGAGATTCCAAAATAATATTATAAAAAGAGATATTCTACAATCAAGAAAATCTCATTTTTGTGTTTTCAATAGATTTCACCTATTATTTTATTCCCAAACTGCAGGATAAGGTCACTTTTTCTCAAAATCCTCATAACTAGAAAAATACAATTCTATTTTTTCTAAAAACGCAGCCAATCATTCTTTGATGCCCTCATGACTCTTTAATGCCCTCTTTAGTGCCCTCATGACTTTTCAATCATTCTCATTCTCGCTTCTTAGAAGGGCGGAAGTTAAAAAACGATATAAAATGACGTACACATCATATTTTAAGATTATTTTTTACCCAGAGACACCTTTTTGACTCGAGAGTTTCCTTGTAAATTTTCATCTTTTTTGGACAAGTATATACCTATCTGGGCATTTTTTCATTCCCTCAGAAAGCTCTAGTTTTGTCCCAAATTTTGTGCATTCTTCTCTTTCCCTCTCCAGAATATGGTTTCTTGCATACGAGTTCTTCTGAAGCAGCATTAAGGAGTAGTTTTGATACCATTTGTTGAAGTCAAAGAATCTCTATCTACAACACACTCTACCCTGCTACAAGCCATCTTCCTCTTCAGAAATATGCAGTAAGAAATCTCCGTCTTCAACAGTCTATACTACAAGCAATCCAGTGATAATGGAGGTATCTTTATTTTTTAAATCTTTGTGATGTTATTATTCTTCACAGTTGTTGTTCAGTCCTTAAGCATCAGTTCATAGAGAGAGAGAGAGGGGGAGAGAGAGAGAGAGAGGAGGGGACAGAGAGGACTGTGTGAGATGAATAAAGAAAATAAGTGATAGAGTGACAGATAGTAAATTAGGGTAGAAGATAAGATGATGTTATTGTTTTCCACTAGCCAAGCTTCAGTATGAATGTGTTTAGGGTTTCCTTGATGAATTTTTGTTGAGAGAGAGAGAGAGAGAAAGAGAGAGAGAGAGAGAGAGAGAGAGAGAGAGAGAATATTTTGGATAGAATAGAAGATAAGATTTGATGCTAATTAGAGGTAGATTAAAAGCCAAGATTACAGGCTGATCAGGGGTTGATTAGGGTCTAACAAGACAAAGCAAGAGAAAGAGACAGGAACCAACTGGGTTTTAAAAAAAACACAGATATAGTGAATCAAAGGGGTGTAGTTCTGCCATTTGAATGTTAATCCAAGTTAACATTTGCATACTTTTTTTTTTTGCAGAATGCAGGTGCAGGATGTACCAAGAGAAAGAGAGATATTCACTTTCAATTGGAGGATGAATATGCACCAATGTTCAAAAGAACTGTGGAAAGAGATGATGCAATAAGATGCAGGATGCAACAAGAAAGAAATGCAGGGAAAAAAAATGTGGACCTTTGGGTTGATGGGTACATTTATCCACCCGATCCACTCACTCGAAGGCCACCACAATTTGAAGGGCTTACATCATTTGTAAAGTTTGCTTGTGAAGGCAATGAAGGATTGTATGGATACACATGCAGACTTGTCACACAAGGATTAGCAGGGGCTCATCAAACCTTGACAAATATGCAGACAAGATTACAAGGGAATATGCAGTCTTTGATGGAAAAGGATAGATTATTGGTTGAGAAGGATAGAGAGAACCAGAACCTACAACAAGCAATGTCTGTCATTGAAGATGCTATGCATGCTACACACGTGCAGAATATGGAGTTACAGTCTAAAGTCAATGACTTGGAGAAGGAGAATCGAAACATAGAGAGGAAGCTCACAAAAACTTTGGAGATTGGGCCCACTTTAAAAACCAAAGAGGCACGTCGGCGCATCCGATCCGTTAAACCAATTGGCCAATTAGCCAAAGGAAGTGTACAATATCATAGACAGATATATGCTCAATCTACTACAATGAGAAATATGTTTCCTCATGCAGAGAATGATACTATTGCCAAAGTCCTTAGGAAGAATATGGTCAAAAATGCATTGGAAAATCGTAAATTCAGGGACATTGTGGATGGTGTTGCTAGTGAACGTCTTAGGGATGTGAGCAACTTGTTTACTGCTACAGATGCTCAGGGATTATGTGACAAGGTGGGAATGAGTTCTGAGTCATATAGTATGCTCTATCAACAATTGGATACAGGTTTTAAGCAAGTCTTCAATACTAAGCGAGTAATGCCTCTGCAAAAACCATTTCACGTGAAGAAGGCTTGAAAAAACTAAATGAGAAAGTTTTAGAACTAATTGGTGAGCCTACGCATCTGGAACACATACACATATTGAAGTATGGTTCCAAAGAAGTTGCCTTTGTATTGAATGCATCCAACAACTTTGTATTGGATATATGTAGGGTTCAGATTGCTATGGTCAAGTTTTACAATATGTCTATGGAAGAATGTAGAGGCAAGCTTAAGTTTGTCCTCAAACTTGATGAGAGTGAGATTATCAAGGGGCAAAGACTTGAGCATGTGAGTATAACACTTATGAATCGAGCATTGGATCCCAACATCGATGAAAAACATCCTTTATACTTCAGTGTACAATCGGAGAATGAAATATGGTGGCTTGCAGCATTTGAAGTACCAAAGGAGGACCATGAAGTACTTAAAGTTTTTTTAAACCTCACTAATCTACCCAGTGTTATTCAACAGCAAAATAATGGAGTAGTTTTACACGTTGAGGGGTTTGGGGACTATCAAGTTGAATGGCATCTTGCAGGTGATTTAAAAACATTGAAGTGTATGTTTGGTTTATCAAATGCAGCAAATGCAAAATTTCCGTGTATATACTGCATGCAAACTAGGAAGAAAGGGAAAGATGGAAAGAAAGAATGGCTTGCCAAGGTAGGACAACAGGGTCCTTCGACACGTGATCATAAAGTCATGAGAAATGGAATGCTAATTCCAGTGGATCCAAACTGGTGCCCTATTTTGGAAATACCACTAACAAGGGTTCACTTTTGCACATTGCATTGTTTGGTTAGAATAATTGAGAAGCTAGTATATGAATATATATGCTTTGCATACAAGATGCAGCCCGTGTCAGAATCTAATGCTACATGCAAGAAGGTAGAACAAGTCCTCTCTGAAGTTGGATTGCACGGAGGCCAAGTAGAAATAAAAAAGGACGAGAAAAAATCAGGGAAGAGTGGAAATGTTCCTTGTAAACCATGCTTTGGCGGACCCAAGGCTAGGAAGTTTTTATCTCCATCTCGAGATGAGGAAGGCAATATACTAGTAAAACAACCAGAGAAGTACGAAGCATGGAAAAAGTTGCACCTTGCTGTTTCAGATTGGAGCAATGGGGGACGAACGTGGATTGCGAAGGCAGAAGTGTGGATACACCTAGATAGATTAGCAGCTCTCTTACACACGTTGGGGTTTATGGATGGTGATGCCAATGCATTTAAAGAGACAACTGCTAAATTTCATAAGTCCATGGTGGAGGCATGGACTACAAATAGCATAACACACTACATGGACAGTATTATCACCATTGCAAAAAAAAATCATCATTTCGAATTACTTTGTGTTTCTAATCTCTTTTCTTGTGCAGCATATACTTGAAGCACATGGTCCATACTTTGCAGATCAAGGAAGTTTGGCAATATGGTCAACTCAAGGCATGGAAAGATCTCACTAGCAAGCTCGCTGTGCTTTTCAAAAAGCAACTGATCATGGAGGTGGCATCAATGATTCCAATTCTATGAGGCAATTATTCCAATGGTGGTATAGGAGACTAGAGATAAGATACGAGGAAAAAGAAAAGAAGTCCAAAACATCTCAAGCAGAATCTATAAGTAGGGCAATATATGAAGTGAGAAAAGCAAGATATGAAAACAGCACAGCTAGACAACGGCATGCAGAATGGTTGGCAACCCAAGAGAGAGATGGCAAAAAATGGAGACCTAGATAAAGATAATAATTTTGATGCATTTAGAGTCCACAAGAGAGCACAAGTCCCAAGGATATGACACATCAATACTCATATCTCTAACATGAGATGTCTTATAAATTTTCTTTAAAATTTCAAAGGTTTGTCACTATATTTTTCAAAGTCGATTTCAAGCTTTGTTTTTTAATTATGAAAAGTCGATTTTGAAATCCTAAGACAAAGATATGAAAATTCTAAACATTGGAACATTCATTGGCCTAGAGAGAGAGGGGGGGCATGAGGGGGGTGTCAGGAGATAGAGAGAGGTAGGGATGGGGTGGAGAAATGAAATGAAATGATAAATTTAAAATTCATTTACACCACAGTAAGTTTGAAAGTTTCGCATTTAAGTCGTCTCTCCTTTCATTTTTTCCCATTGCTCTCCACTCTACCCTCCACATTTCTATCCTTCATCATCACAGCCATGGCACGTTCCAAGCTTCCTATCAAAAAGGTGCCTACGAGAGCAAGAGCTCAACACTCTTCCAAATCTAGTGAGCGTACTGTGAGTGACAAAGATCCCCTGGTGACCGATAACGGTGGCCCTACTGCAGCCAATAATGGTGGCGCTACTGTGGCCAACAATGGTGGCCCTAGTATGGTCGATAATGATGGTTTGCCATTGTCCAGAAATGGTGGTCCACATGCTCCAGCTGCTCCACCTCCCACTACTACTCCAGCTCGTAATACACGCCCTCCAACACATAAAAAGCGAAGATGGAGACCAGGCACAGTTGCGCTACGCGAGATAAGGAAATTCCAGAAGAGTGCCGACTTGATTATTCCTAAGGCACCATTCTCCAGGTTGGTGCGAGAAATACTGCAAGATCTACAGTCAGGGCATCATCACAAGTTCTTTTCAAGGAACCAGGCAAGGAATGTGGAGCGATGGTCAAGCCAAGCCTTGCTTGCTCTCCAAGAAGCAGTTGAAAGCTACTTGATTGATCTAATGTGAGTGATGGTCAACTTTTAGCCATTCATGCCCGACGTATCACTATTAAGCCCATAGATCTGGTTCTTGTTCGCAGGATCCGCAATAACAAGGATGCATCTTAATGTCAACAATATGCTTTGAGAAGCTACCTTGTAATTGGATCTATGTTTTTAGCTCAGGTTTGGTTGTAGATTGTAAGGAGCTTAGTTTTGGGTTATCTTTCCAGTAGACCTTCAAGTATTTGATAGTAGTGGCATGCAAAATGGAGCTAAATTTTCCCTAGCTCTAGTTGTACTTGGTGCGATGCACTATCTACCGTGTATTTCATAGTTTCGCAATGCTAAATCCAATATGTGATATTCTATTTTGACCATGTTTTGCATTGTGTGAATTTTCAAGTTTCCAATTTTGTAAGTAGTTTTGTTGAGGATAAATTCAATGTGCAACCACGTACACGTCGGTGATCAGTTGTACATGGGCCGATGCACTATATCCTTACTATATTTAGTGGTTTGGCAACAGTATATCCGATGCGATATTCCATTTTACCCATGATTTATTTTTTGTCAATTTTTAAGTTTCCAATGTTTCGCATTGTGAGGTTGACAATACATTTAATTTGCAATTGCGCACACTCATTATCAATACATTTAATCTACAGTTGCGAGGTTGACAATACATTATCAGTGCAGTATAATGCAGTTAACGCATTTTCAAAAAAAGATTGAATCGTCAAATTTATAAATCGGAATCTGGTGAAACTTCACCCTCATGCTGGGCATTAGAAAAACTCATTTATATTAAAAATTTGGCCCCATCAGAAGCCTCTGGGTCACCTGTCCGGAGGCTCGCGTCTGGAGCCCTGAATCTGGGGATTCAGAGCCCTAGACGCGAGCCTTCGGACAGGTGATCCAGAGGCTTCTGTTGGGGCCAAATTTTTTTTGGGTGGTTGACGTGTCCTTGAGGAGCCTACATGTAAAATTTCATGTGAATCGGAGCACTGGTGATATTTTTCCTAAGCGTGGATTCATTAATTGAAATTTTAGGGTTTTTAAAAGGTTTGGCTATAAGTTTAAAGTTTCACCTCATTTTACACATTTCACTTTTGAGTTCTGAGTTCTCTCTCCTAGAAGACATGGTACGCACCAAGCAAGCGGCCCGGAGATACCCCCCTGGAAATTCCATACGGCAGCCACGTCCTCTAGCTCCACCACCACCACCACCACGCCAGCATCGCAAGTGTCGATGGAAGCCAGGCACATTGGATCTTCGCGAGATCCGCCACTACCAGAAGACCACTCACCTCCTGATACCGAAGGCTCCATTCCAGAAGTTGGTGCAGGAGATCATGGAGGGCATACTGATCAGGAACAACAGGAACCAGTTTCCAGATACATCACGCGTGAAACAACCGGATCGCTGGACTGCCCAGGCCCTCCTCACACTACAAGAAGCTGCTGAAGCCTACCTCATCGACTTATTTGGAGACTCATTCTATACAGCGGTGCATGCAAGGAGGGTCACTATCACCGACAGGGATCTGTGGATAGTCAGGTTCTTTCAGCGATGATGGAAAGATAGTCCTCGCGGAGGTCAGCAAGGATAGAGGTGTACAAACTCAAAAGCACATGGAATGTAGCTTCTGAAGACATTTTGTAAAGCCTTGGTTGTAATGGATCCCATGTAAAATTGTTATTAATACAAATACAAAGTTTTTGGCGCATCTTATTTTTGTTTAGTCGCTTGATATTTATTTTATTTACATCGTTGAGTTATCGTTACATGCGTTCGAACAAATACATGTTGCACACGAATTCGATAAAGCACTATGTATTAAATTTAGGGTACAAATCGTGTTACGTATAAATTCGACAAATAAACATAACATTCAAGTAAAAAAAAATAGTAAATGACACGTATCACAAACTACATTGCACGCGAATCCAACAAACATAAGTTTTCATTACTTGAAGAGAAGATTACAAAGTGCAGTACATCAATGATGCGATATCAGTAGGCAATAAGTACATCTATTCTCTCCTAGGCTTCTTGGAGCTAGGCTCCCCATGGTCAGAGCTATTCTTGATCATAGGCAATAATACATTTTGCCCCAATAGTTCCTGTCTAATGACAGTGGGGTCTTCAACACCGGCAACCATGCCACGGGCCACCATGGAAAAAAGTGGGCCAGACCTAGTACTCGTGAATAAGTAGAGAAGCTTCGAACGTCAAAGCAACACTACTTTCTCCAGGCTGGAGTTGGTCGGGATTGTCTTGAAGGGCCCAGCCTTTGTTAGTGCACTCAACTTCAAGAAGTTCTCTGCAAAAGTAGGGGAGCATGTCTTATGAAATACAATAATGTCGTTGACAAGCTGCCCAACGTACTCCTTCAATGCCGAGTCTTGCACCCTTCCTTGGCAACCAGATCGGCCACCCTACCTAGATGAAAACTCATCTATATAGACAATCTCCTGCAACACACAAGTTCAGTATCAGACTCACTATGCATGGAGTGTGCTGAAGATATATAAATCATATTCATATGAAACTTAACCAGTAGGGCCTCTAGGGCATCGGGAGCACACACATGTGTTTTTGTCGGGATCGGGCCCCCAAATGTGCCTCGGGTCGAGGCACATTTGGGGGCCCGATCCCGACAAAAACACATGTGTGTGCTCCCGATGCCCTAGAGGCCCTACTGGTTAAGTTTCATATGAAACCGAGAACATTACCTTCTCTGCATCATCTATCTGCCGCTGTAATGGAGCATCCAGGTCTGCTCTTGCCACTGGGCTGCCCTCGTCTCTCTCCTGGGTAGGCACTGCATAGTCGGGTCGAGGACCAAAAAGGCTTTCCTGCAACTGCTCGAACTCCTCATCAGAGATCTGATACTGTGGCGCTGCATCCTCAATCTGCTCCTGGATGCTCACAATGGCAGAGATGTCATCGATGCTCGTGCCATCATAACGAGCCACCTCATCAACATGTGGTGGGGCATCCTGTAAATCAAAATCTATGAAATCACTAGGTGCATCACGCACCATGATACAATATAGTTCTTCTTCTCTAAGCTCCAACAACTCTAGCACATCCTGCATGAGTAGATATTCCACCCCCTTGATGGTGATAGCATGGAGAGAAGAGAGGGGTGGCTCTTCGCTCGTGGGCATCTCATCAGGGCAGGGAGGTGGGTGCACAATGGCCAAGCTCTGTGTTGCCTCAACACTCAGATCGAGAGTGATCTCCTCAGGCTCCCTCTCAAAGTACTCTAATAGTGGCCGAGAGGGTGCGTCGATGTCCTCGTCACTGTCCTCTTGCACCTCAGTGCACATAACATATATGGCAAAGGCGGCATCCCTCTCAATGAGATCCATTGTGACGTAGTCCTGTGACGAGGTGGGCACTGCTCTAGCACGGAGATGTTGCCCCACATGCACCAGGGCTTGACTTATCACCTTTTCATGGCTAGATCCGGCACACAAACTATACAAAAAATCCATCGGAACCCACCTAAGAGTGGAGTCGGGAATAGACCAAGTGAGAGGGTTCACTGCATCACAAAATGATGCTAATATACTAGAGTTAGGGTCTACAACGGAAAGCGAGCTCTCTAGACTCAAGGTCACGCAAAACCTAGGTATATCTGGTCCCCTATGTGCGCGTAGCATGTGGAACTGATCCATGCGGCGAAGGTGGGAGTGGTAGCCATGGCACACAAAGAGAGAAGGAATGAGAGCACAAGTGTAGGGAAGTGGAGAATGAAAGTGAAAATGAGTTTCGAGTTATAGCTTTTATGTGTCTAGGGTTTTAAATAAAGGTTCTTTATAAAGTTATTAACTCTAAAGTTTCAAATTAAAACTCTTACCTTAGTTTCTTTATTTCAGTACTTTAAAGTCACTGTTAAAATTACTCATACATACAAACGCTTCGTTCTACATTATTATATCCTCGAATATGTTTGGGTCGCTGAGTATATTCAAGTCTAACGAGAGAAAATATATAAAATTTTAAAGAAAATAAATCTAAAAGGCCTTGAAATTCCCTTTGGATCCAATTTAATATTAAAATGTAAGAAACGAGCAACAGAGATGCGCTACAATATATCATTGTGCAAAGACAATATTCTCTAGATTATAGACCTCTAACCTACAATTTAATTATGATTTTTAACTGCACGATTGAGTAATTACAGTATGTATTATCGCACGCTTGGATCACAGTAAACTAAAATTTAAAGTACTCAGAAGTTCAAAAAAGGTATGTATTCGCTCTTTATAAAGTTTTTTTACAAGGATTCCACTATCTCAAGGATATGTGGAGAAGCACATTGTTTACATGTCATGGATTGCTCACTATGAGTCCTGACTTTTCTATTATCTAACTTGAAATAGAAGTTGTAGAGGGGCTCAGTGGACATTAATTGGATTTCTTGTCTCAGAAAATAAATGGGCCAATGACTCTCTGCACTGACTACGAAAGGATTATGACCACTCCACAAGATTACCACATCTACGAGTGCTGTATGTGTGTCATCTCGGATATCTTGATCCAAGCTGATCCACTCCCCTCGCAAAAGTCGCCATCTTCTATATCGAAAGCGAACGCACAGAGTTTGTCTAGCAATGAAATACCTGTAATAAAAACAAAAATAATGGTAAGTGATCAATGTGACTAACGTAACAATTCATCTAAGCGAGACCTATGTCAATTAAATCAAGGTATGCAAAGTAGTAAAAAAGTTTTACCTGAATGTTATATCAGATTGGTTGACCCTGCACTCAATCGTCTCATCAAAATGTGTTCCTTTGACTTCCCAAGACTCACCCAATAGCTGACTCATCCATTCCTCGGATGGACACTTGCATTGATAAGTAATCTTTGTTTTCTTCAAAACATCACATGAACCAAACAAATGTGCAAACAATGAGAATGGAATAAACCAATTAAGATGCACATCTTTGGAGCCTGTGGTGGGTTTCATAGCACTATTGATGTCAGATTTTATCTTCGACTTGCAAGCTCCTGACAACTCCAAGCTACCAATGAACCATTCACCACTAGACAGTGGCGGCAATGGGACATGCTGCAATCTCTGGCTTTCTACCACATACAATGAATTATAAAAAAAGATATTTTGAGTGGCAAGTTGACTTGTAGAGGTATTATCATAGATCAAAGAACCTATCTCTTCATGCCAAACATGTATCTTGCCGCTTAAACATTCCACATTCTGCCATTCATGCAAAGTCGATGGATATAGAGCTGTCTATCAAACAAGACTGAATTAGAATATTGCAAAGACTTTTAAAAACAACTCTGATACAAAAGAATAATCAATGATAAAATTTAACAACTTACTGTTTTGTTTATAATTTGCAATGTTGTTCTCATCGTGTACAGAGATTTGTTTATGTGTATAAACATGTTGAATCAACACTTCTGTTACTGCACTTGTGCCATTAAACACTTTTCTGAACTCTAGAATTCTACCTTTCCAATGTTTGCTAGGGTTTGCAACATCTTTGCGCTTGACCTTGAAACTCCCTCGAGTACTTGGGGGTGCATCAAAATCCAATCCAACTTATAATACTTATCACAAATCCAATTACCACCATTATCTTTCCTGTTGAAGACCTCCACTGCAAGTATGCTACTGATATTTTTCCTCCGTGCAGACATCTGTAACAACCAAATACAAAAGTTACCTATCAACATGTGTATAATTTGCAAATGTTCTCTCCAAATGAAATGAAATTTAAATGGATCAATTTAAAAAAGAAACATTGTACCTGTAATTTCTTTCACAAAGATCCCTAGATATGTTGAACAAGAAGTTGACTTATAGCAAGACCATTGTTCCTTCACTGATAGATTCCTGTAGTACAAAAACAAAAGAAATATTGGGTCAACGCATACATATAACTTATATAGGCTTTGTCCAAATGCGTTGAAATTTAACCATGGAACAGTAGTAAAAAATGGCAATATACCTGTGGCTTTCTCTGCAAAAAATCCCAAAGATGTTGTAGAAGTTGAGTTCTTAATAAATCATTGTTCTTCACCCTCGGAGATTCTTGGAGTAAAAAAACAAAGGAAAGCTCAGTATGCATGTAACTTGTATACATTTTGTTTAAACGAGATAAAATTTAACAGTGGAGCAACAAAAAAACAAGACAATATACCTGTAACTTTGTTTACAGAGAAACCCTAAGATGTTGAAGAAGAAGTTGAGTGTTCAAAATCCCAAAGATGTTGTAGAAGTTGAGTTCTTAATAAATCATTGTTCTTCACCCTCGGAGATTCTTGGAGTAAAAAAACAAAGGAAAGCTTAGTATGCATGTAACTTGTATACATTTTGTCTAAACGAGATAAAATTTAACAGTGGAGCAACAAAAAAACAGGACAATATACCTGTAACTTTGTTTACAGAGAAACACTAAGATGTTGAAGAAAAAGTTGAGTATTCAAAATATCACTATTATTGACTGTAAGAGACTCCTAGAGCATCAAAACAAAAGAAATTACATGTCAGAGAATGCACATAACTTGCACAGGTTTTCTCCAAATGAGATAAAAATTTACCATAGAACATCTATGGATAAGAAAAATATACCTGTAGAGTTTTGTGAAGAGAATCTTAGGGCTTTGGTAAAACAAGCTTTGCTCTCATAAAACACATGAAACTCTCTCTGTGCTTGTGCAAAGCAAATGAAATTTTACAGGGTTACAGACAGGGCAAGAAACAGTGAGGCTGTAAAATTTCATCAGGAAAGAAGAAGCGGGGAAAGAGATATGACAAATTTGAGTTTTGCCTAAAAAAGAGGGGGAAACTGAAAAGGGGAGAAAAGAAAAGTCAAACATAAAAAATAAGAAAATGAAAATTCGAGGCACAAACTTCCAAGAAGTGACAGCTTTGTACTCCCCTTTTCCCTTATTTTATTGCTGAGGGAAGATTTGGTCCAAGATATGGCTAGAAGATTCATGTTACATGAATCTGGAATCCCAGCTCTCTCATTGGTTAGGCCTATATTTGTTTATTCACTCCTTAAGGGGCAAAAAAGAGAGTCCATATTTCTCCTAATGCCTTTGTGTTTACTTCAATTAGCCTTGCTAGACTCTTCCATGTAATAGTGAGGGTATTAGATTCCTGCAAAGAGCCCATCACACTATCTATGACACTGACTAACAATCAATATATGATTTTACTTTGTGCCTACTCCCAATCTTTCTTAGCCTTTACTTGTTTTGTAGTAGCATTTTGTGTAGGAACTTTGGGTGCTACTACCATGCCTCCTTCAATGTAATTCCAAACATCTTTGTCCTTCAAAAAAATTGTTATCTTGAACTTCCATGCATGATTATAATTCTTATCATAACATGCTTATAGAACCCATAATAGGAGTTGATAATAATCACTACTCAACACACTATCTCCAAATCATAGACACACGTGTAACGATCAACCCATCCAGTAGTGAGCCTTCTATAATATACTACACTCATAGTTAACAAACCTTTAATTGTATGAGCAACAAAAATCATATTAAAAAACAAAAATTTCAATATTATATAACATAATTTACCTCCAATGGAGACCATCACTAACAACCATCTAGAGTTTACCAAAATGGAGGAGGCCATAGAAATACCATAGTGCACATGATCCTCTAAAAGTGCATCTCAAGGGGGACAGGGAATATAACCAAGATGTGAGCCTCCAAAATGAAGGTCCAAGAATATGAGATCTGTTGCCCATTCTCCAGAGAGTTCCCCCTTCTAGTATAATTTTCTCCAATACGTCTACAAGACCAAACAAACTCATGAAGCTACGAGAAAGCAATATTCTTCGTCCCATCCAAGAAATCATTATCTATAGTCACATAGTATCTAGCCAATACAATACATTGCTTGTCTAGATTGTCAATATTGTGAAGAAGGTCATGTGGTGGATAAATGTAAATCTTGTTGTCTTTTATGTCCCCACATTTCCAATATTATGTTGATTCCCTTTTTGGATGTCATGTAAATGGCAGCTTAAAAGTTAAGAAAATACTTCAAGAGGCTCCATATAAATAATTTCAAAGTTCAAAGTTTGTAAAGTGAAGCCAACGTACCTTCATCTAAGATAAAAAACAACAACTTCTTCCTCTCCACAACCACTTATTTTTTATCATGCGCTTGTAGAATATTATTACAAAATCAGACTATCCAATACCATACTCAAAATACTTTCAAAACAATATATCAGAAAGGGATAATGCAATGTGCCCGTTTTTCTTTTTTGTTCTTGAGTGTCTCTCCTCCACATCATTATGCTTATTACTCTTCATGCCCAAGTAAATATTTTCCTCTCTTTCCAATGTAACACCTTGGTCCATATCTATCCACCAAGGGCGATGTTAGAATTCCCATTGGGAGAGCTTATGTATAGGAGGGGATACATATAGCTACCATCATTGATTTCAATGAGGAACCAAACCCTTTTTCTTATTGAAATCACAATGATGCGACCTTTCTCCTTCAAATAACAAAAAAATCTACACATCATCGTATAAGCAACCCAAAGATTCCTTTCTCCCTTGACTAAGCACCAACTTCGAAGGATAATAAATGCTTTCTTAGTTCAAGGTTGATCTCCTCAAAATAGTCAAACAATGTGAAGTTGCATGGAAGGCTCAACACCTCCAAGGACATCCATAGAGTCAAGAAAGATACTTTAGACCTTTTGAAATATTCTCTCCAACATCACCTCTCTTTTTAGCCATCTACAATAATAAAAGAAAACACATTATTAGTTTGTTAATTTCCAATGTAGAATACACAACAATTGAGATTTGATTCAAGAAAAAGCCATCTAGTATGTCTTTGTGGCCAAACAAATATTGCAAAGAGGAAGCATATTTAACTTCTCCAATGTGACATAGTTGTGTACATTCCACTTAAGAGAGAATAGTTTCTCTCACCACTCGCCTCCTAACTTGGGATGAAGGATATTAATAATCTTGCACCAACAAGAATAGCATAGCTTGATTTACTTAGCAAGAAAAATATACTCAATTGAAAATAGAAAAACACAAAAAATATTTACCTTTGATATTCTCTTCCCATAATGTGAAGTTAGCTCATTTGCATGGGTCTTTTCTACCCTCTTCAAGTCACTTTGAGACAAATTAGTTGAACTATTTTCTTCATAAGAGCTTGACTTATTTGAACCTTGTAAGACAAAGAAAAAGCATTAAAGAAACAAGGGGATGAAAAGCAATGAAGTCATGGGAACGTGTGTGTTGCATCCTCACATTATAAATCAATTTCGCCAAGCAATGCATTGTCAAGGGATACCATGGATCGATACCTTTTGTGTTCTTCTTCCTTATTTGAAAAATCAACTTCCAATCTTTGTTTGAAAAGTTTCTCAAATAGTCATTTGTGCTTGCATTGTAGATATCTACATAATTAACAATTTCATTCCTCAATGTTGTTGAAACTAATGCATGTGTGTTTAAACTATTCAAATAAACAAACTTAGTCAGCTAGGAAAAAAGGAAGACACCACTAGAAAAATTTAATGCATAGAACAAAGTAAGAAACACTTACACATTAATTATTTGCAAACTTGAAAGAAAAGCAAATTTTCTCACTTTTGTGGGACCAATCACTGTGCAAAGAACTCGATAATGTTTATCTCTATTTCTTCCATATGACACCCAGATAGCTTTTGTCCATGTGACTATGGGATAATTGCTCTCCTAGATATATATATTTTTTCCAAATAGGACTTTTAGTTCTTGTTTTTTTGAGAGCTCCTCTTCAAATTACATGTTAACTTCCTGCCAAATGGCATCCCATTGTGCAACATTCTCCTCATTGACTAGTCTCTCCCCACTCAAACAGGTCCATATGGAGACAATGAATGCACCCTTCTCCATCACATACCTTTCTCTTCCAAAGAACACCTTTAGATTACTAATTTCATCTCTCAAACCCCTAACCCTATTATAGGGTATCAATCTACAAAGAGGAGTGGGAGGGTAGTCAAAACAATTGAACAACCTGGTTTTCTCGCCAAAATATCATCTCCCTTATCCATGTATATGTTTACCTCCTCTCCATTATCACCAAATGGTAAAATCTTAGGCTGTAGAATATAAGGCACAATTTGCAAGTAAGCTTCTACTCCAAGGTTACCTCCCAAACCATTGTTAGGTTGACTCTCTGGCTTCAATCCAGTGTCTACAACATCATGGGTATTTGTCTTAGCCACTCTATTGATAGTGTCTAGTGTGTCAACATGGGAACCATTATTATCCTCGAAGGTAGAATTAATATTTCATTAAGATACTAGCTCATTTCCTCCCTCTTTTAGCTTCAGATGAGGCCTTTGAGGTTGGGCTACATGCACATCATTATTATACACTAGTATATGAAATGAAGGAGAATGTAGAAACCTCATGACAATTAGAAACTTGCATAGCTCTCATGGCTATCCTTTCTTTCTCTCGTCTCTTTCTATCATTCTCTCTCCTTTCCTAGTATTTCTCTCTCCTCAGCAAATATTCTCTCCTTTCTACACATATCTCAAATTTGCAAACAAAAGCAGACATCCCCTCTCCTTAACATGGCTTGATCAAAATGGTAATACTAGAGGATTGCAAAATACCCATAAAAATGTACAATGCAGGAGTATTATACAAGACTATCATTCTTAGGGATTTATGCTAGCACCTACATGTGCTGTTTCTTCACTACTTTGCTCCACTATTTACATGCACTTACACATTGTGCCCTCTACTTTCACTTTGTCGTTGTGTATTTATATGAATTGATGCACTAACTGCATCCTTTCTTCGAACAATAGTTGTTGCAAGAGGGTTGGGAGCAAAGTTTTTTCTACCATCGGTTTCTGATCCATAATGCATCAAATCTTTAAGAACAATGCCTTTGATGTGTGAAAAGCTATATCAAATTCCTTGGTCTGAAGATTTTCTTGAACGACACCTATGCCCCTATGTTGTCAAGTTGAGAGTAAACTACTCATATGACCCCTTGTGTGTCACTATCCAAAAAAATAGTGCGCAATTAATTCTCGTTGCAAATCTAAATGTATTTACAAATGAAATTTGAATATCTTCTCTCCATCTTGGAAATGATAGTTTTGCTCTTTATCATTTCTATAAAAATCAAAATGAAACTTAATAGGATTGAATATGCAAGTATAGACATGCACAAAAGTTTTGATGGACTCAAGATATGCACTATATCTTTAGTGCATATGAAAATACATGAATAAATATTCAAAGAATAAGCTATATGAGTAAGTACAAGACTCAAATAAGATAACAACAAGTAGGATTTTCGAAAAGCTATATTGTGTGTGTGCATATGATGCTCAACACAACACATAAAAGAAACCCTGAAACATATATATGTCTCCACTTGGGGAGGTTGCCTATAAGAAATCATCTATATATCGTGAGTTCAAAGGATATTAAGAAATACCATTTCTTTACATGCTATAAGGCCTTAAAATGACCCATTTTACTTTACTAAACTTACAAAGTTTTTTCAAATTGTAATTAAAAAAACCATTTTCTAAATATAATCCTATAAATTTTACTAAATATAATACCCTTTCTTTTGAACTCACGTGGTATCTTACACGTTCTATAAGGTGAACTCCCCGAGTATCTCTAGAGAGTAAGGCAAGCCTCTAATACACATAGAGTCAGAATATTCTAATGTTCATGGAGTTTAGTTTTGGATTGAGAGGCAAGCCTCAACACACACAATAATAGAGTTTTGAACATATCCACTAGTAAGAGCTAAGCAAAATCTTATGCTATTATCATGAGTGTGAGTACTAGTCTCACAACAAAAGTACAAGTGCCGCATTTTGATTCTATCTCTAGAGTATGAGGCAAGCCTCAATACTTGGAGCAATAAAATGTTACTTAAGCATGAGTATAAATCTTAAGTGTTATCAATAGCAATGACTAAGAAATATTACTTGTTTGTAAGTGTGAGTAGTAGATTCTAGCATAATGTAAGTACAATCATCATATAGCTTTTATTTGTTTATGGAGTGTGAGACAAGCCTTTAACAAATGTTGAAATAAAAGTCTTATTGCTTGAACTTACTATTGCAATGTAAGTGTAAGCCTCAAACTCTAGCAATAGAAAATTCAATAAATCAAAAGACTTTTGCTGATTATCAGACCAATGATATACAATACCTTTCTTTAATAAAATTTTCAAAGGCAATGCAAGCAATGAAAAATTCCTCACAATTTTTTTGTAAAAGCTAGCAAGACCTAAGAAAGAACGTAATTCATATACATTTTTAGGTATTGGCCAATTCAAAATTGCTTCTATATTTTTACGATAAACTTTAATACCGTCAAATGAAACAATATGTCCTAAGTATTCAATTTGAGTTTGGAAAAATTCACTCTTTTCAGGATTAGCATATAATTGATTCTCTTTCAACAATTTGAAAACCAAAGACAAATGTTCATAATGCTCGTTCTCATTCTTACTGAAAACCAATATGTCATCAAAGCAAACAATTACATAGTGCTGATGCTTCAAAAATATGTGATTCATCATACGAGTGAATGTGGTTGATACATTAGTTAAACCAAAAGGCATAACTAGGAATTCATAATGACCAAATTGAGTTCTAAAATGCAGTTTTGAAAATATCAGGTGTATCCAGTCGGACTCGATAATATCCAGATTCAAGATCTATCTTGCTAAATATTGTGGCCCCTTGTAGTTATCCATGAGGTCGTCTACCCTAGGGATTGGACATCTATTCTTGACAGTAATCTTGTTTAGGGTGGCATGATAATCAATGCACATCCTATAGGTGTTAATTTTCTTCTTGACTAATAGGACATGTGTACCAAAAGGAGAAGTACTGGGCCTAATGAGTCCTCGGGTTAACAATTCTTCAACTTGGGTTTGAATTTCTTTCTAATCAATTTGATTATGTCGGTAAGGTGCTTTACATGGTGGTTGAGGACTTAGAATTAAGTCCATTTTATGATCTTCAGGACGTGTAGGTGGTAAGCTAGGTGGTAAATCAGCATCAAAATAATCTTTAAATTGTGAAAGAAATTGTGCGTGTCTAGGATGCATCTGATTTTCCTTAGCTTTAATTTCATTCACCCATATTAAGTATGATTTGCCACATTTTCTTAATGCACGATTAGCGTGTGTGTGACTAAGCAATGGAAAATTATCAAAGGTGTGCATTCCATGTAATGTAATTCGTTTCCCATTAGAATGAATCTTCATTGAATGTGTGGAATAATCTATATCGAGATTATATTTATGACGCCAAGGCATTCCTAAAATAATGTCACTAGATTGCAAAGGCACAACCAAGAAATTTATGCGCTCAACATAATCACCAATTTTAATTTTTAAATTATGAAATTTTTGTGTACCATTATTGGTGCATAGATCGGATGCTGTATGCTCACGTAGTGAGCGTTGGAAGGTCCCCAAGAACAAAAGAACTCTACTTTTTGCACAAAACTCAAGGTAGAAAGCATGCATGACATGAACAAGAGACCAATTGGGTGCAATATCCCCCCATGCCTTGTGTGAGTGCTCCACAAAGCATGTATTTTATGTATTAATCATCTTCAAGCTCAAATAATAGCCCAAATCACAAAATAGCACGCTTTTGGCTTTTGAGTTTGCTTTAGTGCCAAATAGAAATAAAGATAATGGGCGGGTGCCCAAAGAGTCAGGCATACCCAATACAATGTCCAAATACAAATATCATAATCATGCGCCCATGCGCATATTAAATAATAAATAAATATCCAACGCCTTAATAAATAGGCATGACAAAATATAGGCGCCATGCCTAAGGTATGCGCCCATCAAAATATAAGTGATAACTCGAATACATGCTATCCTCCAATGCTTCCCTCCGCCACCATTGCTGCTATCTCTACACATCAACTGAAGCATTCACAATCGTTAGTAAAATAATACAATTAAACTGAAAAAAATAAATACCTAGCAGTCTTCAGCTACATAAATAAATCAATTGGTTAGAAATCAATCCTAACCTTAATTTATCACGAGTGTGCACTCTAAACTCATAAATATTTATTAATTTAATATGTATTTTACAGAATTACCCGCTATGGAATCATCCATGTACACACTAAATTAATGAAACGCCCGAAAAGGATAGGTGTCCGCATCAACTTCTCGCACAAAGAATCCACTTTGTGTATGAGCCCCGGTAAACAAAGTTTACGGAATCCACCGTAAAACCTCACGGAATCCACCGTGTAATATGCCCCCGGGGTGGGATAGCAATTATCCTCAATTGCTATTAGCTCAATGTGGAGCTAACAGAGTGGGGAAAGCATTTAAGTCTCTAGCGTGCATCCATTGGGCCTCTTCAACAGGATGGTTTTTAAACTTGACCAAATATCTAGAATATGTACGGCCAGTTCTAGTGGTCATAAAGTCAGTATCTATGATAGCTTCAGGCTCAAGGATTTCAATCTCTTCATGTAGCAAAGGTGGGTTTCATAAACAAGGTGTACAGGTAATTGGCCTCTAAAGGGTCGTAATAAACTAATGTGAAAGGTGTTGTGAATTTTCCAATGTGGTGGTAGTTCTAACTTAAATGCATTGTCATTGATTTTGTGAATGATCTTGAATGGTCCATAGAATCTAGGTGCTAATTTCACAACTGGGCGTTTATCTACACTTTGTAATCTACATTTTTTTATTCTTAACCAAATATAGTCATCAACTTTGAAATTCATGGCCTGTCTTTTCTTATTGGCTTGTTTTGTATATGATTGCTGGGCTTTGTCAATCATGTCTTTAACATCATCAAAAATAGTAGCGTGTATGTTAGCAATATCATCAGCACTCTGAATTCTATTTGATAAAGATGCAACATGTGTAGATAATCTAAAACCATAAATCACTTCAAATGGTGCTTTTTTTGTAGCTGTGTGTGGTGTATTGTTATATGCAAATTGCAGTAGATATAAATGTGTATCCCATATCTGTGGTTTAGAAATAGTGTAAGCATGTAAAAGATCTAAAATAGTGTTGTTAGTAGCTTCTGTTTGACCATTAGTTTCAAGATGGAATGCAGATGAGAAATCAATCTTTGTTCCTAGGTTAGCAAACAAAGTAATCCAAAAGTTATTACAAAATATAGAATCACGATCATAAATAATAACTTTTGGTAATCCATGATTAGTGAAAACAGTTTTCAAAAACAATTGTGCCACCTGAGATGCTGTTAAAGTTTTCTTGCATGGAATGAAATATGCTTGTTTACTAAACCTGTCTATAACAGTCCAAATCATATCATGGTTAGCTTTAGTATTAGGTAAACCAGTAATAAAATCCATAGAAATCCGTTCCCATGGTCTTGTTAGAATAGATAAAGGCATAAGTAAACCGAATTATTTACCATCATGTCTCTTAACTCTTTGACAAACCAAACATTCAGAAACAAAGTTAGATATATCAGTGTCCATATGTGGCCAATAAAAATCTTCAGTCAATGTACGCAAAGTAGATATGATACCTCTATGACCTTGATATGGAGGACAATGAATTTCATTCAAAACAAAAGATCTAAATGGGACTGTAACACATAATATCTTTTCATAAAACATGAATCCATCATTGTAAGACAGTGAATCAATAGGAATCCAATTATTTTCAACTAATTTATTCCAGTCAACTTGAAATGTAATGTCATGATGATAAGTATCTTTCATAGGGGTTAAAGAATCAAATGATATGACAGAGATATTATGAATGGTTGGTCTTCTACTTAAAGCATCGGCTACTACATTTTCTTTTCCTGGTTGATATTGGATAAGGGGATGAAAACTCTGAATAAAAGTTGCCCATTTGATATGTCAATCAGATATTTGGGGTTGACTAAGGAGATGTCTAATACTTTGTTGGTCAATCTTAATCATAAACTCAGAACCCATTAAGTAATGTTTCCATTGTCTTAAAGCTTGTACAACAGCTAAAAATTCTTTATGATAAGTGGAATATTTAAGTTCGGATGGTTTCAATTTACAGCTAGAATAGGCTATGGGATGATTATCTTGCATAAGTATGGCTCCTATTCTAGATCCGCTAGCATCAGTAACTACTAAAAAGAATGGTCTATTGAAATCAGGTAGTTGTAATACAGGAGCATGGGTTAATGCATGTTTCAATAAATCAAAAGATTTTTGTTGATTATCAGACCAATGATAAACAATACCTTTCTTTAAAAGTTTAGTCAAAGGCAAAGCAAGTAATGAGAAATTTCGCACAAACTTCTTGTAAAAACTAGCAAGACCTAGAAAAGAATGTAACTCATGCACATTTTTAGGTATAGGCTAGTTTAATATTGCTTCTACCTTCATACCTTCTGATGACACAATATGACCTAAATATTCAATTTCTGTTTCAAAGAACTCACTCTTTTCTAGATTAGCATACAATTGATTATCTTTCAACAACTTGAAAACCAAAGATAGATGTTCATAATGTTCTTTCTCATTTGTACTGAATACCAAGATATCATCAAAGAATACTATAACACAATGTTGATATTTAAAAAATATGCGATTCATCATTCTACTAAATGTAGCAGGTACATTAGTCAATCCAAAAGGCATCACTAAAAATTCATAATGTCCAAATTGCGTTCTAAATGCAGTTTTAAATATATCAGATTTATCTAATCTCACTTGATGATAACCAGATTTAAGATCTATTTTACTAAATATGGTAGACCCTTGTAGTTTATCCTTAAGATCATCTACCCTAGGAATTGGATATCTATTCTTTACAGTAATCTTATTTAGGACACGATAATAAATGCACATGCGATAAGTATTATTTTTCTTCTTTACCAACAAAACAAGTGCGCCAAATGGAGAACTGCTGGGTCTAATTAATCCTCTGTTTAATAATTCCTCAACTTGATTTTGAATTTTTTTCTATTTAATCTGGTTATGCCTATATGGTGCTTTATAGGGTGGTTGTGTACCAGGAATTAAATCTATTTTGTGGTCTTCAGGACGTGAAGGAGGTAGCCCAGGTGGTAAATCTTCAGCAAAACAACCTTTAAATTGTGCAAGGAATTCTTTATGCCTAGGGTGCATATGTTTTTCTTTAGCTTGAAGTTCATTCACCCAAATTAGATAAGATTTACTACTTTTTCGTAATTCACGTTTAGCTTGATTATGAGTAAGCAGTGGAAAATTATTAGATGTGTGCATACCATACAATGTAATGTGTTTTTCTTGAAAATGAATTTTAATTGAATGCGTGGAATAATCTATGTCAGGATTATGCTGATGACGCCAAGGCATACCTAGGATAATATCACTGGATTGTAAAGGTACAACTAGGAAATTCCTTCTTTCAGTGTATTCACCAATTTGAGTTTCTAAATCATGCACCTCTTGTGTTCCATTATACCTTGTGCCTAAGAATGCTGCTTTAATGCGAAAATGCGTAGGAACAGTTTGTAATTTCAATTCTTTCACTAACTTTGCAGAAATAAAATCATGTGTACTACCATCATCATGCAAAATAATCTTTTCTTTTCCATGCACTAAACATTTCATTGTCAACAAAGAATGTGGAGTTGGCATACCTGGTAAAATATCCAAAAGAGTAGTAATGTCGTCCTCATCTTCCATAAAGTCAGGCATTTCCTCATGTTCTTTATCTTCCATTGCTCCAAGATAGTTGGTATGGATAGGTGGCTTCTTCGATTGGCAATTGGTTGCTAGATGTCCAGGTTGATGGCATCTGTAATACACTATAGGTTTGGCTTTAGATACATTGTTTGCAATGGCAGGAAGTCTAGGAATATTAGGATTTAGCTGTGAGGATGGCTTAGGGTTTTGATTGGTATTTGATGGCAAAGGAGGTGGTTTTTTCCAAGACTTACGGAAAGATGATGAAGGAAATCGACTTTGATTGAATCTTCTAAAATTTGAATTGAATTGCTTAGAACCATAGTTACCATTTGCTTGAAATTGTTGTGGACGTTTGTCTCTTCCTTGAATCTTAACTTCAGTGTCATGAGCTAGAGAAATTGCATCTTCAAGGGTTGCAGGCTTGAACATATTGACTTCAGCGTAGTAATGCCCAAGTAATCCAGACATAAACTTACGCTTGTGAGTCGCTTCAGGTATGCCTTCAAGCATGCATAGTTGCAATAGGGTATTCCAAAATCGTTCGGTATACTAGGAAATAGGCTCATGATCTCTTTGCTGAAGAAGGTCCCATTGCTTTATGGCTTTTTCATGGAATTGTGGAGGAAGGAAATTCTGCATAAACTTCTTTTTGAAACTCTCCCAGGTAGTGGGACAATCTATGCTCTTACGAACCACGGTCCACCAAAGAGATGCTCGATCGACTAAATGATTAGTGACACATTTAATTTTATCTTTTTCAGCGTATGTCTCTTCATAAAAGTAATCATCAAACTGACTGATGAATGCAAGAATAGTCTTTCCATCTCGAGTTCCATTGAAAGTACGGAATTTGACATTTCTTTTACTTATCTTTGTTTCTTTGCGGATGGATTGAGCTTCGAGCATCTCATCAATGGTACATCGGATAAGATCTTCGGGTTGTGGTCCATCTTTGTTGGTAGTCGATCGTTGTAAATTGGCCAATTGAACTTGCAAAGCTTGCCGGGCTCTTCGTTCTTCATCCAGCTGCATCATAATTAAATCCAATTTTTGTTCCATCGTAGGTTCAGGAAGATCGCCTTCAGCCCCCATTAAATCGTCCATATTTTGTTTCGTCATCCTGTAAAACTCCAAAAGACCTCACACTCTCAAAATCCAATTAGCCGGATGAGCGTAGCTCAAAATCGGGTATACAAGGCTTATAGATTTTTGTTTGGCTTTTACGATCTTCGACTTTTGTGGTTGTGGGATTTGAAGTCTTCTTAAAATCTGCGTTGTCGTATTGCTGCGCATTCGAGGTGTGAAATCCACCCAAAAGTTGTGTGTGTGACATTTGTTACTTTGTACATACTTAGTTGTTGTGTTTACATTTATTTTCTGCGTATGAGTATAGTGGAGAGAAGTTTGGAGGCATAGTGGTGGGCATGAAGGGATGCTTTCAGTCTATGTTGAGCAGGGCTAACGAGAGAAGGCTTTACATTGGACAAGCGTTACATGTTGATGCCCTTTAGAAAGGATTCACATCAGACATTTATGTTTATAGTACCCTGGTGTCTATGTATAGCAAATGTGGGAGCATTGTAGAAGCAGAGAATGTGTTTGATGGGTTGTCTGAGCACACTGTTGTGTTATGGAATGCTTTGTTTTCTGTCTATCTAGAGGTTATGATCTGCTTCCTGAGTTTGGAATGGCATTTATCTGCACGTATGGTGACTATTCATGTATGGTTGAAGCTCAAGCCCTCTTCAATGGAATGCTCGAATGGGAGAGAGCTATACATCTTACCAGCTATGAGGTGTCCAAACACAATAATGTGGTTCATCCTACAGCTCAATTTGGGTACAGATCAACGGTTGGTCCACATTGTATGCTCGGGAAGAGGACAAAGGGGGCATGAGAAAGAAAAAGCAAAAGAGGACTATTTTTGAAAGGGCATTTTTGGGGGGAAAAAGGGGCTTAATGGAGAGGAGTGCAGAAAAAAAACGGAGGGGATTTTTTTTGTGAATCAGTGGAAGGAGAAGCCAAGAGAGAGGAGTCACGGAATGCAAAGCATGGCGTCCTCTTCCATGGTAGTTCATGTGATAATAGAAGAAAAGAAGAGAGCTAGACTGTGTGTGAAGAAATAACAGGGAACATTCCTCCAGGCATACGCAGGCACAAGGGGAGAAGCTGTTTCCAGGAAACAAGCTTTGCCTCATTGAATTTCTGAATCTGAATCTCCCTAAGAAGCATATCCGGCCAGAGAGACAATTCGAGGGCGGAGCTAGGCTGAAGCAGAATGACACTGGGTTGCTTTTGCAAAGCCTATTAAAGAATGCTCCATGGCGGCTCTGTTCTCTTCCCGCCAGCTCCTGCCATATCATCCTATGAAAGAAGGCTACAATCTCCTGGTTATGTGAGAGTTTCTGGTAGAAAGCTGGCCATCCGTTGTGCCTTCAATCCTGCCATTCTTGAGCAGCCTCTTGCTTCCCCTCCATCGTCAAAGCCTAGCTCCTAAGTGGGGGTCAGGTGATATGAAGATGGAAAGCTAAACAACGCAGAATGAAGGAGGAAGAAACGACGGTGATGCAGTAAACGATGGCAAGCTTGAACAACGTTGACGGTGGAAAGACAGCAGGAGTTGATGTCGAGGCTGTGAAGGCCAAAGAAAGAAGTGATGAAGATCACGTTAAAGCTGCTACGAGAACAATTTGAACCCCTGCGTATTGTAGGGCTAATGCTGAACAGAGGGATGAACCAGGGAATCAGAAGCGCAGGAATGTGCTGTTTCGAGACCTTAAATGCATCGTTGAAATCAGTGAAACACTAATAGATGCAGATTATGTGATTGAACTCTTCAATTGGATTAAGACATTAGAGGATTGTTGATTCCTCCCTGTTCAGTCTCCTTGAATTTGATCTCAGAAGGTCCTGCAAAACAGAGAGGAGAAACAATAGAATGAGACATTATTGAGACCTTGCATCTATACGTGGAAGGGAAAGCAGGGCTGCTGACCTGCATTCGTCCATGAAGGTATTACTGGTACAGACACTACTGTGCTTATCTGTGTGAGAGATTCGAGAAGACTTGAAAGACCAAACAAGTTTATTTAGGTGTTTATGATGAACCTGAGAAAGCAGCAATAGCTTATGATCTGTACCTAAATACTGGGGGAAAATTGAGAGACTGCAGAAGGCTTGATGGTCTTTGAAAGGGTTCAGAACTTTTCAAAGGTATAAAAGGACAACAAAGTGAAACAGTGATAAATCAGATGATACTCAAGAAAGATAAATGATACAGGAATGGTTTGAATGTATCTGTTCTGATGTCAAATTGAGTAGATTGTTATTCAGTAAAGAGATCCTTGATTTTTGTCCTATGTTATTGGATTTCGTATGAATCCTTTACAGTACTGGGCATTATTTTGAACTGTACCAAAACTGTTCCCTAAACCTCTTGTATACACCTCTGAGGATCCTTCTACTTGTCCTTTATTACTGCTGCAACTATTCTGAGGGCTGAGACATACAGAATTGTTGTCTTAGATTAGGTTCAGAATTCTCAGAAGCTACGTGAAGCTGTGGATTTGAACATAGATAATAATTACCTGTTTGAATCAAAAGATCATCAGTCATAACAGAGTTCAGCTCTTCTGATGTAAAAGAGGGAGTTGTTAAGCTTTAAAAAAAACTACTTGTCTCATCAGTCTTTTGAAGAGTTGTTGGAATGTAAACATGAACGTTGTGGAGGTGGCCACTGTAAGCTAAATTGGCTTTCTATTCGTCTTCAATTATTGACAGAAATAAAAACAGAGACTTAAGTTCAATTTCTCATCTTGCTTATTCGCCTGATTGATCTTCTATCTTGAAATTCGTCAAGGTCCTCTACGGATGCGACTTTACTTTCGAAAACCCTTCGACAGCGTATGACCTTCTGCGTGTGTGCTGAAACTGGTTCAGCAAGTCTGCATATGCGAACAGAGTCTTTTAGGGAATAACTTTGCATTTCAATGCTTCTGCACAGGAACAGTCCTTATGGGAGTTTTTAGAATAAGTCAGTTTTGATCTCTGATGACTTGCAGGACTTGTAGAGTGATAGAACTTGAGGAACTTGACAGACTTTGAAAATTTTTGACTTGCGACTTAGTTGATTAAGCTTATTTGTAGTCAACGACGAATTTTAGGGGGGCGTTTTTCAGCCCGCCAAAAATCACGACGAGGATATACTGATGCCGCCGATTCAAGAATTTGAGATACTAAGCTTTTAGCTTAAACCTTGAAGATTAAAGATGAAGCTTATCTCTGTTTTGTATGAGAAGAAACGACTTGATAGAAGAGATGTGGGAGTGGTCCTTTTCTTCCTCAGGCCGGTCCTTTGCGATCAGAGCCTGTAGACAAAGGTTCTTGACCACCAGGAATCCACCTGTATCGACCGTTCTCAATGAAACTGACTGTAGAGCTCGATCGTTCTAGGAGCTTCGCCTTCGCGCAAGATGGATAGCGATTGGAAGCTCTCGATCTCAACTTCGCTCTAATATCACTGGTGCACAGATCGGATGTTGTATGCTCGCGTAGTGAGCGCTGGAAGGTCCCCAAGAACCAAAGAACTCTACTTTTTGCACAAAACTCAAGGTAGAAAGTATGCACGACATGAATAAGAGACCAATTGGGTGCAATCTCCCCCCATGCCTTGTGTGAGCGCTCCACAAAGCATGTATTTTATGTATTAATCATCTTCAAGCTCAAATAATAGCCCAAATTACAAAATAGCACACTTTTGGCTTTTGAGTTTGCTTTAGTGCCAAATAGAAATAAAGATAATGGGCGGGTGCCCAAACAGTCAGGCATACCCAATATAATGTCCAAATACAAATATCATAATCATGCGTACATGCGCATACAAAATAATAAATAAATATCCAACGCCTTAATAAATAGGCGTGACAAAATATAGGCTCCATGCCTAAGGTATGCGCCCATCAAAATATAAGTGATAACTCGAATACATGCTATCCTCCAATGCTTCCCTCCGCCACTGTTGCTATCTCTACACATCAACTGAAGCATTCACAATCGTTAGTAAAATAATACAATTAAACCGACAAAAGTGAATACCTAGCAGTCTTTAGCTACATAAATAAATCAATTGGTTAGAAATCAATCCTAACCTTAATTTATCATGAGTGCACATTCTAAACTCATAAACGTTTATTAATTTAATATGTATTTTGTAGAATCACCCGTTATGGAATCACCCATGTACACACTAAATTAATGAAACGCCCGAAAAGGATAGGCGTCCCCATCAACTTCTCACACAAAGAATCCACTTTGTGTATGAGCCCCGGTAAACAAAGTTTACGGAATCCACCGTAAAACCTCACGGAATCCACCGTTGCATGGAATCCACCGTGTAATAATTATATCTAATACCTAAGAATGCAGTCTTGATGCGATAATGAGTTGAAACAGTATGTAAATTCAATTCTTTGATCAATTTTGCAGAAATAAAATTGTGTGTGCTCCCATCATCATGTAAAACAATCTTTTCTTTACCATGCACAAGACATTTCATCGTTAATAATGAATGAGGATTTGGCATACTTGGTAAAGTATTTGAAGTAGCACTGATATCATCATCGTCTTCTGTGAAATCTGGCATTTCTTCATGGTCTTCATCTACAGTCGATCCCAAGTAATTGGTGTGGACAATTGGCTTTTTGGATTGACAATTCACTGCTAGATGTCCAAGTTGGTGGCAATTGTTATAGACTATGGGTTTGGCTTTGGTGGTAATAGCTGGGAGTTTAGGTATGTTGGGATTTGACTGGAAAGATGGCTTAGGATTTGGATCTGTATTTGATGGTAAAGCACGAGGTCGTGTCTAAGATTTACGGAAAGAAGATGGAACAAATCAATTTTGATTGAATATTCAAAAGTTAGAATTGAATTGCTTTGTACCAAGTTTACGGTTAGTTAGAATTGAATTGCTTTGAATTTTTTCTTCAGCATCATGGGCCAAAGATATCCCATCCTCGAGAGTCGTTGGCTTGAACATGTTCACCTTCGCATAAAAGTGACCAAGCAAACCAGACATAAACTTGTACTTGTGGATCACCTCAGGTACATCTTCGAGCATTCGAAGTTGTAATAAGGCGTTTCAGAAACACTTAGTATATTGTGAAATAGGCTCACAATCTCTTTGTTGTAGAAGATCCCACTGTTTGATTGCTTTTTCATGGAATTGAGATGGAAGAAAATTCTACAAAAATTTCTTTTGAAAAGCCTCCCAAGTAGTAGGATAATCAATACTTTTACCGACAACAGTCCACCATAGCGATGCTTTGTCCACTAAATGATTAGACTTGAGTTTTTCTTTTTCAGCATACTGTTCTTCATGGAAATAATCATCAAACTAATTAATAAGAGCGAGAACAATCTTTTCGTTACATAACCCATTAAATGTACGAAATTTGAAATTTCTTTTACTTATCTTAGCTTCTTTCTTGATAGATTATGCTTCAAGTGTCGTATTGATCATACATCATATAACATATTTGGGTTGTGGCCCATCTTATTCGATAGTAGATCGTTGAAGAGTAGCCAATTGAGCTTGCAAATTTTGATGTGCTTTTCGTTCCTCTTGAAGATGCATCATAATTAGGTCCAATTTTTGCTCCATCGTTGGTTTTGGTAAATCACCTTCAGCCATCAAATATTCCATATTTTGATTAGATATCCTGCAAAATCTCAAACAACCTCACACACTCGAAATCTTGTTAGTGGGATGAGCGTAGCTCAAGGTTGGGCTTACAAGACTTGTTTTTTTATAAAAAAATATGCATTTTTGTGGTGTTTCTTCTTTTTGCGAATACGAAAATTGATGAAGGTATTCTTTCAAGTGGAAAATAGACAGTGTGTGTCCATTTGCTTGCTGGAAACTGTCTCTGTCAGAGTGCAGGTACGAACACGGGCTTACTGGAGTTGTAAAATCGGTTTGAAGTTGATTTGGAGAAGAGGTCAGTGTGAAAGCCCGTTAAGGAGGAAATTAAAAAGTAAAATCCTTAATATTTAGTAAAGCCTAAGAACCTTAAGCTTACAAAAAAAACACCCAACTTTTGAATCAAATGCGACAGGACGACGCTATGCTGATGCTGGTTTCGATGGCAGTCAGTACATCCTACCGCCCGCAGATGTTTGAACTGGAGAAGTTAAGCTTTATTATAAAGCTTATTAAGCTTTATAATCCAATTGACTTATCTTTCTTCTCTGAGAAAAATGTATTGATGAAGGAGCTTGGGAAGCGCTCCTCCATCTTGCCAGAGAGTGGTCCTTCGCGATCCAACAACATAGCAGAGGGTTCTTCACTGTTAGGAACACGCTGGAATTCATGGTTCATCGCCAGACTGATTGTAGAGCCTATTCGTTCTAGTAGCTCCGCCTTCGCGCGAGATGGTAAGCAATTGGAAGCCCTTGATCTCAACTTTGCTCTGATACCACTGGTGTGCAAATCGGATGTTGGATGCGTACGTAGTGAGTGTTGGAAGGTCCCCAAGAACAAAATAACTCTACTTAAGCTCAAAAAGTAAGAAGATAGACTTGCATGACATGAAGAAAAGAGACAAATTAGGTTTAATATCCCCCCCCATGCCTTGTGTGAGTGCTTCATAAGGCATGTATTTATAAATTTATTCATCTCAAAGTTAAAAAATAACCCAATTTTACAATAAGCATGCTTTAGCCTTTGTGTTTGCTTTTGTCCAAATAAAGAATAAAAAGGTTAGGCAGCTCAAAAGTCGAGCTGTGCTGCCCAATTATTATCCAATAATGAAATATTTAAACCGTACACCCATGAGCATACAAAATAATAAATATTTGTCAAGTGCTTCAATAAATAAGCGTGCCTAAATAAGTATTAATGCCATGCCTTTAATGATAAGACACACGCCCATAAAAAATGATAATTCCTTCTAGGTAATTTGAATACATGCTATCACCCAGTGCTTTCCAACGCCACTGCTACCTGATCTACACATCAATTGAAGCATTTACAATTGTTAAAAAATAATAAAATTAAACCGACAAAAGTGAATATCTAGTAGTCTTTAGCTATAAAATAAATAAATAGGTTGGAACTCTATCCTAACCTTAATTTAATATTATGAGTGCACTCTAAACTCATAAACATCCATTAATTTAAATACATATTTTGCGAAATCACCCGCTATGGAGTCACCCACGTGCACATTAAATTAACATGATGTTGAAAAGGACAGGTGTCCCCGTCAACTTCTCGCACAAGGAATCCACCTTGTGTACGAGCCCCGGCAAATAAATATAAATTTATAGAATCCATCGCAAAACCTCATGGAATCCATCGTGGTTTCACGAAATCCATCGTGGAATATGCCTCCTGGCATTATAAATGAATGAAAGTACTCACTCATTTGTAGTATTTGCTACTTGGTTGACTACTCATGTTTTGATTCTTGTGATCATTATTTATATGGAAAGTGGATATGTAACCTCATGAAAATCTAGCTCTATGGGCATGGGTGAGCCTTTGGCTATTAATCTAGATGTTTGTGGTCAAATGCCATGTCAATCATTAGGTGGTGCTAAGTACTTTGTGATATCCATTGATGATTATTTGCATAAAGTTTGGGCTTATCCTATTAAGTAGAAATCAAATGTATTACCCACATTTCCGTGCTTTCTTGCTGCCATTTAGAACCAGTATAGGTATAGGCTCAAATACCTATGATTCGACAATGGGGTGAATATGTCTTTAAGGCATTTGAGCAATTTTATCTGATGAGAGGGATATAAAGCATTAGTTGATAGCCCCATATACTCTACCCTAGAATGATGTTGTAAAGCACATAAATAGAAATATTCAGGAAAGAGTTTGTAGTATGCTTAGTTAGTAAAGCTTACCATAATACTTTTGGATTGAGGTAGTTACTACTACTATTCTTTTAATTAATAGATCCCAATGCACTACTCTTGGTGGTAGATGTAGTGAAGAGGACCAAAGAGAGAGAAGAGAAGAGAGAGAACATTGTAGAGAGGAGATAGAAAGACTAGCAGAAGAGAGAGAAAGATAGGAAGAGAGAGACATAGAGCAAGGAAGCCATGAAAGTTGGGAGAGAGGTGAAGAGACTTGATTATGAAAAAACGTGGTTGCAAACCTTTTGGATAATATTGTACCTTAGGAGAAATATTTGGAATCTCTCAAAAGATTCTCTTTAAAAATGCTTATTTAATAAATTTTTGAGAAGAACCACTATTTTGATTCGACCATCTTTGAAAGTGATACAAAATACTCTATTTTTAAAAATCAATTTTGTTAAGAATAGACAATTTTAAGCTATTTGGTAAATTTTAACATATAAAGAGTTTGGAATTTCATAGTAAGATGGCATAATATTACTAGCCTTTGGAATAATTTTGAACTTAATTTGAAATAATAATTTTCATCAATCTTAAATTCAGCCCTTTAATAAGAAATGCATAATCATTCCTAGAACTATCATCATTGCATTTTGTACACCATGTGGATCAACATTTGAACTACTAAATTTTACCCAACGAGTACTATTTATTCAAGAACTAATAGCTATTGAACCAAAGAAAAATCCCTTTGCAGCACTGGTTTTGAAAATATGATATGTATTAATGCATCGCTTACAATTTCTTTTTGGTAGATGAAGAAAGGGGTATAGGCCGTCATCCATTTGCTATTCTTTGAGAAATCATTTAGTATTATAGGTATATTGTGATGCGTGCCTTCCTATGGGTTGGCATTGCTAATCGATGGGAGCCCTACTCTATGGACATAGCTGCCCTTCTTTTTGGTTTTACTAGGCAGCCCTCTAAAATTTCAACACAAGCCAAGCCAAGACTCAGTAGACTATGACAAAGCCGTATTTGTGAAGGGCATTTAATCTTCCATTCTTGCTCAAACATAAGAAGGTTGGCTAATGGGTAAATATTTCAAAGTCCTAAGTTACGATGCTATGTGGTGCAACAATTGAAGCTTTGAGGAAGATAAATGCTTGCATATAAATCAGGTGTATTCCATGAAACAACAACAAAGCTCATTAAGATGGTGTGTAAGACGTGGTGTAGAAGCAACCTTGATCCAATGCATTGCATGAGATTTTTGTGATCAAAGTTTCACAAGAAGGTGATGCCATGCATCAAAACACACAAAAAGTGATCGTGTTTTCAGGAAAATTTGGAAGCGTTACGCCGCCATCGCACTTGCTGTCGGCGGAGCTACTCATATTTGGCCATTGTATTGTTCATGTTGGCGCGCGTCACCAGATCGTCTCGACCATGCAAGAATCCTTAGATCAAATTCATATATCGTGTAGGCTCATCGTGGACTGCTGGCTAACCAGAGGTTTACGTCTCGTGCAGGCCGAATCCTTGTGTCGCGCCTTCTCATGAGCGCTGTGTCTGATTGGGTAGCATTGGACCACCCCGGATTTAAGGATCATTTATCTCCTTGTTAGGTGAAATTCATGGTATAATTCATCCTTTTTAATCCTAACTTTGCAATGTAAGAGAATACAATCCTAATAAAAGATTGCAAATTCGATGCTTCAAATTTAAAGAGTTGGTTTAACTCTCTATCACTTCAATTAACTAGTTCCTCACAAACAATCCACCTATGACTTTTGGTGTGGCTCAAGGATATTATCAAACTATCTAGCGAGGAGCACATTCGAGATCCTTGATAGAGTTACCTTATATGCATGATTGCTTACACTACATATTTTTCGAATGGTTTGTGAGCATCCTCAACTAATGCTGGCATAAGAGGTGCAAGGTTCCACTTAGAGTAGAGCTAAAAGATGCTTGACAATGCCACTCTCTCCATAGGTTTATCCACATGTAAGTTTTTGGGAGGAAGGAAAATTTTGATTTACATCCACTATGGCATTTTTCCTATATCCAAAGGTATTTTGTATGTGTGTGTGTGTGTCTGTGTGTACACATATGTGTATGTATGTATCACTACAACATATAGACCCAATAGCGACGTTTAAAGCGACGGAATTATTCATGGAAAAATTACCCTCGTCATCGCTATTAGTGATGCGATCGATTCTTTGCTATTAGCGTCACTATTTGCGTTACTAATTGGGTTAGTGACGCAAATAGCGATGCAAATAACGACGCTTATACAAACGGTTGCAGAGTAAATTTCTGACTCAAATAACGACGGTTACAGAGGGGAAGAAATTTAGGTGGTAGGGCATGCAGCCCTGCCACCCTTCTAGCTATATGCACTAAATATTCTTGCATAATTCATTTGCCAATGTCATCTACACCTAATGTCTAAAAATTGTGTATCAGATTTTTTTTTAAAAAATGAATCTTTTGATTGCAAAAGCGAGATATAATCAATTCGAAAATGTATTTTGCAAGGAGCTTTTTCATCACTTGCTTAGGTTCGAGAAGAAAAAGAGCTTGTGATTCCAAAAGCTAGATATAATCAATTCAAAAAAGTATTACTCAAGGAGCTTTTTTATCACTTGTTAGGCCCAAGAAGAAGAGCTTTACTTCAAGCTTTCATTATAATCAGGACCCTGAGGTATGAATAAGTCTCATTGATCTTCTGCTCACTCTAGCTTATTCCAAACTCGTTCAAGTCTTTTTGGGGGGGCATTTGGACATTTGTAAGAGTTATACCATGGTGTTGGAGCCAAAAGCACTTATATAGGGAGTGGTAGTATCTCTAAGCTCTACTTCTTCCTTCTTGTTTTTACCTACGTCTAAGTCATCTTCTATCTCTTCTTTCTTGTCTTCACCCTCAATCTCAATGGATGCAGGTGTTTTAAGATCAAAATAATCAAGCTCATCCTCCCCCTTCTCAAACTCCATTTTTTGAGCTCAGACTAGTTGCTGTACTCCAAGTAGATCCCTGAAACGAATGAATTTCTCTTTACCAAGTGATTTGCTAAAGATATTGGCTACCTGGTCTTTTATCTTCACATGAAGTAGATCAATCTGTCCTGCAAGTATCATTTCTTTGATGAAATTGTAATGAATCTCTATATGTTTGGATCTAGCATGATAGACAGGGTTGCTAGCTAGCATCCATATACACCTCAAGTTGTGTTATAACCCTCACGCTACTCCATATATACCTCTTCAAGCAAGTCACCATTCAAGAATGCATTTTTGACATCCATATGTCATAATTTTTAGCCCTTAGAAGCCACTAATGCAATGACTATTCTCACCATTTCCATCTTGGTAACTAAGTTGAAAGTCTTCTCATAATCTAGGCTGTATTGCTGAGCATATCCCTTTGCAATGAGCCGGGCTTTATACCTTTCCAATGAACCATCTGACTTGCATTTCTCTTTATAAACCCAATTGCTTAAAGACATCGAGTACCTCATCCTTGTACTTCTGAATGTACAGCCATGTGTATCAGTTGAAATCATCTATCCAATCGATAGTAGATTCTTGCAAATTTTGTTCTACCATCTGTCCAATCGACAATAGATTCTTGGTAATAGAAGGTACATGTAGTACATCATGTAGGCTCTTCTTTCTGTCATCATAGCTGTAGCAATCTACCTTCCTACTGGCATCCCACACTCGTGCCCAAAATCTTTCCATCCCTTTCAGCTCCAAGTCTTGCATGACTTCTCGAACAACGTCCTTATGAAATGATCTTTTCGAGATGAGAAGCTCGTATCCGCACTACACTATTCTTATCTCCCGAAGGGCAATAGTGCCCAGTTTCCATCTCCTCTTCTTCTTTGGTGGTTGTTGTGCTCTATGGGGAGCACCTGTTGTTGCTGCACTAGAGGAGGCTCCACCTTGTGCTCCAGGTGGTGGGCTTTGGCATGAGCCCTTCCCATGGCCGAGAAACGGGGACATGCTTGCTTGGTACGTGCCATGCAAGCTCGAGGAGGGCAAGATGGAGAAGAGACAGAGGCTGGGGGTTCCCTCCTTCTCCTTTGTAGTTGTCCCCTCTCTTTTAGTGGATGCGGTGGCAATGGTAGTGGTAGTGGCAGCCTCTCTCTCTCTCTCTCTCTCTCTTGTGTTGACCTGTCTCCCTTCTTCTCTCTATACATCTCTTCATCAACAAAAGGAAAGAGAGAAGTAAAGAAAAGAGAAAAACAAAGAGAGAAGAGATAATGCACTTACCTCAAAGCTTGAAGAAGAATCCTTTTGTCCTTCTCTCCTTCTTCTTCTCCTTCATGGGCTCCCTCCTTCTTCTTTGCAGTTGTCCCCTCTCTTTTTGTGGTGGATTGGTGGTGGCAGTGATCTCTCTCTCTCTTTCTCTCAATCTCCCTTGCGCACATTGCTCTCTCTCACTTCTTCTCTCTATACACTCTTCATCAACAAAAAGAAAAAGAGAAGTAAAGAAAAGAGAAAAACAAAGAGAGAAGAGATAATACACTTAACTCAAAGCTTGAAGAAGAATCCTTTCGCGTTTCTCTCCTTCTTCTTCTTCTTCTCCTTCATGGGTTCCCTCCTTCTTCTTTGCAATTGTCCCCTCTCTTTTTGTGGTGGATTGGCGGTGGTAGCGACCTCTTTCTCTCTCTCTCTCTTTCTCAATCTCCCTTGGGCATGTTGATCTCTCTCACTTCTTCTCTCTATATACTCTTCATCAACATAAAGAAAGAGAGCAGTAAAGAAAAGAGAAAAACAAAGAACCTCAAAGCTTGAAGAAGAATCCTTTCGCGCTTCTCTCCTTCTTCTTCTTTTCCTTCACGAGTTCCCTCCTTCTTTGCAGTTGTCCCCTCTCTTTTTTTGGTGGATTGGTAGTGGTAGCGACCTCTCTCTCTCTCTCTCTCTCTCTCTCTCTCTCTCTCTCTCTCAATCTCCCTTGCGCACGTTGATCTCTCTCACTTCTTCTCTCTATACACTCTTCATCAACAAAAAGAAAGAGAGAAGTAAAGAAAAGAGAAAAACAAAGAGAGAAGAGATAATACACTTACCTCAAAGCTTGAAGAAGAATCCCTTCGTACTTCTCTAATTTTTTTTCTCCTTCAGGAGTTCCTTTCTTCTCCTTTACACTTGTCTCCTCCCTTTTCGTGGATGGTAGCAGTGGCAGTGACCTCTCTCTCTCTCTCTCTCTCTCTCTCTCTCTCTCTCTCTCTCTCTCTCTCTCTCTCTCGCTTGTTTACAAACCTGTAAAATGCCATGTTCAGGGTTCGACACTTTTTTATGAAGCCCCTCTCTCTCATGTTTTTTATTTCTCTCCATCTCTCTTCCTTCCCCTCCCTTCTTCTCTCTATTTCTCTCCCTCCTTCCCTCCCCACTCTCACACAATTCATCTCATTGCAAAGACAATCAAAGATAGAAAATAAAAAGCTTAAGAAACAAAGATATTGAAAGAAATGTCACCCCACCTCTCTTTATCTCCCTCTCCCCTCTCTCCCTTTACTTTTCTTTCTTAACCTTCTCTCTCATTCTCTCATTGTTTTCCTATTTCTCTCTCCCTCTCTATTTTTTCTCTCTATCTCTCTTTCTCCCTCTCTCTCTCTTCTTTTCACTCTCCTTCCTCTCTTTAATTCACCCTTCTTTTGTACCTCCTCCTCTCTTCCTTCCCTCTCCCTCTCTCTATTTCTCTCCCCCTCTCTTTCTCTCTCTATTTCCCTTTCTTAGTTTCCTCTCTCTTTGTTTCTCCCCTCTCTCTCTCTCTCGTTGTTTCTCTCAATCATCCTCCTCTCTCCCTCCCTTCATTTCTCATTTCTCTCTTCCTCTTTCTCTTTGTTTCCTTTCTCTCCCTCCTTCTCTCTTCCTCTCCCTTCATTCTTCTCCCTTCCTCCCTCCCTCTCTTTCCATGTATCTCTTTGCAAAGAAAAACAAAAAAACAAAACAAGAGAACACAAAAATAAAGCAAGAAGAGGCAATGTACCTATCTCAAAGGCCTGAAGATGAAACCCTTTGTACATTCTCTTTGCACCTTCCCTCCCTTCTCCCTTGTACACTTCTCTTTCTTCTTCGTGTATAGCAGCGGCGGCAGTGACAATGGTGATGAGCTTCCTCTCTCTCTCTCTCTCTCTCTCAAAGCTTTAAGCTCTCTTGCTCTCTCTTTCATTATTTCTCGCAAATGTTTTCTCGGTAAATGTTATGCTCGGGTTTTCGAAACTTTTTCCTCAGACCGGCATCACTTAGCGTCACTATTAGCATCGCTATATGCGTCGCTATTAGCGTCTCTATTAGCGTCGCTATTAGCATCGCTAATATAATTAGTGACGCTAATAGCGACACTTTTAGCGACACCACTTTTTTTCATCGCAAATGGCCATCGCTATTGCCCCATTCCCTTGTAGTGTATATATGTACATATATTTATATGTTACATACATACATACATATGTACATATGTATGTGTATGTGTGTATGGGTAAGAGGTGGTGGCACCAATTACCCATTGATTTTCACTTCCATGATTACTTATGCTTGTTTGCATTGGAAGCCTTGTCTTTAATTTCAATTAATATCCTTGCTCATTCCTTTTCATAGAAAAACACAATGAGACACTCCCTTTTATAGTGGAAAAACTAGGTTATTGACTGGATTATAATTTTTTACAAAGCAAGGCATAAGAAAATAAAAGTATTTCAAAATATGGATGTTCAAAATGCATACAACAAACAAAAGGATACTAATCTTTGGTATTTTACATCAAAATTTCTAGACCACCAAACTATGACTTTCCATGGGTATATTATATGTAGATAGTATGATAATTGAGTTTATTCTTGGCAAATAAGTGAATTGTATAAAAAAATAAGTGTGCATGCCAATTTTTAAAATATATAGGTCAACATAATGTACATGCCTCAAGTGTAACCCCCATATTCAAAGTTTCCATGGTGATATGATGCTTGGAATGAAGTTGCTTTGAAAATAGGGAACATTTTTGCATCAACATGATGCATTGCATCAAGTTTTTCAAAACAATGCAAATTTAAGTACCAACTTGATGCATTGCATCAAGTTAACCCCAAAGAATATCATATATCCACACAAACTTGATGCAATGCATCGAGTTGCCCCAAGTAATACAATTTATACACAAAACTTAATGCAATGCATCAAGTTGCTCCACAAATTGTTATATTTGCGGAGGAATTTGATGTAATGCTTCAAGTTCCTCCCACAAAATGTGATATTTTCATACCAACTTGATACCATTGCATCAACTTTCCCTCACAAAATGTTATTTTTGTATACCAACTTGAATTGCATAAAATTTCCCCTATAAAATGTTATATTTTCATATCGACTCGATGCACTACATCAAGTTGCCCTTGCAAAGCATAACACTTAGATATATCCTAACTTGATGAATCTATCTATAAACTATCCAAAAAATGACTTTTATATTAACTCGAAGCGTTATTTTATCAAGGATCCTTACAAACTAAGAATGTACTTTGGAACTTGCAGCATTACATTAACTTTCCCTCACAAAATGGTATATAATGATGTATTACATGGAGATATTACACCAAGTGCATAACAACATATAGTTTATTCATTGGAATATCAATGGCATGTAGCAACAAGTCTATTCTCATAAGGAGTTGTAACCAGCTTGATGATGTGCATCAAGTTGTCCTTTCCAACCATTACTATCATATCCTTTTTAATCCTAGATTATTTAAGGCCTGAGGATCCCTTGACCCAACATTGTAACTTGGTGCAATGAATCAAGTGTACAATCTTGAGACTTTGATGTTTTTTAATTGTGAGCATATTTAATTGATTTCGTAAATCAAGTCCATTTCTAAGTTACCTATGTTTTGATTCATTCCATGGAATATGTGTTTTATTTCAATAAGTAAAGTTATTTCCATCTCTCATGGATGTTTTGGCTCAATATGTCAAGTCATAACTATGTTTCTCATTTTGGTAAATTTGAAAAGCATTGTAAAAGGTCTTGTTATGTTCATGAGTTGTTGATATAGAAGAAACCACTTAAAGAAGAATATTGTATTACAAATTCCTAAGTAGCATTTCCAAGAAGATAAGAAACTTGTAGAAAAGGAGTAGAAAATTTATGAAACATGCTATATACTTTTCAACAAGCAAGGTAGTTTATAGATATATAGCTTATAACAAGTTTGCATAGGATTTGGAAAGCATACATTTCCTATTATCTATATATCATATTGTTTATGAGCTTAAATATTTGTAAGAAACATGTGTTTCAATAGTACACAACATGATTATAAGACATGTAGCTTTAACTATTATAGCTTAGTAAAAAGTTACATAGTATGAGAAAGTTACCTTGGAAAATATAGCTTATTAAATACAATGCTTACAATGTCCCTTGATGCATTGTATTACAATTGAGTTATTATTATTGGTAGCTTCTTAATATTGTAAGATTTTTTCACTAATTCAATTCAATTGGTTGGATTTGCATTATTAATGCACCACTTTTGCATTAGTTTGAGCTTGAACAAGCATGCCTTGCTTATTGGAAAGGGCTATTCGCTCAATCAATGAATCCATCTTGAAGGGGCTATCCAAGTGGGCCATATGATCAATGAGCTTATCCAATTTTGATACCATTTCATTATGCTCTTAGAGACCATGCCATTGTACCTCGGTGGATGGTGCATCTCATGTTGGCACAGGGTTTGATTGAGG
The DNA here is from genome assembly GCF_053477565.2 of Lygodium microphyllum. Taxonomy (NCBI): domain Eukaryota; kingdom Viridiplantae; phylum Streptophyta; class Polypodiopsida; order Schizaeales; family Lygodiaceae; genus Lygodium; species Lygodium microphyllum. Next base: position 72,829,307 of record NC_141156.1, read on the forward strand.
GCTCTCAAGGCTCCCCATTCAGGTGACTCTGTCTCAAACTCATCCCTATATGGCTCTTCAACTATAGGATCCCTAGCATCGATAATATCTCTTTGCAAGTTACCCTAGGTCTTGCTCTTACCTTTATTTCCTACTATTCTAGCTACAGTCAACTAGACCCACTGTTGGTATAATAAGCATAATTTTTGATACATAACTTTGATTAGACTAGATTTTGATTCAAATAAAAGAGGGGAATACACTCTACAAGATGATATAAAGTTTTTTATTATAGAAAATATTTAGAATTTTCTATAGATCACTTTTTGTGGTTGTATATCAACTGAGTACAATCTGTCCCATTGGACCCTTGTGCACAAAAACTATAATATCTTCCCAAGCACAACTCCAATTGGGGAGGTTTTGATCCAAATCAAGGTAATTTATCCTCTTTGAGAGAAGCTATAAATTTTTTTCTCAATAGTACTAACACTCAATTTTTTGTAAATGGATTACTATAGCAAACTTGAAATTTCTACATCTAGTGTATAGGCTATCTTGACCCAAATTGGCTTCTTCTTCTCATTTCAAAGACATGTGGATCTTGCTTCAAATGATGTAGTTCCTCACTAGGATCCTCCTATTATATAAGACTAAAGCCTCATATCCTTCTTCTCAACTTTCACACTAGGATCTTGAGATGCTCAACTAGAGGCTCGTATCCTCTTGATTGTTTGAGACCTCTATACATTATGCCATGGTAATAGATGCTAGTGAGCCTCTTACTTATGAGGAGGCTATGTTCAAAGGTGATAGTCACTCTTGGGAGAGATCCATGTATTTTGAGTATGATTCACTACAAAAAAATCATACATGGGATTTGGTTACTTTGGCTAATGGAAAACATATATTCCCATACGGGTGGGTGTACAAGTTGAAGAGTATCCTTGGTCACCCTAAGGTAGTATATAAGGCCATATTGGTTACTAAGGATTCTAAGTGAGAGAAGGGAGTTGACTTTGATAAGATATTCTATTATGTGGTCAAGATAACTACCCTATGCTTGGTATTGGCCTTGGTTGTGCCCATGGATTTGGACTTTTACAAGATGGATGTGAAAATGACTTACATGAGGATATCTATATGCAGTATCCTAAGGGCTTTGAGGAAAAGGGTAGGCAATGCCTAGTATGCAAGTTGAGAAAGAGTCTTTATGGAAAGGAAAGCATCTAGAGAATGGTATTATAAGCTTGATGCCTTTATGCATTCATAGGGTTACTCTTGTAGTGATATGGATTCATGTCTTTACATGAAGAAGGCCTGTGATGGTAGCCTTATCATTTTAGTATTATATGTTGATGACATGTTGGTTGTTGGGAGTGCTCATGAAGAGTTGGATGCTTTGAAGACTTAGCTTAAGAAGAGATTTTAGATGAAGAAGATGGGGCAAGCCTTATGTGCATTATGCACAATCACTTTATAAGACTCCTTTATCTATCACAAAAGGAGTATATTTATAAAGTCATTGTGTAGTTCTACATGTAGCATGGTAAGCTTATTGGATACTTGGTATGTGCATTATGCACAATTGCTCTATACGACTCTATAAATCATAAAAGGAGTATATTTATAAAGTCCTTAAGCGGCTCTATATGTAGGGTGGTAAGCTTATTAGTGGATATCCATTACCTTCTCATGTAAAGATCAACTAGGTAGATTCTCCCTAGTTAGATGATGAGAAGGTCAATATGTCCAAGTTCTTGTATACCATGATAGCCACTAGACCTAACATAGCATTTACAATGGGAGTTGTAGCTCATTATATGGTGACACTTGGTAGGCAACATTGGGATGCCATAAAGGGTATCATGAGATACCTTAAGGGAATTATAGATATACGCATTAGTTATGGTGACTAAGATACTCGAGTTGTGAGCTACACATACTCTAACTATGCAGTATATATACCTAGTAGGAAGTCCACCTCTCATTGTATTTTCACTTTTATTGGAGGTGTTGTTTCTTGGATGTCTAGGATATAGAAATGTACAGCCTTGTCTACTATTGAGACTGAGTACATTGTAGCCCCACTCAGGCTTACAAGGAGGCCCTATGGTTAATCCATACTATGACTAGTACATTGCATTCAAACACTATGGGTATCATTCAATTAGCCCATAATCTAATCTTTTATGTAAAGACCAAGCACATTGAGATCCATTATCACTTCATAAGAGAGATGATTGAGGACAAGAAAGTAGAGCTTTTCAAGATCTTAATTGACGAGAATCCTATAGATCTACTCACTAAAAGTTTCACAATAGAATGTTATGCCTTCCATAGAAAGATGTTGTCGCTACCACTAGCAACTGCGGAGACCCTATGGACCACTTATCAAGTTAAGCATTTCAAGAGGAGTGGCAATGGTTACCTCTCACCTAGCCATATATGCTCTCGCAAAAGTATGTAGTGAGATTACAGTTGAATTTGATCATTGTAGTCCTCTTCCTTGAATCCTTTGACCGCTCCACGTTTTAAGGCACTCGCTCAAGCAAGCTCTACCTCCAAGCTCCAAGCTCCAACTTCCATAGCTGCACGCATGAAAAGAGAGAAGAGAAGAAGGAACAAAAGAAGAGAGGGAGAAGAAAAGCTTCCCCATGGTCCCTCATTCTCACATGCATTCACACTCTCCCTCTCTCATACTTTCTCTTTCCCTCTCGCATACACAAGAAGAAAGCAAGAGCAAGAACAACAAGAGAGCTACTTTGCACAAATGCTAAGAATGAGCTTATGCATTCATAAATACTAAGAATGAGCAAGAACAAGAAGAGAGCTAGTTTGCACAAACACTAAGAATGAGCCTATGCATTCACATTTTAACTTTTATATATGCCCTTCTTCCCTTGGGCATCCACCCCTTATCCATGACTAGCCATCAGGTCTTGGTCCTCTTTTTCACATTTTTCCTATTATTTTCCTATTCTCATGGCCTTTTACATGCATCTTTTCATTTGCAACTTGCATAGGAGAGAGCCCAGCGCTCTTTTACAAAAAGGGCAAAAATGTGATTTATTTCTTTTATGTCTTGTTCTTGATTTTTAACATTTTTTCCACACTTCTTGGTCTTCTTTTTCCAATAGGCTAACTTTTCATGCTCCTTTATAAGTCTCTTTGTGCCTTTTTTTTTTGCATCTTTGCACCATGTATTGTTTTGAGGGTTAACATTACCTCCCTCCTAGTAGCTGAGTGCCAATGCCATGGCTCTGGATGGTATGGGTGGAGAGTTGAGGGTGGTTTAAAAAATGGTACTTGGGGCTTAAGATAAGATTGCAATATGAGCTTAGATATTACTAGTTGAGGACATGTTGATTAGTTAAAGAGGGCCTTCAAAGTTTTTGGCTAACTGCATGACTGCAAAATATACATTGTAAGGAAGAGTAGGCGCACTACCTAGGGGTGTGTTTGTCTTAACGTATAGTAGTGCATGGTGCAAGTGGTGGTGGAACTGAGAGTTGAGGCTCATGTCCCCTCTAGGATATTCATACAAAAAGCTGGCAATAAGGTAGCGCTCATCATGAGCCTAGTTATAGCACAACTATCTATGCCCGGATTTACATTCAAAAAGAGGGGTGGTAGTTGCACTTCCTCTACTACTATTGGCTTTTGCTTAAGAAACATCATTAGGAGATGTGGATAATTACAAGTGGTGATAGATGTCGGATCTAGACACGAGAAAATTTCCTTGAGGAAGCATGTGATAGATGGTCGAATATCTTTTTTCGTGAAGATCATGCACTTCTTAAGAGTTGTAGCGTTAACATTATAAATTCAAGGAAAATCATACCTCCCATGCACCTTCAAATCAAAATCTACTCCATGTCTTCTTGGGTAGGGCGTGTAGGTCGGATTATCCCTTTCTTATGGCAAGGTGTTGTAGAAGGCCATCCATGTATCAATATTGTCATCCCATATATTCCTTCTCCATTTTGGCTAGGATTAATAGCCCTTGACTATTCTAGGCTCCTCCATCACATTGTCCTCCCAATATCGAGCAAATTCCCTTTGCCACAACATTGGGTGTCTTGCTCTTTTCTTCAGTCACCTTTTGTCCAATTGTATGCAGAGCTTGATCACCTCCTCCACCACCCTTGGTGATAGCACTCGATTAATCAGTGATTGATGGTAGGAGAAGGTGAACTTGAAGGGATTGTAGTGGATTTCATATTGCTGCTCTAAGGGGACAATTCTCGTAACCAATTGACTGGTAAGCATTCTTCACATTGGGTTATCAGGGATTTAGGGAACTGGATGAGGTTTAGCATTAAGATTCCTCTATGATAGCTTTGCCAACTCCCTTCTTCTGTGTCTCATTTCCACAATCCTCTTTGGGATAGAGGGGTTTTCATCATGCACTTTTGTGTGTAATTCAAGTTGTGGAGGTGGGCTTGGTAAGTTAGGTTGCTCTTTCTCATCATTCTACTTCTCAAAATTGGGCCCTTCTTTTAGATTTGGCTCTATAATCTCTTGAGTGGGGAGTTGTGCTTGTTGCCCTTGCTCTTCAAAGCCCAGTAGATAAAGCTCTCATCTAGACAATCGGGGAAGGGAAAGAAGCGAGTTTTTTGTTGAGTGGGCTTTTGAGTGAGTTTTTTTTTGCAACCCCTCTATTCTTATTCCACATAGTTCACTTATTCCAGCCTTAGAAGTATCCACCTCCACTCCCACTTCCACTTCCACCACCACCACCACCACCACCGTCGCTGCCACCATCACCAAAATTGCCGCCGTCACTACCTTCACCACCACCTTCACACACACACACACACACACACACACTCTCTCTCTCTCTCTCTCTCTCTCTCTACATGCAAGTAGTTCATTCTCTTTGTCTCTCTCTCTCTCTATATCTCTTTCCCTCCTCTCACACAACACACATTCTTAGTCTTTCTCTCTCTTAAATTATGCCACCTATCTCATCATCACCACTTTCTCTCTCTCTCTCTCTCTCCTTTACAACAACCCAAAAA